>NC_071508.1:4861097-5465347 GCF_027887155.1 Malaclemys terrapin pileata | reverse complement strand
GCTGAACCAAAACAAGGCCGGTTTCCATCAGTGTGATATACTGTGAGATGTCCAGTAATTTTTACAGTAATTTAACTAAATTGATTTTAAAAGTGATTTCAGGCCAAGTCTGCTTTCAAACTTCCACTGGCTTCATTATACTGTTTAATTAAACTAGTTGAAAATCCGGTGTGAGTACTCTCATTTCAGTGTAAGAGTGGTTTATTTCTGTTTAGCTTAACCCAACTCCTAGTCAACTTAACCACAATGTCAGCCTTGACCTGGAATAAAGATGTCCACACAGGAATTGAAACCAATTTAACATAAGCAGCTTAAAAATCGCATCACTGCAAGTTCCTCATGCAGACAGGCCCAAAACTAAATTAGCTGAAGTTGGATTTAAGCAAAATAAATTTTAATCCCTTTTAAACCAAAATCTGAGGCCTGGTCTACACTACAGAGTTAGGTTGACGTAAGGCAGTTTACATTGAGTGTTTACACTATAAAATTGTAAGTCGTCCACTACACCAATCTAATAACTCCACCTCCACAAGAGGCGTAATGTTTCAGTCAATATAGTTAGGGCATGAAGACAATGCGTTACTTACATCATCACCCAGCAGAGGAAGCACCAGGCCTCCCCCATCGAGTAATGGGCCCTCTTGTAGGGCAGCAGGAAGGACGCCCTCGAGCACTGCCCCGTCACACGCCGCTGGAGTTGCACCTGCCGGCAGAAGGACAGGACGTGACGGAGGGCGGGGTCCTTGCAGCCCAACGGGAGAGGCTGATGACGGACATGGTTTTCCCCAGGGTGGCAAGGGAAGACAACAGGACAGCGTTGTGGAGGAAGGGCGGGACAGGGGTCAGTAGCACCCATATGCCCAGGTCCTCCAGGAGGGATTCCTTCACCCCGACTGCCAGGCCCTTCTCCACCGCCTCCTGAGCAGCGGCCTCCGATGCCAGGAAGAACACCATCTTCCCATACATTTTGGAGGCTGCCATGATGGCCTTGGGCCCCACCACCTGCGCCAACGCCCACATGCAACTTTTGACATGGAGTGAGGTGGACACCAGGAAGCAATGGATGCCATGCCTCCTGGTCAGCGAGAGGAAGGGACCCCAGCCACCAGGGATGGTACCGGATGTGATGGTCAGGGCAGACGGCGCAGTAGCACGTGGAAGGGCTCCACGCCTCTCCCCCAGCCCCCCATAGCAGCAGAGGCTACCACCAGCCCAGGAGCACAGGTGTTCTAATCACTCAGTCCAAAAGCAGCAACGCACCCCCTTCACAGTGTCTCACAGCAGCCTTCCTCCTCCTCAACTAGGGCAGCAGGCGCCAAGACAGAAGCAGCAGCAAGCAGGTGACAGCCAGCCAAGCAGGAGGGACCCAGAAATGGTGGTGGGGTCCTCGCTTCTCCCTCCATAGGGCGGGGTATGCCAGCTGTGCCCCCCACACACAACAGCAGCAGTCCAGGGAGGGTGCTCCAGCCAGCCAGCGAGCCAGCAGCAGCAGCCCAGGGAGGGAGGAAGCTCCAGCCAGTATAGCAGCCAGAGAGACGACACCTGTAGTGGTCTTATTGGAAAAACCTGGGAGGTGCTTGTGCCCGCCCACTTCTAAAGGCCCCTCCCCCAGCCTAGTGGGAGGGAACACTGGATCAAGGTTCCAAATGAAGACTTTGTTAACCAAGTCCAGAGTGGAGTTGTGGTGACTGGGGGGTTTGTGGCAGTGGCCTTCAAAGAGCACCAACCATACTTATCAGCGAGTCCCCCACTCCTTGGGACAGCTACCTGGGGTGTAGGAACTCTGGGGCCATACAAGTTCTCATCGTCCCTTCCTGACCCATCATTCAGGAAGCTGTTGAGTTTGGATACAACATAAAACTTTTCCTTTTTTAAACTACCAATGTTGCTGTTTGTATGTAACCACTGCTTCTTAAAGCACAAACCCCTCTGGAATGAGCTAAAAGACTTCCCTGTTAATCAAGGCTGGAGCAGGTCCATCAGCTGCTGTGTGGGCCAGTTACCACTAGAGGGGGCCAGTGTGCTGCACTGATCAAATGGGAGAGGGGGTGACACTTATTTGAAAACATAAACATGGGGGGTGGGGAAGTATCTGTCAGTGGTGATGGGGCATCTCTTTCTCAAAGCTCCACTCCAACTCAGCCAGGAGTTTTGGGGCTGGAGGCAAAAATCAGTGTGGGAGATTCTCTGGCCTCTAACCCCCTTTCTACCCAATAAACCCCAGAACCTTGTGACATCTACTGGTGGCCTTTTTGCAGCATTAAAAATGGACCATTTTCCCTCCTTTTTGTTGCTGCTCCAGTTCAGCACTTTGCCATTCATCCCATGGCTCCTTCAGAGCCTCTCGTGAAGTACCTGGGCCAAAGCCTTGTTAAAAGTTGAAAGAAATGATGTCCACTACTTCTCCTTTAGTCACTATTTTATTGACACACTCAAAGAATTCTAACAGGTTAGTGAGGCATGGTTTCCCTATGGGGAGGCCGTGCTGGTTAGACACTAGCATATATCACTATCTTCTAGATGTTTGGTAACTCTATTTTTGTTTATTGTTTCAACCAGATTTAACAGATACGGAGAGGTAGGGCTCACTGGTCTGTAATTCCCGAGATCTCCCCAACAGCTTTGGTAAAATCACTTGCAAAAGACATACATAAAAAAGAGTCTTTCACCACCATACTCTGCATTGATGTAGGGATTTCTAGTCGAGGAACTCAAAAGCTCCTTACTCATAGATGAATCCTCACTAGCCCAGATGGCCATGGAGAGGGGAAGTCAGTGGAAGGGCTGCCGAGAGAACTCAGGAGTCCGGGCTGCCAGGCTCCTGGCCTAATCACAAAGATGCTGCCTAGATTATCGTGTTAGAAAATACAAGCTTTTCCCAGAAAGCAGTTCATGCTTACAGTGAGGTTGTCTGCGTATCTGTCTGACAGCAGAAGGAACGAATATCATTCCCTGCCTGTGTCTGCTCCACAATATTTTGTCTAGCCTAGGTGCTCTCATTATAACTGCACATTAGTGACGGGAGCGCTTTTAGAACTGGGACTGCTAGACTGTATCGAACCTGGGATTCCTCTAGCCCCGTGGCTTATCTCTGACACTGGGCTAGCACCAGATGCTGCAGAAGAAAGTGAGAGGAATCCATATTCGGGATCATCTACCCACATGAATGTCTCATCCTAAAACACAATAGCTAGAGATCACCTTAAACCCTGGAACTTGAGGTTTAATATCCCTTCTAAACTCACTTCTTTATCATTTACTATCATACACGTCTTGTTAGGCACATAAACATCCAGTCCCTCTTTGAATCTGGCTACGTTCTCAGCTACAGCAGCATCCTGTGGCAGGGAGTTCCACAATCCTGTGTGGAAGAGTCCTGAGGAATTGGTGGAGGGCTGGAACCCAGCTTTGCAAAAGGACAAAGATGGACATGCAGGTGGCAAAAAAAGGTGAGGGACCAGCTAGAAAAGGAGGCTAGACACAAAGATCAGGAATTTGATGAGCTTAAAAGTCTCTAGTTTCCCTCTTTAGCTCTTTGAATACAGGAAGAGGCTCTCAGTCTTTGGCAGCCTGGTGATTAGGGCTTTGCTGACTTCTTGAGCCAATCGTGGGTTTGAAGCTTGTGGAAACTGTCCATTTCTTCCTACAATTACTTGCCTGTCTCTTAGCTCCTTTCTGATTCACAACAGCACCTCACCTTTCACCCTGTGGTTAACAAAATCACTTAGCAGTCTTCTTAGTCATTACACCCCAAAGCACAATCTCTCATTTCCCCTCCTTCTTAATGAAGGAACTCCAGAGGAGTCCGCAAAATGAGTTTCGTTTCAGTGTCATCAAAGATTTGCTAAAGATGAGAGCTGTACAACGGTCACCTAACAGAGAGAGTGAAATCTCAGCCACTTGGGATATGCAGAACAAGTCTGGGCCAATACACCGTTCGGTCAGTCCTGCATTGGATGGGGAGGCAATGGAAAGCAGTACATGTAAGTGATGTAAACCAGAGACTGTCGTTGACTGTGTCTGTGCAGCACCGGGTGCGACAGGGCCCTGATCTCAGTCACTGTGTGTCTGTGCAGCGCCCGGCACAACTGGCCCCTGATCTCGATCACTTTGTGTCTGTGCAGTGCCCAGCATGACGGGGCCTGATCTCGATCACTGCGTGTCTGTGCAGCACCTGGCATGACAGAGCCTGATCTTGGTTTGCCTCCATGTGCCATGGCTGGATCCTGCTTCCCTGATGGAAGAGATCAACCAGGGCCACCCTGATGCAAGATAGGCTGGGATCTCCAGCACGTCCATGGGGTGTCCTGGTGGTCTCCATATTGGGTCCCCTAGCTCGGAGGGGAGAGGGGGGAAGCAGGGAGGGGTCCCAGTGTTGCCCTGGCTCCTGGGGATCCCCATATGGGGTCCATAACTGGAGATGGGGCTTGGTGATCCCCATATGGGGGGCACCCCAGCTCAGGTGGGCCTGCAGAGTCCCAATACAGGGCCCCCGGCTCAGGTAGGTCCCAGCACAGCTCCCCTAGCTGAGATGCGTCCTCTGGTGTTTACTGAAGGCTGAGCTCCAGCAAAAGCTCTTGCCGCACTGGCCGCACTGGTAGGGGCGCTCGCCGGTGTGGGTGTTCTGGTGCTCCAGCAGGTTGGCGCTCTGGCGGAAGCTCTTGCCGCACTGGGGGCAGCGGTAGGGGCGCTCACCAGTGTGGGTGCGCCGGTGCTTGATGAGGTGGGAGTTCTGGCAGAAGCTTTTGCCACACTGGGGGCAGGTGTATGGGCGCTCGCCGGTGTGGGTGCGCTGGTGCTGGATCAAGTTGGAGCTCTGCCGGAAGCCTTTGCCGCACTCGGTGCAGCGGTAGGGCCGTTCCCCGGTGTGGGTGATCTGGTGCTTGGCCAGATAGGAGCCCAGGGCGAAGCTTTTGCCGCAGATGCCGCAGCGGTGGAGCTTCTGGCCGGCATGCGTGCGCCGGTGCTCCGCCAGATTGGAGCTCTGGCTGAAGATCTTGCCGCACTCCGGACACTTGTAGGGCTTTTCGCCGGTGTGAGTCACCTGGTGCCGCAGCAGCTTGGAGCTCTGGCCGAAACTCTTGCCGCACTCGGGGCACTTGTAGGGCTTCTCCGCCATGCGGCAACTGCGGCGGTGCTCAGCCAGCCGGCAGCTCCACAGGAAACTCAGGCCGCACTGCGGGCAGCGGAAGGGTTGCTCTCGCTGGTGGTGTCGCAGGCCGGCGCTCTGGGCATAGCCCTTGCCGCACTCAGAGCACTTGAAAGGCTTCTCCTCCCCGTCGGCGCTGTGCCGCATGCGCCGGTGCCGGGCCAGCTTGGCGCTCTCCAGGAAGCACTCCCCACAGTCGGAGCAGGTGAAGGCCTCGTCGCCGGCGTGGGTGCGCTGGTGCACCAGCAGCGTGGCGCTTTGGTGGAAAGCCTCCCCGCACTCGGAACATCGGTAGGGCTTCTCGGCACCGTGCTGGCTGGCCCGATGGGCAGCCAGGGCAGCGCTCCAGCCAAAGCCCTCCCCACACTCCCCACAGCGGTAGGGGCCTTGGCCGCCGGTGTGGGTGCGCTGGTGTTTGGCCAGGTCCGAGCTGACCACGAAGCTGCGTCCACACTCCAGGCAGTGGTACGGCTTCTCGCCGGTGTGGGTGCGGCGGTGGGTCACTAGCGTGGACTTGCGGCCGAAGCTGCGCCCGCACTCGTCGCAGCGGTAGGGCCGCTCCCCGGTGTGGGTGCGCTGGTGGTGCACCAGTGTGGAGCTCTGGCTGAAGCGGGCGCCGCACTGGTGGCAGCGGAAAGGTTTCTCGCCGGTGTGGATGCGCTGGTGCTCCAGCAGGGTGGAGCCACGGCTGAACTTCTTCCCGCACTCCGGACAGCTGTGGGGCTTTTCACCAGCATGAGATTTCTGGTGCTCCAGCAGCGATGAGCTCCAGGTGAAGGCCTTGCTGCACTGGTGGCAGCGGTAGGGCCGCTCCCCGGTGTGGACCCGCTGGTGTTTGATCAGGTTGGAGCTCTGCGCAAACCCCTTGCCACACTCGGAGCACCGGAACGGCTTATCCTCCGCATCGCAGGCCTGCTCACCCACACCTGCATCACGCCATCTACCCTGTGGCCTCTCAGAGCTCCCGCAGGAATCGTCCCCTTCGGAGCGGGCTGAGAACGGCCCTTCTGGCTCCCCATCATCGTCGTCCGGCTCCTGCACATCGTCAGCCTCCTCGTCCTCACTCAGGGCCCCATCATCTGGCAGAAGGAAAAGAGAGAGGGAATCCAGACACAAGTCAGTCACGCCCAGGGGAGGAAGTATCTAATGGGGAGGGAGGGCCCTGCACTGAGAGTCACAGGTGTCAAGGCCAGAACAGCCCACTGTGCCCATCGAGCCAGGCCTCTGGCCTAACCCAGGCCAGAGCATCTCCCCCAACCATTCCTGCCGCCAGCCCAGTAACTCCTGGCTGAGCTGGAGCCGAGCTTGGAGGAAGCTCTAGGGTTGGTCGGGAATTTTAAAGGTGCAGACCCAGGGCTCCCAGGGCTTGTAGGCTCCCTGGAGGAGCTGGCAGCTACTGCAGTACAAAGAGTAAATAATAAAAAGGGGTCATGCAATGAAAGTGAAAGGCAGCAAATTCTAAACCTTTTCCCCACGGTGTATAAATAGCCCATGGAACTCATTGCTACCAGATGTAGCGGAGGCCGAAAGCTTAGCAAGACTCGGAGCAGGACTGGCTGTCTGTGAGGATAACAGGAACATACCGAGGTACTTAATGCTAACGGCTTGAGCCGATCTCTAACTATTACAGACCACGATAGGATCTAACATGGCGGCAGATTATCCCCAATCTGCAACTGCAGGTTCTCCCACCTTCCCCTGCAGCATCTGGTGCAGACCGCTGTCGGTGACAGGAGACTGGGCTGGACAGACCTGGGTGCTGATCCAGTCTGGCGACTCCCTACGGTTCTGCTCCCACTTCAGTTTCTCTTCCAGAATTCCTCACCTGTCAGGACAACTCTCAGCTCCTCCCGCTCATCTGAGTCGGCATCACATAGCTCCTCCCCTCGCTCCATCCACGAGAACTCGGCCGAGTGCGCCATCGGGAAGCTTGGGCATGGGAAAAGAAGACAGGAGACGGCCATTAGCATGGGTGAGACACTGGACCCCAGATCGAGGCTGGTCCCCGCAGGAGACCCGGCACCCAGGGGAGAGCTGACAAAGTTGACACATTTTTATTGTGCGCCATAAATCCGTGCCAGCTCAGGCCTTGAAACAACCGTCACAGGGCAGCTGCCTCTTTAAAGGGAGATGGGTCTCGGCCCCACTCAACTGTCCCAGGAGGGTGGGGGAGGAGGAATGGAAAAGGCCATGTGACCCAATCAGGCCTCTAGGGCAGATAAGGAAGAAGCCTGGGAGAGTCAAGGCAGGAAGGCATGGGAGGGGGACTGGCGGGGCTGCAAGCAGTGAGAAGGCTGCTGCAGGGGACACCAGTAGAGAAAAGACTCCAGCTCGGTAAGGGGGACTCCAGGCAGAAGGCCTGGGAGTGGCTGGATGAAGAGTCGGGAAGGATGGATATATAAACCTCAAAATATATCAGCTTCCGACTTAGACTCTTAGGGCTTTATTTTGTAGCCGTTTATGATAATAAGCCAGCCCAATATGGGAGTTACTTGTTACGAGAAAGCCTCTGAGAAATTCCTAAGGAAAGAGAAACTGTGGCTGCAGGGCCACCCCACACCTCAAGGGGGAGTTGTGGCGGCAGAGACCATTACACCCCCCTACAACGCAGCCTGATCCTTTATTATTATTGTAATTTGCGTTATAGTCGCACACAGCTCCTGCCCAGAAGAGCTTACAGTCAAAATAGACAAAGGGAGGACAAGACACTAGGCACAGAGCGGGGAAGTGACTTGCCTAAGGTCACCCAGCAAGCCAGTTTTAGAGCTGGGAATGAACCCGGGTGTCCTGTGTCCCAGTCCATTAGATCCCATTGACGGTCAGTGCGGCACATGGATTAATACAGATGGATGCTCCACCCTGCACTGGGCCCCAGTTATTTCGAAGCGGGGGTCCACACAGGTGTAAGGGTCAGATCACATGATCAGGGCCCACACCTGTAGTTAGAACCTTTCCTCTGTGACTCAGGCTTTAGCTACATTGGGGGTTAAGCCACAATTCCAGCCCTGGTGCAAGTCTCCCATGGAAACCGGGGAACAAGTTGTTTCCATAAACCACCAAGATTTGTATCAGTTTAACTCTGCTTCTGAGCAGGCTCCATCAGTGCAAATAGAGGGTCTCTGTCTACACGGGATGAGGGGCAGGGGGCAGATCATCGTGCGCTTAACAGCAAGTGCCTTACAATGAGCATTTGGTCCCTGAGCTGGGAGGCTGCTTTGGCCTGGCCCTAAGGTTAAAGATGACTGAAGAGATTATGGCGCTTCAAATCCACGCCCTGCACAAGGTAGCACTGACCAGCCCCTCTGCATGGTTCCCAGCTTGCGGCGGCTGGAACAAGGAACAAATTGCAGAGACCGGGACAGGAAAAAATGAGGAAGAACAAATCGTTGGCTGTAAATAAGTTAGCCCACAATTTTGCCAACCCAAAGAGTTAAAAAATGATCAGTCAGGCCCCCAAAATATCAGTGCATCTTAAAAATGGGATTATTTTTATATCACTACATTTTTTTCATTCTGCTTTTTGAACCTTTAGGACCCCACCCCCCCCAAACTACAAGGGCTGGAAATATACTCTCCCCCCCTCCTCTGCCCCCCCAACATAAAAGCTGAGATTCTCCCATAAATACATGGACCCAGTTGCTGGGGCTTTAAAGGGGGGGGGGGGCGGTTAAATATCACAAAGCTCGTAGTAAAAAATAAATAAATAAAAAATCACCAGAGCTGGCAACACGGGGTGAACGAGTTATTTGATGCAAATAAATTGGCCCAGCTACAGCACATGGGGATTACTGGACTGGCTCAGCACCAGGTCCGTCTAGCCCAGTCTCTCCTCTCTGACAATGCCCAGCACTCGATACTGCAGAAGAAGGTGCAAGAAACTCCACCGTTTATAGATTCATACATTTTAAGGCCAGCAGGGCCCATCGTGCCCACCCAGCCCAGCCTCCTGCCTGACCCAGGCCAGAGAATCTCCCCCAGCGATTCCTGCCTCTGGCCCAGTAACTCCTGGCTGAGCTAGAGCGGATCGTTGAGAGAGAGACGCCCCGTCTCCGCTGACATGGAAAATCCACCCCGTCCCTAATGGAGTGTTCCAACCCTTAATTCTCCTCCCTGGTAAACACTGGCTCCTTAATCTTACCCTGAATTAGTCTCCCTTCAGCTCCCTGCTATTGGACCTGGCTCTACCTTTGCCTGGAGGTTAAAGCGCCCTCTGCCCTCCGAAATCCCCTCCCCGTGTTGGTGCTTAAAGACCAGGAGCACGTCAGCTCTTAACCTTCTCTGAGTAACCCGAATACATGGAGCGCCGTTAGTCTCTTCATGGACGACGGGTTTTCCAGACCGTGAATCATTCTTGTAGCTCTTTTCTGAACCGTAACAATTTCTCAGCATCCCTTCTGAAGCGTGGGCCCAGTATCCAGGAGTGGTCTCAGCAATGCCATAGAAAGAGGTACTCGATATTTCCCTGCTAACATAGCCAAAGATCAAGTTTGCCTTTTCAGTACAGCATTGCACTGGGATCTCCTATGCCAGATGTTTTCACCCGTCCTTTCTAGAGTCTCTGCTTTCCAGGATACAGGTTCCCATCCTGGATGTGTGACCCATATTCTTCGTTCCCATGTGACCATGTGTGACCAGGCATTTGGCTGGGTTCCAACGCACATTGTTCAAATGAGCCCAGCTTACCAAGGAACATGGGTCTTTCTGTGTCCCCACCACTATCTACCACTCCCACCTACCCGTGTGTCGTCTACACATTTTGTCAGCAGTGATTTTTATAATTTCTTTATGATTCATGTTGCAATTAGAGTTTCAGTTAGAGGAGACAGGGACAGACGCCTCCACTCCTTGGTAATAATGGAGAGCACAAGCAAATTGCGTAAAGATGCCTGTATTATTATTATACTGCGGGTGCCTGTCCCGCACCCACAATTGAAGGCGGGTTTTCCAGGCACTTAAGTCAGTGGTTAAATTTCCTAGAGCACTAAGCACGCAGCAGCTCCCACTGAGAACAGTTAACACAGAGTCCCCTGGGCCCTAGCATTTTGCTGGTATGTCATCTGTACTTTATTGTGTGCCTGGTGTGTCTAGTTAGACTGTAGGTGCTTCAGGGCAGGGACTCTCACTGCATGTCTGTGCAGTGCCCAGCACGACTGGGTCTTATACTCGGTCACTGTGTCAGCCCGCGACGTGCCTGGCATAACAGGGCCCTGCTCTCGGCCACGGCGTGTCTGTGCAGCTCCCAGCAAGACTGGGCTCCATATGTGGTCACTGTGTGCCTGTGCATGACAGGGCCCAATCTCAGCGGAGATTTAGACTATACTGTAATGCAAATATAGAACAACAAAAAGATTGGCTCTTGCATCTAAAAGGTATGCAGGGGCCTGACAGATGACTCATATTTACTATTGATATAATAGCACCAAGAGACCATAACTGAGATCAGGGTCCTGTCACGGCTAGCGCTGCACAGACCTGGAATCGCTGGGCCAATAAGGGCTCCCTGTGTAACCAGCCAAAACCATTCTCCTCACTTTACTGTTGGAGAAACTCAGGCCCAGGCAGAGTCCATGACTTGTCTGAGGTCACCCAGAAAGCATGCGGCAGCAGGAACCGAACCCAGGTCTCCACAGTCCCAGGCCTAGACCTTAACCCCAAGGCCACCCTGGCAGAACAGTAAAACCATCATGTTCTCGGTCCTATAAAGGGCAAACGGGCTTGGGCCATTACCTCTCCTCGCTGGGATCCTCCAGTGGAAAGGGGCCATTGCTCTCAGTATCAACCAGAAAGTCGGGATACGTCACAGACTCCACCTAAGACAGGAGAGACAAGGGAGTGTGGAGGGATTTACACTGGCCTGGTGGGACAGGGCGGCCCAGCTGAGATGTCCCACTGAGCCAGCTCCTCAGAGAGAGAAAGGGGTCGCTCCCAGCACCAAAAACCTCTGTGCTGGAAAGGCCCACACACACCACGGGCCCCTGCCCCACAGGGAAAGCGCACACACAGGGCCCAGAGTAAATATCACAATCACATGCACATACACACAGACCCTTCCTCCAATGTGGAAGGACCACATATACAAGCATCCTGGGATAAGTTACACACAGTGGGGTCTGGGACAAATCACACACATCTGCAGAGAGACACACACTGGCATCTGGAATACATCACACATGCATATGCATGGATGTGCACACACACAGGTCCCAGGGTAAATCACACACACTGGAGTTCTGGGGGTAAACGACACAGGCATGTGTGCAGACACACTGTGGTCCCAGGAGTAAATCACACAGGTGTGTGCACACATGCATCCCGGGGGTAAATCATACACACACACACGGGAGTCCCAGGGGAAATCATGCATGTGTGCATGCACACACACTAGGGGGTCTATCACAGGGTAAATCACAGGGTCTATCTGGGGTAAATCACACAGCTGCAGGAGCACACACATCCCAGGGGTCTATCACAGACACACACTGCATCTCTCTCTCACACACGGGTCCTGGGGGCACAGTACAGACAGACAAACACACACACACGGGTCCTGGAGGCAAATCTCTCTCACACACACACACACACCCTGGTGTGGGGCGGGTGGCACGCAGGGGGCAGGCGGGTCCTATCCCCCCCCCCGCCCCTTCCACAGGCCCCGGCCCCGGGCAGCGCGACAGGCTCCAGCAGGCCGCAGGGCCAAGCCAGCACCCGGCCCCTTTGTCCATCCGCGCCTGCCCCGCCGCCGCACTCACCTCGCCCCGCGGCCTCCCCGCCGCGCCCCCGAGCCCGGGGCGTTCCCCGCCCCGCCGCGGAGCCAGGCCCGGGGCACGAACCTGGCTAGAGGAGAACAGCGGGGGTGGCCTGGCCTAGCCCCCACCCGGGCCGAGCCCTTGGTGCACCGAGTCCGGGGGTCTCCGCAGCTTCCCCGCTACAGCCCCGCACCCCGATCCCGCTGCGCATGGGGCCCCCGCGCACTCCGATCGGGGTGTCCGGGTCCTCCCGTCTGTCTCCCCCCGCACATGGGCCCCTCCCCGGGGCCCTGAACCTGGGTGCTGAGGTCGTGGCATCTCGCCCCGCTCCCCCCTTCCCCGGGGCCCTGAACCTGGGTGCCGAGTGCATGGGACTCACCGTCTCCATAGCCCCCCGTGCTCAGCGCCAGGCCTGCGAGGGGTTAAAATCCACAGACAATGCTGGGACTGGGAGGAAGGGGGCTGGGGGGGGAGGGAAGAGGCTCCTCCTCCCCGCTCATGCCATTGGTAGATCTCCCGGCCCCATCGGGGCAGGCAGAGCGATTGATTTGCCTGCGTAGCGTGTCTGCTCCAATGCCCCTATTGCCCTGGCCTCTTCCCGTGCCCCCCACGTTTCTGGGAGATCAGTGAGTCCCCAGCGCCCGTGTGAGACGCTGTCCCCTCCCAGGCACTAACTGGGGTACTGGGTGGGGACGCCCATTTCTAGCTCTGCCACTGACCTGCTGTGTGACCTTGGACATGTCACTTCCCCTCTTTGTGCCTCCAGTTCCCCTCCCACTCCTTTGTCTGTCTGGTCTATGTACAGCGTAAACTCTTCAGGGCAGGGATTGTCTAGCACCCCAGGGCCTAGAGCCTCTAGGCACTTCACTTCCGCAATACAACCAACCAGTGCCTTCTGCACACAGTCCCCAGGCTGAATCACTCCAGTGGCTTCTCTACTAGCCCTTACAGGCTGTTTGTTAGCACTTGCTGTCTGGCTGAATTTAATTAACGCCTGCCAAAACAAAGCAAACCTGGAGTTAATTAGATTGAGCTCCCTAATTCCATGTGTCATTGCACCTTTAAAGTGTAGTCTAGGCAAAGCCACAAAATTACTACGTTCCGCCTCCAATCCAGTGCTCTGAGCTACAGATGCAGAGTTAGTCTACTCCAAAATATTGTCGTGTGTCTGGTCGTTAACCAAGATAGTGAGCTGCCTCTTTCTGGTTCCTAGATGCATGTGCAATGGTTAACCACTAGCCTAGGACCCAGGGAGACTTGGGTTCAAATCGCAACTGCATTAGACTCCCTGTGAGACCTTGTGCAAGTCACTTAGACCAAGTCTGTGCTAGAAATTGTTTGCTGATATAGCTGTAATAGCAGACACAATTTATTCTGACAAATAGGTGCTTTTGCTGGCATAGCTTGTACTGGTTCCACAAATGAAATAAGCTTAATTGACAAAAGCATTTTTATGCCACTATAACTGTGTCTAGACTAGGGCTTTTGCCTGTATAGAAAATGTTTTTTTTAATTGCACCCCTAACTGGTGTTACTATGCCAGCAAAAGTTTCTACTGTATACTCGCCCTCCATTTCTCTGTGCCTCAATTCTCCATCTGTAAAAATAGGAATATCTCCCTACCCCAAAAGAGTGTTGTTAAGATAAATACATTAAAGATTTACTTAGTTACTATGGTGAAGGCAGACCCTGTAAAGTATCTGAGATAGATAGACATGAAAACTATGTTCTTAAGATTGCAAACTCAGATACACAACAATTAGGAAATGCCAGAGTTAAGGTTACCTGAACATTAACTCTGCCCCTTTGTGCACATGCATTAAAGTGCAATCTCTCCAAGGTGCTCTCTCAGCATTTATACTTCCTGTGACATGGACTGCCACTTATCATCTGTCTGTACAGCACCTGGTGCAAATGCAACTAATAAATAATAATTGTAATGGGGCCCAATGTGATTGAGACCTTTAGGAATTACCACAATATAAATGTTAAATAAAAACAATAGCAATAGTTGAATTTTTTCAAGCAAAAAGCATTTTTGTTAGAAACTGCCTTTAGAAATATATATATGTTGTGAAAAATTGACACTGTCAAAAATGTTGATTTTTTTGGTGAAAAAATACTCTTTCCTTTTAATTTTTATTTATTTTAAAAATTCTTAAAAATTATTTCAACATTTTTATCAAAAACACTGATTTTGTTTTCCAAAAACTAGGTATTTGGTAAACAAAAAAATTCAGTAATATTTTTGATTAAAAAAAAAATAAATTGTAAAGAATTTGCAATACAGACGCTCCCCGACTTACGCAAGCGTTCCGTTCCGGAACACCTTGCGTAAATCGAATTTTGCGTAAGTCGGGAACATATACCTGACAATTACGCGCACACACACACAAAAATAAAAGTTTACGGAACTTTTCCCGTAAGTCCGGATTTGCGTAAGTCAGGTTTGTGTAACCCAGGGAGCATCTGTAAATTGCAAAAAATACAAATTAAATTTGTATCAGTTTCAAATATTTTGAAACAAAAAATTGACATCTTTCCTTAAAATGGATTTTTATCAGTCCTAGTTGTTAATCAACTTTAATATTCATTATATTAATAACATATTAATGCATCATACACTTTCCCCCCAATTGGGGCAGAGGTAAGGTTGCACAGACAACCTTAATTCTGATATTTCTTAATTTTTGAATGCTTGACTTTGTAACTTTAAGAAAATCCATTTAATACAGTTTTGCAATGTAGCTGGGGGATATAGTTTCCCAGATTTTTTTAGAAAAATGACACAAAACTACCCAGAAATTCCAATATGTGGGGTAGTAATGACCCCAACATCTCCAGTGGAATTTGAATCCAGGCTTTGAAATAAATATCTATGTGTCAGCAGAATGTTATTTACTTTGATGTGTGTGGTCCTAATAGTGATTCTTTTCCTTGTCTAAGGTAATCAGGACTCCTGGGTTCTATTTGTGGCTCAAGGAGGGGAGTGAAATCTAGTGGGTGAGAGCAGAGGGGTAGGGTGCAAGTCAGGCTGCCTGAGCTCCCAGCTCTAAAAAGAGGTGAATTCTAGTTGTTAGCGCACTGGACTGGGACTCAGGATTGTTGGATTCTATCCCTCTCTTGGGATAGGCAGTGTGGTCCCGTAGGTTAGAGAAGTAGGAACTGGGAGTCCTAGCTCTTGCCTGTGACCTTGTGCAAGTCATGTCCCCACTCCGTGCCTCAGTTTCCCTTTCTATAGAACCAGGACAATGATACTCCTTGTAAAGTGCTCTGCCTACAGATTATTACATTTGTGTTTACCACAGATCTCAGTAACTGCTGGATATGCTGAGTAAGAAAAACAAGGCAGCTTTGAGCCCATCACTTTATGAATCCTATGGAGCAGGTGCTCTAACATAGTGCATATGGGGAAGGATACCTCTAGGGTTTGTACTAACCTTGCTTTCCTTGCAGAGGCGGTGAAGATGCAGCTGTAGAAAGCTCAGCCTTCCTCCTCGAAGTCTGTCTTTGGGTTTGTTAATGTCTTTGCTGTTACAGATTGTCCCAATTGTTATGCAGACAGGTCGGGAGTGTTGGGGGCAGAGACCAAACCATCAGACAGGTGGGATTTCCAAGGAGGCGCATCTTTGTGTATTCCCAACTAGTACATTTATTTTGTTTCCAATGTATTAACATTGTTTTCCTTGTCCCTCCCTGACAGCTGGGACTCTACACACCCTACCAGCTTTTTCCAAACCAACCCGCTGATATCACCCAAAGTGAAAGGCCAGGCACTGAGCAGGATATAGGAGACCTGAGTTCTGTTCTTGGCTCTATCACTGAAGTGCTATATAACCTTGGACAAGTCCCCTCGGTGACCCACTCTTTGTTTATTCAGACAGTGAGCTCTTTTGAGCGGGGACTGTATCTCACTTTGTGTCTGTGCAGCCAGGGGACTCCAACCTCAGTCACCATGTATCGATGCAGCACCAGGAACAATGAAGCCTTAATCTCGGCCACAGTGCATCTTGGCAGCAACAGAGCCAACATATCATTCATTGTGTGCTTTGCAGCCCCTGCTTGTTGTGTGTCTGTGCACTGCCCAGCATGGCCAGACCCTGATCTCTGTCACCACGCAAAGCGCTCAGATACTACAGCCATGGGTGCCATATGTCCCTCAGATAGATGTGTCTGTGCAGGACCTCACATGACAGGGCCCCAATCTCCATGGGACCTTTCAAGCACTACTGTACTATAAATAATAGCAATC
This sequence comes from Malaclemys terrapin pileata, assembly GCF_027887155.1. NCBI lineage: Eukaryota > Metazoa > Chordata > Testudines > Emydidae > Malaclemys > Malaclemys terrapin. The sequence goes on along the minus strand of NC_071508.1, from coordinate 5,449,200 downwards.
ATAAATTAAGTCTGCCACCAGTCAACCTCCCACAACCTACTCAGCTGTAGAAGCCTGGAAACAAAAGTTTTGAAAATCCCATAGCAATCCCATTGGTGCACTGGGCTGGAGTCTCAACCAGCTGGGATTATATCCAAGCTCGTAGTCCGCTTAATCTATCTGGCAGAATGATCAGAATGAGATTCAGGGCAGGTGAATGCCTGGAGTGTGTTAGGGGGTGGATGGACAGGCAGAGGGGTGAGATGTATGGGGAGAGACAGTTAGATAGATAGGTGCATATGGTGATAAAAAGACAGAGGGGCAGTAGGGGGATGAACAGGTAGAAGAGTAGGGCTAAGGAAAGACAGACAGTGTAGTGTTTATGTTATGTTATGTTGTTATGGAATGGACGGATGGACAGACAAGGGGATGGTGTGTATAGGGAGTGATGGATGGAGGGAGAGAGAGAGAGAGAGAGTGGGGGAACATATGATTAGATAGATAGATTAGATAAAGCATGTCTGGGGTTGGATAGAAGAACAATGCTAAGGTGAGACAGACAGTGTTTTTGGAGCTGGGTGACCTGTCTCCTTCTCTATCCAGGAGAACAATGCAGTAGTCCCATCATCTCTGCATTGCGGTACTGCTGTTAAGTTGTGGTGCTGGGGCCATCCCCATCTCACATGTACTGGGAACCCCCAGCTGCATCACAACACCTTGTTATAGCAAACTCTGCCTCTTGTCCCCAACTAAGCAGGCGCTGTGCGCTTTCTGCAAGCCTCTGGCCTCTCCTTCTTGCTGCACCGCTGGTGAGAAATGAGCAGACCCCTGCTGCGGAAGGCCTCCCCGCATCCCGCACACCGGTAGACCCGCTCAGCCGCATGGAGCCTCTGGTGCCTCGTCAGGTTGGAGTTGCGCCCAAAGCTCTTGCCACACTGGTGGCAGCGGTGGGGTTTCTCGCCAGTGTGGATCTGCTGGTGTCTTGTTAGGGTGGAGCTCTGGCTAAAGCTCTTTCCACACTCGCTGCACGTGAAGGGGCGTTCACCACGGTGAATCACCTGGTGGATCAGGAGGTGGGAGTTCCGGACGAAGCTTTTCCCGCACTCAGTGCAGTGGTGGGGCCGGTCCCCCCGGTGGATCCGCTTGTGTCTCAGCAGGTCAGAGCTGCGGCAAAAGGTTTTCCCACACTCAGCACATTTGAAAGGCCTGGGCTGGGGTTCGGGCTTCCCGAAGTCTGGTAGGGGAGGGGCTGATTCCACCTGCCTTTTCCCAATGGGGCTCCCATGCTGCCTCCCCACCCTGCGCTGAGTCCGTGACGCCTTCCCTTTGTATCTTCCCAGGGACACCCTGCGTGGCCCTGCCATCTCTGTCTCCTCCCGCTGGGGACTTGCGCTTGGCACCTCCAGCTGGGGACTTGCGCTCAGCACCACGTCACCTAATGGAATGAGAGGAGAGAGAATCCAGAGGTAAGTGTGTGGGTGGGGGAGAAGATGTGTTGTCAGCTTTCATGATATTTGCTCTCAAAGCGCTCAGTTCCTGGAGTCATGTGATTACTGGAAAAGCTTCATTTTTTAAAGTGAGTCAATTTCTAGCCCTACTATTTGAGGAGAAAAGCTGGAAAATGTTAACCCCTACTAGCTCAAAATCCAGACAGTGAATAAACAGAACCCAGAATGTACTAGTATTTTTTAAAAATCATGTTTTTTAAGCCACTCACATGATTTTGGGGTTAGCGATATTGGTAAAGGGAACTGCAACTGTTAACAGATCTGAAATCTACAGCCAAACTCACTCCCCCCCTCCCCACCACACATACTGAACCTTTTTCAAAGAGAAGGGAGAATTCAGCTATTCCAAAACTCAGTGGGGGTTGGGCGACTGACTCCTTCAGGGTCCATCATTAGTCAGTATTTCCAAAGAAGGGCAACAAACATGACAAAGGGGTTAGAAAACCTGACCTATAAGGAAAGGTTAAAAAAATGGTCATGTTTAGTTTTGAAAAAGACTGAGAGGGGAACCTGATAACAGTCTTCAAATATGATAAGGGCTGTTATAAAGAGAATTGTGATCAATTCTTGTCCTACCTTCAGTGGACATGGAGAACAAGTAACGGGCTTAATCTGCATGAAGGAAGATTTAGGTTAGATATTCGGAAACTTTCTAACTAGAAAGGTAGCTACGTTCTGCAATAAGTTTCTGAGGGAGGCTTGGAATCCCCACCATTGGAGGTTTATAAGAACCAGTTGAACAAACACCTGTCAGGGATAGTGTAGGTTTACTTGGTTCTGCCTCAGCACAAGGGACTGGACTTGATGATTCTCAAGGTCCCTTCCATCCCTACATTTCTATGATTCTATGAGTCTAAGGCTACATCTACACTACGGGGGGGGGGTCGATTTAAGATACGCAAATTCAGCTACGCGAATAGCGTAGCTGAATTCGACGTATCGCAGCCGACTTACCCCGCTGTAGGGACGGTGGCAAAATCGACCTCTGCGGCTTCCCGTCGACGGCGCTTACTCCCACCTCCGCTGGTGGAGTAAGAGCGTCGATTCGGGGATCGATTGTCGCGTCCCAACGGGACGCGATAAATCGATCCCCGAGAGATCGATTTCTACCCGCCGATTCAGGCTGGTAGTGTAGACCCAGCCTAAGGATTTGCTCGGAGAACGAAAAAAGAATTTATTTGTAGATTTTAAGGCCACTATGTGAATACCCTCATCTACAGGTCAAAACCCAGAAGTGTTATCGTTATAATAGGACAGTGCCATCCTAATGTATCTGAAGAAGCAAGGAGGTATTCCCCATTCCTGACACTCACAGCATGTGAACCTCCCAAATAACTTATATGCCAGACATTGCAAGGTATTTACGCACTAGATATGGTAAACATTCATGTGCCCCTTCATGCTTTGGCCACCATTCCAGAGGACATGCTTCCATGTTGGTGAGGCTCGTTAAGAAATAATGCATTAATTAGATTTGTGACCGAACTCCTTGGGGGAGAATTGTATGTCTTCTGCTCTGTGTTTTACGTGCATTCTGCCATATATTTCATGTTATAGCAGTCTCAGATGATGACCCAGCATGTTGTTTATTTTAAGAACACTTTCACTGCAGATTTGATGAAACACAAAGAAGATACCAATGTGAGATTTCTAAAGATAGCTACAGCACTCAACCCAAGATTTAAGAATCTGAAGAGCCTTCTAAAATCTGAGAGGGATGGGGTTTTGAGCATGCTTTCAGAAGTCTTAAAAGAGTAACACTCCGATGCGGAAACTACAGAACCCGAACCACCAAAAATGAAAATCAACCTTCTGCTTGTGGCATCTGATTCAGATGATGAAAATGAACATGTGTTGGTCTGCACTGCTTTATCGTTATCGAGAAAAATCCATCATCAGCATGGACATGTCCTCTGGAATGGTGGTTGAAACATGAAGGGACATATGAATCTTTAGCGCATCTGGCACATAAATATCTTGCAACCCTGCCTACAACAGTGCCATGTGAATGTCTGTTCTCACTTTCAGGTGACACTGTAAATAAGAAGCAGGCAGCATTATCTCCCGTAAATGTAAACAAACTCGTCTGAACGATTTGCTGAACAAGAAGTAGGACTCAGTGGACTTGCAGGCTCTAAAGTTTTACGTTGTTTTGTTTTTGAGTGCAGTTATATAACAAAAAAGGGTCTACATTTGTAAGTTGCACTTTCACGATAAAGAGATTGCACTATGGTACTTGTATGAGGTGAATTGAAAAATACTATTTATTTTGTTTATAATTTTTACAGTGCAAATCTTTGTAATAAAAATAATGTAAAGTGAGCACTGTACACTTTGTATTCTGTGTTGTAACTGAAATCAATATATTTTAAAATATAGAAAAACATCCAAAATATTTAATAAATTTCAATTAGTATTCTATTGTTTAACAGTGTGATTAAAACTGCAATTAATCATGATTAATTTTTTGAGTTAATTGCGCGAGTTAACTGTGATTAATCGACAGCCCTACTTTGTATATTTTGACATGTGTGGATAATTTGTGTTGTAACTGTTATAAGCTTTAACTTTTTGAATCTTTGTGTCTATTGTCATTTAATAATTATTGCCTGCTGCCCAAGTTGTCTGACTCTCTCATAATTTCCTGCAACTTTGAAAATTTAAATCGATAAAAACAAAAAATGCTTAAAAACAAACTGATATTATCAGTCCAAATTATAAAAAAAAAAATGAAAATCAAATTCTACGAAGCCTAATTATGATAGTCTTTAATTACACGATCACATACACTTTTTTCCACAGAACCCCTGCCTCCTTTAGGTCTGTGCTGTGGGCATGAGTCAGGGTTTTGTAACAAAGGAGGCTGTATGACAGTTGGCTCATTTGTCGCTGAAGTTGGAAGGTGTACAGAGAATGAGGCAAGGGATTGAAGGAAGAGAAAGGAAGGTCTCTTGGTTGAGGCAGTTAAATGCTGCCCTAGAGAAATGGATTCTGTTCTTGCCTCTGCCATAGAGTTCCTATGTGATGCCGGGCAAATCACTAAACCAAATTTTCACAGGTAGCCATTGTGTGTTCCTCACTTTCTGGGTCCCCAACCTGAGTCACCAGGGGTCAGAGCCGCAGATGTGCTGAGCACTCAGCTGCAACTTGGATCAATAACTGTGCTTTGATAACAGCAAGTGCTATAAAAATGCTAAGTAATCTGAGCCTGGGAATCTCAAATTGGAAACCCAAATTTGCAAGAGACTTTTTGACAACTTTGGCCTTCATTCCATAGATGTAAAGTGGGGATCATACCATTTCACCTCACGGGGGTTTATGAAGAGAAATTCATTAATGTTTGTAAAAAACTAAGATATATGATGAAAGCAGCATAGAAAATCCCATGAGGAAATTAATAATTCTGGATTCAATGCAGGGTTTGGATGGTGTGCAGTTAATAATGACTGAAGCCCCACTCTGAAGGAGAAGGATAAAAATAAATATTAACCTACCCATCCTGTGATCACCATCCATCATGTGCTCTGAATGAGGCCGGGGGCCTGTGGAAAAAACCAGTATGCAATAATGTAATTAAAGAGTGTATCATAATGCGTATGCATGAGGACAAATTATAGGTTAATTGATTTTAAGGCTTGGAGTGACTGTTATGATTATCTGGTCTGTCCTCCTGCGTAACCCAGGTCAGAGAATTTCACCCAGCGATTCCTGCATTGAATCTCTGTGCGGATGAATCTCTAGTCAGCATGTTGGGGGCTTAGCTTCCTACATTAGATGCTGCGGATGCCCCCCTTGTAATCTGGGAGCTTGGCTTGAGCAATTGCTGCTCACTTGGGTATTAACTTTTCCTTTCTAATTTTTGAATAGTGATATAAATCCCCCAGACTTTGATGTTTTTTCCTCATAATGAAATATTGATCCGAAAATCCCCTCAAATTTCCCTCATTGTCTAATTATTAAATATTGATAGAAAAATCTCAAAATTCACGTTTTCCCTCTCTAATTAGTGAAGGAGATAAAATCCCCTTCATTTTTGAAGGAAACTGTTTCCCTGATTTAATTATCCCAAAATGGGGGCAGAGGGGCTTAAACTCCCTAAGGATCAACTTTTTCTGTTATCTTCGAGGCAGGGTCACAGGAAGAGAAAGGGAAAGCAGGAGTCCCTGAGGAGGGATTGGCTACCCAAGGAGTTATTCCAGAATACTTTCATATGTGGAAACTCTTATTCCAGAAAAAGAGTACCTTGATCCTGTATAGTCCAATCCATCTTTGCAAATGGCTTAAGCTAAACAGGAACAAGGAGGCACTCTTCTCTGGCATAACAGTGTCCACATAAAGAGTTATTCTGGAATAGACTTTCAAATCACTCCCTGTCTTAATTCCAATTAACTTTCAAGTGTAGAGAAGCCCCAATGAGTCTGCCTGGCCCCAATTTAACCCATCCCAGCTGCTCCCCAGACCCCAACAACCCAACCCAGCTCCCCACCTCCACCTGCCATTCACTCACCCATCCCCCCTCTGATATCCCCTCCCAACTGCCATAGAATTCTCCAGAACTTTTAAGGTCCCTTCCAGCCCTACATTTCTATGATTGTACAATGCATTCCCCAAATAAACCTTTCTCAAAGCACAGGACTCCTTGTTGCCCATATCAATGACAGGGCTAAGCCACGGTGGCAGGGGATGGGGCAGGGACTGTCTAGCTATTGATTGAAATCTCCATGGGGACATGGGAGATCAGGAGGAGAGTGATTTCATCCCTTTTTCCTCTAATTATCAATGATGGTTGGAAAATCTTTATTTTCCCCTCAGATTTTGCCATTTCTCTCTAATTTTTGAATATTGATAGAAAAATTCCTCATAGACTTTAAGGCCAGAAGGGACCATCATGATCATCTAGTCTGACTTCCTGTACATTGTAGGCCACAAACCTCCCCCAGCTGCTCCTGTAATAGAACCTTAACCTCTGGCTGAATTACTGAAGGCCTCAAATCATGGTTTAAAGACTTCAAGTTACAGAGAATTCACCATTTACACTAGATTAAACCAGCAAGTGACCCATGCCCCATGCTGCAGAGGAAGGCAAAAAACAAAAACAAACCCCCAGGGTCTCTGCCAATCTGATCCGGAGGAAAATTCCTTCCCAACCCCAAATATGAGGATCAGTTAGACCCTGAGCATGTGGGTAAGATCCATTAATCAGACACCTGGGAAAGAATTCTCCGTAGTAACTTAGAGCCCTCCCATTCTGGCCATTGGGGATATTTGCTGCTAGCAGTTGCAGATTGCCTACATGTCATTGTAGGCAGTCTCATCATACCAATTCCTCCTCCAATTTATCAATCTCCGTATTGAAGCCAGTTAGATTTTTTTTGCCCCCACTGCTCCCTCTGGAAGGCTGTTCCAGAACGTCACTCCTCTGATGGTTAGAAAGCTTCACTTAAATTCAAGCCAAAACTCGTCAATGGCCAGTTTATATCCATTTGTTCTTGTGTCCACACTGGTGCTTAACTTAAATACACTAGAACCTCAGAGTTACGAGCACCAGAGTTATGAACTGACCAGTCAACCACTCAGCTCATTTGGAACTGGAAGTGTGCAATCAAGCAGTAGAGACCCAAACAAGAAGCTAATACTGTACAATACAGTACTGTGTTAAATGTAAACTACCAAAAAAAAATAATTAAAAAAAAGGGAAAGTTTAAAACAAAGATTTGACAAGTAAACTCTTTCTGTGCTTGTTTCATTTAAATTAAGATGGTTAAGGCAGCATTTTTCTTCTGCATAATAAATTTTCAAAGCTGTAATAAGGCAATGTTCAGTTGTAGACTTTTGAAAAAACAACCATAATGTTTTGTTCAGAGTTACAAACATTTCAGAGTTATGAACAACCTCTGTTCCCGAGGTGTTCGTAACCCTGAGTTTCTACTGTAACTTCTCTCTCTCCCTGGTATTTATCCCTCTGATGTATTTATAGAAAGCAATCATATCTCCCCTCAGCCTTCTTTTGGTTAGGTTAAACTCTTTGAGTCTCCTCTCATAAGATAGATTTTCCATTCCTCGGATCATCCTAGTAGCCATTCTCTGCACCTGTTCCAGTTTGAATTCATCTTTCTTAAACATGAGACACCAGAACTGCACACAATATTCCAGATAATGTCTCACCAGTGCCTTGTATGATGGTACTTCCCTGTCTCTACTGCAAATACCTCGCCTGATGCATTCTAGCACCTCATTAGCTTTTTCATGGCCACATCACATTGGTGGCTCATAGTCATCATGTGATCAACCAACACAACTACCGTATTTTCCGGCGTATAAGACGACTGGGCGTATAAGACGACCCCCAACTTTTCCAGTTAAAATATAGAGTTTGGGATATACTCGCCGTATAAGACTACCCCTCTTCCAACGCACACCAAATAAAAATTAAAAAAACATCAGATTTGATTTCAATATGGTAATTTTAATTCAAATGCTTATGACATGCAGGTACTTAGCAGGAAAACTGTCACTTATAAACATAAGGCTGTTTGTCATCAAACATGTAAACATAAAACAGTGCAAGTGGATTAAACTTTTCCTAATTCACTCTAAAGCTGAAAGGAAGGATAAGACAATAAACCCATGGGAGCTGCCATGCTGTTTGTTTTCTAAGCTGTCAACCAAACTGGAACTGATGATGATAGGAGGAAGATAACAAACAATAGAGAGAGAGCAAGTGCCGGGCAAGTCTCTGGCGAGTTAGCAACGCCCATCATAACTGCAAGCTATGGTATTTTTACAGGTTTTGCTGGCATGACAGTTTCCCTTTAAAAGCCTTCAAAATCCTCCTGTTCGTCATCTGATATCATAAGTACATCAATGACATCTTGTGATACATTTGTAAGGCAGTCATCGTATGGATCGAATTCCGTATCAGATGGTGTGGTCTCAGCTTCAGCTTCCTCTTCATCTTGCCACAAGTAGTCGTCCTCCATACCATCTAATGAATTTGATATGCCACACTTCTTGAAAGACTTGATTACTGTTTCTGCATCAATATCATTCCAGGCTTTTATGACAAAGTTGCACAAAACATCCAACTGTGGAGCACGCATGTTTCCTCCTTTTGTGAATGACTTTTCGCCGCTAACCATCCATTCATTCCACTGTTCTCGAATGCGATCTTTAAATGGCTTGTTTAGGCACACATCCAGTGGCTGTACCAACGATGTCAATCCTGCAGGAATAACTGCCACATCTGTGTTTAGTCTTGCAAGCCTTTGCTTGGTGCTGGGAGTTAAATGAGCCCTGAACATATCCCACACCAGTAGACTACATTTTTGAATAAGTCCACCTGGTCGCCTGCTCCATACATTATCAAGCCATAGCTTTACCCCTTCTTCATCCATCCAGCCTTTTTCATTCACATGTACAAAACAACCAACAGGGAACTTGAGTTTCGGCATTGTTTTTCTTTTAAAAATAATCATTGGTCTCAGTTTGGCACCATCAGCTGTGCATCCTAGTACCACTGTAAAACTGGACTTCTCATGTCCTGTTGTTTTAATTAAAATTGTTTTTTCACCTTTTTGATGGACAGTTTTATTTCCAACCATATCAAAATTAATTGGAGTTTCATCCATATTTCCAATACTACTTAACACATAGCCATGTTTAGTGTGCTGTTGTATTACGTATCGATGGAAACTATTTACTTTGCTATCAAGATCTGCAGGTAATTTTTGGGCAATTTTCGTCTTTTGCCTCAGTACCATATTATGCCTTCCCATGAATCTAGTACACCAGGATACAGTGGCCTTAAATCTGTTGCTGTGATCTGGGTTAGATTTGGCCCACTGAAGTGCAAACAAACGTATTTTATTTCGTGTCACTACATAACCGTTTTGGCGATGCTCATTCACCATGTCTGCTACATGTTTTTCGAGTTCTGGCCAATGTGGGGTGCCTCTTCTTAATGCACACTTACCCTTTGGCATACTCTTTAATGCTTTTTCATTTGCTTTCCAGTCCCGAACCATCTTTTCTGTTACTCCATATTGTCTTGCAGCAGCGCAGTTATTATGTTCCATGGCAAAGTTTACAACTTTAAGTTTGAAACTGGCTTCATATTTCTTTCTTCTTGCTGGTGGAGCCATGATGGGGTTTTGACTGTTGGAAATTTGTATACTGTACTGTATGTACTGGTGCTATACTGTATGAACAGGTACAGATACTGGTGCTGTACTCTATGTGGTACCCAGTATACAACAGCGATGTACCTTACCGGCGATTGGCTGGTTGTTGTATACAAAGCCTGCTTGGATTGGTCAGCTCTCCCTGCCTGCCCAGCCCTCCCTGTCTCCAAGACTATCAGAGCGGTAGCGCAAACACGCCTCTTTCACCCGTCTGGCCCGCCCTTGTATCCTATTACCTCCTTCTCTGCCTCTCAGATCTCGCACATGCGTGCCTGTGCCGCTTCACTGCAGTCCTCAGGAGCGAGATCTGAGAGGCAGAGAAGGAGGTAATAGGATACAAGGGTGGGCCAGACGGGTGAAAGAGGCGTGTTTGCGCTACCGCGTGTTTTTCTGGGCACAGCGCCGCTCTCTCTCTTTTTTCCATACCCCGGGCGTCCCGGACGCCTGCAGCTTGCTCCGCCCTTGCTGCTTTCATACGGTCGCCGCATACGGCGGGGATGTGGCCGCGGCCGTTTTTGAGCTCCCCCCACCATATGCGGTGAACTTCTCCAGTCCGGCTTGGAAGTTTCAGCACCCGCCCTATAAGACGACACCCGGCGTATAAGACGACCCCCGACTTTTGAGAAGATTTTCCTGGGTTACAAGGTAGTCTTATACGCCAGAAAATACAGTAGGTCTTGCTCCTCTTCTGTCACTTCCAGCTGATATGTTTCCAGTTTATAGTAAAAATTCTTGTTGTTAGTCCCTAAATGCATGACTTTGTACTATTAAATTCCATCCCATTTCTTTTACTCCCATTTTCAAGATCATCCAGATCTTTTTGTATGATATTCTGGTTCTCCTCCTTATTGGTAATACCTCTCAATTTTGAGTCATCTGCAAATTTTATTAGCTCACTCCCAATTTTTGTGTCAAGGTCAGTAATAAAAATGTTAAATAAGATTGGTCCCCCAAGACCAATCCCATAGGAACTCCATTAGTAACCTCCCTCCAGCCTCCCAGTTCACCTTTCAGTATTACCCACTGTAGTCTCCCCTTTAACCAGTTCCTTATCCACCTTTCAGTTCTCATAGTAATCCCCATCTTCTCCAATTTAACTAATCATTTCCCATGTGGAACTATATCAACGCCTTACTGAAATCCAGGTAGATTAAATCTATTGCATCTCCTTTGTCTAAAAAAATCAGTTATCTTCTCAAAGAAAGAGATCAGGTCAGACTGGCATGATCTACCCTTTGTAAAACCATGTTGTGGTTTATCCCAACTATCTTTAAGCTCTATGTGTTTAACTACTTTCTCTTTCAAAATTTGTTCCAAGACCTTGCATACAACTGAAGTCAAACTAACAGGCCTGTTGTTTCCCACATCACCTTTTTTCCCCTTTCTTAAAAATAGATACTATATTTGCAATTCTCCAGTCATAGGGTACCACCTCCGTGTTTATAGGTTCATTACAAATCCTTGCTATTGGGCTTGTAATTTCATGTGTCAGTTCCTTTAATATTCTTGGATGGCAATTATACGGGCCCCTTGATTTAGTCCCATTAAGCTGTTTGAGTCCGATTTCCACCTCGGATGTGATAATTTTTACTTCTATATCCTTATTCCATTAGCAATCCTGTCACTACCCCTAAGCTCTTCATTAGCCTCATTAAAACCTGAGGCAAAGCATTTGTTTGGGTTGTTGGGCCATGCCTAGATTATCCTTAATTTCCACCCATCCTTAGTGTTCAGCCCTCCCACATCTTCTTTCCTTGTTTTCTCTTTCTTTTTATGGCTATAGAACCTTTTTACTATTGGTTTTAATTCCATTTGCAAGGTCTAGCTCTGATTGGCTTTCAGCAGTTCTCACTTTATCCCTACACTTTCTGACCTCCCAGAGGTAGCTTTCTTTGCTGATCAATCCCATCTTCCATTTCTTGTAGGCTTTCTGCTTTCTCTTAATCACCTGCTTGAGATGCTTGCTCATCCAGGTTGGTCTGCAACCTTTCCCTATGAATTTTTCCCCCTTGCTTGGGGTGCCAGCTTCAGATACTTTACGTGAAAGTTGCAGAAATTAATTCTAAGCCTTCTCCACATTCAGATCCTTGAGTTCTTCAGTCCAGCCCACTTCCCTAACTAATTAGCTTAATTTTTAAGGGTTGTCCTTTTGAAATCAAGGACCCTACTTGCAGTTCTATTTTTGTTTATCCTTCCTTTTAGTTTAAACTGAATTAGCTCATGATCACTCAAACTCAGGTTGCCCTCTACTACCAGTTCTTCTTTGAGGTCCTCAGTACTCACCAATACCAAATTAAAAATGGCATCACCTCTTGCGGGTTCAGCAATTATTTGGCGAAAAAAATGGTCAGTTATCACAACCAGGAAAACCTGGGCCCTACTATTATTAGTAGCACTTGTCCTTCAATCTAGTTTTGGGAAGTTAAAGTCTCCCATAATCACACAATGCCCAGTAGTGTTTATTTAATTAAAACCATTAAGGAGGTCTCTCTCTATATCTGAATCAGATCCTGGGGTCTGTAACACACCCCAAGTACGATCTCAGGGGAACCTCTAGTAGCTTTCTTCCCCAAAGTGATTTTGGCCCAAACTAACTTTCTTATCCATTCCATCACTTCTAATTTCTTTACAGTCTACCTCATCGTTAGCATACAATGCTACTCCTCCACCTTTGCCTTCATTTCTGTCTTTCCTGAACAGCACATACTCTTCAATCCCTGTACTCCAGTCATGACTACTAGTCCATCATGTTTCTGTTATCCCTATAATATCCAGTTTCACTTCCTGCACCAGTAACTCTAGTTCCTCCATTTTGTTACCCAGGCTCCTTGCATTGGCGTACAAACCTCTTGACTGTTGTTGCTGCTGCTCCCTCATTGCTGCCCTCTCCCAACTGTCACGGAACTTTCTGGCCTCATCTCCCAACTGCCAAACAACGGCCCTTTACATGCTGCTGTCCCCTCCCAACTGTTTTCCTGCTCCATCTCCCCACCCTTCTCCTGTCAGAGCCATATTGCCCAGTGCTCCTGGCTGCCTGTGCAAATGTTTGATTGGGAGCAAATCCTCACTTTCTCTAATTATCAAACTGATGTAAAGTCTCCTCGTATTTTACCACTTTTCTATATCCCCCTTTTTAACTTCTGGTTTTAGAAGGAAACAATTGCCCTTAGTTGACATATCTTTTAGCCTGCCAAGGTCTAAATATAAGACACACTATGTGACAAAGGCCGAAAAGCATTAATAGAAATATACTATTAATTTAAATTAATAAGTTATTAATATAAATCCCCTGGGATTTTACCCTCTGTCCCCCACCCCATCTAATTATCCAATATTGATGGAAAAATCTCAATTTTCTCCTCAGGTTTTGCCATTTTTGTCTAATTCTCGAATATTGGTAGAAAATCCCAATGTGCTTTTCTCTAAGTAATTACCAAACATTAATCAAATCCCTCAGATCCCCCAATGATTAAATATCAATATAAAGTCCCCTCAGATTGTGCCCCTTCACTCTACATATCAATCAGTTATGTGACATCTCCTCAGACTGCCATTTTCTGTTTAATTATCCAATATTCATATTTGATATGAATAGCAAAGCACCTTCAGATTTGGGGGCTTCCCACACTTTTAAAGTGTCATAAATTCTCCTTATTTTGGAGGGGAAATGTTGCCTTGAGTCATTACCTCAGTTCTCCTTAGCTACCTGCTTCCGCAGATTGCTGGAGTCCCTTGACACCCTTGAACAGGCAACCTTAATTTCAGCATTTCCTAACTTTTGCTGCTGGACTTTGTAATTTTAATGTTCTTTTAATATAGTTTTTTATATTGTTGATTCATACATAATGTATTAAGAACCATTAAGCACAAATTTTGTAATAGTGATATAGCCTAAACTGACCTATACCAAAATTCTGTACACTTATGTTAAGTATCCCTAAGATCTTGCATTAGCTGAAGTAACTTTGGCTTGAGTAGATAGAAAAACTGTCAGTATCCAGACAGAAAAGTAGGGTACAAAAGAATGGCTTTAGGGATGTAACTCTGGGGAGGACACCTGCATGAGATTAATGAACATCGCTGAATGGGACTGATCTTCAGAAACTGGTAGCACATAGAACCTTTTCCCTGTACCACATTGATAAACCAGTCTGACATGGATTATTTGGTCTCAGGCGTATATTTCATAACACAGTAACAAGCCAAAGTATGGTCAAGCAATTGACTATACAATTTATCAACAATGCAATAAAAAAAACAGATCGAGCTTCTTGAACCTCCCATTGTAAGGCATTTTCCAGACCTCAAATAATTCTTACAATCTTGTATTCCTTTTCTTACATTTGTTCTTGTTGTTCTTTTCTGAATCCTTTCCAGTTTGTCAAAGTCCTGTGTGAAGTGTGGACACCAGAACTGACACACAGTATCCAGTAATGGTCTCAGTAATGCCATACACAGAAGCAACATCCCTTTCCTGATCCTACTTCAAATTCTCCTGCTTATACATATGAAGGTCACGTTCACCCTCCTAGCTACACTATTGCACTGGGAGCTCATGTTCATTTATTTACCTATCGTGACCCCTAAGTCCTTTTCAGTGTTGCTGCATTCCAGGATACTATCCCCATCCAGTAAATGTAACCTACATTTTCCGTTCCTAGATGTGTGATCATGTATTTGACTGTATATACATGCATGGTGTTCAAATAAGCCAATCCAGATTGCTCTGTATAAATGGCTTGTCCCCATTGTTATTTACCTCTGCACCTAATTTTAGTGTCATCTGCAAATTTTACTACCAATGATTTTGTATTTCTTTCCAGATCACTGATAAAAATACTGAATAGCATTAGGCCAAGAACAGATCTCTGCAGGACCCCACCAAAAAAACAAACAAACAAACAAACAAACAAACACCCACATGCACATGAGGAATCCTAATTTACAATTACTTTCTGACATCTAACAACTAGCCAGTTTTCACTCCATTTAATACGGGTGCCCTGATTTTGTATGGTGCTAATTGTTTAATCAGAATGCCGTGCGGTGCTAAGTCAAATGCCTTACAGAAGTCTCAGGACATCATGTCAAGAGAGTTACCTTTATCAACCAAACTTGTGATCTCATCAAAAAGTGACATCAGGTTTATTTGACAAGACCTATTTTCCACAAAACCAAACTGACTCACTGGCATTAATTATGCTACCATCCTTTAATTCTTTATTGACTGCATCCCATAGCAGCTGCTCTGTGATCTTCCCCAGTACTGATGTCAGGCTAACTGACCTAGAGATACTCAGGTTTAGACTTTTAAATACTGGTTTGACACTGGGGAGTTCCAGAGGACTGGAAAAAAGCTCAGTGTTCCAGGATTTCTTAAAAATCACAATTATTCTCACAAATCTCAAGAGGAGTGAGGAACAGGGGAGAGGGGGCAGAGATGAATGGCAGGGAATATGGGCTTGGGAAAGGGAGAAAATGAAGGAGGAGCCGGGAGAATGGGAGCGAAGCAGGAGCAAATGAGATGCAGAGGACTGGAGCACTGAGCTTGATTAACGTGTGTGACTTTCCAGGGACTTCCATATTACATTCAAAACCCCCATGTAAACACTGTTAAGGTTGCAAAGATGAACACTCAAAGGTTGGGAATGCCAGAATTAATCTTGCCCAGGCAACCTTATTTCAGCTTCCTTGTGCATATGCATTTTTATAGTCTTTAATTCTATGATCACAAACTGTTTTTTCCTCATTCAGAGCACAGGATGGACTGTGTTCATTGAATGGTAGCTATTCAATAACTCTTTTTATCCTCCACATTGAGCGTGTGGTCGCATGCGTTATTGACTGCACGCCATTCAAACCATGCACTGAATACAGAATTACGGATTCCTCCTGGGCTTTTCAATGCTGCTGTCATCGTAGTATCTTAGTTCTTTACCAGCGTTAATGAATTTATCTTCACAACAACCCTGTGGATATGGAGTTATTATCCCATTTATGCACGGGGAACTGAAACACAGAGATGAAAGCCAAAATTGTCAAAAATGTCTTCTAATTTTGCATGCCCAGTCCGAGGTGCCGAAAACCTGATTTTTCAGAGTACTTAGTATTACATAGCACCATATCTGTTCAAAGCACAGCGCCCTTTGACCTCGGTCACATTTGTGGGTGCTCAGCACTTCTGCAAAGCAGACTCTAGGCTCTCAATTGGGCACCCAGAAAATGAGGAACACCCAGAGTACGTCTACACTGCAATGTAATCCCAAGGCGAGAGGGACTCGAGTCAGTTGACCCATGTTAGGGAAGCTTGTGAAAAGTTCGATGTAAGTGGCTTGCCCAACATCATAGAGAACTGCATGGTAGAGGCAGGAATATAATCCAATTCCCACACAGTTGTCAGAGAAAACTCCCCATATAGACTCAAAGAAATATAGGGCTGAAAGGGACCTCAAGAGGCCATCTAGTTCATCCCCATGCACGGAGACAGGATTAAGGATCCTAAATGATTCCTGACACGTCTTTATCTAACTTGTTCTTAAAAACTTCCAGATATCTTTGCCCCAGCTGGCATCTAACAACATATGAAATGCTGCTGGTCAAAGATCTGGGGAGGGGTATATGTGGAAAATGTGGAAAGAAAATTAACAGTTTCAGTTTCATTCAAAACTTTTCACTTTCCCCTTCATTTTTTTAAGAAAAAAAATCACAGTGAAATTATTCAATTAGAAATATTTTGTTTATATTTTTTTCATTAAAAAATTTGGACAGAAAAAGGAAAAAAATCTGTTTTGAAAACTTTATTTCTATAAATTTCAGTTTGTATTTTGAGTATCCCCTGTATTTCTCTCCAACACTGGAAGTGGCAGGGGGGTTTCATATTCCATCGTTCCCCACCCCCAAGCAAGCCAGTACTTCCCAGTCCCCCAAAATGTTCAGCCCTGGGTGCTCACCTCTCTGCTGCCCCCTCAGCCCCCCTCCAAGCCTTCCCCATACCTGACTTATTATCCATTTCCTGGAGGATCGGGGGCTCCTCTTTGGGGACACAGAGTGGTTCATACTGGTGTCCTGGGGTCTCAACTCGTCCCACCTCCTCCTGGGATACACATTCGTGATGGGGCTGCAACTGCTCTAGCTGGGAGCCGGGAGCATCCCATAATGCCTCAGGGGAAGCCATCTTCTCCGAAGTCACTTCCTCAACCTTCACGCGCACCGTGACCTGAGGATGAGCCAAACACATCACAGTGTAGCTGGTCCCCGGAACCCACAGGGGAGAGTGGAGTCTGAGAGGGGAGACGTCAGGGAACGTCCTCGGGAAACACAGAGATGGTGGAAGGGACCACAGACCCAAGCTAGATTTCCAGGCTCAGCATGGGGTACTGTGGAGGGCAAGTAACAAAACAGAGACCCTTACAGTAACACAGGAGCATAAGAAAGAGGATGCCCCTTGAACACACTCTGTGCAGGGCCCGAGGCACCATGTCAAATAGCCAATTAATAATAAGAATAGTAATAAGCTAAATGAAGTGACGCCCACACAACCAGGTTCTGCCAGGTCAAACAAACAGATTGTCAGAGACTTGTGCAATTAGGCACCTAGGAACTGCCAGACTGGATCAGACCAGTGGTGCATCTAGCCCTGTATCTCATCTCTGACAGTAGCCAGCACCAGACGCTTGAGAAAAAAATGTAAGGACCCCATCACTATGGGAAAATCTTCTCCCCAGGAAAGATCCCTCCTGAGCCCCAGTATCTAGAGGTCAACTGAGGTAGATGAAGTTGGATATATACTACAGGTCGTACCTTGCTGGTCCGGCACCCTTGGGACCTGACCAGTCCCGAACCAGGGAATTTGCCGGACCAGGGGAGGTCAGGTCAATGCCGGCCCCTCTGCTGCTGCCGGCTGTGGGTTTGTGCTCCGGCGGCAGCAGAGGGACTGGCATTGATGGAGCGGAGACAGGGTGGTGCTCGGGGGGAGAAGCGGGGCAGCTGCAGAGCTCTTTGGCCAGGGGCTCAGAGTGGAGCCCCGCAGCCGGCAATGGAGCTCAGGGGCCGGGAGTGCTCCTAGCCCCCAGCCACCAGGCTGTGCTCCTGCCCCCGGCCACGGGGCTCTGCAGCTGCTCCGCTTCGTCCCCTGAGCGCCACCCTTTCCCTGCTCCTCTCCCTCCCTCCTTGAGCTTGAATGCCGCAAATCAGCTGTTTGCGATGCTTCAGAAGCTCTGGGAGGGCGGGGGAGGAGTTTCTAAGCCTGGGGCCACTGGCTTTTCCCCGTGAGTACTTCAGCCCCGGAGCATCCCCGGGGTCACAGTGGATGCTGGACCATGGATGTTGCCGGACAAGGGAAGTCCGAATTAAAGAGGTACAACCTGTAGTAGAATCCTGGAAAGTCTTTCTATCCCTAAATATATCCAATCCATTTGTTGTACCCTGCTCCATTCTAGGCCTGAAATAGCATATGGTGTTGGGTGGAAACGGACTTGAAGTTTTACATTTTGCTTTATGCCTAGTGGCTTGCCATCCCCTTATTCGTGTAATAGGAGACAGGGCGAATAAAAGATCCCAGTTCAATGCCTCTATGATATCCCTTCTTATTCTTCTCCTTTCAAAGGTATCCTGATCCCTTTCTTCCTCTAGCTCTGATCGTGAACCAAAGAGAGTTTTGCAGCCCTGATTCCCTTCAGTACCGGCTCCTACATCCAGCCATCACTCCCCGCCTAACAGGAACAGCCTTTGCTCTCTGCTTGCTCTAGGGAGGAGGACTGGATGCTGAGTTTACAGCACAGTAATCTGGTCTGTGAGCATCCAGTCCCATCTGGAGCCTGTCTATATATTTGGCATCTTCTTCCCTTCCCACCAGTCTCCACTGGGATTATCAAGTTAAAATATTCTTACCTGCTGCTCCCATAATCCAGCCTCTGGCTGCCCCAGTTGGAACCCCTCTGCCAGGGCCACCGCTTGGGCGCAGTTCTCTGGGCCACGTTCCCAGACCCAGTTCTGCATTTCCTCTGGCAGGATGGTCAGGAACTGCTCCAGGATCAGCAGCTCCAGGATCTGCTCCTTGGTGCGGCTCTGCGGCTCCAGCCAGCGATGGCAGAGCTCCTGGAGGCGGCTGTAAGCCTCCCGGGGCCCCTCGACCTCCTGGTAGCGGAATTGCCTGAAGCATCGACGCCGCATCTCCAGGCGGGTGTCCTCCCCTTGCAGGATGGCAGCTTTCACCTTCCCATAGTCTCTGCTGTCTCTAGCCTCCAGGCTGCTGTAGGCCTGTCGGGCTTTTCCGCTGAGTGCCGGCACGAGTCGCGTTACCCACTCTCCTCTCGGCCACTGGCAGGCATTAGCCACATGCTCAAAGTTGGCCAGATAGGCCTCAATATCGTCCCCTGGTGCCAGCTCAGGCAGCTGTAGCGTCACCGGGGCCGGCACAACTTCAGGAGGGGTCCATAGGGCCTGCAGCACCTCCTGCCACTGGACTTCCCAGCGCTGGGGCGGCTCGTCCTGCCTCTGAAGCCTGGACTGTTGCGGAGCCGCCCATCTCAGTAATTCCCCGATGGTCCCAGAACAGACAACAAAGGGAAGGTTCTCTCCTTGCTCCACTCCCTGCCCTGGCTCGGGGCCTGGTGGATCTTGTTCCTCCCTTTTTACTGGGGGCTGCACCCCCTGCTCTAAAGGCACCTGTAACTGGAGTCCCAAATCTGCACTTGCATGTAGTTCTGTGGCCATGGTCTGTCTCAGGAGCGGCTGCACTCTCAGATGCCAATCTCAATAAACATGCATGGGACCTGTCGGGAGCATCCAGCCTCCTCCTGCACAGCCTGCAGCAAAAGATCCATATGAAACGCTACATGAAAAGTACGTTATTTAGGTTGCAACGCCAACCACTTGAATGTTAGGAAATTCCAAGATCTGCCCACTCAACATTAACTCTGCCCACTCGTGCATCCATCTGGTGTCCCGAGTGTGTCCTGTGGAAAAAAATAGTATGTAACTATCTAATTAAATGAATGCAGATGAATAAAGCAGGTAACTGTGAATCTGTCATTTCCTAACTTATGAGTGCTGCTTGACTTTGCTACCTAAATAATGTTCTTTTAACGGAGATTTTCGTATGGAATTTCCAAATATTTTTATTTTAATACAGACATTCCCAGTACAGGACCAGCTGCTGTTGGGTCATCGCGAGCCCAGCCTTATAATGTTTGGGTTCAGCTATTATTTCGGCAAGCTGCTGACGTTTTCCTGAGGAACAAAATCAAGGGAAGGGAAATGGCCATTTTTAGCAGTTTATACCTCAGCCAGACCTGAGCGGAATTTCACGGGACAAAGACGAGGCGCTTCTCCCGCCTGCTGCAGAGAGCAGGGGAATGGGAGCGTCTCAAAGAAAAAGTGGCAAGAATTATTTTGTAAGGGAAAGTGTTTGGTGACCTAACTAGAAGGGCCACTACTAGAGCCCCCCACAATAAATGTAGTGAGGGCAAGACCCACAACTTGTACCCCCAGCTCACTGCCCCACTTAGCACAGACAGGTCCCTCCCTGACCCCCTTGCCCATGCCCCCGCCCCCTGCCTCCAATCAGCACAGACAGGTCCCTCCCTGACTCCCTTGCCCATGCTCCCGCCCCCTGCCTCCAATCAGCACAGACAGGTCCCTCCCTGACCCCCTTGCCCATGCCCCCGCCCCCTGCCTCCAATCAGCACAGACAGGTCCCTCCCTGACCCCCTTGCCCATGCTCCCGCCCCCTGCCTCCAATCAGCACAGACAGGTCCCTCCCTGACCCCCTTGCCCATGCCCCCGCCCCCTGCCTCCAATCAGCACAGACAGGTCCCTTCCTGACCCTCCCCTCCCCCCAGAGGGAGCTGCAAAGAGAAAAGCCCCCACCTGGGGGATATGTCCTGAATGGGCATGTCCCCCTGAGCATCGGGGTGACCGAGGAGTCCCTATAGAGCAGGGCAGGGGGCATCAGCCCTTCTCCCTTGTGGCTCCTGCAGTGGGGACATACCTGGGGCTGGGGGCTCCTGTTCTTCCGATCCAGCGCCTCCGTCTGCCCTGTTCTCTCTGGGTATCCAGCAACTGCTGAATCCCCCTCCCCTGTGCCCGGGCTTCCCCTGGAGCCCGCAGATGCTGGGGCGCTGGGACACTGGGAGGGGGTGTCCCTGAGTGGGGGAGCCCTAGCCGATGCTGAGGGGCTGGTCCTACCTAGGAAGTGACAAGGAGCCTGGAGAAGGGTTAATCCCACCTCTGCAAAACCAGGACTGGCTGGGCTTGCTGTCAGTCCGGACGAATCCCTCCCCTGCCTTGACGGCCAGCCCCTAATTGGGATTGGATCATGAGGGACTATTGAATTTCCAGCACTCCCAACTCAGTTTTCAAGCCTCCCCCCTGCAACAGCTGCAGCCTCTTGTGAGGAAGCCTGACAGACCATCCCCTCACACAGATACTGTAATACAGTGGTGAACATACTATAAGAACCGCCCTGGAATAGAAATAGACTAGACTAGACTAGCCCATCACTGTAATGCCACAGTACCAGTCAGGCAGGGAGACATTTAACCTCAAATCCACATGGTCTGCGCTAATTGGGGGATGCTGCACAGATACACAGTGACTGAGATTATTGTGCCAGCAGGAGACAGTCCTTGTGTTGAAGTGTTTGTAAACTAAATAGACTAGAGAGGCAAAGGGTGGGAGAAAGAACATACTGCTCCCATTTTACAGATGTGTGGATTCTAAAACCAGGAGTGATCACTGGATTATCTAATCTGACCTGCCTAATCTAAACCACGTAATGGAGATCTCAGGCACACAGATTGAGTGACTTCTCTAAAAAGAAGAGGAGCAGAAGTGGCAATTGGGCAGAGGCAGAGGGGCTTGGTGGGTAACGGTGCTAGACAGAGATCCAGGGCACCTGGCTTCTGTTTCTAGCTCTGTAACCGAGTTCCTCATTTCCTCTCTCTGTGCCTCTGTTTCCCTTCCCATTCTTTATCTATCAGGTCTGTTTAATGTGTCTGCTCTTCAGGAACGGGATGTTCTTTCACAGGATGTCTGTACAACACCCGGCACAAGGAGGTGCTGATCTCGGTCACTGGGTTTCTGTGCAATGCCCAGCACAACAGGGCACCAATTTCAATCACCGTGTGTTTGTGCAATGCCTGGCACAGGGGCGGCGAGTTATATACACTCGTGGTGCCAGGCTCCAGCAATATTCAGGGCCCGGGGGCCCTGCTCCGCCAATGTTTGGGGCCAGGTCTCTCCCCCAGCCCCATCTGCCGCCCCCACGTGCCTCCCTCGAGTGTCCCCCAGCTCACACTTGCTGCCCCCGCTCACCTCCCCCGGGGCATCAACTGCTGCCGCAGGGTCCTAGTGCCCCCATCCACTAATGGCAGGGCAGGCTGCCCTTACCCTGCCCTTCTGCCCTAGCCCTGAGCCTCTCCAATGCCCCAAACCCCATAACCCCATCCAGAGCCCTCATCCCCCCGCATCCTAATCTTCTGCCCCAGCCCTGAGCCCCCTCCTGCATCATGGATCCCTAATCCTCAGCCCCACAACCCTCTGCCCTAGCCCTGAGCCCCCTCCCACACTCCAAACCCCTCATCCTCAGCCCCACAGCCCTCACCCCTGCACTCCCTACCAGAGCCTGCATCCCCTCCCTCTGCACCCCCTCCCAGAGCCTGCACCTCTCACCCCCTCCTGCACCCCAACCCCTTTCCCCATCCCAGAGCCTACACCCAAACTCCATCCCAGAGCCTGCACCCCCATCCCCTGCACCAGCCCCAAGCCTGCACCCAGCACCCAAACTCCATCCCAGAGCCTGCACCCCAGGCCCCCTCCTCCACTCAAACTCCATCCCAGAGCCTGCACCCCTCCTGCACCCTAATCCCCGCCCAGGGCCTGCAGCCCAGACCTCCTCCCTCCACCCAAACTCCCTCCCAGAGCCTTAGGCAGGTGGGGGGAGGAGTTTGGGGGGGGGACAGGTTCTGGGCACCACCAAAATTTCTACAAACCTGCCACCCATGGCCCTGGCACAATGAGGCACTGATCTTGGCTGCTGTGTATGTCAGGTTCTAAGTCTTTCTACATTACATCCAAAAAACCTATGTTAAAAGAATGTTAAAATTGCAAAAAGTCAAACACTCCAAAGTTAGGAAACACCAGAACTAAGGTTGTCGATGCACTCTTATTTCAGTTCTTTTGTGTGTATGCATTATGATTACAGTCTTTAATTACATAATCACATAATATTTTTCCACACGACCCCTGCCTTATTTAGAGCACAGGATGGACAGTGCTCACTGAATTGTGGGTAGCTGCTCAATAATCAGGGGCGGCTCTATGTATTTTGCCGCCCCAAGCACGGCAGTGAGGCAGCCTTCAGTGGCATGCCTGCAGAAGGTCCACCGGTCCCACGCCTTCGGTGTACCCGCCGCCGAATTGCCGCAGGACCGGCAGACCTCCCGCAGGCATGCCGCTGAATGCAGTCTGACTGCTGCCCTCACGGTGACCGGCAGGCCACCCCCAGCGGCTTGCTGCCCCAGACACGCGCTTGGCGCACTGGTGCCTGGAGCCGCCCCTGTCAATAATATCCTCATCATTCAGTGTGTGGCCCCCGGCCTGATTTACTGCACACCATCCACCCCCTGCTCTGCTCCCACGGTTATTGATCCTCCTGGGCTTTTTATGATCTTTTTTAATCTTCCCTCATAGGTCACGTTTTCTAAACCTTTATCATTTTTGTTGCTCTTCTCTGGACTCTCTTCAATTTGTTCACATCCTTCCTGAAATGTGGTGCTCAGAACTGGACACAATACTCCAGATGAGTACTAATCAGCATGGAGTAGAGCCGAAAAATTACTTCTCGTCTTGCTTACAACACTCCTGCTAATACATCCCAGAATGATTGCTTTTTTTTTTTTTTTGCAACAGTGTTATACTGTTGATTCATATTTAGCATGTGATCCACTACGATTCCCAGATCCTTTCCCACAGTACTTGTTCCTAGGCAGTCATTTCCCATTTTTTGTGTGTGCAACTGATTGTTCCTTCCTAAGCTTGCCTTTGTCCTTATTGAATTTCATCGTATTTACTTCCAACCATTTCTCCTGATCATTTTGAACATAAGAACAGCCATACTGGGTCGGACCAAAGGTCCATCTAGCTCATTATCCTGTATTCTGACAGTGGCCAATTCCAAGTGCCCCAGAGGGAATGAACAGAACAGGTAATCATCAAGTGATCCACCCTCTGTCGCCCATTCCCAGCTTCTGGCAAACAGAGGCTAGGGACACCGTCCCTGCCCATCCTGGCTAATAGCCATTGATGGACCTGTCCTCCATGAATTTATCTAGTTCTTTTTTGAACCCTGTTATTGTCTTGGCCTTCACAACATTCTCTGGCAAAGAGTTCCATGGGTTCACTGTGAATTGTGTAAAGAAATACTTCCTTTTGCTGCCTATTAATTTCATTTGGTGACCCCTAGTTCTTGTGTTATGAGAAGGAGTAAATAACACTTCCTTCTTTACTTTCTCCACACCAGTCATGATCATATCCCCCCTTAGTCATCTCTTTTCCAAGCTGAAAAATCCCAGTCTTATTAATCTCTCCTCATACGACAGCCCCTAATCATTTTTGTTGCCCTTTTCTGAATCTTTTCCAAGTCAAATATGTCTTTTTTGAGATGGGGTGACCACATCTGCACACAGTATTCAAGATGTAGGTGTACCATGGATTTATATAGAGGCAATATGATATTTTAAGTCTTATTATCTATCTTTCTTAATGATTCCCAACATTCTGTTTGCTTTTTTGACTGTCGCTGCACATTGAGTGGATGTTTTCACAGAACTATGCACAAGGACTCCAAGATCTCTTTCTTGAGTGGTAACAGCTAATTTAGACCTCATCATTTTATATGTATAGTTGGAATTATGTTTTCCAACATGCATTACTTTGCATTTATCAACATTGAATTTCATCTACCATTTTGTTGCCCACTAACCCAGTTTTGTAAGATCCCTTTGTAACACTTTGCAGCCTGCTTTGGACTTACCTATCTTGAGTAGTTTTTTTATCATCTGCAAATTTTGCCACCTCATCGTTTGCTCCTTTTTCTAGATCTTTTATGAATATGTTGAAAAGTACTGGTCCCAGAACAGACCGCTGGGGGACACCATGGTTACCTCTCTCCATTCTGAAAACTGACCAGTGTTTCCTATTAACCAATTACTGATCCATGAGAGGACCTTCCCTCTTATTCCAAGACAGTTTAACATGACATGAATTTTAATCCTATTCTCCAAAACACTTGTGACTCTTTCCAGCTTGGTATCATCCTCAAACTTTATAAGTGTACTTTCTGTGCCATCATCTAAATCATTGATGAAGACATTGAAAAGAACCAGACCCAGAACTGATCCCTGCGGGACCCCACTCATTATGCCCTTCCAGCATGACTGTGAACTATTGATAACTACTCTCTGGGAATGAAAACAACAAGGAGTCTGGTGGCACCTTAAAGACTAACAGATTTATTTGGGCATAAGCTTTCGTGAGTAAAAACCTCACTTCTTCGGATGCATAGAGTGAAAGTTACAGATGCAGGCATTATATTACAATATATAATGCCTGCATCTGTAACTTTCACTCTATGCATCCGAAGAAGTGAGGTTTTTACTCACGAAAGCTTATGCCCAAATAAATCTGTTAGTCTTTAAGGTGCCACCAGACTCCTTGTTGTTTTTGTAGATACAGACTAACACGGCTACCCCCTGATATCTCTGGGAATGGTTATCCAACCAGTTATGCAACCACCTTATAATAACTCCATCTAGGTTGTATTTACCTAGTTTGTTTATGATGTTGTCCTTTTACTTCTTTACAGACATTAATACATTTATATCTTCACAAACCCTCTGTGTGTGTAAGGAATCATTTTTTCCCCTATTTTACACCAAAATGAAAGCCAAAATTGTTAAAAGTGCCAGAAATGTTGGGTGCCCAATTGGAGATGCCTAGGGCCAGATTTTTCAGAGCACTGAGCATTTTTATAGCACTTTATATATTCAAGCCCAGCTCCCATTGACCTTAGTTGCAGCTGTGAGTACTCAGCACTTCTGTAAATCAGACCCAGCTCTCTAAAGCTGAGCTCTCGGAAAATGAAGAACATACACTAACTATTTGCAAATTTGACACCATCAGCTCAGGATTAAACAATGGCTAGCCAACTACAGAAGCAGTTTCTCCTCCCTTGGTGTTCACATTTCAACTGCTAGCAGAGGACCTCACCCTCCCTGATTGAAATAACCTCGTTATCTCCAGACTGGTTCTTGCCTGCATATTTCTACCTGCCCCTGGAAATTTCCATTACATGCATCCAACGAAGTGGGCATTCACCCACGAAAGCTTATGCTCCAATACATATGTTAGTCTTAAAGGTGCCACAGGACTCTGTTGCTCATTAACCTTTGTGAGCTTGTACACACTCTGCAGTTAGTACCAAGTGCATTGTTATGAACAAGAACAAGAGTTGACTTTCCTATATACTGTGTCACTTCAGAGAAGAATCAACTTTTCCTCTCCTTGGCTGTAAGTCCAGCTCCACTCTTGCTGTCCTGTTCTTTCCTTCTCTTCAGCCTGAAGTGCTCCATAGAGTTGATGTTCCTGTGGCTGTACCTCTTTGCACTGAGTTTATCTACAAGCGGGGTTTCTTCACCTAGTGGGCCGCACTTCTCCATTAGGCACCTTTGAACTGTATTCCATCAACAGACGTTCACACCGCCATTCTCTCTGCTCGTGTAATGTAAGTCCTTTGTGGGTGGGCTTCTTGTTTACCCTTTTCAGGATCTCTTTGCATCTAACCCAGATCAATCCCCCTTTCCCTCAGTGGCAGCTCCTTCCAGTTTTTCCCTTGATCCTCTCTTTCTGAATAAGTCTGTAGATTTTCTTTCCCTTCACTTCCCTTCTCTCATAGTGCCAGCTCATGTACCCAGGTCTATTTTTTTTTCTGCTTCTCATGGCCTGACACCTTTTCTATTTTCCTTCTTCTCACTTCCCAGTCCCCCACTTTTATTCTCTTGTTCTTGTTTTAAAAAATCACCTCCCCTTCCACCCAAGCTCCAGTTCATCCGCTAGCTCCGCATCTCGATTCTTCTCCTTCTGTAACAGCTTTTCCCAACTGCCCCTTTGAGTGGATTCCCAGCCCCCTCCCCAGCTCGAGCTGCCCCCTCACTGGCCGGCTCTCTCCCCAGGACAGTGTTCTGGGCTGCTGCGTCACCTGGATGGTAGCAGCAAATTCCATCCTCTGTTCTAGTTTTCTATACATAGGTAAAGCTCATTCCACAGACAAAATAGCTCCCTTATTTTGTATTTCTTGAAATGACAACCTAGTCTGAGCTGAATCATGGCAGGATAGTTCAGATTATTCCTAAAGTGTCCC
Organism: Malaclemys terrapin pileata; assembly: GCF_027887155.1. Taxonomy (NCBI): domain Eukaryota; kingdom Metazoa; phylum Chordata; order Testudines; family Emydidae; genus Malaclemys; species Malaclemys terrapin. The sequence goes on along the minus strand of NC_071508.1, from coordinate 5,422,114 downwards.
CCATGGTCCATTGTGCAGTGTAGCCTTGTATAATAGGCTTAGTCGTGTTGTCACATGGAACAGTAATAATCACAGAACAAACACTTTTTAAAAAAGGACTGAAGAAAAAAAAAAGTACTTTTACAAGCCTAATTTAACCAATTTTTTTATTTTAATTTTTCTTCCCAAGTAGAATTTTTTCTCATGATAGAACCATATTGTTTGGCTCATTATATTTCCATTATGTTAAAAAAAATCCACCACCACCACAACCTTGAGAACAGTACAGACATAACCGCTCAATGGGAAAGGGGGAGGGAGGAGAGCAGTGAGTGACAGGGGGAGAGGGGATGAGGAGTAAATGCACGATGGGGCTTTGGAGGAAGAGGCAGAGCAGGGGGTAGGGGGCGGTACCAGCGCTCCTGCTGTACTGTCCAGTTTTGGGACATTGGAAAGTTGGCAACCCTAGGCCACCACTCCGCCAACGTATACAGTTTTTTTTTGGTGGGGGCAACACCCCCTCATTTGCCCCCAAACTCCACCTATGGTAGACCACGTGGGACTAGGGTGACCAGATGTCCCGATTTTATAGGGACAGTCCCAATATTTGAGGCTTTTTCTTATATAGGCACCTATTACCCCCCACCCCCACCCCAATTTTTCACACTTGCTATCTGGTCACCCTAGGGACCAGATAGCACCCTGGGACTGTGTTGTGGCTCACCTTTGGGCCACAGTGCACAGTCTGGGAACCCCTGCTCCAGGACACCAGTGGAGAAAAGACTCCAGCATGGTAGGGGAGACTCGTGGCAGAAGGACTGGGAGTGGCTGGATGAAGAGTCGGGAAGGATGGATATATAAACCTTAAAATATATCAGCTTCAGACTTGGACTTCGATGGTGTTATTTTGTAGCCGTTTATGATAACAAGCTAGCCCAATATGGGAGTTACTGGTTATGAGAAGTATCAGAGGGGTAGCTGTGTTAGTCTGAATCTGTAAAAAGCAACAGAGGGTCCTGTGGCACCTTTGAGACTAACAGAAGTACTGGGAGCATAAGCTTTCGTGAGTAAGAACCTCACTTCTTCAGATGCAAGTAATGGAAATCTCCAGAGGCAGGTATATATCAGTGTGGAGATAACGAGGTTATGAGAAAGCCTTTGAGAAATTACTGAGGAAAGAGAAACTGTGGCTTCAGGGCCGTGCCATGCCTCAAGGGGGAGCTGTGGAGGCCATTACACAACCATACAATGCGGCCTGTAATTTGCATTATAGTTGCACACAGCCCCTGCCTGGAAGAGCTTATACTCAAAATAGACAAAGGGAGGACAAGAAACTAGGCACAGAGCAGGGAAGTGACTTGCCTAAGGTCACCCAGCAAACCAGTTTTAGAGCTGGGAATGAACCTGGGTGTCCTGTGTCCCAGTCCAGCACGCTAGTCATTAGACCCCATTGACTCTCAGCGCTGCATGTGGATCAATACAGATGGATGTTCTTCCCTGTGCTTGGCCCTAGTCATTCCAAAGCATCAACTCCAAACAGGTATAAGGATCAGATCACGTGATCAGGGCCCACACATGTAGATTAGAGCCCTTCCTCTGTGACTCAGGCTTTAGCTATATTGGGGATTAAGCCCCAATTCCAGCCCTGGTGCAAATCTCCCATGTAAACTGGGGAACAAATTGTTTCCATAAACCACCAAGATTTGTACCAATTTAACTTTGCTTCTAAGTAGGCTCCATCGGTGCAAATAGAAGGCATCCGTCTACCCGGATGGAAGGCAGGGGATAGATTGTCCCACAGAGCACTTAACAGCAAGTGCCTTATGATAAGCATTGATCCCTGAGCTGGGAGGCTGCTTTGGCCTGGCCCTGAATTCCAAGATGACTTAAGAGATTCTGCTCTTCAACTCCGCGCCTTGGACAACGTGGTGCTAACCAACTCCTTTGCACTAACCGCACAGGGTGGGGTTCCCGCACGGCCTGCGGCGCTGGAACAACAAGGAACAAATTCCAGAGATTGGGACAGAGAATAACGGGGAGGAACAAATTGATGACTGCAAATAAATTGGCCTATAATTTTGCCATCCCAAAAAGTTAACAAATGATGAATATCAGAGCAGCTTAAAAATGAGATTATTTAAAATACATTTTTAAAATTCTGTTGCTTTAATCTTTAGCACTTATCTTTTTCCCCCCTAACCTCTAGGGCTGGAAACATACTATTCTTTCCCCCAAACATAAAAGCTGAGATTCTTCCATAAATACATGGCCCCAAGTGCTGGGGCTTTAAGGGAAAAAATAGTTAAGTATCACAAAGCTTGTTTTTAAAAATCACCAGAGCTGGCAACACTGGGGGTGAATGAGTTGTTTGATGCAAATAAATTGGCCCATTGGGATTACTGGACTGGCTCAGCACCGTGGTCCGTCTAGCCCAGTCTCTTCTCGCTGACAATGCCCAGCACTTGATACTGCAGAAGAAGGTGCAAGAAAACCCCACACTTCACAGATTTGTAAATTTTAAGGCCAGCAGGGCCCGTTGTGCCCATCCAGCCCAGCCTCCTGCCTAATCCAGGCCAGAGAATCTCCCCCAGTGATTCCTGCCTCTGACCCAGAGCTGGAGCGGAGCTTTGAGAGAGACGCCCCCATCTCCACTGACAGACTCCCAGGGATGTTTAGGTTTTCAAAAAAGTGTGACTTCCCCCCCTTGACACCTGATCAGTGCAGCACACTGGCCCCCTCTAGTGGTAACTGGCCCATACAGCGGCTGATGAACCGGCTACAGACTTGGTTAACAGGGAGGCCTTTTAGCTCAGGTTGGAGAGGCTTGTGCTTTAAGACACAGTGGTTACATGCAAACAGCAAAACTGGTAATTTAGAAAAAAAAATGTAATGAGGAAAGTTTTATGCTGTATCCAAACCCAACAGCCTCCTGAATAACGGATCAGGCAGGGGTGATGAGAACTTGTACGGCCCCAGGGTTCCTACGCCCCAGGCTTGGGCAGCTGCTGCCAACTTTGAGTTTTGCATTTGTAAATTTTACCTCAGATCACCCCTCACTCGGCTCCCCTATTCTGAGGGCCCTGTCCCAATAAGCAGGGGGCTCGCTGATATATATAGTAGGTGCTTTCTGGAGGCCACTGCCAGAAACCCCCAGTCACCATAACTCCCCTCTGGACAAACTCTTACATACCAGTAAACGGGTGAATGAACTCAGTTACTATTCAACTAGAGGTGGCCCTTTTACCCTCCCAAGCACAGGAAAGTCTTACTACCAATCCCAGCCCAACTTCCTTCTCAGAAGCTGCTGAGTCCTGTATGCTCCTGTTGGTGTCACTAGGCATAGCTATCAGGTAACTTGGGAGAGTGGAAGACCAAAAGAGCCGATGAAACTCCTTTGCTCTGGGCCTACCTGAACCACAGTGACTCCATCTTGTGAACTCTCACCTACTTCTATGCTAACTGCTTACATGCTGAAGCAGAAATGTAAGGGTCAGCTTTTCTCTAGCATACAGCTGCTGTTTTATTCAGAACAGGCCTTGCAAGGCCAAAAGATAAGCAGACGAATGGGAATTTTTCTAATTGTAACTGCTCAAGAAGGGAAGGGTGGGAGGGCTAAGAGGGAGTAACAGAACAAAGGCTTACTCAGAAACAGCTTGGAATATAAAAGGGAAAATTTTATTTGTATTTGTTGCACTGGATTTGAGACATGCTGGTCTCCTAGTGCCATTTCAGAGCTCTGAAATGAACTTGGCTTGCTTTCTCCCCTCGGTGTCTTTATTGGTGCCAAGCACATCGGGCAACGAACCCTGTTTGCCATCTCGAGGCCCGTCTGGGCAGGCAACACTCCGAACTGGTAAAGAGACAGTGAGACAAAGTAGCTGGAACCATACAGTCCCTGATGGACAACTCTTGAAAGTCCATTCCTGGCACCTTCATTGAGACCCCAGAACAACCCCATAGGGCCAGAGCGCCTCAACTCTCTCTTCTGCCAGTCCTTGTCCCATGGTGGCTTCTAGCAACCCCATGGGCCTTCAGAGTCCTCAGATGTGACATCACTGTCTCATCCACCCACAGGTTTTACTTCCCACAACTCTAAACACACAACAACTAATTCAGCAGTTTACTTTCACAAGGACAAAGGTGCTGTATGTAGCCCCCGTGCTTCCTATATGCAGCTAGTGCCTGTGTGAATGAAGTGTTTCCAATCCCATGCTCCTGTTGCCTAGAGTGAATGTCTGGGGCTCTGGCAGCATGCTCTGAGTGTGGCATCTCTTGGCTTCCCCATGGAGCGCCCAGCTACCTCCCTGCCTCTGTTCAGGGGCTGCCGAAACCCTTCTCTCTGGCTGGCAGATACCCAGGACTGAGTTCATAGCTAGGGCCATATGAAAATAAAAAAAAATTAATGGAGATATCCCATCTCCTAGAACTGGAAGGGACCTTGAAAGGTCATCAAGTCCAGCCCCCTGCCTTCACTAGCAGGACTAAGTACTGATTTTGCCCCAGATCCCTAAGTGGCCCCCTCAAGGATTGAACTCACAACGCTGGGTTTAGCAGGCCAATGCTCAAACCACTGAGCTATCCCTCCCCCCATAGAAGTAGAGCAAGAGCCCCTGCCCCCCCAACCCTGAGCAACACAGTGGCACTGCTCTCATCCATGTGGGTGGGATTGTCCAAAGTTCTGAAGGCTTTGTCTACACTCAGGAAAATTAATTAATCAAAATTAACTAGAGATTAATTTAAACTGGATTATCTGAATTGGACTAAACTCCTGTGTGAATTAAGATCAATCTAATTAAGGCCACAGTTAGGGCTGGTCTACACTAGGGTGGGGGATCGATCTAAGATACGCAACTTCAGCTACGTGAATAACGTAGCTGAAGTTGAAGTAACTTAGATCGATTTACCTGGGGTCCATAAGGCGCGGGATTGACGGCCGCGGCTCCCCCGTCGACTCCGCTACCGCCGCTCACTCCGGTGGAGTTCCGGAGTCGACGGAGAGCGCATTCAGGGATCGATATATCGTGTCTTAACGAGACGCGATATATCGATCCCCGATAAATCGATCGCTACCTGCCGATACGGCGGGTAGTCTAGACGTACCCTTATTCTGAATGAGGTTCATCCACACAAGGGTTTAATCTGGTTTAACTATTCCAGTATAATTAGACTGGATTAATAATGCCTTTAAATGTACCTGCATAGACAAGCCTTTGGCTACGTCCTCACTACGGGGGGGGGAGGGGTCGATTTAAGATACGCAAATTCAGCTACATGAATAGCTCTGATTATGAGTTCCATGCTGTTGCTATGACTAAAAGTTGTTTTGCTGATAAATAAAATGATGAGTTGTTTTTGCTAATGCTAGGAGAATAGTTAGTCCACTTGGGGTAACTAGAAGTTATGTGCTTTGTTTGAATAATCTATAAAAAGATAAGTAAGAGTATGTAATGTAGATGAGTTCAGAGAAGTTTTTCTACAAGCAAGGAGCTAACATCTTACTCCCCAGCAGCTAGGAGGAAGGCTGATCACCTGAAATATTCTATTGCCACTCGAAACCATCTCAGACTTTGGGTAACTATATCTGGGGTGCTCTAGACTATTGCTATTGCATATGTGCTTAAAACTCAATAAAGAAGGAGCTTTGGTTGAAAGCACTCTTTTTTGTACCACTGTGACGGGGTCTGCTTACCCTGCACTAGTTCAGACAGGGTTAAGCCCATATTATTGACAGCAGAAGTCAAATGCTCCAAATGCTCTAGCAGTATAAAGGGAGGAAGCCCAGCTCGTCCTGGGCTTGCAGCCGCAGGGGAAGGACCGGTCTTGGAAGCTACTGGGGAGGACCAGCCACAGACCCTGTATGTGTTGGGGACCAGAGCCTCCCGAGACCTGCTTGAACCCCTGTGATCGGAGGAGCCTCTGGAGGCGATCAGCACAGTGGACCATGGAGGAGCCAAAGCCTCATGGGGGACCTCCACGCAGATACTGCTAGGAAGTGACCGAGGGAGGGTGAAGGAGTGGTACTTCCCACTTGAGAATGCTCAGCTGAGCCAGTGGCAAATTGCTTGGCCACTGTTAGGGCCCCGGGTTGGGGCCTGGTGGAGTTGGGTGGGCCTGGGCCCCCCTACTGGGGCCACCACATTCCTGTGTGAGTGAACCCCACCTATGGGATTCTGGCCTCTAGGCCATGCTGCCCTGACCCCAAGGGCTATTCCATTGGACTCTGGCCGATAGGCCACGCTGCCCTGCAGGGCCGGCTTTAGCAAGTGCGGGGCCCGATTCCTGGGGCAGCACTTCCGATTGCCGGCCGGGGTCGCGGGGGCCGCGGGGCTTGCCGCGCTCCGGCCGGGGTCACAGGGCCACAGGGCTTGCCATGCCCCGGCCGGCGCTCTGGCCAGGGGAGCGGGGGCCCCGAAGACGACCGCCACCGGGGTGAGTGCACGGGGCCCGATTCCTGAGAATCGGGTAAATCGGCCTAAAGCCAGCCCTGCTGCCCTGACCCCAGGGGACATCGCTTGTGTTTCAGGCCTCAGACCCCGACCCAGTTGTCTGAGAAGCCGGGGAGTGGACTTGTAGGTGGTGCCCCTCCACCCTTAAACCCTGCACGCACCGCAACAACCACTCATTTATCAACCAGTGGCACTGTGACACCCTTCCCTGCTTGATTGAAATTGCCTTGAGAGAAAATTGTAAATTACTACAGATTCAGGTTCAGATAATCCCAGGTAACAGATTTGGTGAGCTAGCCAGGGATAGTTTGTTGCAATAGGGACTAGAAGATGGAGCCCTGTCTGGGATGATTTAGTTGGGGATTGGTCCTGCTTTGAGCAGGGGGTTGGACTAGATGACCTCCTGAGGTCTCTTTCAACCCTAATCTTCTATGATTCTATGACATTTTGTGTTCCTCATGGTGGCATGGGATTTGGTTAGTGACCCAAATTTAGGACCATTTGAACAAGCGGCTCACAAGATACTGGCCCTCCACACACACACAAAACAGACTAAAGTTGACATTTTTGGCAATGATTTTTTGCACAGGGATAGAGATCAAAACATTGCTGAAGTCATCGCACCAGGCTCTCAGTCATTTGAAAGTTACCCCAATGCATGTTACACACCAGCCCTCTGGGGGAAATCAAATTACAGTCTTATCAGCCAAAGAGTTGGTTCTTCTATTAGGTGTGTCACCATGCCTTGGCTCACACGCCAAATAGAGTACACTGAGCATGCACAGACAGTGATTATAGACTATAGATTTAATTGCAGCAGGATAGCACAAGGCTACTTGTAGGTAAGCCTTTAAACAAGACCCACCTCTCCCTGTCCATTTAAGTCCCACACTTAGCAGAAATCTAGAAAATGTTGGAGAAAAAAATCTGTCGCTGTCTAGGATTTTTATTATTTTATTTGGAGGCAAAGTAATCAACGTATTTTTGTAAAAAAATTGATGTGCATTGGGTGGAGGAGTAGGGGGAGAGTTTTGGGGTTGCAATGAGGGGACTGGGTATTGTGGGAAGGGGGATAAATGGGGATCGGGTGGCGAGAAGGTTGGGGGACTCAGGTGAGGAGGAAGGACACAGGGAAGAGGGAATATGGGGTGAGTGGCAGGAGGGCTGGAGGAGAATAGCAGCCGGAGTGCCTATCAAGTCAGCCCCATATTCCCCCCCTTCTGTGTGTATGCTAAGACCTAACGGGGGGCTAGCCCCTCTTCCTACCTTTGCGAGGTATCTGGGAGGATATGGCAGGATCTGCCAGGATCTGGGAGCCCTCTGCCCCAGCAACGGAGTCTAAGCCCCTTTCCTGCCCCCACATGTGAGTTGGGATATAGGGGGCCTGGCCTCTCTGTGGGTACCTGAGTCCTGCTCCCTCCCTCTGTGTATGTGTGCCAGGATCTGGGGCCCCTCGCCCATTTATGAGAGCCTGACCCTCCGTGTTCACTCCCCCACATAGCCGGTTCTGGAAGGGCCTGAACCCCTCTTACTAACCCTTTATGTGAGTTGGAATCAGGAGGTCCCTGCTGACCCCGATACACCCCTCCAACTCTCCAACACCTGCTCCCAAAACATTAAAGCATTGACAGGCCAGAGAGCACATCTAGCGGGAGGAGACAGCTAACCCCAGTGGGATCACACACAGGACCCCAGGACTGTAGCCACTGGACTGCGTGTGCTTCTAACATCCCTGTGGGACAGGGGACGTTGCTCGAGGAACCGAGAGTGGTAAGGATGACAAAGGAAAATCCCTTCCTGCTCCCATTTATCTCCTTGCCCAGACCCCAGTCACTCCTTCCGCAGTTAATAATAACCGCCACAATCTCCTGATGCAGTTAACCCACGCCATGCTGAGAAGCTGTAGAGCTGAGATCCCTCACCCAGCGCTGAGATACAGCTGCTTCTCCAGTGGGTGGTGGGGGCTGTTTATACTGGGATCACTGTCTGCCACTGACACGGACCTGGTAGCTGGATCTGGTGTGCGGAATGAGGGCTATTTTATAAGGGAATCCGTCCCCCAACACTGAGATGCAGCTGCCTCTGGTGTGGGCGGCCGGGGCTATTTACATAGGGTCCCTCACCTCACACCAAGAGACAAAGAGACGGTTAAGGGGTGACTTGGTTACCTCTATAAGTATCTATATGGGCAACAAATCTTTGATCATGTGTTCTTCAAACTAGCAGAGAAAGGTAGAACAAGATCCAATGGCTAGAAGTGGAAGCTAGACAAATTCAGACTGGAAATAAGGCCTCAATTTTGCATGGGGAGAGTAATTAACCACTGGAACCATTTACCAAAGGTAGTGGTGGATTCTCCATCACTGACAATTTATAAATCAAGATTGGATGTTTTTCTACAAGCTCTGCTCTAGGGATTATTTGGGAGGAGGTGTCTGGCCTGTGTTAGCCAGGAGGTCAGACTAAATGATCACAGTGGTCCCTTCTGGCCTTGGAATTTATTAATCTAGATGCAACCGCCTCTGGGGAAAGGCACAAAGGCTGTTTATAAAAGGAGCTCTTGCCCTGTGCTGTAATGCAGAAGCCTCTGGGGTGGGACAGCTGGTTGTACAACCATCATTTGCCTCGCACTAAGATGTGTCCCCTTCTGGAGTATACCTGCTATTTGTATGGGGATCCCTTGCCCGGTTCTGAGATACAGTTTCTGGAGTGGGGCAATAGTTTCTGGAGTGGATCAGAAAGCAGTCCCCACCTGTAATCTGGCTGGACTCTGATGTGACCTCTATGGGGGCTTTTAATGCCTTGAGGGTAGGAATGGGGGAGGCAGGATCAGTGTCTCTGTTTGATGTCACAGGAAACCACATACCCACCCCCCAGCAGCTGCAGAGGCTGATATGAGGGGTTGGGCTCAGGATGCCTGATGCCCAGTCAGCACAGTGGGAAAAGCTACCCCCAGAGCAACCTCAATCCACAGCTGGGAGTGAGGGCGACACAGGTGGGAGAGCAACCCCAGCAGAGACCCCACGTGAGTCCATAGGGACGGGTAAGCATCAGTGAGATGCAGTCACCTCTGGGGTGGGGCAGCTGTTTGTACAGGGAACTCCGGCTGGGGAGAAGCGATTTAATCCAGGGATGTACCACCTCTGGATTGGGGTGCAGGGGCTGTTTACACAGTGATCTTTCACCCGGTGCTGAAGGCACTAAATGCCAGATGCTTTAATCGTGCTCCCCTCACGCAGATGCCACTGGGGGAAGTGGTTGAAGCAAAGGCAGGTGATACAGGCAGGTGGGGACTGGATGTGGTAATTACCTGGCGGCGGGGGGGAATCTCCTGGCTGGACCAGCTGCCTTGGCTATAAGGGGAGCAGAAGATACGGGATTAGGTGAAAAGGAAACTACAGGGATAGATTCAAACCTTTTGAGTTGAGTCCAGCCTGGAGGTGTGGGGGAGTCAACTCCTTGTCCATGGTGCTAATGGCAGCTCCCTGACACTGTTACAGCACCAGCAGGGTTAGTGTAGCTGGTCCCCAGTGTGGTCAGGGTGCAGGTGCCTGATGGGACAGAGGGCACTGGGGAGCTAGGGAGCCCTTGTTATTAGAGCTAGTATCTGCTCAGGGGACCCAACTCTGTTGCAGCACCAGCTGGGTTGGTGTAGATGGGACCATTGTGGGATATCCCACCGGGAGTTGTCCCCAGCACTCCAGACTGGGGAGTCACAAGTCTCAGTTGCAGTCTCAGCTGGTTAGTGTAGACATGCCCTGTGATGTCTGTGTCCTGAGCATGCTCTTGTCTCCCGTGCAGACCATGCTGTGCTCCACCTCACCTCACCTAGCCCTCCTGGCCCTGCTCTCTGTGGCTGGCGCTGTGGGTCCAGGGGAGCCATGCCCGTCCGAGATGAACCTGATCAAGGATCAACTGCAGGTGAACTGCTCCGGAAAGGGGCTCAGCGTGGTGCCACTTGCCCTGCCCACGAACACCAGCATCCTGCTGCTCAGCTCCAACCGCCTGGCGTCCGTCTCCACTGCCGCCTTCCAGCACCTCCCTGAGCTGGCTGAGCTGGATCTGTCAGGCAACGCACTGGGTGCGCTGCACACTGGGCCCCCCCTGCCCTTGCTGCAGGAGCTGGTCCTGTCCCACAATGCCCTGCGAGTGCTGCCCACACTGCAGGGCCTGCCTGCCCTCACCCGCCTAGTCCTGGCTCACAACAACATTTCAGGGCTGCTGCCAGGGGCCTTCCGGGATGTGGGGCAGCTGACGGAGCTGAATCTACGGGGGAACCAGCTGCGGACACTGCCAGAAGAGGCCTTTGAGGGCCTGGCCATGTTGAAGGACCTGGATCTGTCTGATAACGCCCTGGAGGAGCTGCCACGGGGGCTGTTGACTGGGCTGAAGCTGGATAAGTTGTGGCTGTCAGGGAACCAGCTCCGCACTCTGCCCAGCAGCTTCTTCCCCGAGGGGCACATATTCGCCTATGTCTACCTAGCAGGGAACCCCTGGCGCTGTGACTGTGGCCTGGCCTATCTGCGGGGCTGGATTGAGGACAACGACTTCAGCATCTACATCCAGGAGCAGGGGTCAGATGGGCTGCTGACTGAGAATGATCCCCAGAGCCCTGTGTGCGATGAGCCCCACAGACACCACGGGAGCCCTGTCCTCGAGTTCCAGCAGGCCTGCGGCAAAGCAGGGGACACAGACTTGGATATCGATGGGACAATGACAGAGGAGGGAACCCCAGTGCCCTCTGCTACTGTCCGCCCCACCACCCTGCCCCCAACTAACCCTGTACCCCCCACTATTGCCTCCTCCACCACCCTGCCCGCAACCACTCCCGTGCCCCCCACTATTGCCCCCTCCACCACCCAGCCCACAACCACTCCTGTGCCCCCCACTATTGCCCTCTCCACCACCCAGCCCCCAACCACTCCTGTGCCCCCCACTATTGCCCCCTCCACCACCCAGCCCCCAACCACCCCTATGCCCCCCACTATTGCCCCCTCCACCACCCAGCTCCCAACCACCCCTGTGCCTTCCACTACTGCCCCCTCCACCACCTTGCCCCCAACCACCACCATGCCCCCCACTACTGCCCCAGAACTTGCACCGCCACGGCTCCCCAGCACCCCCATGACTCCCACCACCTCCCTTATCCCCTCGCCTCCCTTCCATACCAGCCCTCTCCACATCACCCCCTGCCACCAGCCACCCCCTCCGATGGGGGCTCCCCGCCTCTGCACATGCCCCACCCTACCCCCAGCGATGCCCATTGGGCATCGGCAGGGCAGGGAGGGCCCACAGTGGGGCCACTGGGTGCTAGCCCATTGCTGCCTGCTGCACCTGGCGCTTTACCTGGCCTCCTTGCTGCTGCTGCTGCTGCCCATGCTGGCTCTCCTGGGCTGGATGGGCTGGGTATATCTGGGCTGGTATCGCCCAGCTCTGAGGAGTCCCCCGGGGGCACGGCTGGTGCGGTACCAGCTGCTGAGAAAGGGGGAGGGGACAGCGCCCCCCATGATGCATCTTAGCAGCTTCAGGAGCCCCATAGAGCCCCCAACCTTCCGCACCACCAAGGAGCTGCGGATCCACCGTGACCCCCCTGTGCCCTCCTTCCGACGTGTTACCAGGAGGCTGCTGAGTGTGGGGGGGCTGGGCCCCTGGCGGGCTCCCTCCGCCTACAGCCTAGACAGGGGGGAAGCAGCTATCGGGGCTGTCAGGGTGAAATATGCAACCACCACCCTCTAAGGGGGGCAGGACACCTGGGTTCTATTGCTGGGGCTGGGGAGCAGGGTCCTGGGGGCTAAGGCAGGGGGTGCTGCTCGCCAGGACGCCTGGGTTCTAGTTCCAGTTCTGTTGCTGTGATCTCACCCACTGTGCACCGGGGACAAGATTCCTCCCACTGCTGCAGTAGCTGGGAGGCTCCCTTAATATATGTAGAACCCATATATTCTGGCTCCCAGATGCCCCTCCTGCCTCAGACCAATGGGCTCTTCTAACCCTGTAGAGCTCCCCCATGCACACCCCTGCTGCAGAGGCCAGATCTGGAATAACTGTCCAGAGGGGCAGTTTCCCCTTAAAACCAGGCAGTTCAGGGCTGGCTTGTGCCCTGGCAGAGCCTTGTCGATATTTCCTCCTCTCTGTATCAGGTCTCTGGCTGTTCTTATAATCCACAGAAATGTTGATCCTACTTTGAATCCTGTGGCAGGTAGTTCCATTGGCTAATCACAGAATAAAGACCTTCCCTGGATGCAGCTAGGTCACAGTTCAAAAACACCAGGCTGCTTGTGGTCTTTGCTGGAGGTGAATAATGATGCTCAGTTTTGCATGCTCCCCCAGATGGGAAAGGCCCCATATCCTATTCCCTGACCTGTCTGGGCCAGCCAGTTCCCCTGCCTTGTAGGTGGCTCAGAGACAGCATGCTCTAGAGCAGGGGTCTCGAACACGTGGCCTGCAGGGTGATTTTCTGCGGCCCGCGAGCCCCCCGCCCTCCCCCAGTGTTTATCAGAGCGGCTCTGGCCGGACATGCACTGGGGGCAGGGCATGCTCCCTGCCTGCCTGCCTGCCCTGCCCTGCCCTGCGCAGCTCCGGGAAAAGGCTGGAACGTGGGGAACGGGGGGCGGAGGGGCTGTGTGTGGCTGTTGCTTCAGGCAGCGCCCCCAGCAGCTCCCATTGGCCGGGAACAGGTAACTGCGGCCAATGGGAGCTGCTGGAGGCGGTGCCTCAAGCAACAGAAACACACAGCCCCTCCGCCCCCCCTTCCCCACATTCCAGCCTCTTGCGGGGGCAGAGCAGGTAGGCAGGCAGGCAGGGACCCTGCCCTGCCCCCGGTACGCGCTGGGCCAGATCCTGCCCCCTGAACCCCTCCTGCAGCCGAACCCCCTGCCCTGAGCCCCCTGCCACACCCTGCACCCCTCCTGCATCCCAACCCACTGCCCTGAGCCCCATGCCGCACCCTGCACCCCGACCCCCTGCCTCACCCCGCACCCTTCCTGCATCCCAACCCACTGCCCTGAGCCCCATGCCGCACCCCGCACTCCAACCCACTGCCCTGAGCCCCCTGCCGCACCCTGCACCCTTGCTGTACCCCTCACCCCCCCTGCACCCCACACCCCAACTCCCTGCCCTGAGCCCCCACCACACCCCTCCTGCACCCCCTGGGGGCAGGGAGGGGGCAGAGTTGGGGTGGGGATTTGGGGGAAGGGGTTGGAATGGGGGCAGGGAAGGGGTGGGAAGAGGCGGGGCAGGGGCAGGGCCTCATGGAAGGGCTGGAGTGGGGACGGGGCCGAGGGCGGCATCGGGGGAGGTGTCAGTAATGCGGCCCGCGGGCCAATGTACTAGTCCTCATGTGGCCCTCATGGTCATTTGAGTTTGAGACCCCTGCTCTAGAGCGAAAACACCCCATATCCCAATCCCCACCACTCTGGGATGGCTAGATCCCCTCCCCTGGGGTTACATAAGCCAGTGCCCTCTAGAGGGGAAATGCCTAATCTCCCACCGCCCTTAGCCAGCCAATTTCCCACTCTGGGGCTGGACTGGAGCTGGCGCCTCCTAGAAAGTAACGGCCCCATGTCCTGCTCCTTTCTAGCTGGCGCCTCCTAGAAAAGAAAGGTCCCACTCCCCTCAGCCTGCCAATCCCCTGCCCTGAGGCTAGATCGAAGCTGGCACCCACTAGAAAAGAGAGGCTGCATGTCCCACTCCCTGCTGCCCTGAGCCAGCAAGTCTCCTGCCCTGGGGCCAGATGGGAGCCAAGGTCAGTGCCCCCTAGAGGGGAAATGCCCCATCTCCCAGTCCCCAGCACGCTAAGATGGCCAGTTCCCCCACCTTGCCGCTGATTTGCAGCAGCATCTGATAGGAAAGAGAAGAGTGGATAGTTGTATGATTGTTTAATGGCTTCGAGTTCTGGTTCCATTTCCTATATAAGTGTCTGATTTCCCACTTCATTCATTAAACTGCGGCTAGAGCACTTTCTAATTTCTACTTCCTCTGTAACTAACACAATATATAATCCAAACCCCCATTTCATATGGGAGAGCTCCTTGAGAGTCTTAAAGAGAAATCACAAATGGTTTTGTGGAGATGTGAGGAGTCTACAATTTTTGTTTGTTTTTCCTGTCTTTCAGTTTCAGAGCTAGAGCAAATGACAGTCCAGGTTTTTAAGGGGCATTGCTATAGTGTAGGGTCACATGCCAAATCTGTCCCAATGACACAAGAAGGGATCCGGTTAGTTTAGCAGCCAGTCCCAGTAACCACACAACTCCTTTGAAGGAAAAAAGAGCTTGTAATATGAGAAGGGGAGATCAAATCAAAGAATTGGCAACAAAAGTTTATCTGGAATGAAATAAAAATGGAGACCCGGGAAGTATATTGTATAATCTGATTTCATTCAAATTTTAGAACATAGTTTTCTCCAATTCTATGGGAGAATGAGACTTGATTATTTAAAATTGTATATACCACAAGGGACATAAACCCACAGGTGGTTTCTCTAATGTAATGATTAACATCTTGGTCTGACATCTGACAGGTCCCTGGTTTGAAACAAAGCAGAGATGATACATTTTCCTTATTTTTTTCAATTGCTCTTGTTTTAAATGTAGTCTAGTATTTAATGTTTCCCAGCTCATTGAGGTCAAAAATCATATTCAAATAAGGGAAATGTCACGACTCTCCTAAATGGATGGACAATACATTAGTCCATCTTGCTCAGTTTACGCTATTATAGTGGTTGGTAGCAAGCTGAGTGATCCTGATGGATGACTGTAGATAATATTTCCCGGTCGTGTTCCCACAGTGACATTCTCGGATGACCAACATCCCCCATCTTTCAAAGGAATAAACTGCTAACATTTGGACCTGAACTTGGAAACCTGGCCTTAAATAACAGTAAGCTCAAGTTTGGAATACATTTTTACAATTGGTATAAGATTCGCAATGTCACAATAACTGAAATTGCTTTGTTCTTATCGTTTGCCTAGTATAGAATTAAATGTCTTTAAATGTAAAGGAGTCAAGTTAAATCACTTTGCAGAGTCAATAGTTATTTATTTATTTAGCATTTGTGTGTTCTCCAAACCAAGCAATAACATTCTCAGTGGCCAAGTGGAGCTCTCGGAGCTCACTGCTGAATTTGGTAAGTGGGCACTCCTCAACAACGTGTATCATTATTTGATCTGCGCCACAGCTGCAGCTTGGGTTGTCTCGAAGATCCCAACAGTGCTGGTTGGCTGCACATAAGCCTTGCCCAGCCCGGAATTGGTTAAGAAGGACCCAATGATGATGTGGCAAGTCAAAGCCAGGCAGGCGAGCAGTAGGGTCTGTGATGAGGAACTGATTGGTGATTCGTGTTAAGCACTACTCTTCCCCCCACAAGGACTCCACTGTCACATCCTGGCATGGCAGTAGAGTTGCCAATATTGGTTGGACATATTTCTGGAGTTTTTAGCACATGATATAATCTTTAGTTAAAGATTGATCTTTAATTCCTGGAGACTCTAGGGCAATTCTGGCAGGTTGGCAACCCTACATGGCAGCCTTGACCACAGTGGGTGTTGTGATGAAAGACATGTGACTGGTGAGCCAAAAAGGTCTTTGAGCAAGGGCAAGCTTGGGTTAGCATTTACCTTCCCAAGCAGCTTGCCAGCTGCAGTCTCCCTCCTGATGTAGGAGGGCTGAGAACTGGAAGCCATGGAAGATGAGTTGGTTGGAGAGTTCCTGTGATGATGCGCATTGTTGAGTTGAGTTGCATGTCAACAAGTTTGGTGTATAAAGATGTGTGTTGTTTTTCATTTCTTAGGTTCTGATACAATGTGTGGCCATTTTGTTTCACTCCTTTCCTTTAAAATTTTAGTAATTTCCACAGAAACATTTCTTCTTTTGGAGAGACTACATTCATTTAAATCTACCCCTCACCCCTCCAAAACAGAGAAAGATTTAAATATTCAAATATCAGTAGAGCCAATATTTTGTCAGATCTCTGCCCCCCCCCCCCCCAAGTAGCATGGAGAAGTCAATCCTGCGGTGTTAATGCTCCAGAGCATGCAAGGAATATATTGTAAAAATAACAAGATCTTACCAATTTCAGACCGTTCTTTCCCATATGCTGATAACTGAGATGAGGGCTGATTAGAAGCCATCGTTTCTGGGCATGTTATAAAGGGACCTGGGTTTGGATGGGTTTTTTACAGCCCTGCCCTGCCCCCTGTCATGGCCTGCAGAGGAAAGGGGGATGAGGGTGCTGAAAAGGACAAAGATGTCCCTGTCATGGAGACACAACTCACCTCCCACCAACATCCCTCCACTTGTCCCGAGGGCAGCCATCTGAAATATGCTGTCCATTGATCTGTGCACAGAAAATTGTGTTTCTGTGTAAAATCCAGGAGGGACATGAAATGACCACCTGGTGGCACCATAACCTAAGGAACGAGGGTGAAGGACTCAGAACAGCATCCAGGCTGAGAACTGATTTCACTCCAGTCTCCTGGAATGAACCATTGATAATAGTGACTCTCCCCAGGCACGCAGGGAGCAAAAGGAGCAGCCAGGGGCTAAGAAGATGAATTACACAGTTGGCCCAGTAAAGCGTCTGTGAATGGCCTGGAGGATGAACCAGATTTACTAAAGAGTTGACACAATTTGAAAAACAAATTAATTTATAAAACTCCAAGAGTGTTCTGTGCTAATTTGAGAAGGGGAAAACTGGCCAAATGCTGAGGAGAACTGATTCCCTCTGTCCAGTTTGAACCATAGTCCTTTAGCATTAGAATGAGTTTTTTCAGATCAATATTTTGCGATTGGGATATGTGCTGTAGCGCAACGGGTAGCACATGAGACTTTTACTCTCAGGCCTGTGAGTTTGACGCCCCCCAACACCACTACCATTAGGATATGCCTCTCCTTTATTTTTTTAAGCAGTTACGAACTCCCACTAAGAAATGGAATTGGAATTTTTTTTATTCCACATAGCGCAAGGCTGTTTCTTATCTATTTTGCTATGGATTATTCTTGGGGAAGATGGAGAAATCCGCTAAAAAAAATCTTTGTCTATGTTTAAACTTCCCCAACCCCAAACTACCCCTTTTTGCCTCAGAGAAAAAGGAAAGCACTGCACTCTCTGAGAGTGATGCACCACCCTGGGCTCTGTCAGTAATGCTGAAAGTTGTGCCACTCTGTGAACGTGTTCCCGCCTCTCTCCAGAATTGTGGCATCAGAAGCGGGAATTTGCTTTACTTTTGTCGATTAAATAAACTGCTTCTGTGTTTCTAAAAGGAAAATAATGTTTTCTGTGAAAAACACAATTTTTTAATAAAAAAAAGGAGTGACATGAAATAGCTACATGATGACACCAGAACACCAAGAATGGGAAAGAAGAGGCTGCTAGTCTGTACATTGATTATGGAAAGGGATGGACTCACTCTCCTCTGTTCACAGAGAGACTCATTTATTTCTCCAATAGGCAAACTTAAATTTAAACACATTTCTAGGGCGTCTGAAAGGAAATTCAGGGGGTATTTCCCTCAGGGGACATTGTGCCTGGCCCAGCACTGCTAGTAAAAGGGCTGATGCGATGAACGGGTACATAATGTTATGGCAGCCTGTTCATGCATCATCTACTGATGGAGGAGTGATTTCAAAATCCCAGCTCTGACACAGGGTGAACAGGTGGCTGCTTCGCTCTTGTTTTAAGGATCTGAGCACTTCAGGCAATGTGGGGATATAGCTCAGTGGCAGAACTCCTGTTTTGTCTGTAAGAAGCTGCTGGGTTTCAATCCCTGCCCTCTTCTGAAAATGCTTGTTTTGATTCCTGTCATTGGGGGCTGGTTGTTTCTTTACATCCTGAGATCAGGGCACAAATGGCCCACACCTCTCTGCTGGTCTTCCATTCATGTGGGAATGTTCCCTTCTTCCTCCAAGACAGTACTTTGTGCTCATGCCTAGCGGTGACTCAGCACTTTATGAAATAGACCTAAAATGTCCCTCTATATAAACATTGCTCTGTTGAGCTTTAGCTCAGAGCTAGGGCCACCTCCCCCGGGTCTCAAGTTAGTGAATCTCAGGGAGGGTCAGACACATTCAGATGCTGGGCTCTTCCACACACCCCACTCTGCTGACAGCCCTGCAACCTGAGCTGGAGTTGCCGGCTATTCCAGCTCACTCTGCTACTTCAGTTGGGAGAACAAAACCGGCCAAAAAGTCAGGTTTTTTTTTCCTTACTGAGGCAAAAATAAGGTGACAGTAAATTATTATGGCTGATCAAAGAAGGTTCAGTGATCTTTTTAACCTTGTTTCTAAAAAATCACTCTTTCCTCTAAATAACACCATCAAGAAAAATAAATATCCCAGTTTCAGCCCCTAATGAGAAACTATGCCCCTATTCTCTACACCCCAGCCTGTCACTGGTAACATCCCCCACACTGGGGAAACTGGCCAGCGTTTTCCCCTCTTTAGTGCAGTTTGAGTCACACACATTGCCCCAAAGATAAACCTCACAGCACGAATTAGCGAAGACCCCATCACAGCAGAGTCTGGGAGTAACCCAGCCCTGAGATTGACCAAAAGTGAGAGTGCTCACAAACCATTGTCAGATGTCATCCTTTGACTGACAGGCTGGTAAGTGAGTAGTGTGGCTAGCTCAGTTGGTAGCATAGCACCTTAAGGGAGGTGGTTTTTGGCGCCACATGGTGGGAATTGTGTTTGAATTTAGGCTCTCCATGTAATAGCTCCCTACTATTACTCAGAAAAAAAGCACAAAGAAAGTATCAGAATTTAGAACATTTTCCGTCTGGACAATGAGCTAAAAAGTGGCCATGAGGCAGTTTGAGTCAATTCGAGAAACGGGAGAAACAAAAAAATCCTCCCTCTGTGTGACAGAAGCAGAGACACGAACCATCCCAGGGAGAGGATCTGCTGCCACCTTATATCATTCTGAGACACAAGAATGGTCCCAGCTAGATGATCAGACTGGGGAGTTTCTGCTACTGATGGGGATCAGTCCTACAGAGGCATGTCTAGACACACTAGACCACCGTTTCTCAAATGCGGCCACCACGGGGTTTCTCTGCAGCCACAGCAGTTTCCTGGGCAGTGGGTGCAAACATCAGCCCCTCCCATCCCTCCCTCCCTCTCTGTTGCTCCTGCATGCGCTGCTTCTCTGGAGACACAAGTGGGACACATAGGTGGGGCATACAGTGCTTAAGGAACAAGGTGAGGCAGCAAGGAGGGGGTGAGAAGGCGAGCAGCGAGGTGAGCAGTGGGTGGAGGGGTGAGTGGTGAGGCAGGCAGGGGGAGCCTGGCGGAGGAGTAAGGAGGTGAGCGGCGAGCCAGCAGCAGGGTGAGGAGGCGGGAGGAGGTCTGGCTGCGAGCAGGGGAGTACGGAGGTGAGCGGTGAGTCACCAGTGAGCGGAAGTTCTCGTGGCAGGCAGGGGGGTGTCCGTGGCAGGGGAGTGAGGAGGCGAGTGGCAGGTTGGGGGGGTGAGAGTAGATGAGCAGCAGGTGGGGGGACTGCAGATGGATGCAGGAGACGAGCGGTGGGCGGGGGTGAGAAGGTGAGCAGCGGGCGCATGGGCAGCGGGTGGAGCCTAGGGTTACCATATTTCCACAATCAAAAAAGAGGACACTGGGGGGGGAAGCCCCGCCCTAGTCCCGCCCCCCATCCACTCCCTCCCACTTCCCACACCCTGACTGCCCCCCTCAGAACCCCAACCCCCCCCTGCTTCTTGTCCCCTGACTGCCCCGACTCTTATCCACTCACATGGGAGGCAGGGTTGTAGAAATTTTGGTGGTGCCCAGAACCCCCCCACACCTGCCTAAGGCTCTGGGAGGGGGGTTGGGTGCGGGGAGGAGGTCTGGGGCGCAGGTCCTGGGCTGGGGATTAGGGTGCAGGAGGGGTGCAGGGTGCAGGCTCTGGGATAGAGTTTGGGTGCTGGGTGCAGGCTCCGGGCTGGGGCAGGGGGTGGGTGTGCAGGAGGGGATGAGGGGTGCAGGCTCTGGGATGGAGTTTGGGGGTGAGAGGCGATGCAAATGGAGGGGCTGCAGGCTTTGGGAGGGAGTTTGTGGGCAGAAGGGGATGTGTGGGAAGGGGGAGGGAGTTTGGGGATAGGAGGGGATGCAGGGGTGAGGGCTGTGGGGCTGAGGATGAGGGGTTCATGATGCAGGAGGGGGCTCAGGGATGGAGCAGAGGATTAGGGTGTGGGGGGATGGGGGCTCTGGCTGGGGCTGGGGATGAGGGGTTCATGATGGAGGAGGAGGCTCAGGGCTGGGGCAGAGGATTAGGGTGCGGGGGATGAGGGCTGGGGCTGGGGATGAGGGGTTTATGATGCAGGAGGAGGCTCAGGGCTGGGGCAGAGGATTAGGGTGCGGGGGGATGAGAGCTGGGGCTGAGGGGTTTGGGGCGTTGGAGAGGCTCAGGGATAGGGTGGAAGGGCAGGGCAAGGGCAGCCTGTCTTCCCATTAGTGGATGGGGGATGCTAGGACCCGGGGGCAGCAGACAGCAGTTGCTGCTGGCTCTGGCAGCACAAGCAGGCAAGGGAGAGGCAGGAAGGGAGGGGGAGTCCACGGGTGGGACGACGCGCAGAGGGGGGGTGGCAGGTGGAGGCCGGGGACCCATCCAACACTCCCCCGCTCCCTGACTGCCCCCCCCCCCCGGACTCCCTTTACCATTCTGGCTCCATGTGTAGGCAAAACACGCTGCCGGGTGGGTCGGTTTCTGTGTTACACAGGGCTGCAGACAGAGGGAGGGGGGAGCAGGGGAGGGCTCTGGCTGCTGGAGGCCAATGGGAGCGGCTCAATCGACACAGCTGCCCAATCAGCAGCCGCACTCTGCATGGAAGGGAGGGAGGGAAGCGAGGGAGAAAAAAACCCTGGACATTTTAACTTTGTTACCAATTCCTCCCGGACGGCTATATAGAGATGCAAAAGCCGGACATGTCCGGGGAAATACGGACGGATGGTAACCCTAGTGGAGCCCCCCTTTGCGGAGGCTAGTCCCCGACTCGAACCCTTCTGCCTGCGTTCCCCAGCCCCCCCGGCAGCCAGAGCAGTTGGCCAAGGCCCCAAGACCACCCCGCCACACACACACACCTGCCCGGAGGAGCCCTGGGCCAGCTGCAGCCGCAACCGTACCTATCCTCCCCTCCCCAGACCCAAGCCACCCAGATATGTTTTTCATTATTATTTGGACTTCTATTATGTCAAAGCATTTTTAAATTTACTTCAGAATTGTTATACAGACAACCACTTTTACCAAAAAAGCTAAAGAAACAATAATAAAAAAGACGGGAACATGCAAAGCACCTTATTTGTGTTTCTATTCTGTTAGGTCCAGTAAAGAATAGAGATAATTGTGCATGATTTTTATTATTGAGTCTGCAAAAAAACCCCAAACCTTACATAAATAAACTACAATGATTTGGATGTATATACTGTATGTGCATATTACTTTATTAACTTTAGGAAAAATCAATAATTTTAGGGAAAAGTGTCAGTGCGGCCAGCAGCAAGAGCTGGTGGCCGCACTCTGATGCCACCAAAAATTTTGTTGCGAGAACTGCTGCACTAGACTTCCCCTTCCTGCCAGGAACATCCTGTTATCATTCCATTTCTCGGGGCTGCTCTTTACTTTCACATTCCCCTCCCTATTGCTGGCTGGCTGCAGGGGGGAGGAGCACATTCAGCTGCTGATTACAATCTGCCCGGACAGACAGTTTCTGCCACAGCAACAGAACTGGGTGCCCTCCATTGCAAAAGCTCCTTGTGGATTGACTCTGATTCTCAGGAGGTCCTAGGGAGCCTTTCACCGCGGAGCAGAGCCTGGCACATCCCTGCGGTTAGGTAGGTGGAGGAGCTCGGAGACTGAGTGTGGCACTGTGGGTGCAGGGGCCCTGTCCCGAGATGCTAGTTCCTGGTCTATCCTTGCTCCTCTCTGGGTGAGACCAACCCCTGGTCTGGAGAGCCAGAGCAACCCTCCCACCCCCAACTCCAGCCCAGCATGGGGGCTGGGAGTTGGGGCAGCAGCTCTGCAACAGGGACATAGGAAAGTGTGGGCCCCTTACTGAATGAGGGAGGCAACCTAGTGACCGAGGATGTGGAAAAAGCTAATGTACTCAATGATTTTTTTGCCTCTGTCTTCACGCACAAGGTCAGCTCCCAGATTGCTGCACTGGGCAGTACAGCATGGGGAGAAGGTGACCAACCCTCTGTGGAGAAAGAAGTGGTTCGGGACTATTTAGAAAAATTGGACGTGCACAACTCCATGGGGCCGGATGCGCTGCATCCGAGGGTGTTAAAGGAGTTGGCGGGTGAGATTGCAGAGCCATTAGCCATTATTTTTGAAAACTCATGGCGATCGGGGGAGGTCCCAGATGACTGGAAAAAGGCTAATGTAGTGCCCATCTTTAAAAAAGGGAAGAAGGAGGATCCGGGGAACTACAGGCCAGTCAGCCTCACCTCAGTCCCTGGAAAAATCATGGAGCAGGTCCTCAAGGAATCAATTATGAAACATTTAGAGGAGAGGAAAGTGATCAGGAACAGTCAGCATGGATTCACGAAGGGGAAGTCGTGCCTGACTAACCTAATTGCCTTCTATGATGAGATAACTGGCTTTGTGGATGAGGGGAAAGCAGTGGATGTGTTATTCCTTGACTTTAGCAAAGCTTTTGATACGGTCTCCCACAGTATTCTTGCCGCCAAGTTAAAGAAGTATGGGCTGGATGAATGGACTGTAAGGTGGATAGAAAGCTGGCTAGATCGTCGGGCTCAACGGGTAGTGATCAATGGCTCCATGTCTAGTTGGCAGCCGGTTTCAAGCGGAGTGCCCCAAGGGTCGGTCCTGGGGCCGGTTTTGTTTAATATCTTTATTAATGATCTGGAGGATGGTGTGGACTGCACTCTCAGCAAGTTTGCAGATGACACTAAACTAGGAGGCGTGGTAGATACACTAGAGGGTAGGGATCGGATACAGAGGGACCTAGACAAATTAGAGGATTGGGCCGAAAAAAACCTGATGAGGTTCAACAAGGACAAGTGCAGAGTCCTGCACTTAGGACGGAAGAATCCCATGCACTGCTATGGACTAGGGACCGAATGGCTAGGTAGCAGTTCTGCAGAAAAGGACCTAGGGGTTACAGTGGACGAGAAGCTGGATATGGGTCAACAGTGTGCCCTTGTTGCCAAGAAGGCTAACGGCATTTTGGGCTGTATAAGTAGGGGCATTGCCAGCAGATCGAGGGACGTGATCGTTCCCCTTTATTCGACATTGGTGAGGCCTCATCTGGAATACTGTGTCCAGTTTTGGGCCCCACACTACAAGAAGGATGTGGAAAAATTGGAAAGAGTCCAGCGGAGGGCAACAAAAATGATTAGGGGTCTGGAGCACATGACTTATGAGGAGAGGCTGAGGGAACTGGGATTGTTTAGTCTCCAGAAGAGAAGAATGAGGGGGGATTTGATAGCAGCCTTCAACTACCTGAAGGGGGGTTCCAAAGAGGATGGAGCTCGGCTGTTCTCAGTGGTGGCAGATGACAGAACCAGGAGCAATGGTCTCAAGTTGCAGTGGGGGAGGTCCAGGTTGGATATCAGGAAAAACTATTTCACTAGGAGGGTGGTGAAACACTGGAATGCGTTACCTAGGGAGGTGGTGGAGTCTCGTTCCTTGGAGGTTTTTAAGGCCCGGCTTGACAAAGCCCTGGCTGGGATGATTTAGCTGGGAATTGGTCCTGCTTTGAGCAGGGGGTTGGACTAGATGACCTCTTGAGGTCCCTTCCAACCCTGATATTCTATGATTCTATGATTCTATGACTCTGTCCCCTGTGTGCCCCATGGTGGTGGTCTGTAGTAGTAGCATCAAATGATTCAGAGGGGCTGCTGCCAGCACTCCAGGGGAAGATTGGAGAAGTGTCTGAGCTGGGAGTCTTACCATTAGTTAAACTACTGCAGCTCTGTGGGTAGACCAGGCCTCATTTCGCTTGTGCATATTACAAAGTTTAATCATGGCCTAACCCAGCTGGGAGCATACTTTCCTCTCAGACTGAGCCCAGGCGGTCATGATGGGTGGCTGTTCCCAAGCTGTGGGCGCAATGGTGCAATCTTCATTATGGTACATGATCACGTGCTATTTATTCCACAGGAACCCCTGCCTCATATGGCACACAGAGAGGGTGAAGTTCAGGCTGTTCGTACAACCCAGCATTTCCTAACCCTGAGAACTCAACTTTGGAACCTAAATAACATTCTTTTAATGTGTTTTTTGTAAGTATTATTATTTGTATTGGAGCAGCACTATGAGGAGCCCCAGGCATGGTCCAGGCCCTTGCTGTGCTAGGGGCTCTACAAACACTAAATAAAAATGCAGTCCCTGCCCCCAAAGGCCTCACAGGCTAAGTCACATGTTTCGAGAAGTGGAGACGTTGATTTCAAGACAGTTGGTGGAATAAAATGAATTGATCACCCAGCCATGGGTTGAAGCAAGGCCAGAGGATACAGGCAGGTGGGGAATGGATGTGGTAATTACCGGGGGCGTTCCTGGCTGGACCAGCTGCCGTGGCTATAAGGGGAGCAGAAGTTCCGGGTTTGGGTGGAAGGGAAATACAGGGATTGATCCAAACCTTTTGAGTTTAGTCCAACCTGGAGGTGTGGGGGAGTCAACTCCTTGTAAGTGGTGCTAATGGCAGCTCCCTGACACTGTTACAGCACCAGCAGGGTTAGTGAGCTGGTCCCCAGTGTGGTCAGGGTGCAGGTGCCTGATGGGACAGAGGGCACTGGGGAGGTAGGGAGCCCTTGTTATTAGAGCTAGTATCTGCTCAGGGGACCCAACTCTGTTGCAGCACCAGCTGGGTTGGTGTAGATGGGACCATTGTGGGATATCCCACCAGGAGTTGTCCCCAGCACTCCAGACTGGGGAGTCACAAGTCTCAGTTGCAGTCTGAGCTGGTTAGTGTAGACATGCCCTGTGTCCTGAGCATGCTCTTGTCTCCCCTGCAGACCATGCTGTGCCCCACCTCACCTCACCTAGCCCTCCTGGCCCTGCTCTCTGTGGCTGGCGCTGTGGGTCCAGGGGAGCCATGCCCGTCCGAGATGAACCTGATCAAGGACCGACTGCGGGTGAACTGCTCTGGGCAGGGGCTCAGCGTGGTGCCACTTGCCCTGCTCACGAACACCAGCATCCTGCTGCTCAGCTCCAACCGCCTGGCGTCCGTCTCCACTGCCGCCTTCCAGCACCTCCCTGAGCTGGCTGAGCTGGACCTGTCAGGCAACGCACTGGGTGCGCTGCACACTGGGCCCCCCCTGCCCTTGCTGCAGGAGCTGGTCCTGTCCCACAATGCCCTGGGGGTGCTGCCCACACTGCAGGGCCTGCCTGCCCTCACCCGCCTGGCCCTGGCTCACAACAACATTTCAGGGCTGCTGCCAGGGGCCTTCCGGGATGTGGGGCAGCTGACGGATCTGAATCTACGGGGGAACCAGCTGCGGACGCTGCCAGAAGAGGCCTTTGAGGGCCTGGCCATGTTGAAGGACCTGGACCTGTCTGATAACGCCCTGGAGGAGCTGCCGCGGGGGCTGTTGGTTGGGCTGAAGCTGGATAAGCTGTGGCTGTCAGGGAACCAGCTCCGCACTCTGCCCAGCGGCTTCTTCCCCGAGGGGCACATATTCGCCTTCGTCTTCCTGGCAGGGAACCCCTGGCGCTGTGACTGTGGCCTGGCCTATCTGCGGGGCTGGATTGAGGACAACGACTTCAGCATCTACATCCAGGAGCAGAGGCCAGACGGGCTGCTGACTGAGAATGATCCCCAGAGCCCTGTGTGCGATGAGCCCCTCAGACACCACGGGAGCCCTGTCCTCGAGTTCCAGCAGGCCTGCGGCAAAGCAGGGGACACAGACTTGGATATCGATGGGACAAGGACAGAGGAGGGACCCCCTGTGCCCTCCACTACTGTCCCCTCCACCACCCTGCCCCTAACTATCCCTGTGCCCTCCACTACAGGGGAGCCATGCCCATCCAAGATGAACCTGATCAAGGACCGACTGCAGGTGAACTGCTCCGGAAAGGGGCTCAGCGTGGTGCCACTTGCCCTGCCCAGGAGCACCGGCATCCTGCTGCTCAGCTCCAACCGCCTGGCGTCCGTCTCCACTGCCGCCTTCCAGCACCTCCCTGAGCTGGCTGAGCTGGACCTGTCAGGCAACGCACTGGGTGCGCTGCACACTGGGCCCCCCCTGCCCTTGCTGCAGGAGCTGGTCCTGTCCCACAATGCCCTGGGGGTGCTGCCCACACTGCAGGGCCTGCCTGCCCTCACCCGCCTGGCCCTGGCTCACAACAACATTTCAGGGCTGTTGCCAGGGGCCTTCCGGGATGTGGGGCAGCTGACGGATCTGAATCTACGGGGGAACCAGCTGCGGACGCTGCCAGAAGAGGCCTTTGAGGGCCTGGCCATGTTGAAGGACCTGGACCTGTCTGATAACGCCCTGGAGGAGCTGCCGCGGCGGCTGTTGGTTGGGCTGAAGCTGGATAAGCTGTGGCTGTCAGGGAACCAGCTCCGCACTCTGCCCAGCGGCTTCTTCCCCGAGGGGCATATATTCGCCTTCGTCTTCCTGGCAGGGAACCCCTGGCGCTGTGACTGTGGCCTGGCCTATCTGCGGGGCTGGATTGAGGACAACGACTTCAGCATCTACATCCAGGAGCAGAGGCCAGACGGGCTGCTGACTGAGAATGATCCCCAGAGCCCTGTGTGCGATGAGCCCCTCAGACACCACGGGAGCCCTGTCCTCGAGTTCCAGCAGGCCTGCGGCAAAGCAGGGGACACAGACTTGGATATCGATGGGACAAGGACAGAGGAGGGACCCCCTGTGCCCTCCACTACTGTCCCCTCCACCACCCTGCCCCTATCTATCCCTGTGCCCTCCACTACAGGGGAGCCATGCCCATCCAAGATGAACCTGATCAAGCACCGACTGCAGGTGAACTGCTCCGGAAAGGGGCTCAGCGTGGTGCCACTTGCCCTGCCCAGGAGCACCGGCATCCTGCTGCTCAGCTCCAACCGCCTGGCGTCCGTCTCCACTGCCGCCTTCCAGCACCTCCCTGAGCTGGCTGAGCTGGACCTGTCAGGCAACGCACTGGGTGCGCTGCACACTGGGCCCACCCTGCCCTTGCTGCAGGAGCTGGTCCTGTCCCACAATGCCCTGGGGGTGCTGCCCACACTGCAGGGCCTGCCTGCCCTTACCCGCCTGGCCCTGGCTCACAACAACATTTCAGGGCTGCTGCCAGGGGCCTTCCGGGATGTGGGGAAGCTGAAGGATCTGAATCTACGGGGGAACCAGCTGCGGACACTGCCAGAAGAGGCCTTTGAGGGCCTGGCCATGTTGAAGGACCTGGACCTGTCTGATAACGCCCTGGAGGAGCTGCCGCGGGGGCTGTTGGCTGGGTTGGAGCTGGATAAGCTGTCGCTGTCAGGGAACCAGCTCCGCACTCTGCCCAGCGGCTTCTTCCCCGAGGGGCACATATTCGCCTATGTCTACCTAGCAGGGAACCCCTGGCGCTGTGACTGTGGCCTGGCCTATCTGCGGGGCTGGATTGAGGACAATGACTTCAGCATCTACATCCAGGAGCAGAGGCCAGACGGGCTGCTGACTGATAATGATCCCCACAGCCCCGTGTGCGATGAGCCCCTCAGACACCACGGGAGCCCTGTCCTCGAGTTCAAGCAGGCCTGCGGCAAAGCAGGGGACACAATGACGAAGATTTGGATATCAATGGGACAATGACAGAGGAGGGAACCCCTGTGCCCTCCACTACTGTCCCCTCCACCAACCCCATCTCCCACCATCCTGAGCCAGCCAATCTCCCACCCTGGGGCTGGAACGAAGCTGTCGCCCCCTAGAAAGGAAAGGCCCCATGTCCTACTCCCCACCCCCATCAGCCTACCAATCCCCTGCCCTGAGGCTAGATCGAAGTGGCACCCACTAGAAAAGAAAGAGAAAGAGAAGAGTGTAGGGTCACATGCCAAATCTGTCCCAATGACACAAGAAGGGATCTGGTCAGTTTAGCAGCCAATCCCTGTAACCACTCAACTCCTTTGAAGGAAAAGAAAGATCATAATATGAGTAGGGGAGATCAAATCAAAGAATTGGCAACAAAAGTTTATCTGGAATGGAATAAAAATGGAGACAGGAAGTATTTTGTATAATCAGATTTCATTCAAATTTTAGAACATTGTTTTCTCCAGTTCTATGGGAGAATGAGACTTCATGATTGATATTTTGGTGCAGCACAAGTGACATAAACCCACAGGTGGTTTCTCTAATGTAGTGATTAGCATCTTGGTCTAACATCTGACAGGTCCCTGGTTTGAAACAAAGCAGAGATGATACATTTTCCTTATTGTTTTCAATTGCTCTTGTTTTAAATGTAGTCTAATATTTATTTTTCCCCAGCTCATTAAGATAAAAAATCATATTCACAGATGGGAAGTGTCACGATTATCCTAAATGGATGGACAATACATTAGTCCATCTTGCTCGGCTTATGCTTTCATAGTGGCCGGTTGCAAGCTGAGTGATCCTGATAGGTGACTGTAGATAATGTTTCCGGGTTGTATTCCTACAGTGACATTCTCAGATGACCAACATCCCCCATCTTTGGAAGGAATAAACTGCTAACATTTGGACCTGAACTTGGAAACCTGGCCTTTAATAACAGGAAGCTGAAGTTAGTAATACATTTTTACAATTGGTATAAGATTCAATAATCCTTCAACCTAGTGTCACAATAACTGAAATTGCTTTATCCTTATAGTTTGCCTAGCATAGAAATAAATATGTCTTTAAATATAAAGGAGTCAAGTTAAATCACTTTTCAGAGTCAATAGTTATTTATTTATTTAGCATTTGTGTGTTCGCCGAGCCAAGCAATAACATTCTCAGTGGCCAAGTGGAGCTCTCGGAGCCCACTGCTGAATTTGGTTAGTGGGCATTCCTCAACAACGTGTATCGTTCTTTGATCTGTGCCGCAGCTGCAGCTTGGATTGTCTTGAAGACCCCAACAGTGCTGATTGGCTGCACATAAGGCTTGTCCAGTCTGGAATTGATTAGAAGGACCCAGTGATGACATGGCAGGTTGAAGCTGAGCAGGCGAGCAGTAGGGTTTGTGATGAGGAACTGATTGGTGGTTGGTGTTAAGCACTGCTCTTCCCACCACAGGGACTCTGTCACTTCCTGGCATGGCAGCCTCAACCACAGTGGGTGTTGTGATGAAAGACGTGTGGCAGGTGGGTTAAAAAGATTGTTGAACAAGGGCAAGCTTGGGTTGGCACATACCTTCCCAAGCATCTTGTCAGCTGCAATCTCCCTCCTGAGGTATGGGGGGGCGACTGGAAGCCATGGAAGATGAGTTGGATGGAGAGTTCCTGTGATGATGCGCATTGTTGAGTTGAGTTCCATATCAACAAGTTTGGTGTATTAAAGATGTGTGTTGTTTTTCATTTCTTAGGTTCTGATGCAATGCGTGGCCATTTGGTTTCACTCCTTTCTTTTAAAATGTTAGTGATTTCCACAGAAACGTTACTTCTTTGGGAGAGACTAACGTTCATTTAATCTTCCCCCTCACCCCTCCAAAAACAGAGAAAGATTGAAATATTCAAATCTCAGTAGAGCCAATATTTTGTCAGATTTCCCTCCATGAAGTAGCATGGAGAAATCCATCCTGCTGTGTTAATGCCCCTTAGCATGCAGTGAATATGTTGTAAAAATAACAAGATCTTACCAATTTCAGACCATTCTTTCCCATATGCTGATAACTGAGCTGAGGGCTGATTTAGAAGCCATCGTTTCTAGGCATGTTATAAAGGGACCAGGGTTTGGATGGGTTTTTACCACCCTGCCCCGTCATGGCCATCAAAAGGTGTATGACTTGGCTGGTTCCTGGGGGATGAGGGTGCTGGATAGGGCAAAGATGTCCCTGTCATGGAGACAACAGTCACCTCCCACCAACATCCCTGCGCCAGCGCCGAGGGCAGCCATCTGAGATATGCAATCCATTGATCTGTGCACGGAAAATTGTATTTCTGTGTAAAATCCAGGAGGGACATGAAATGACCACCTGGTGGCACCATAACCTAAGGAATGAGGGTGAAGGACTCAGAACAGCACCCAGGCTGAGAACTGATTTCACTCCTGTCTCCTGGAATGAACCATTGATAATAATGACTCTCCCCAGGCACGCAGGGAGCAAAAGGAGCAGCCAGGGGCTATGAAGATGAATTACACAGGTGGCCCAGTAAAGCATCTGTGAATGGCCTGGAGGGTGACAGAATTTGAAAAAAGAAATTAATTTATAAAACCTCAAGTGTCTTCTGGGCTAATTTGAGAAGGGGAAAAGTGGCAAAATGCTGAGGAGAACTGATTCCCTCTGTCCAGTTTGAACCATAGCCCTTTAGCATTAAAAAGGTTTTTTCAGATCAATGTTTTCCTATCCTAATATGTGCTGTAGTCCCTGGGTAGCGCAGCTGGTAGCACATGAGACTTTTACTCTCAGGTTTGTTGGTTTGAGGGCTCCCCCACGCTCCCATTGGGATATTCCTTAATTTTTTTAAGCAGATACAAACTCCCACTAAGGGATGGAACTGGAAACTTTTTTATTCCACATAGCAGAGAGCTGTTTCCTACCTATTTTGCTGGGGATTATTTGTGGGAAAGATGGAGAAATCCCCTTTTTGCCTCGGAGAAAAAAGAAAGCACTGCCCTCTCTGAGAGTGATGTACCACCCTGAGCTCTGTCAGTAATGCTGAAAGTTGTGCCACTCCGTGAACGTGTTCCCGCCTCTCTCCAGAATTGTGGCATCAGAAGCAGGAATTTGCTTTACTTTTGTACATTAAATAAACGGCATCTGTATTTCTAAAAGGAAAATAATGTTTTCTGTGAAAAACATCATTTTTAATAAAAAAAGGAGTGACATGAAATAGCTACATGACGGCACCAGAACACCAGGAATGGGAAACAACAGGCTGCTAGTCTGTACATTGATTATGAAAAGGGATGGACTCACTCTCCTCTGTTCATAGAGAGATTCATTTATTTCTCCAGTAGGGAAACTTAAATTTAAACACATTTCTAGGGCAGATGAAAGGGAATTTGGGAGTATTTCAGGGGGCATCGTGCCTGGCCCAGCACTGCTAGTAAAAGGGCTGATGCGATGAACGGGTACATGATGCTATGGCAGACTGTATGTATCATATACTGATGGAGGAGTGATTTCAATCCCAGCTTGACACAGGGTGAACAGGTGTCTGCTTCACTCTTGTTTTAAGGATCTGAGCACTTCAGGCAATGTGGGGATATAGCTCAATGGCAGAGTGCCTGTTTTGTCTGTAAGAAGCTGCTGGGTTTCAATCCCTGCCCTCTTCTGAAAATGCTTGTTTTGATTCTTGTCATTGGGGGCTGGTTGTTTCTTTACATCCTGAGATCAGGGCACAAATGTCCCACACCTCTCTGCTGCACAGGAGCTGGCCTTCCATTCATGTGGGAATGTTCCCTTCTTCCTTCAAGACAGTGCTTTTTGCTCATGCCTAGTGGTGACTCAGCATTTTATGAAATAGACCTAAATGTCCTGCTACATAAACATTGCTCTGTTGAGCTTTAGCCCAGAGCTAGGACCACCTCCCCGGGGTCTCAAGTTAGTGAATCTCAGGGAGGGTCAGACACATTCAGATGCTGGGCTCTTCCACACACCCCACTCTGCTGACATCCCTGCATCCTGAGCTGAAGCAGCCGGCTATTCCAGCTCACTCTGCCACTTCAGTTGGGAGAACAAAACCGGCCAAAAGGTCAGGGTTTTTTTCCTTGCTGAAGCAAAAATAAGGTGACAATAAATTTTTATGGCTGATCAAAGAAGGTTCAGTGATTTTTTTAAATTTTGTTTCTAAAAAATCACTCTTTCCTCTAAATAACAGCATCAAGAGACATAAACATCCCTGTTTCAGAAACTATGTCCCAGTCTTTACACTCCAGCCTGTCGCTGGTAACATCCCCCACACTGGGGAAACTGGCCAGAGTTTTGCCCTCTTTAGTACAGTTTTAGTCACACACATTGCCCCAAAGATAAATCTCACAGCATAAACCAGCAAAGACCTCGTCACAGCAGAGTCTGGGAGTAACCCGGCCCTGGATCTGTGTTTGCTAAAGTGTCTGACATGCAAAAATCAGTGATCTTGGGAGATGTGGCAAGAGGGAAAGTGGTGCTCACAAACCATTGTCAGATGTCATCTTTTGGCTGATAGGCTGGGAGTAACCCGGCCCTGGATCTGTGTTTGCTAATGTGTCTGACATGCAAAAATCAGTGATCTTGGGAGATGTGGCAAGAGGGAAAGTGGTGCTCACAAACCATTGTCAGATGTCATCTTTTGGCTGATAGGCTGGTAAGTAGCAGCGTGGCTAGGTCAGTTGGTAGAATAGGCACCTTAAAGGTGCTGGTTTTGAGCACCACGTGGGGGGAATTGTGTTTCAGTTTAATCTCTCTATGTAACAGCTTCTTCCTACTATTAATCAGAAACAAAGCACAAAGAACATAACAGAATTTAAAGTATTTTCCTTCTGGACAATTAGCTAAAAAGTGGCCATGGGGCAGTTTGAGTCAATTCGAGAAATGGGGGGGGGGGGGAATCCTGCCTCTGTGGGACAGAAGCAGAGACACCATCCCAGGGAGAGGATTTACTTCTGCATTGTATCATTCTGAGACACTAGAATGATCCCAGCAAGATTATCAAACTAGGGGTTTACTGCTGCTGATGGGGATTGGGGACCAATCCTAAGGAGGCGTGTCTAGACACACGAGACTTCCCCTTCCTGCCAGGAACATCCTGTTATCATTCCATTGTTCCGGCCTCTCTCTGCTCTTTCACTTTCACATTCCCCTCGCCAGTGCTGGCTGCAGGGGGAAGGAGCACATTCAGCTGCTGATTACAATCTGCCCGGACAGACAGTTTCTGCCACAGCAACAGAACTGGGTGCCCTCCATTGCAAAAGCTCCTTGTGGATTGGCTCTGATTCTCCGGAGGCCCTAGGGGACTTTTCACCCTGGAGCAGAGCCTGGCACATCCCTGTGGTTAGGTAGGTGGAGGAACTCGGAGACTGAGTGTGGCACTGTGGGTGCAGGGCCCAGTCCCCAGATGCTAGTTCCTGCTCTGTCCTTGCTCCTCTCTGGGTGAGACCAACCCCTAGTCTGGAGAGCCAGAGAGCACGGGGGCTGTGAGTTGGGGCAGTGAGTTGGCACTCTGCCCCCTCTGTGCCCCATGGAGTCTGAAGTAGCACCAAATGATTCTGAGGGGCTGCTGCCAGCACTCCAAGGGAAGACTGGGGCAGTGTCTGAGCTGGGAGTCTTACCGCTAGTTAAACCACTGCAACTCCAGGCCTTATTTGACTTGTGTATATTATGTTTCATCATGGCGAAACCGAGCTGGGAGCATACTTTCCTCTCAGACTGAGCCCAGGCGGTCATGATGGGTGGTTGTTCCCAAGCCGTGGGCGTGATGGTGCAATCTTCTTTATGGTACATGATCACGTGCTATTTATTCCACAGGACCCCCTGCCTCATCCGGCACACAAAGAGGATGAAGTTCAGGCTGTTTGTACAACCCAGCATTTCCTAACCCTGAGTACTCAACTTTGGAACCTAAATAAAGTTCTTTTCATGTGTTTTTTGTAAGTATTATTATTTGTATTGAAGTAGCACTATGAGGAGCCCCTGTCATGGACCAGGACCATGCTGTGCTAGGGGCTGTGTAAACACTAAACAAAAGAAGAATAAAGAGGAAGTGAAAATGGTCAAGACCACAAGGCCTTTTGCCTGACCTCTGTGGCTAAATTTAAGGTTCAGTGCCTGGTTTTCCTAAAGGGGCCAAATCATCACCTCTTGCAGGAATACCCGTCAGGGAAGACAAATGGTTCAGGAGCGTCCTCCCGGTGCTCCCTATAAGACTTACTAATAAATTCAGCGGGTGACCTACCACCTTGTCAGGACCCCCGGCAAGCAGCCCAACATCCCTCTGAGATCTCACATGCTCATCACTGTGATGAGACACAAAACAAAATTGATGGATTGGCTCTGGGGGAGGGACCTAAATGCACCCCACTCTGCAAGAGGTTCAGGGAGAGGCCTGTCATGCTGAGTGGGGCCAGGGAGCTTGGGTTATGTGGGGGAATGGGCCAGGGTGGTCAGAGAGGGGCCTGTCTGTTCTGAGCAAGAGCAGGGACCTGGGGTTATGGGTTGGCTCTCATTCTTCCATCACACAGAAAAATCCATGTTGGATCCTTTGCTGCAGGCTGCCTGGAGAGCCGGATGTTCCTACAGGCCCTACAAGTGAGCGACAGGGTTTGTTCCTGAGTTGGAATTGCAGTCGTTCCAAGGACAGACAATGGCAGCTGAGCTGGGTGCAAGTGCAGCTTTGGGTTTCCAGCTCCAGGCACCACTACAGCAGGGAATGCAGCCCCCAGTGAAAATGGAAGAGCAGAACCCAGTCAGCCCCAAGCCAGGGGAGAGAGCGGAAGGGGCAGAAAAAGCCCTTTGTGTCATCCAGGCTGGTACCATTGGGGGGCTACTGAGATGGGCAGCACCACGATGGGTCAAGCAGGAGCCACAGAAAGAGCCAGCCACCCTCCGTGGGGTTGACACCCACATAGAGTCGCGGCGTCGGCGCTTCAGGCAGTTCCACTACCAGGAGGCCAAGGGGCCCCAGGAGGCTTACAGCCGCCTCCAGGAGCTCTGCCATGGCTGGCTGGAGCCGCAGAGCCGCACCAAGGAGCAGATCCTGGAGCTGCTGATCCTGGAGCAGTTACTAACCATCCTGCCAGAGGAAATGCAGAGCTGGGTCTGGGAACGTGGCCCTGAAACCTGTGCCCAGGCGGTGGCCCTGGCAGAGGGGTTCCAGCTGAGGGAGCCAGAGTTTGAGGGGCCAGGGCTACAGGTGAGAGCATTTAACCCTGATTATTCCACTGAGGGGATGGGGGGTGGGAGACAGACTATGCTACATCTGTGTATGGACAGGACCATGGGGCTCACTTCTGTAGTCCCTGTTTCCCCTGTGTTGCCGGCCCAGCCCCATGGGAGCTGCTAAGCATGCAGTAGCAGAGCCAGGACTATTGGCCACTCATCCCCATTAGCCCCTGCAGCACTTCTTGTCAATCCCTGGGTTTGTGGGTGGATCTGTGCTCCCCTCCCCTGTCGCTGTGTCCTTGGGGGACATTCCCTGGTGTCTCCCCTCTCAGACCCCACTCTCCACAGCAGGCCCCAGGCCCTGGCTCTCTCATTACATGTTTGATTCATACCCAGGTCATGGTGCGTGTAAAGGTTGAGGAAGTGGCCTCAGAAGAAAAAGCGTCCCCTGGGGCACTATGGGAATCTGCTGGCTCCAGACTAGAGCAGCCACAGCCCCATCCCGGGTGTGCATCCCAGGACGGGGGATGGAATGAAGCTTCAGGATCCCTGTACAAGCTGCCTCATATCCCCAAAGAGGAGCACCAGCCCCTCCAGGAAATAGGTAATAAGTTGGGTCCAGGGCATGGTGGGCTATGGGTCACTGATGGGGAGGCAGAAAGGGGAAGGCCCAGGGCAGAGCATGTTTGAGGAATGGGGTTGCTGGCTCGCTCAGGGGAGAGCAATGGCTCCTTGCAGCCCTCCCCATTCCCCTCAACAAGCTCCCTGGATGCCGCTCTCCCATCCCCCTCTATTTTAGAGACTGTCTGCAGCCCCATGTCTGGGGCCATCTGAACCCCCCAATCCCATGCTGAGGGCTCTGTGTGCTCCCCTAGATTCTTCTTCCCCTCATGCCATGGGATCTGTGCCTCCTGCATCTTCCTTCCTTTTCTCTCTGAGACCCCTATTCCCTTTATTTATTTATCTCTTTTTGGTCTGGGAAAGAAGTCATTCAGGGTGTCAGCATTTTGAACTGTACTGGGAGGATGGGCAGAGCTGAGGGGGATACTCTGCAGAATAGTGGTGGGGGAGGGGGAGGGGTTTATGCTGAGCAGAGTGTTAGTGACTGTAGGTTCTTTCAACTATTAACAGTTACAGGGGTGGCTTGAAGCTCTGCCAACCAGATGCCAGGGGCTCTGTGTGTCTCCCATTTCCTCCTGAGGGCTAATATGATCCGTGGATGTATAAATGGGAGTAACAAGTAGGAGCAGGGAATGGTGAGACGGATGCTGGTATACAGCGGCCAGATCTGATGTTCACATTGGAAAAAGAATGTTGACAAATTGGAGAGAGCGTAGAGAAGAGCCACAAAAGTTATTCAAAAAGCCACAAGTACTCCTCGTTCTTTTTGCTGATACAGACTAACACGGCTACCACTCGGAAAAGTTATTCAAAATGCCTGACCCGTGAGAGCTCAGTGTTTAACTTATAGAGGGAGTCCTTGGATTTACAATGCCCAACTTTTGTCGGACGCCACTTATGCCGCTTTTCAATTGACTGCCCCGTTTCGCCCCTACAACACTTGTTTCGCCCTTACGTTGCATAAAGTTCTCTTGAAATCACTTCCTGGTTGCTGTTATACAGTACTGGTGCGGAGCTGGAAGGGGTCACTTCTGATTGGCTTTGAGGCAGCAGGGTAGCTTGTGGCTTGGCAGGGTTGCCGCTTGTTTTTGATTGGCTCCTGGCCCCGGGCTCAGTCAATCACTGGTGATTGGCTGAGGCTCAGCATGTGTGCCGATCTCCCTGGCTTTCTGAGCCTGTGTTGCGGGTTTTCTGGGTCAAAGCATATGTGAATTTATATGATTATTTTAATGCTGTTTACAAAATACAGCCTACAGTAAATACATTGATGTTGCAACATTAGTCATCTATAATTCATTTAGTACAAACATCTGGGTTATTGTGGTGAAAATAGTGTATCAAGCCTTGGTTCAGAAACCAATCTCCCCTTTATACCATTGATTCCTATGGGAAAAACGGTTTCGACTTGCAATGCAATTTTGAGGAACGAATTGTGTCGTAAGTCCGAGGACTCCCTGTATAAAAGAAGATTGAGGGGTGACTTGATTAAAGTGTGCAAGTACCTTCTTGGGAAGAAAATACTGGGTTCTAAAGAGCTCTTTAATGTAGCAGAGAATGGCAGAACAAGAGCCAATGGCTGGAAGGTGAACCCTGGCAAATTCTAATTAGAAATAAGGCACAAATTCTTAACAGTGAGGATGATTAACCATTGGAACAAACTCCCAATGGAAGAGATGGAGTCTCCCTCTCTCGATGTCTTCAAATCCAGAGGGACCCCTTTCTGGAAGATGCTTTAGTCAAACACAAGTTATTGTGTTGAAAATGGGGTAACTGGGTGAAATGTAATAGCCAGGAGGTCAGACTAGATGTATCCTGTGAGAGGGGTGGGTCACAATGAGGTCTGGTGCCACCAGACGCGTCAGGCCCCTCGCAGGGCTAGTGGGGAGTTAATTAACTCATATGCACTTTGGGGAGGATGGGGGAAACTCGGAGAGGGCAGCTGCTTTCCCAGAAGGTGTTCTCTCTGGTAGGGCATCTGGTTTGTTGAGGGAGAGGCAGGATGAGAGGGGTAGGGGTAGGGAGGGAGGGTGAGCTTGTGGCAGCTTTGCCGGGGGGCAAGTGTCTCTGGAAGGTTTGGGGGGGGTGTCAGATATTTCCTGGGCCATTTCCTGCATCCCTGGCTCAGTGTCACCCCCCAGCAGTCATCATCCCATCAGGGTGCATGTTACTCATGCTCCCTCCCATTCCCAATGACCCTTCTTCTCACCTGAGGAGACTGAGACAGAACCAGCCCCCCCGGGGGAGGGTTTGGGGGACCTAAACCTTGATCCCCAGCCCTGTTGATGGGGTGAGCAGGTGAGGAGCCCTTTGTGGTTCCCCTGCCCCAAACTCCTTCTCCTGCTCAGGGAATTAATCCCACCTTCTTCTCTCATTCCAGCTGATGGCAAGGCCAGTGGTGATGACAAAGGCGAAACGTGTCACTCAGGAGAGCAACCAAAACACAAGACAAAGAATGGGCAGCATCGCCCTGGGGAACACAACCCGGCAGAACAAGCTCATAAGCGCACCAAGAGTGGGAAGGGCATCAGTGTCGGCTCTGCCCTTATTACACCACAAAGAGTCCACACGAGCAAGAAACGCTGGACCTGTGATGAGTGTGGGAAAAGACTTGGCGACAGCTCGGCTCTCACAAAACACCGGAGGATGCACGCCGGCCAGAAACCTTTTGTCTGCACTGCCTGTGGTAGGAGCTTCAGCCAGAGCTCGGTCCTCATGATGCACCAGAGAACTCACACCGGGGAGAGACCTTACATCTGCACCGAGTGTGGGCGACGCTTCAGCGACAGCTCCAACCTCACTCGGCACCAGAGAACTCATGTGGGCCAGAGACCCTATATCTGCACCGTCTGCGGGAGATGCTTCAGCCAGAGCTCACATCTCACGAGACATCAGAGGACCCACACGTCTCATAACCATGGGCACAGCTGCACAGCAGGTCCTGAGCAGCCACTGCCCCAGAGCAGCCCCATGGCAGGGGGTCTTGTGGCCTAGCATGTGTCAGGTATCTGGGCCT
Organism: Malaclemys terrapin pileata; assembly: GCF_027887155.1. Classification (NCBI taxonomy): domain Eukaryota; kingdom Metazoa; phylum Chordata; order Testudines; family Emydidae; genus Malaclemys; species Malaclemys terrapin. The sequence goes on along the minus strand of NC_071508.1, from coordinate 5,383,161 downwards.
CTGCCCTGGTCTCACAGATATAGAATGGGAAAGGGTTGGGGAGAAGTTTAGGGAGCACTTTCCTGGGGTGACTGAATGCTGCGAGGAGGGATTGTGATGGGTGATCACAGTGAAAAGCAGATATGGTCTTGCATACTAAGAGGTTGGGGCGAGGGTAAGCTGGGAATCAGGACTCCTGGGTTCTGTTCTCAGCTCCCGGAGAAGTGTGACATCTAGAGTTGGAGCAGGACTGTCAGTTGGGAGATCCTAAGGTCTGTTTTTGAGGCTACAGATATGTTTTCTCCCCATGCCCACACCCTCTATTTGTAAAAGGCTTTTGGCTCCCTGGGTGGAAACACTGTTAAGTAGTGAAAAGTAAATAGGGGCTCAAGGACAGGGATGCATTTGCAGCCAATAGGTGGCTTGATACAGAGGTGATGACTCAAGATGGGAGGAGAAGTGCCTGAGATCAACAGAGAATTGAAGTCCATTTCTAATTGAGCACCCCATGGGTTTGGGGACCCAGCAGGGCAGAAGGGTTCAACGCCCCACAGCTCTCTCTATCTCACCCGCAGGTGCTGAGCAGCTAGATCTAAAGGAACATCCCTGGGCTATAAATATAGACTTCCAGGCCCTGAACTCCTCTATGTCTTGCACTTGGCCCTGCAGGCTCCTTTCTGCTTGTTTGGGCTTTAGGGGTAGCAGTATCATGTGTTTTCCTTTTGCCTGGCTGCTGGGAACCTGCCTTGGAACCCTGAATTCCCTGTAAACAAGGCCCCAAATCAGGGGTTCATTCTATTCCAGACACTCCCTTGCAGGTGTTTGTGCTTCGGCTGCTGGGAGGGAGCAGCCAGAGCAGTGAAAATGCAAATGCTGCTTTAACTGGTAGGAGCTCCCTTGTCTCTTCTAAAGCTTCTTCCCCAGCTCCCAGCCTGGAGCTCCCCACAGCTTTACATTGCATCTGCCCCATTTCTATCCTCACTTGGGACTCTGCTACCCTGCAGCTTCCAGGCCATATCTACACTACAGTGGCACAGTAACATAGTAGACACTTCCTACATCGACAGAATGGGTTTTTCCATCAATATTTATCCACCTCTCTGAGTGGCAGTAGCTAATGCGATGGAAGAATTGATCTAACACTGGAGGTTAGATTAATCTAACTACATCACACAAGGCACAGTTTTTTTCACGGCCTTCAGTGATGTATCTAGGTCAATCACATTTTTTAGGTGTAGATCAGATCTTAGTCACGAGGATCCATTACACCTTGGCTTTGTCCTGGTAACTGCTAAACGCTGCACTGTACCCTAGTTCTAACCGTATCCATGTAACAGGGTTACAATCTCGGCCCAGCCAAGGTCATAAGGACATGGCTCTTCTCTGCACTGGAACATTGACCCATGCTGTAACCAGGTTCTTATGAAAGTGTTGATGGGTCTGGGATATGTGCATAGTGAGAGGGAAATGCTGAGATTGCTAGTTGTGCTGCCTTGGGGAAATGAGACTCTGAAGCTCTGTGAGCAAAGGGCCAATGTGTCATACTCTCCACACAGGGCCAGAGCAAAGATCCTGATGTGCTGCAGCCCACGGTCCCCATAGGGAAGCTGCACTGGCCAACAACAAATCATGTGGGGGAAAGAAACGAAAAGCCAAGGCAGAGCCAGGGACACAGCAACTGGCTATGGGATGGAGGCAGCTGGAGCCAATGAGCCTGGGGCCAACAAGGCTCATAAGAATGGCCAAACTGGGTCAGACCAGAAGTTCATCTCTCCCAGTATCTTGTCTTCCAACAGTGGCTAATGCTAGGTGCTTCAGAGGGAATGAACAGACAGATAATCATCAAGTGATCATTTCCTGTAGCCCTTTCCCAGCTTCTGGCAAACAGGCTACAGACACCATCCCTGCCCATCCTGGCCAACAGTCATTGATGGACCTGTCCTTCATGAATTTATAAAGTTATTTTTTGAACCCTGTTATAGTCTCGGCTTTCACAACACCCTCTGGCGAAGAGTTTCACAAGTTGACTGTGCGCTGGGTGAAGAAATACTGACTTTTTGTTTGTTTGAAACCTGCTGCGTATGAATTTAATTTGGTGATCCCTAGTTCTTGTGTTATAAGGAGTAAATAACACATTCTTATTTACTTTCTCCACACCAGTCATGATTTTATAGACTTCTATCATATCCCCCCCCCCCCATCCCTTAGTCATCTCTTTTCTAGGGTGAAAAGTCCCGGTCTTATTAACTTCTCCTCCTATGAAAGCTGTTTCATACCCCTAAACATTATGTTGACCTTTTCTGTACTTCTTCCAATTCCAATATATCTTTTGGAGATGGGACTACCAGAGTGAGAGAGCCATCATGAAGAATACCCTAGCTACCACCTGAGCTGGAACAAGAGCTGTACCGGGGGAAACAATTGTGCCCAGGCCTGGAAGGTGTCCAGTCTGAGGAAAAAACTTACTGAAGCATCTCTGCGGGTGAAATTATCTGTATTCAGTTTGATTAGACATAGATTTGCACATTTTATTTTGTTTTGTTTGGTAACTTACTTTGTTCTGTCAGTTACTACTTGGAACCACTTAAATCCTACTTTCTGTATTTATTAAAATCACTTTTTACTTATTAATTAACCCCGAGTATGTATTAATACCTGGGGGAGCAAACAACTGTGCATATCTCTCTATCAGTGTTCTAGAGGGCGAACAATTTGAGTTTACCCTGCATAAGCTTTATACAAAGTAAAACGGATTTATTTGAGTTTAGACCCTATTGGGAGTTGGGCATCTGAGTGCTAAGGACAGGAACACTTCTGTTAGCTGCTTTCAGGTAAACCTGCAGCTTTGGGGCACGTAATTCAGATCCTGGGTCTGTGTTGGAGCAGACGGGAGTGTCTGACTCACAAGACAGGGTGCTGAAGTCCTGAGCTGGCAGGTAAAGCAGAGGGATAGAAGTAGTCTTGGCACATCGGGTGGCAGCTCCCAAGGGGGTTTCTGTGATCCAACCCGTCACAACCTCCTCTAATGAGACCTTGCTCTGAGACAGTTCCTCAGATTTGTCACCTAAAAAGAATGGCTCAGGTTTGGGAATCTCCCTCCCATCCTCAGCCGTGAAGACAAATGCAAAGAATTCATTTAGTTTCTCCTCAATGGCCTTATCGTCCCTGGGTGCTCCTTTAGCATCTCGATCGTCCAGTGGCCCCACCGGATGTTTAGCTGGCTTCCTGCTTCCGATATACTTAAAAAAAGTTTTGCTATTACTTTTTGAGTCTGGCTAGCTGTTCTTCAAATTCTGTTTTGGCCTTTCTAATTATATTTTTACACTTCATTTGCCAGACTTTATGCTCCTTTCTATTTTCCTCAATAGGATTTAACTTCCACTTTTTAAAGGATGCCTTTTTGCCTATCCCTGTCCAAGAGAAGGAACGTCCTGCAGCCCAGCCAGTGAGTTGAGCAGCAATGGACTCTGAGGCCACGGCTGGACCAGTCTTAATCCCTGTTCAATGAAGCTCCTTGGTTTTTAATTGTGGGGCTGTTAATCATGGGGCCATTGATCAAGTTGAGTTATTTGCTAATAATGTCCCTGGGTGTCTGATAGCTCGTGGGGGAGCAGGGATGGGTGTCACCATCTGTGACAGAATTGGGGGATAAAGGGGCCTTTCAGCAGTAGCGGGGGGGGGGGGACTGCCCCCTGTTGCCCTTATGAAGGGGGGGTTTCTCCCCCCAGAGCTGCTTCCAGAATCACCCCCACCTGCCCCAATAGAGACAGGACAGACAGACCTGAATAACCCCCACCTTCCCCCACCCCACCAGAGACTGAGGGGAGTAAAGTGCCCCCTGGCCAGGGCTGTTCAGCCACCTGCCCCTGGGCCAACTGCCATAACTGCCACTGTGGAAGGACCCATTCTCACTGGTGGAACAGGGGGCGGCATGTTTGACACTATTCCCAAATCTGGTGCTTTAGTAAAAATTCCTCCTTCATTAAGAGAGCAGAAAAAAATAAAAGGTTTTCAGTGACCAGGCAACAAAAATGAAACTTCAAATCTGAGCCTTTGTTGCCCCCTCCCTCCCCAATACTGAAGTGGTTTGTCCCATCAGCTGGGTGTTTTGGGGCCTTTTTTTTCCCCCCACCACTGGGAGAAACCATTTCCCTGTGTGGGGGTTGTTAAAATATCTGGGGAGCTTGTTTAATTTGGGATTTTTTCCTGTCAGGAATTTTAAAATACAACCCCTCCCATCACAGTATTAGCTCCTTTTCAATCGGGGGGGATAAAAATCTTGAGTCTGAGGATAATTTCCCTCCCCCCTGCTTGAGAATGGTTTTTCCAAGCCCAGAACTGCAGTTGGTTGTTTCTCTTCCCCTCAGGCAGGCAGGTGGAGGGGCAGTAGACACAGCTCTGTGCCTTCCCTCTGCAGTGACTCCCTCTGGGTCAGGGCTGGGCAGCTCTGGGGCATAAATTCCTCCCCACACACACTAGAGGAAGGAGAGACTGTTTGGGGCTGGGGTCTGAGTAGCGCAGCAAGGGGCAGATCCCAGGGACTGGAACTAGGGTGACCAGATGTCCCGATTTTATAGGGACAGTCCTGATATTTGGGTCTTTTTCTTATATAGGTTCCTATTACCCCCCACCCCCGTCCCGATTTTTTCACATTTGCTATCTGGTCACCCTAGCTGGAGCGCTCGTGCTGCCACACCGAGGAGGGGGCTACACTGGAGATTGGCACCAAAGGGCTGGGCTCAAACATGCCCCAGTTTAGCCCTTTCCCTTTGGCCTGTGGCTGGGGCAGTCTCGTCTTTATAGGGGCAGGTCTGGTTACCTCCCCTTGGCTGTTAGCGACTCACTCCCTGCTGGTGTCTAAACTCTCCCTTGGCCATGGGCTCTTTTGTGGGCTCCCCCAGCTGTGACGGGCTCATCACGCGGCCCCGAGGAGTGAGGGGAGAGTTCAGTCTCCGCGGCCCATTCAGCCCCCTGGATTCTCTACTGAACCCAGCAATGGGCTATTACTGCTGATGGGTTTGGGAGGGGACAGGGATACCTGCCCACTAGCAAATGGATGGACCCCCACCATGTCATTCATAGCCTCACACACAATCAAATTACATTGGGTGCTGCTGACCAGGCCAGGGTTGAAGTTGAACTGATGCCCCAGAGGTGAAAGGCTCTGTATCCCATCCAGCTGAGGCATCCAGCCCATCTCCATCATCTTACTCCTTGCCACACATTTACTCACCGATATATTTACTCCTCAGTAATTTAATCTGGGAGTTTTATATTTTATCCTAGTTTCTGCATAGGATTCTTCTGGGCTGGAGCCTGCTGAACCAGTTTTTGCATCTCAGAAATTTTTTTATTCAGAAGTCACACACCTAGGCCAGAAACAGCCCCAACAGGCAGGACAGCATCTGCCTCAAGCACAGCAAGTGCCCTCCCCCATGAGAGCAGTGCTGAGTGATCTATGAACAAGGACCCTGTGGGGGATGCTGCAGGAGCATTTAGAGGGGAACCAAAGCAAGGGGTTGGAAATATCCCAAATACAGGGAATTCACTGGGGCAGTAAAAGCTCCATGGCAGGGAGGGAAGGGGCCACTAAGGAACAAATCCCATCTCTGAGCTGCTCATAGGCGCAAACTTTTAGGGGAAAGTGTCAGGCCCCCACAGAGAAATGCAATCTATGCCAATTCTCTGTGGATCTGGGAAGTTTCAATTTTGCTCAGCATGAACAGGCCATAAATTCTCCATCAGACACACATATTCCATTAGGAAGACACGATCCTGTGATGGAATGCTCTGGGAGGACAGTATACATCTGACTCAGGATTTTTATCCTCCAGATTGAAAAGGAGCTAATGTTGTAAGGGGAGGGATTTAATTTTAAAATTCCTGACAGGAAAAAATCCCAAATTAAACAAGCTCCCCAGATATTTTAACAACCCCCCCCCACAGGGAAATGGTTTCTCCCAGTGGCAGAAAAAAAAGCATAAAAACGCCCAGCTGATGGGACAAACCACTTCAGTATTGGGGAGGGAGAGGGCAACAGGCTCAGATTTGAAGTTTAATTTTTGTTGCCTGGTCACTGAAAACCTTTTATTTTTTTCTGCTCTCTTAATGAAGGGGGGATTTTTACTAAAGCACCAGATTTGAGAATTGTGTCAAACATGCCATCCCCTATTCCACCAGTGAGAATGGGTCCTTCCACAGTAGCAGTTATGGCAGTTGGCCCAGGGGCAGGTGGCTGAACAGCCCTGGCCAGGCAGTACTTTACTCCCCTCAGTCTCTGGTGGGGTAGGGGAGGGTGGGGGTTATTTAGGTCTGTTTGTCCTGTCTCTATTGGGGCAGGTGGGGGTGATTCTGGAAGCAGCTCTGGGGGAAGAAACCCCCCCTTCATAAGGGCAACAGGGGACAGTCCCGTCCCCCCCAGCTACTGCTGAAAGGCCCCTTTATCCCCCAATTCTGTCACAGAAAGTCACAGATGGCGACACCCATCCCTGCTTCCCCCATGAGCCATCAGACATCCTGGGACATTATTAGCAAATAACTCAACTTGATCAACGGCCCCATGATTAAAGGCCCCACAACTAAAAACTAAGGAGCTTCATTGGACAGGGATTTAAACTGGTCCTGCCATGGCCTCAGGGACCATCACTGCTCGGCTCACTGGCTGGGCTGCAGGATGTTCCTTCTTTTGGGCAGGGAGAGGCAAAAAGGCATCCTTTAAAAAGTGGAAGTTAAATCCTATTGAGGAAAATAGAAAGGAGCATAAAATCTGGCAAATGAAGTGTAAAAATATAATTAGGAAGGCCAAAACAGAATTTGAAGAACAGCCCTAAGACTCAAAAATAATATGGAATAGCAAAAAAAAAATTTAAGTACATTGGAAGCTGGAAGCCAGCAAAACATCCGGTGGGGCCATTGGACAATCGAGATGCTAAAGGAGCACTCAGGGACGATAAGGCCATTGAGGAGAAACTAAATGAATTCTTTGCATCTGTCTTCACGGCTGAGGATGGGAGGGAGATTCCCAAACCTGAGCCATTCTTTTTAGGTGACAAATCTGAGGAACTGTCTCATAGCAAGGTCTCATTAGAGGAGGTTGTGACGGGTTGGATCACAGAAACCCCCCTTGGGAGCTACCACCCGATGTGCCAAGACTACTTCTATCCCTCTGCTTTACCAGCCAGCTCAGGACTCCAGCACCCTGTCTTGTGAGTCAGACACTCCCGTCTGCTCCAACACAGACCCAGGGTCTGAATTACGTGCCCCAAAGCTGCAGGTTTACCTGAAAACAGCTAACAGAAGTGTTCCTGTCCTTAGCACTCAGGTGCCCAACTCCCAATAGGGTCTAAACTCAAATAAATCCATTTTACCTTGTATAAAGCTTATGCAGGGTAAACTCATAAATTGTTCGCCCTCTAGAACACTGAATGAGAGATATGCACAGTTGTTTGCTCCCCCAGGTATTAATATATACTGAGTTAATTAATAAGTAAAAAGTGATTTTATTAAATACAGAAAGTAGGATTTAAGTGGTTCCAAGTAATAACAGACAGAACAAAGTAAGTCATCAAACAAAATAAAATAAAATGTGCAAATCTATGTCTAACCAAACTGAATACAGATAATTTCACCCTGAGAGATGCTTCAGTAAGTTTTTTCCTCAGACTGGACACCTTCCAGGCCTGGGCACAATTGTTTCCCCTGGTACAGCTCTTGTTCCAGTTCAAGTGGTAGTTAGGGGATTCTTCATGATGGCTCCTCTCTCTTTTGTTCTGTTCCACCCCTTTATATATCTTTTGCATAAGGCGGGAATCCTTTGTCTCTCTCTGGGTTTCCACTCCCCCCTCACTGGAAAAGCACCAGGTTAAAGATGGATTCCAGTTCTTGTGACATGATCACATGTCACTGTAAGACCCCCAAGCCTTCATTCCTCCCAGCCTGACTCACAGGAAGGCTTGCTTGAAAACAGAGCCCCAGTCAATTGTCCTGATTGATGGGAGCCTTTAAGATTCCAAACCACCATTAATGGCTCACACTTTGCATAATTACAATAAGCCCTCCATTATATTTCCTATTTCTAGTCCCAGATACAAGAGTGGTACATTTATACAAATAGGATGGTCACACTCAGTAGATTATAAGCTTTGTAATGATACTTTACAAGAGACCTTTTACATGAAGCATATTCCAGTTACATTATATTCACTCATTACCTTATTTTTTATAAAACCATATAGACTGCACAACGTCACACCCTCTTTCTGCACTTACTGCCAGAGACTTGGACACTGACCATGGCGGAGGCAGTATATCTAAAATTTGTTTTTGGGCTCCCCTGTGGGGCAGACACTCCTGTGTCCCCCAAAAGGGAAAGACCCTGATCCAGCTGTAGGCTCACAGCTACCAGCTATGACAGACCTTTTGCTGGCCAGCAAAATCCCCCCCCCCCCGCCCTTCACTCAGGTTAGGTTTGCTTCCAGCTAGAGTCCTTGGAGTTTGTTCCCACCGCAGCAGTCACCAGGACCCCAACTTCCAGCTCCAGGATACATGTCTCTGTGCACCTCTTCCACTCCATTACAGCCAGTTCATGTTTCTGAGTCTTAATCACTTTGTCTTTTAAGTCCAGGGTTTGCTGGTGGGCAGCCTTTTCCTAGGCAAATTGCCCATCAATTTCCATTTGTCTTCCCTTGAGACCATCACTCGATGAGCTGGGATACCACAGAGAACCCCTCCTGCCAGAACAGGCACCCCTCCACTCCTGCCTTGCTAACTTAGACACTCCAATCAGCTTCAGCACAGACACAGAGGTTGGGCCACACCCATCTACAGTTCACTGAAACTGGGATGCACTCAGCTCAGGGGCTTCTTAGTTAACACAGACTTTCACAGTGCCCAGTGTTCAGCCTTTCTGGGCAATTTGCACCCTGTGCAGTTTTAGTTTCTTCTAATCTTCCTTCTTACTTATTTTGCTTCCTTTTCTGTCCCTACTTCCCTTACCCGAAATAAGCAAACAGAAAATAACAACCCAGTAACCACTTTGTCTGTTCTCCAGCCACCACACTTAAAACTCACTTAAAATCACGATCAGTATCTCAGAGCAATCAGCTGTGCACAGATCCTGCTCAACTATGCCACTGGGATGGGTTGGATCACAGAAACCCCCTTGGGAGCTGCCACCCGATGTGCCAAGATTACTTCTATCCCTCTGCTTTCCCTGCCAGCTCAGGACTCCAGCACCCTGTCTTGCTGAGCCAGACACTCCCGTCTGCTCCAACACAGACCCAGGGTCTGAATTACATGCCCCAAACCCAGGGCCGGCGCAACCCATTAGGCGACCTAGGCGGTTGCCTAGGGCACTAACCTTTGGGGGGCGGTGACTGCGGCGGCTGGATCTTCTGCCACCCCAGTGGTCGGCGGTATTTCGGGGGTGGGACCTTCCACCGCCTCTGTCGGGGGCGGCATTTCTGGGGCGGGACCTTCCGCCATCTAGGGCGGCAAAAAGCTGGCGGCGCTCCTGCCCAAACCTCCAGGTTTACCTGAAAGCAGCTAACAGAAGTGTTCCTGTCTTGAACACTCAGATGCCCAACTCCCAATGGGGTCTAAACCCAGATAAATCCGTTTTACCCTGTATAAAGCTTATGCAGGGTAAACTCATAAATTGTTCGCCCTCTAGAACACTGATAGAGAGATATGCACAGTTGTTTGCCCACCCAGGTATTAACAGATACTCTGAGTTAATTCATAAGTAAAAAGTGATTTTATTAAATATAGAACGTAGGATTTAAGTGGTTCCAAGTAGTAACAGACAGAACAAAGTAAGTCACCAAGCAAAATAAAATAAAATGTGCAAATCTATGTCTAATCGAACTGAATACAGATAATCTCACCGTCAGAGATGCTTCAGTAATTTTTTTCCTCAGACTGGACACCTTCCAGGCCTGGGCACAATTCTTTCCCCTGGTATCCCAGGAGAAGGTGGGATGAGATGGGATGAAGACCCAAGATCCCAATACAAGCTTCCCTGTGTCCCCAAAGAAGAGCCCTGGCCCCCACCAGGAAATGGGTAATATGATGACTACAGGATATGACAGAATAGTTATGGGGGATTCTGAAGGGGCAGCTGTGAAGGGAATGCCCAGGGCTGAGTGTGGGAGGGGAAATAGGAGGCACAGCTGTCTCAGGCTGGGAGTAATGGGGTATGGAACTGTTCATCTTTAGGACACATGATAACTAAGGAGGACTTAAACAATATTTTATAGTGATAAACATTTTAAATAACCAGCTTTCAGCCAAGAGTTCTAAAAGAGTTGTCTGAGGCATTCTCTGAACCGCTGATGTTAATTATTGATAAATCTTGAAATGGTGGGGAAATTACAGCAGAGAGGAAGAGAGCTAATGTACCAATATTTTAAAATTGCAAATGGGATGACCTGGAAAATTATATGCTGGTTAACCTGATATCAGTCCCAAGCAAAATAGTATAAAAGTTGGTAGGGGATTCAATAAACAATGAAGCAAGGATGGAAGTAGAATCAATGACAGTCACCATGGTTTCATGGAAAATAGGTCTTCCTGAACAAACCTGATTTGCAGAGCTCTGGGACCACAATAAGGAGGACCCTGAGAGAAGGCTCAGGGCCTGAAAGCCCCTCCCCTGAGGAGTCATAATGAATTCCTCAGAACCGCTCAGACATGAGAGAGATGGGAAGAGCTGGAGATCAGAAAAACTTCACAGAGCTCCTGCGCTGAGATTCTGGCCTACCATGGTTTGCTCTGTTGTGTCTTGCCAGGTGTCTGGCAAGCCTCCCACTCCCTTTGGGGATGAGCAAATTATAAATAAATAGAATAGATACATAGATAGCCATCAAAGTTAGTTTTCTGGTCCTTATGTAAATTACCTGTTACCCATGATTATATCAATGAGAATTGGGAATGGAGCTGTTTGTTCATCTTGTCCTCATTGGGGATTTTAGGGCTGGAAATCCCACCTCACTGTTTCAGAAGTCTCTTATCCCCCTCCTCTCTAATCCCAGGAAGTTGGTCCTCATGGGAGAATGTCCTCAAATGCTATGGGAGCCCTGTTAAAGCAACAGAGAGTTCTGTGGCACCTTTAAGACTAACAAATGTATTGGAGCATAAGCTTTCGTGGGTGAATGCCCACTTCGTCGGATGCATGTAATGGAAATTTCCAGGGGCAGGTATAAATATGCAGGCAAGAATCAGTCTGGAGATAACAAGGTTAGTTCAATCAGGGAGGGTGAGGTCCTTTGCTAGCAGTTGAGGTGTGAACACCAAGGGAGGAGAAACTGCTTCTGTAGTTGGATAGCCATTCACAGTCTTTGTTTAATCCTGAGCTGATGGTGTCAAATTTGCATATGAACTGAAGCTCAGCAGTTTCTCTTTGGAGTCTGGTCCTGAAGTTTTTTTGCTGTAAGATGGCTACCTTTACATCTGTTATTGTGTGGCCAGGGAGGTTGAAGTGTTCTTCTACAGGTTTTTGTATATTGCCATTCCTGATATCTGACTTGTGTCCATTTATCCTTTTACGTAGTGACTGTCCAGTTTGGCCAATGTACATAACAGAGGGGCATTGCTGGCACATGATGGCATATATAACATTGGTGGACGTGCAGGTGAATGAACTGGTGATGTTGTAGCTGATCTGGTTAGGTCCTGTGATGGTGTTGCTGGTGTGGATATGTGGGCAGAGTTGGCATCGAGGTTTGTTGCATGGATTGGTTCCTGAGTTAGAGTTGTTATGGTGCAGTGTGTGGTTGCTGGTGAGAATATGCTTAAGGTTGGCAGGTTGTCTGTGGGCGAGGACTGGCCTGCCTCCCAAGGTCTGTGAAAGCGATAGGTGCCCCTTCCTGGCAAGGCCTGGTGTCACAGCTTTCCTGCTCCTTCCTGGGTCGCGATCATCCCAAACGAAAAGTCCAAAAATGTCTTTAACCGAAACAAGGTTCTCCGTCCCTTTGGGATTTTCCTTAGCCTGACTTTGGCTTGGCTTGCCCTTGCTGACCTTGGTAGCCCTTTCTATGGCCTTGTATGTCTCCTTCCTTAGAGACCATGGGAGAACCAGTCCTACCCTGGATTCTAGGTTCTGCCCCAAGGCCCTGTACCGAACAGCTAGGCCTGCTCCTGTACCTTTGCTGCGGTTTTCCCTGGCTTTCCCCTCAGGTGGAGCTCACTCTGTAATCCATTTGACCTAGCTCCCGGCTTTATTGCCCACATGCCAAGCCCCCGTGTCATATACGCTCCTCCTTAGAAACTGGCCCACACGAGGGGCAAGTACTATTCTTGTCCAAGCTTCATCCCTCGCCATCTCGTCGCTGTCACCGGCTGCGTGCTTGTACAGCCTGCACCCACAGGCCTCTCACCCCTTTTGCCTCTCAGTTAGGGCTCATTTTATAATCAGCTTGGCTAGGCCCTAGGCTGTGCAGCCCAGGGGAAAGCACCCTGTTACATGCCTGCTCTGCCCACTCCTGCTGTTATTGGCCTGGGGTCCTTGCTCGCCATTTCAGACCCAGTTTCCAGGGGGCTGAGTATACACAGGCCCCACTGCCTGGAACTGGAGTTTGCTTGTTCTGGTAACTCTGACATTCAGGCCCTTCATCATTCAGAGGCTGACAGGTGTGGTGAGGGGGCTGGAGAAACCTCACTGCTGAGAGGAAGGAAGTCAAAGAGTTGGGATTCTGGGAGCTGATGGGTTTGTTTGCCCTGCTGCGGGAAGTGGAGCTGGAGACCGGAGATGCCATGTGATCGAGACTACCTGATGCTCTCTTCATGCCCGAGGGGCTGGAGCCTCCTACCAGAAACGCTCTCATGAGTCCAGACTCGAGGACGTCTCTGGGGAGCCCCTTCCTAGGAACAAAACCAGGGTGGTACTGTTGGTGTCACTAGGCATCACTCTAGGTAACTCGGGGGGTTGGAAGACCGGAGAGTCAATGAACCCCCCCGCTCTAGGCCTAAGTGAATCAAAGCCCCTACATGTTAAACTTTACCAACCTCACAGGCCAGCACCTGGGAAGCAATAGTGATAAGGGAAACCTACATGCTTCTAGCTAAAGGACAAGATTACTTGCAGAAAGAAACAGTGAGAACAAGCTGCACAGCCAAGGTCGTGTAATGTAACCAGAGGGAGAAAGGGGGAGAGGTGGGAATGGAGGAGGGGGGGTGAGAAAGGACGGAAGAAGGGAAAGGCTTAGTTACAAACTGTATAAAAGACAAAGGCTGCTTATGTTGGTGTGCTTGATTTGAGACGTGCCTGTCTCCTTGCACCACTTTGAGATCTCAAATAAACTTTGATTGCTTCTCCACCCTGGTGTGTTTATTGGCGTGACGCACACCGGGCAACGGACTCCACTGTTGCTGTTCTCGGGCACTCTGTGCTGGCAACAGTACGACGATGGAGACGTCTCTGTCCCAGAGCTGGGAGCCAGGGACAGGGGAAGCTCCCAGCCAGGCTATGCATCGGGGATGCCATTTCTTCCCCAAGAGACCCACAGGCCCCAAGGAGTAAATGGCTCTTACCTCCATGAGGGACTGGGGTCTTCCATCTAAGCCTCTTTGAGAGCCAGCGTTGCTTGCTTGAATGGGACGAGGTGACCTGTCCCCACTGCTCCCTGACGTGGCTCCGTTACAAGATGCGCCCATCTGGGAAGCTGTGCCAGATCCCAGGGCCTGGAACACAGCTGGGAAGGAGGCTCCTATTCCTTTCACACCCAGAGACCCCATAGAAGGGCCAAGGGGAGAATAAAGGGCAGGAGGTGAAGCTAGCCCTGAGCCTCTGTCCCACCCCCACCTCCTCAAAAGTGGAGCTTTCCGAGCTTCAGTGGGGCTGGAGCTGTGGCCCTGACACAAGGGCCTTTCTGCACCATATGGGGCAGGGAGAGCTCTGCCTGGGCACAGGGGAATGGGATGGGGTAGATCAAGGAAAGGGGGGAGGGGAGTGGGTGTGAGGGAAAGAGCTCCTGCCCCAGATGAAGGAATTTGGGGGGCAGAGGGAAGGACCCTGCTCCACAGAGAGGGGAGAGAGAGAGTTTCTGTGAGTTCCAGAGGGCTCCATTTCCCCTTCCACTAGCTCCCTGTAGGGGTCCCTTGCTCTCCCGCTCAGAGGGAGGCCACTCCGGCTGGCCCAGTCTGGTCCGGACTAGAGTCTGCAGGGTAGCCGGGGGCCCACAATAGGGCTGGGTGATCAGCTGTTGCGACCAGGCTGCGACCTGGGCTAGGGTCGCTCAACTGGTCAGCCCTTCAATACAGTCTATCAGGGGTGGCTCCGGCCTGGGTGGGGCCCAAGCAGCCCACAAACAAACAGTCTTGACAGGGCTGGCTCTAGCCTGAGTAGGGCTCAGGCAGCCAGCAAACAAACAGTCCTCCAGGTGAGTGATAAAGGAGCTCCTGTCCTGGGCTAGAGCCTCCTTCCACCGTGCAGGGGGTCAGCCACCCGGGATGGGGTGGCAGGGGGACATGGGCCCACCCTACTCCACTGAGTCCCAGCCCAGGGCCCTGGCAGGGGCAGGATCGGCTGCCCCTGCATTGGCAGGGATCCAGCCGCAACACACCGACTGAGCCACACCGGGCTCTGCAGCCAGCTGCTCCGGGGCTGCCCCTGGGCTACTTCCTGCCTACCCGGGGTTTGGTACCTGCGGCCTCCAGGCCTCTTCTGGCTCCTCGGGGTAAACCGCAGCGGATACTCCGGGCCAGTCCTCGTCCACGCCTGGGGATTGTGAACAGCCAGGAGCAGGTTCCTCTCGGGGCCTCTGGAGAACAGGCCGAGCGTCCTCCTCTATTGCAGGCTCTCCCCCAACTGTGCTGCAGGGCTGGCCTTTTATACTTCCGGCCACACCCCGGTCCTTACGGAGAGGGGGCGGGGCAATATAGGCTCCGCCCTCCAATGGGGCATGTAGGGGGGTCCCTCGCTCACCCGCTCAGATGGAGGCCACTCAGTCTCAACACACTCTCCTAGAAGCCCTGGTTGCCTGGCAAAAAACAGTCCTACAGGCGAGGAGGGCGGGGCGTGTGGGGGGCCTTTGCTCTCCTGCTCAGAGGGAGGCCACTCAGCCTCACTACACTCCTCGTTTACAGGGAGCGGGAGTTGCTGGTGGCCTCAGAGGCAGAGCCCCTGCAGCGCCTCAGGCACCTGGTGCAAGTGCTGGATAATGTGAAGTTGTTGCATGATGTTGGCCGTGACGTCCTCCTGCTGCAAAGGAACGAGGACCTGTCAGAGACTCAGATGCCCCCCCCCCGGAATCAGGGGGCATTAAGGGCACCTGGAGCCAACAGCATTTCCACCCAGCACCTGCCCACCTCTGGGGGATGGATTCCCCCTCCTGACCCCCAGAATGGAGTCTTGTTGTCCTTTCTAGTGACCTCCAGTGCCAACCCCCTCTCCTTGTAGGGTGAGCTCCTGCCACCTCCCCCTCAGTGCCCCCGACAGCTGTTCCACCACCAACCCACAGCTCAAGTTCTCAGATCCCTCTCTTCCACTCCTACCCAGGTTGGGCAGGGAGGAGGCTCTAGCGGGGGGGGGGGGGCGGGGGGCAGGAGGGATTCTGGCAGCAGTGAAGTGGGATGTGGGGAGGTTGAGACCTTTCCCCAAGTCATCCCAGCCACTAATGCTGAAGCCGCAGGATGGCAGCCCCTGCTGACTGAATCCTCCCGTTCTCTCTAGAGCGGGTCCAGCCTGCCGGCAGCAGGACAAGTTCCCTCGCCCATGTGCCTCAGAACTGCCTGGTCAGTCGCCATCACCCGTCAGTCCTTGGCCTCCCGGGCTGCCAATGATGGGAACAATTCTGGGTGGTGGCTCGGGTGACAGGAGAGGCTCGCAGAGGGCACTTAGAGGACTTTGCTGCCCTTCCCAAGAACAGAAGTCCGTGATGAGGCAATGCTTGTCATTAATTAGCCTTGCTAAAGAGCTGGGCTGGAGCTGTTCTGGGGAGAAGCTGGCTCCCTCCTGCTCATGGAGGTGAATTCATCTCCCTTCCCAGGAGCACCTGCTCTTACTCTCATTCCCCACCAGTTGCCTTGCTGCCAGGCCAGTGAATGGCCATACGATGGGAATGAGGCCTGGGCCCTGCCCCAATCTCCTGAGTCTAATGCAGCTGCTTACCTTGTCCCACATCAGCTGCTGAGCTTGCCCCAGGAGGGAGTAGGTGAGGAGCAGCCCAGCCTGGCTGACATGTAGAAGGAGTCTGTGTATGGCGAGCACTGCTGTCCGTAGGAAGAATCTTCTCTGCCCCTCCAAGAAGAATTTGCCAAAGACCTGAAACCAACCGGATGTGAGGCTTCAGCAGATTGCCCAGGACCAGGCTCCAAATCCTGGCCTAGAACAGCATCTCCGTCGAGTGGCTCCAGGAGGCAGCCACCCGCACTGCCAGAGCTGTGCCATGCCCTGGCAGAGTGTCCTTACCTCCCCGACCCTGGCTGTGTTTTTATACCCCAGGAGCCTGCTGTCCTGGTGCCAGTCGCACACCCACAGGTCTTCGGCTTCGTGGATGGTCAGCTCTGGGAAAGAGAGAGACACACACACATTTGTCATTCTGGTTGCAGGGCTTGTGTCCTTCCAATCCCATTGGTGGCTGCACAGTGGGCAGAGTCCTCGCTGTGTGCCCGGCCCAACAGAATTGCGGGGGTGGTGGAGAACACATAAAGAGATAGAGAGAGACTCATCCTCCAGCTGGGCTCAGTCTGAGAGAAATTGGCTGGGGTCCCAGTCTCAATCGTCTAGCGGGTGCCATTTCCCAGCTGGGTTCCTTACCCCTCTGGTGCAGCAGCAGCTGGTAGAGCCGGTAAACCCCCTCCCTGGCCTGCCAGCTGATGTCCTTGGCTGGGTCACCAACGAACAGAGCCAGCTGTGCCACGTGGTGACCCATCTTGGGGAATTCGGCTGAGTTTTAATGGAAGGGAGAGAGAGGGGGGACTCCATCAGCATTTTCCTGTCAGCTCCCAGTCCCCGCCTGGGCCAGGACTCTCCTTCCCCTCAGCCCCTCTGCAGGAGATGCTAGAGGATAGGAGCTAGAGCTGGAGCCTTAATTTTCTCTGCCCGCAAGGGAGCCTAGAAGACAGGGATGCGGGCAGGGCCCTCCATGAAGATTTGCTTCCCCAGCTGCTGCAGGATGACAGGAAGGCAGAAATCTGGAGCATGGTCCCCTTAAAAGCGAGAGTTGCCACTTAACCAGGATAAGAAGAACTTGACTCAAGCCAGGCTTATTCTCTGCTTTGACTCTGCCTCCCCAAGAGGAACACTCCTAACCCACAGCCCCTGCAGCAGCAGATCCTACAGCCGTTGGAGCCAGCCCGCCTACGCCTGGAGTCAGGAAGCTGGGCTCAGAGGCCACTTCTGTCGAACTCAGGGAGGGTGATGGTGGATGTGAGCAGGGTCGTGCTGCTCCTAATGACTCTGTCTCTCTCTCGTGACACCCTGGACACAATCCAGTAGTTAATGTGCTGTGGGGAAAGGAGGCAGCTCAGGATTGATGGGTGGGTGCATGTGTTGTGCTAATGAGCCCCTCCCCATCCCCAGGGGATCTAAGAGTTAAGGTAAAATTGCCCCCACCCTTCTCATTGGGCTCACCTCCAAGATGTAGTGGAGCTTGTCAGTGTCTGGGGTCTTTGCCAGCAGGTTCCCCAGCATGGCGTCCAGAAGGTCTGGTATGACCCTCTGCAGATCCTGCAAAGCAAGGGAGTCATGGGTCAGAGTTAGGGAAACTGGGGCTACACCTGCCACAGGATGGGAAGAGGAGTCTCTGGGAAGCACTGGTGAGACCCCCAAACACGTATCCTGGCCTCTCTCATTCACATCCCACTGCAGACAATTAGCAAGGATTCGGGCAGGATGACAGCTGGCTCTTCAATCCATGATTTAGCTGATCTACCTGGACTTGGGTGGTGTCCGTCTGTGTGCCCAGGGTGAAGACTGCGTGCAGGGCAGCTCGGAGGAGGTGGGTCTCCAGCTCCGGCTCCAGGGCAGGTGTCATGGTGCTGGCAAGAGAGAGGAGCTGGTATTAGACTGTGCAGTGTGGGGGTAGGACTGGCACCGACACGGACGTGAAACTGCAGGAAAATAGGCAGAGGCTGGCGAGAATGGAAACTGAGGCACCAAGCCAGGGAATGATAAGGTCAAGGTTTCCCAGACAGACAGTGGCAGGGCAGGAATGGTGCCTGTTCCCTGGACCCTGCTGCCCCTCCTGTATCTGATCCTGGGAGTCAGCCTCTCCCCAAAGCCATTGCAATGTGACTGGAGTGAAAAGAACAGAGCAGCCAGGAGTGGGAGTGAACCTTCCTGCCACCTCTGCCAGAGGAGCCTCCCTGGGAGTGGGAGGGGCAGTGACTCCCAGCTATGGGCCTGAGCAGCACTGGGGTTAGGGGAACCGGGCAAGAGGGTCTTGGTACCTGAGGTTGGCCACAGCAATCAGGGAGTTGGCCAGGACGGCGCCGGGTGGAGAGTCATGAGGAAGCTCCTCAATGAGCTCCTGTGAGACACAAAGGAGACAAAGGAGCGTGTGAAATTTGGGCCTCACTGACACTTCCCAATGAGGAGATTACACAGCCAGCACCCCACACAGCCAGCAGGATCCCCCCACCTGCCTCCCGCTCCTCTGATTCCTGCCCACTATTTCTCCCATCTCTTCTCCCCAATCTTCAGCCCCAGCAATCCCTGCCCTCAGCTGCCCTCCAGCACCAGCCATCCCCCAACCAGTCCAGGGAGACCCCTGCCCCTCCTATGTCTCTGTCCACCCTCCAGCTGCCGGGCGCCGTGTCTCGCTCACCACAATCCTCTCCGCCACAGCTGCCTTGGAGCAGTGCGGCTCCAGTGTGTCCTGCCCACTCTGCTGTGCAGCGAGACACCCGGGGTGGATGGCGTGCAGGAACACTAGCTGCTGGGCCTCGTCCTGCACCCACCAGGAGTGGGGTTAGGGGAGAGAGAGCCAGTTAGCCAGGGACCTCCCTGCCCCGGCCACACCAGCTGCAGGACTTAGGCCTGAATGGGGTATAGTGGGGACCCACCCATTGTCCAAATCACCCACAACTCCTATACAAGCAGGGTCAGGAACTGGGACAGTGCCTGTGTGGAGAGGAGACCCCGGCTGGTGTGTGACAAACACCCCCATCTTGGGGGTCCCAGATCATGGAGGAGAAAGGTTCCTGGTTCCCATTAGGGGTGGTGGCTCATGAGGGCCAAGACCCTCTGCCGGGGGTCAGGGTGCTGGGAAGGGGCAGGACAACTGGGAAACATTTGTACCTTTTCTCGGCCATGGAGCTGCTCTCAGATGTTTTTGAGAGCAGCCTCCTCTGTTACCACGTCTACCCATTCCTCCTCATCCTCTGAGTCCCTGGCAGTCCCTGCACCAGGGAGAGAAGGAGACAGGATGACTCCTGCTGCCACTCAGGGGAAGGACAGGGGCATGGTGGGGCAATGTGCCCCCTTCCCACCTCCTGGACCTAGGGCCGATCAGGCCCCACACTCCCCCCCTCTCAGTGATGCCTTCAGCCCCCAACTCCTTCAGGAGCCCGTAGCAAAGAGACTCCCCACACTGTCCTGGACTCCCTGGGAGGTGCCTCCCTCCCCCACCCCACCCCCAATGGAGCACCAAGGACCAAAGTGGCAGCATCTAGTGTCAGTGGGGTTCACGTGGCTCAGGCCAGAAACCTGGGATAGCAACCCGCCCCCATAGCACTGGTCGAGGGCCTGGGCCCAGGGTGTTCACAGCCCCCTGCTCACCCTCCCTGAGCCCAGCCTGGCTCCTCACCTGGAACAAAGCAGAAGCATCCATCGGCCACGATGCTGCTCGAGTCCCAGGCGCTGCTGCTGTCCCATGGGGAGCGGGCCGAGCTGCTGGTGCTGGGAGAGGGATCCTCCACCTCCTGCCCTGGTGTTAGCCAAATGGGCTCGTTTCCCCCTGGAGCTGCCCAATTACCCCAAGGAGGCACGGGAGTCTAGAAGACTGCTTCAAGTTCTTTATTGATCAGTCAGCTGAGCGGGTGTCCCCCTCGACTCATGCCAGAGGGAGGAACACATCTTACAAGCACAACTGGGCTTCTTTTATACAGAGAGACAAACAACTTAGCATGTCTAAATTCTGCTAACCTATGCATTGTTTAAATTCAGTTCTAGTAGTAATCAGGATACATCTGTTTAGCTTCCCGTCCTTCACATTCCTTTCCCAGGGTCCGTCCAACCCCCTCCCCTTTTCCATATATCTTCTATACATCCTGTATACGTGCAACTTCATGCATGGGAAACGACAGTGAGAACTGAGATAAGCATGTTTACTGGGATAACAAGCAGAAGCCGAGATAAACATGTTTTTCGGTTTTTGGGCCTAACAAGATTCCCCCCTAAAAAGCATTTTGAGAGCCTTATGGCCCCCAATCCTCAGCCTTCACCGGCTGGTATAGGGCCATCATTTGTTGGTGTATAATTTGATTAGCCATTTGTTGGACTAATGCAACTACACAGGGAGCAAAGCAAGCTAGGGTTAATAGGGTTGTAATAAAGAGTACAAAGAGAAGAAGGCCTTCTCGGAGCCATCCCAGTTGCGGTAACCAGGACGTGAACCAGTCCATATTCCACCCACCCCATGTTTGGACCGGGACATGGGCTAGCTTCCTCATTTCTTTTGTTAGCTGTTTTACCGCCTTTCCATTATCATCTATTTGTAAACAGCAATTAGATTAGTTTAATTTTGCACAGATTCCCCCTTCTTCTGCCAGCAAATAATCAAGAACTAGATGGTGCTGGTAGAGCACATTCCTTATCTGAGTGGACTGATCGGCCAAAAGATCAAGAGCTGCAGCCGTCTGATTAGTTATTATTTCTAAAATGGCTTGCAGCCTAATTATCCGATTCAAGTTGTAAATGGGCTCCCTTGCCCCTGAGATCCACTCATTAGGATTCCATGTAGCTGGACCATAATGTTTTATAATTCTCTCAGGGGGCCACTCCTGAGCCCCCCATGTTTGGGAGCTTCCGGCGGTCAGGGTGGAATCCACGAACCGCCTTTCTCTAATTAAACCTTAATTCCCAATTTATTTCCCTGCATCTGGGGTAATAGAAAGAACAAGGGTCTTATATATCCAACATAACATATCCCAGACCAATTTGGAGGCAATCTTCAGTAGGCATAGGACCCGCAGATCCAATAATGGTCCTTTAGAGCCCAGGTTCCATTAGCAAAGGGGTCATCCCAGGTTTCCTCATTCTCATCGTCCTATAGATGGTCAAAATATAAAGGATTACCTGGCCCTAAAGGTCCCCCCACCATTCCATCAGCTGAACTGCAATAATCACATCTCCACGCCCCAGCTCCTGCTTTCCAGACACAATCGCAGCCCCATTTTGGCTGATTGGTGCTAGACCAGAATTGTTTAAAACCCCATACTCGAGTTCCATTCTGATTCTGCCATGCCCATTTGAAACCACCGTACCACGTGGTCCTTGCTAGTGGTATTGTCTAGCTGGCAACTCGTGAATAGGGCGTCAAAGAACCCATCCTGTCCTACCGCCCTGCAACCTTCGGCCGTAGGGTAGTATTGTTTGGAGCATTTCACCCAACTATTATTGGTGAGCCTCACATGGGTCTGGTTCCATTGCCCCTGATATTTAGAACAGTCATACAGATGACAATAAGGGTCCCAGCAATCAAACCCTGGGGATAGAGTCCAATCACACTTGCTTTCTCCCAAGTACACTCCCTCCCGCCTTGTCCGATTAAGGCAGAGAATACCCATTCCTGAAGAATACAGTCGCCAGGGGCTACTATCCTCAGTCCAAACCCCCGTTCCATCGTGGACTATACTCAAATTGCTGAGCCACCATTTGGGCTGTACCGGCTGGGCTACCCAAGGCCATTCATTTAATTCCCCTGGGCCTCCGCATACCCAACAGTTACTGAGGTTAATGGATTTTGCTATTGTCTCCCCCCAGCTGTAAAAACCTATTTTCCCAACCATAATAGTGGTGGAAGCACATAAACAAAGATATTAACAATAATTTCATTATCTTTTTCTAAACAGTCCCTTTAGTCCGTCCAAGTACTGATACTCCCAGGTGGAGTCTTCACCTGTGCCACCCCGGGCGTCCGGAGCCGGGGCGGGCAGAGGGCTGGTGTCCTCTTCCGCTAGTTCAGTCTCCGGGTTAGGGTTCAGAAACAGCTTTACCCGCGTATGGTGTGTCCATTTGTCACTCCCAAGAACTTTGACTGCAGCTTGGCTGATGAGCGAGACAGTGTGTGGGCCGTCCCACCGTGGTGTAAGGGGGTCACGCTTCCACTTCTTGACAAGGACCTGATCACCGATCTGGAACGGGTGCACGGGCTGGTCCAAGGGAAGGCCCCGAAAAGGCACCGCGTATCGATGCAGCTGTAGCAAGACAGATTGCAACCCAGAGACCTGTTTCCATAAGGAGTCCTTCCCCATTTCCCAGTTTACATCCTCCCAGAACCCCGGGATAAGGATTCGGGGAGGGAACCCAAAGACCAGTTCAAATGGTGAAAGCTTAAGACCCTTATGTGGGGCCCTTCGAATGCGAGTAAGGGTGAGTGGTAACGCATCAAGCCACTTTAAACTAGACTCTGTGCATAGTTTAGTGAGGGTATCCTTGAGAGTTCTATTCACTCTTTCCACCTGACCTGAGCTTTGCGGCCTCCAGGGTGTATGCAACTTCCATTGTATACTGAGTGCCTGGGACACCTGTTGCAAGACTTCAATACAGTCATGAGTGGGGCTGGTCTCATAGGAAACCCAAGGGTCAGGCAATAGGGTAGCTAGGTTGAGGGAGCTAACTGTCCTAAAGGTTAAGTTAGGGGCTAGCAAGGGCCCTACCTCGTATCTGGTATATCGACTGGGATTTAGATGCTTTTCCCCAGCGTCTGTCCCCAGTATTTGAGGCACCCCGTGGGGAACCACAACCTCAGTGTGTCCCCCCAGGGTAAACTTTTCAGCCTCCTATACAAGGAGAGCGGTTGCTGCAACGGCCCGTAAACAGGCAGGCCACCCCTTGGCGACAGGGTCCAAGACCTTCGAATAGTATCCAATGGGTCGCCAGGTTGGTCCTGACCTTTGGCACAGGACTCCAGCTGCCACCCCTCCTCTTTCATGAACGTATAGGGTGAATGGCTTCCGGGAATCTGGGAGGGCTAGAGCGGGAGGCTGAACCAAGCCTTCTTTAAGCTCTCGAAATGCTTTTTCCATTTCCCTTGTCCATTTCCAGTGGAGCAGACCTTCTTTAGTCAAAGACTCATAGTGGTCTGGCTTTTCCCCCATAGTCAGGGATCCAGAGTCGACAGAAGCCAGTCAATCCCAGAAAAGCCCTTAATTCTCGGGGGTGCCGGGGTTGAGGGCTGTTAAGTATAACCTGGATTCTTTCTTTACCCAAACTGCGACTCCCTTGGCAGAGGTGGTATCCAAGGAAGGTGACCTGCTGCTTAACCAACTGAGCTTTTTCCTTTGATACTTTATATCCCTGTACCCCAAGGTGATTGAGGAGCTCTATAGTTTGCTCCTTGCAGACTGTCTCTGTTTCAGTACTCAAGAGCAGATCATCGCAGTACTGAACTATGTTACATGAAGGGTGTTTAGCCAGGAATGGGGTGAGGTCCCTTTTTAACTGGCTGCCAAAAATCTCGGGTGCACAGGTAAGTCCTTGTGGGACAACAGTCCAAAGGTATTGAGCTTTGTAGTGGGTATCTGGGTCCTCCCACTCAAAGTCTCTGCTATTAACTTGTTAATTTGTCTTAGGTCCTGGACCAACCGATACTGCCCATTAGGCTTAGGCACCCCCATTATTGGAGTATTGTATGGGGACGTGTCTTCCTTTAACCACCTGCACTACAAAAACTTTTGAATCAGGGGTTTTAACCCGATCCGAGTGGGTAGCTTAAGGGGGTATTGTCGAATTCGGACTGTAGCATTCCTGGCTCGGGCCACACCTCCTTCCTCCGCCCAGACCTTGGGATTTACCCCCCTCCCCCCGGCAGCTGGCTTCCATCACTTCCCTTACATTCCAGGGAGTGATCTCTAGCATTTATGAGAGCCATCTGGTAATTAGAGGCTTGTTGCTTGGGGATTCTGACTTCCATTGTCCCGTTATCGAATGAGATCTCCGCCTGTAATTTAGTGAGGATATCTCGTCCGAGCAGCGCTATGGGGCAGGAGGGACTGCAAACAAACTGATGGGAAATTTGACGGTCCCCTATTTTTACTAGGAGAGGCAAAGTTTTTTTCCAAAGCTATAGTTTGTCCCTCTATCCCCTGGACTATGGCACGTCCCCGAGCTCTATCTCGGGGAGCCTTATTAAGGGGGAGCAAACTAAGAGTGGCCCCAGTATCAATAAGGGCTTCAATTGGGCGGCCCTCCACTTTAATTTTTACTGTGGGATCCAGGCTGGCAGCTTGTGCTGTCAGGAGGGGCCGCTGGGTTCCCCGACCCCCCTATGGGGAAGACTCCTCCCCTGAACGTCCTGTTAGAGGATGGGAAGGGACGGGGTTTTATCTTTATGTTCCTTTCCCATGGCCTGTCACCGGGGGCATTCATTCTTCCAGTGCCCCTCTTTCCTACAGATAGCGCACTGATTTCGACCCAGGCAGGGGCCCCGCCCCTTCCCCGGTGGCCCTGGCCGTCCCTTAACTTTGTCCCCCCTTTCTTCATATCCTTTCCTTTGGGCCATGGCTAAAACGTGGGCCCCTTTCTTCCGAGAACGGGGGATTCTGTTGCTTCCAATTATATAGATCACTAGTGGTAAAGGGAACATATACCATAGTGAGATTACCCTCAGGGGCTACAGTTTCCTGCAGTGGACACAAATAATTCTGTTGCAGGGGCCCTTGGAGTACCGGGCCACCCTTGCTCCTGGTGTGGTTAGACACCGGGGAGCTCAGAGAGATCGGAGGGGGCTCCCGTTTGGAAAAGTCCTGGTCGCTTGGCTCACCCCTTTCAGTTGAGCCATTATCCTCAGAGGAGGGGGTGGGGATTTCAATTGAGGATACCGGAGCCAGGAGGCCGGGATACAAAGGGGGGGGGGGGCATAGGATCAGGGGCAGAGGGAATCACAGCCCGCAGACAAGATTTCTTAACAGGGAAACAGGGTTTCCTAACAGGGGCACGGGCCATTAAGGTTTTAATAGTTTGTGATCTACATTTTTGCAACCATGGGGGACGATTGGCCACAAGGTCCTGCCAAATATCTATATAGGGATATTGGTCCCAATGCCCATCCCAGGTCACAATGCTATGTACTGCTTGTACAACCCCTGGTTTGAGCGTCCCGCCCTCGGACCATTCCACCCCAAATGTCATCCATTCAAGAGTACAGAATTTTACAAGCTTGTCTTTACATAATACAATTCCATAATTAGCCTGGCGTCTAAACGCCTTCCAGTTATCCAGCATACATCCCAGGGGTATCCAGGAGAAGGTGCTTTGTCCGGACCCCATTATGCTTTACCCAGAGTTTTCCGAGACAGAGATATCAAGAGGGGGAAGAGGTATAGATCTAGTTCTAACTCAGATATCCGCTGGGTCACGAGGTTCGGCTGACCCCCCTTGCAATCAAGATATCCTGGTCATCGGGTTTCCCCTCGCAGGAGTCTTGGGGCGGCTGAAGTCAGCTTAAGCCTCAGACCTGTCAGCAGCACTCATTCATCTTTCACACAGATCCTTTAATCAGTTACAATCTCGGTTTCCAACACACCATTAAGAGGAGAAACAAGATTACCCTTCCTATAAACAAGAGTAATCCCTGAGGTTGCTCCAAGTCCCAATAATTGTTAAAAACGGCCCATGGACTTGTGGAGTTAGTTACGTTACTCATTGGCCGTTATTTGCTTACCCTTTAACCAAAAACACAACAACAAGACATTTACAAAGCTACAATAATGTTAACATACCTTCCCGTATACAGGCTGCCTAGGGGATTTCCACTGTCCAACCCACACCTCGGGGGCGTTATTCCTCAAACCCAGGAGGTAAATGCACTTACCGCCCGAAGTGGCCACGTCCGGCAGTCAGACTTCCCCTCCTTCTGAAGCCGTCTTGCTTCCGTGTCCTTCAGAGTTCTCTTCAGAGAGGACGCAGCCGCCCCGGCCGATTGTGACGATCCGAGGCCCGAGCAAAGCAACAGCTCAAGGTGGCCACTCCTCGGAATCGCCCTCGGCCGTCGGTCAGTGCCCTCTACAGGGAGAGAAGTCCCGGCGGAGTCGCCATTGTTAGCCAAATGGGCTCGTTTCCCCCTGGAGCTGCCCAATTACCCCAAGGAGGCACGGGAGTCTAGAAGACTGCTTCAAGTTCTTTATTGATCAGTCAGCTGAGCGGGTGTCCCCCTCGACTCATGCCAGAGGGAGGAACACATCTTACAAGCACAACTGGGCTTCTTTTATACAGAGAGACAAACAACTTAGCATGTCTAAATTCTGCTAACCTATGCATTGTTTAAATTCAGTTCTAGTAGTAATCAGGATACATCTGTTTAGCTTCCCGTCCTTCACATTCCTTTCCCAGGGTCCGTCCAACCCCCTCCCCTTTTCCATATATCTTCTATACATCCTGTATACGTGCAACTTCATGCATGGGAAACGACAGTGAGAACTGAGATAAGCATGTTTACTGGGATAACAAGCAGAAGCCGAGATAAACATGTTTTTCGGTTTTTGGGCCTAACACTGGGAAGGCTGGAAGTTCTTCAGTGACCGGGCGGGGCGATGCCTCCTGCTGGAAATCAGGGCTGGGCTCCTGGGACCGCTGTTGCCCACACAACAAGCCCCAGAGCCACCCTGCCCGGTTCCACTCCTGGGCTTGGTCCTGCCTGCCCAGCCGCATCCTGGCCCAGCTCCATTTTGGCCTGGCCACTGCCTCTCCCACCTCGGCACCTGCGCTGGGAACGGCACTTCCACCTCCTGGCCCGGCTGGGAGCTCCTTCCCCGCCAGCAGGGATGGAGGGGCTGCTCTGCTCTTGGAGAAGATGGCAGCTGCTTCCCTCAGGCTCTGGGGCCACCTGCAACGCCTTCTTCCTGAACATCCTCAGGAGCCTGGCCATCCTGGAACCCAGCAGGGAGTAGGCGTGAGTCTGCGGTCCAGGCAGCCTCTCACTAACCAGCCTGTTTGGTCCCTCCCCATCCCTGCCCCAGCCAGAGCAGCTCCTCCTCCACCCACAGGGGTACAGGGAGGGCAAGCTACACACACTGGCAGGAATTCATTGCATGATCTGCTCCCCCTCAATGTTCCCCCTCGTCATCCCTGGGGCTGCAAGAACCGGGGAGTTTCATCCTTTTCGAGCACTGGGGTCAGTCACAAAGACTATCAGTCACTTTGGACAAGCAGCTTCCTCCTGCCAGTCCAGGCCACACTCAACACCCCCTCCCTCCCGCCCAGGCTAGAGAAGGAACAGAACCCAGGAGTCCGGATTTCTCCTGGGAAACCATTCCCCACTTCAAAGACCCTAGGCATAGTAAGGCCAGGGCCCCCTAATTTCCCCATTGATTTCCATGCTCAGCAGCTCACAGGGTCTGGCCTAGCTCAGAGACTCTCAGCCTGGGGACAGTCTCCCACAAGGGAAGGGCTGGGAGCCCCATTACTGGGACCTTTCCAAACACACTGGAGACGGCTCTGGAGAAGCCCCTCCCTGGTTTGAGAGTGAGGGGCTCCTGGGGGCTGTTTGCAAATCCAATCTCCTTTGGGAGAGATTCTCTCCCCCTTTTTCTGCCTCTCCCCAGACAGACAGGGAATGGCACCAAGGAACCCTAATGGCACTCACTTGCTCTAGGTGATGGAGCGATGGATGGAGGATGTTCAGTGTCATCCCTCGTCCTTCTCCTCACTCTCTAAGCCCAAGGCAGGCTGGAGAGGGTGGTGGTGACCTGAGGAGTTACCCTGCCCAGCCAGCAGGCAGGGTGATGACACTAGGCGATCGCCTGGCTGTGAAAACAAGAATCTGTCTTATTGCCAAGGGACGGAGAAACTCGGCCAGCAGCAGGGGGTGCAGGACACTGCCCTAGTGCGGGGGTGACAGTGCCTCCAGGATCCTGATATCCAGCACTTTACACACCTTCCTGGAGCCTCCCAACCCCCCTGGGCTGTCGGGACTGCGACCCCAACTCCACTGATGAGAACCAGGCCTGGGGAGGGGAAGCTACTGGCTCAGGGTCACACTGAGTGTCAGAAGCATGGATGGGACCCAGCAGTCCTTATTTCCAGGCCCCTTCGCTAACCACTGCTGCACGCTCCCTCCCACAGCTGGCAATTACAACCAGGCCCTCACGTCCGCTCTCCCTGCCTTTGAGAGGGAGTGTTCTCTGCTGTAGTGTCTGGACCAGGGGATTGTGACGTTGCAGTCTATATGGTTTTATAAAAATATGCTAATAAGTGAATATAATGTAACTGGAATATGCTTCATGCAAAAGGTCTCTTCTAAGGTATCATTACAAAGTTTATAATCTAGTGAGTGTGATCATCCCATTTGTATAAATGTACCACTCTTGTATCTGGGACTAGAAATATGAAATATAACTCTGAGGGCCTATTGCAATCATGCAAAGTGTGGGCCATTAATGGTGGTTTGGAATCTTGATGACTCCCATTAACCAGGACCATTGTCTGCAGATGGCTGTGTTTTACCTGTGAGTCTTCCTGTATACGTGTGTGCTCAGTACAGACAGGCCCGTCCCATGGGCTCAGGCTCAGGCTGCTCTTGCACCGCTGCCCCCAGCCCCACTCTGGAGTGGAGGCTGGGGCCTGGGCCCAGCTCCTGGACACAGGGCGGGGGGCTGCTGGTGGGGCTGTGGGCCCCTGGACACCTAATTGTCACAAATGCTGCTGCCTGTCAGAATTTGCCGCTGTGCTGGTACTGAGCAGCCTCAGTAACATCTGCTGAAGCCGCTGCCCTACTCCGCCCATATAACATGCTCCCTGGACTCCCTGCTGCTCTGGGGTGCATGGGGGAGAGAGGGGAACAGTCTGTGCAGGGCGGAAAGTGGATGCACATTGCACAGGAGTGTCAAACAGCTGAAGGCAGAGGAAGGAGATAGGCCAAGGAAGGGGCAAAATCAGGGATGGGGTAGGAGCTTGGGTTGAGAACAGGGCTAAGGTGCTGTCAGACAGTGTCAGAGGCCAAGCCAAACCATCTGTGGCTGCAAAAATGGGAGGGTGGGGGGAGGAAGAGCAGAAGGAGTCCCAGAGCTGTGTTCTTTCTTAAAGGCACAGTGCATCCCAATGCCTAGAAAAGGCAGCTCTTCCCTATCTGATATGCTGTATCAAGCTGCTAAAACAAACTTGATTTCATGAAATATTTTACATACACCCCCTCTCCAAAAAAATTTTTAAAAAAATTGTTCTCTGAAGCTACATGCATTGAGTCCACTGCCTCTCTAGGATCCATTCTCTGAACCTGATACTTACATCCAGGGTCTCATACTCATGTTTAGACTTTGCAAAAACTTGGGCAAATGGTAAGCACAGCTCCAAAACCTCAGCATCTGTTACATATTCCCTCCAGTATAAAGAATGAATTGTAAACACTGAAAGCTATTGGTATAGACATGTTCTCAACCTGTGAGGTATGCCATAGCCAAAGATTAACAATACGACCCCCAATCTGCTCCTAAAATTCCCAAGAAGCATCAGCCAGAAAGACATGAGTAACAGAAAAGCTCCCTACTGGGACATCTAAGGGTTTACGCCAGTGAGTATCTCCTCGCCCTGTCACTCCAGTCATAGTATACACTGTTGTCTTGTTGTGTGACGTCCCCCATCTGATTTCTAGATGTTAAAGAGACAGACATCCACTATCAAGCAAAGCTTGCTTGTGAATGCCTTCTATAACCCATGACACAGCAGGGCATCCCCACTTATCCAAGGGAATGCAGGTAAGAATCCTGGATAAGCGGCGGACGAAGGAAGCAGTTCCAGTTGGAGCACAGCTCCTTGACCCCAAAATCAGCTCCTTAAGCCTCTGCACATCTTCTTCCAGTTACTCATGATGCCTCTGTATTTCATAGAAAGTGAGCCATGGACACTCATGGCCACCGCCTTTCCCTCAGCTGTACCCTCTCCAATATTCAGAGGTCTCTGGACTACCCTCTGAATTGGGTTTCTAGCAGGCCACTTTCAACCCTGAATGCTTTAGCCTCCTCCAATGGGTCCCTAGTCTTACCTCAAGGGGGCATGGCAAAAACCACATTCTGCTTTTTCACCCAAAGTCTGAACATTAGTACAACCCCTATCAAACATAATTTTAACTGCCTTGTTAATCTATGGAAGTAGCCCATCTACAAGTTTTTGGTAGTCTATATCAATATTATTAGAGATTAAGCAAAAATAATTGCCCTTCATATTATCCATGGGGCTCCTTATGTTTCTGCTTAACAGTACTGACAATGGTGATTGCTGTGTCAGACCCTAATAAAGTTTGGATAATCTCTGAACACAAGAACTGCCAGTGTCCCGACCTCTATAGCCCTGTGGAGAATTCAGCCAAACCCAGAGCCAAGTTCCTTCTTCAAAATTCCCTCTCAATTCCCTCTAGTCAGATCACAAAATTCAACCTGCTCCCTACTTGTCATAAACCACTTTAATACTTCCTCCATACCTCTGCTTTTTGAGACAAGGATCTATTTCTTTCATTTTGGCTGATATCTCCTCTGGTAAAAGGTTTTGAACTTTCACTTCTGCACATGTACCACTCTGATTGTTTTGGACTGTCGACATGATTATAGGGTTCACAGGAACAGGTGCTGTAGGGGCTTTAGAATCCAGAGGGGTTAAGGAAGGATAAAGTGGACTATAAAGGAATGGAACTTCTTTAGACACTACCACACTCTACACATTAATGCTTTTTCCTTTCAAACGTTTCACTGTCTAATTAAAAGCCCTGTCATTTCTGTATTCTCCCATTGTATTGCTTCTAGCTGTGTTTGCAGAATGTCATTCTGCTCCACAACAGACTCACATTCCTGGGGCTTCTCAATCAAAGCCTCAGACCTTGTAACACACTGTGCCCCTAGCTCTGTGACCTTGCATTCCACCCTCCTGCACATTCTTGAGTTCAGACATTTTGTATTTTCTACATTCCCACTTCAATGCTTCATTGTTTCACAAAAGCTCTGACTGCTACTATCAAACTCTGAACAACTGTGGCTTTTGTCTTTTTCTTAGCAACCTTTTGTTGCCAAAAAAAAGTTGCTTTCCAACAGATTAGTCACCAGTGCAAGTGGATTCTGGCTTGTGAGGCTGTCTTCCTCCTTAAGGGGACCCCCACCATGTCTGGCAGGATACTTATCTGCAGATCTCCCCAGCAACTTCATTGTCCCTGAAAAATGCCTTAAACCCCTTTTGACAGACCCACAGTACAATCCAGATTCATAAGCGCTGACTCTGTGGGTGCTCTGGGGCTGGAGCACCAAGGGAGTAAAATAGGTGGGTGCTTAGCACCCACTGGCAGCCAACTCCCCCCCCCCCCCACTGTGCCTCTTGCCTGCTGGCATCCCCGCTCCTCAACTACTCCCCCTCCCTCCCAGCGCCTCCTGCCCACCATAAACACTGTTTCGTGGCAGTCACGAGGCTCCGGGGAGCGGAGTGGGGGTGCACTCGGAGGAAGGGGGAGAAAGAGGTGGGGAACAGGCAGGGTGGGAAGAGGCTGGGCAGGAAAGGGCGCTTAGGGGAAGGGATCAAGTAGGGATGTGAGCTTGGGGGAAGGGCTGGAGGGGGCAGAGCATGGGGCAGAGGGGAGGATCAAGCGCCCCCTGGCTAGAGGGGAAGTCAGCGCTATGTCCAGACTAATGAATACCTGTGTCACCCCTGATCTCTAACCTAGGGTGCCCTTTACACTGCTTTGCTGCTGTAGCTTCCAGTCTGGACTACTCACAAATGGCCTCCAGCATGCATATCACTCCCAGCTAGGCCTGTGTTTGCTGCAGCCAGCCAGCCACTCCTTGGCTCTTACCAGCCTTGGTTATACTGCAGGGTGATTTCAACTTACTCCCAATCTCAGATTTCTCCCCAGAAATCTATGCCCTGTTTTGCCCAGCCCTCTCCTGGACAATAGAAGTTTATCTAAAGTCTCAAGTATCAGAGGGGTAGCCGTGTTAGTCTGGATCTGTAAAAAGCAACAGAGGGTCCTGTGGCACCTTTAAGACTAACAGAAGTATTGGGAGCATAAGCTTTCGTGGGTAAGAACCTCACTTCTTCAGATTCAAGAGACTTCTTACCCACGAAAGCTTATGTTCCCAATACTTCTGTTAGTCTTAAAGGTGCCACAGGACCCTCTGTTGCTTTTTATCTAAAGTCTGTCATTTCATCAATAGAAATAATATGCACACATCTTGTTATCCCAAAAGGAGTTTCCCAAACACTTCAATTTAAATGCACTGGATTGGATAAAACAATATGAGAAGTTTAATAACTACAAAGAAAGAGGTTTTACATGAGTCCAAATAATGAGGCAGGAACATCAGAAATGGTTACAAAAAATAAAAATAAAATGCAACTGATGCCTAACTTATGCTAAATTTAAAGCAAAGATTTCTCACCACATGCTCTCAGCAGTCTTGCTGACCAAACTTCTTAGGTCAGGACCCCTTCTCCAGTTCAATGGCCACTTCCTTTTTCCCTCCTGGTGTAGTGAATCAATTGATGTAGAGAGAAAGGAGGAGTGGGGGGCCTTGGGTGTTTGTCCCTTCATTTTATAGTGTCAGTCCCCCTCTTGGAAAACATTTGCAGATGAGATTTAGGAGAGAGAGAGTTTATAGGGAAGGATGCTCCCTGCTGCTTTTTCCTTACCTGTTGGAGCTTCTTTTGTTTCCCTTTCTGCTTGATGACTCTGTTTACTGCTTAAAATGTAAATTAAGCCAAGCACCATTCCTTTGTTTGAGACAGGCCTGTTTGCCAACCTCAGTTTGCAATATGTGTTAAGAACACCGTATGGTGGAATCTTATACCTTCACTTACAATTTTGCCACACACATTTTATCAGGACAATGACCAGCAAATTATGAGATTTCAAATGATACCTCTCAATGCATACTTTGTACAAAGATTATTACAATAGTGTATAGGGTGTAGACATAGAGATACATTCTGTCACACCCATCAATACCCGTAGGTTGTGGTTCCTGGGATATTGGCTGTTAGCCCAATCTGCAGAGTGCTTGGCTGGCTCACCAGAATGTTGTATTGAGGTTCATTTACGAAGCACCTCCAGCACTGGACAATACAATTTCAACCTCCCTTTGTTACACAAACTTATTAATTACTTTTTGGTATCTTTTCTTATATATATGTGTATTAATCTCATTTCCATGTTAATTCCTCACCCCATACCCCATCAGTACAGGTTTAGTGTTAGTTAAAACTGGTCTTTTCTAGCTTTTTAATTACTTTATGTTTTCTTATTCTCACAGACATGATTACTCTGCATTTTTTTACACATACACAGTTCTACTTATGCATATGCTGTTAAGCATTATCAGAACAGGCTTGTAAAATCCACAACAGGCTTCTGTCAGGCTTAAATATGCCTTCGCTCCCAAAAGTAATCTGTTCAGAGAATGCACAGGGGAGAGAGACCTGGCCCTTGTATGTGATAAGGGGGAACCTCTGCTAACTCTCGCCTCATCCTTCTCCCCAAAGCCTTTAGATAGGAGCTAGACCCTGAACCTGCCTTGAAATGCTCCCACCTCCCCATTTTAACCAGGCAGCACGGAGTTTGTTAAAATTATTTGGGAGCATTAAAATGGAGCATTAACCCAGGAACCATCTGAACATCCCATTGAGTGGGCATTATGGGCTGTAGCTAGGACAGAGGAGACAACTGGAGTGAGAGCTGCCCGGTTTCTCCCAGGCCAGTCACTCGCTGCAGCCCCTTCCCCTCAGCCCCCACAGATGCAATGTATTATTTTATTTCCTCGGGGTTTTTTCAGTTTGCAAAATGGAAAAATGAGGAAAGTTTCTGGTAAAGAGACTGACAAGGAGCTTCCTTCTCCTGAGGCTGTGATGCCTCCTCCGTGCCCCTCACAGCACTGATCAAAGGGAAGGGCAGGGATGAAGGACTGATACATTACAGGGGTCAGAGAGCTGCTTCCTGTTATAATGGCTCTTTTTCTGAATATCTCAAGTCTTTGTCCCTGGAAGCGGAAGCAACACTTGAATGCCACTAACACTGAGATATTCTAGGGCCTCAGCTCTGACATTTAGCAGCAGGGAGTGGGGACATTGTCTCCAGGCACCTCACTCTGCTTCAGGGCCTGGTATTCTTAGCTTGTCCTTATAGTGGATTAATGGTCATCCCTCCTTCTCTGGTTCAGTGGGAGGCCACTCCACCTCACTACGTCACTGGGGCACTGCCCACTACTGGGGAATTAGTCAATCGAGCATGAGAATCTGTGACCTCAGTGGTTGGACAGGGCTGAGCAATAACATGGTCTAGGCCCCTCAGGTCCTTAGGCAGGGCAGAGCAAACAGTCTATTGCCTGACAGATGGCAGACAAATGCAAGCCTCTTGGCCTAAGGTGGGGAGCCTGCCACCAAAAGGTGGAGTTGGCAGCAGGGGGTAGGGGGACCCAGGCCCAACCTACTCCACTGGGTCCCAGCCCAGGGCTCTAACAGTGGCAGAGTGTTCCGCCACTGGGTCAGCAGGGATCCTTCTGCAACACGCTGACTTGGGGGTCTAACAGCAAAACCAGACCATGGACTGGTTCCCCTGGGCTACTTCCTACCATGGTCTGAGCAAGGGGTAGTCCAGGGGTCCTTTGTCTTCTTGGGGTATACAGTGAGCGGCAGTTCTGGCAACTCTTCTCCAGGGTCAGTCTCCTGTAGGGGCAGGGCATGGCAGGAGAAGTGGGCCTGGCCAGGCCTGGCCACCAAGGATCAGAGAGTGGCTCCTCCCCCTCTAGCTCAATGAGAGGCCACTCTGCCTCACTACAGTCCTAATGACATTTTTATGTACAAAAAATTCAGGCTCATGGGGTCCCATCTCTGTGTCTGAGGAGGACGATGAGACATGCCCATCAGAGAGCTCTCAGTGCCAGGGACAGGGATGCTGTGAGCTCACACTGGGTGCAAGGAATGTTTTGCATATGGAGATGGGCAAGTGCAATTGACCAATCCCTGATGCTGGGGACCATCTCAGTCTTTGCAGTGATTTAAGGGAGTTATCACCTGGGAAGAGTTAGCTCTGGGCCTGACTGCTCATTTTCCTGTCAATGGGGGATTCCCCTTCTTCACCAGGGCCAGCTCCAGGCACCAGCTAAGGAAGCAGGTGCTTGGGGCGGCCAATACAAAGGGGTGCATTCCGTCCACTATTGGGGCGTCACGTCCGGATCGTCTGCGGTAATTCAGTGGCGGGTCCCTCTCTTCCTCTTTGAGCTGCCGCCGAAGTGCTGCCGAAGAGGAAGAGAGGGAGTGAAGGACTCACCACTGAACTGCTGCGAAGTTCTGCCGATCTGCTTTTTTTTTGCCGCTTGGGATGGCAGAAAACCTGGAGTCGGCCCTGTTCCTCGCCCCTGAGCTGGTCCCAGAATAATGCCCCACCTCACCCCAATGGATTCAGGACAAACAGGCAGACCAACTGACAACACCGGATTAATTTTGATTAAAGAACAAAAAAGTTTATTTAACTATAAAGAGATAGGTTTTAAGTAAGTACAAGTATTAAAGTCAGAAATCATTAGAAGAAAAATAAAAATAAAATGCTTCGTAGTACTAAATCTTTACAAAGTAGGTTTGGTTTAAGGTAAAATTTGTACTATATGCCTCCAGCTGCCTTACTGACCAATCTTCAGGTTAGGATTCCTCCCAAAGTTAAAGAGCTGAATTCTTTTGTTTTCTCAGGTGGAAAAGAGAGAGAAGGTCAGGGAGAGATAACTTGGGTGGTTTTGCCCCTCACTTTTATATTTCAGTCACCCTTTGAAATGCATTTCCCTGAGAATGACCCCTACATAAAGTTCTTTGCAGCTGAAAGAAAGGAGACATGGAGTTTCGTGCGGGTGAGATTTTATGCTATCGTTTGCCCAGATCAGATCTGTTTGTTCCTACCCCTATCCTTGCCAAAGAATGGCCACTTGGTAGGTGATGGCCCATCACTTTTGATGGCACCTGGCTGGGGCATCAGCTTGCTCTTTGTCTTTAAAAGATAGGTTTGCCCACTTCCCAGACTTGTTCGGTAAACACATGATTCCAATTTATGTTCATAACTTTACATATAACATTGCTACATACATACATACATTTTACCAAGATGTTATTGATCAGCAAGTTATTAGATTTTAAATGAAAGCTTACAAGGCATATATTATACAAAGGTAATTTCAGTAGTGTTTAGGGTGTGAATACAGGAGTGCATTCAGTCACACCAATTAAACCCCACCCTGCCATAGACTGTGAGGATTAAATTACCCCCAGTTCAGGCATGGCCGGGGCTGCTGAGCCCTCCCCCAACACTGTGGGGGCAGGGGAGGGGTCTGGCCAACTGCCATAACTGCCGCTTTGGAAGGTCTCATTCTCATGGGGGGGGAATCTCTCACCAAACCCTCAAATCTATTGATTTTTTTTAAATCAAGTTTGGATGTTTTCCTAAAAGCTCTGCTCTGGGAATGATTTTGGGGTTGTTCTCTGGCCTGTGTTACACAGGAGGTCAGACTAGGTGGTCACACTGGTCCCTTCTGGCCTTGGAATCTATGAATCTGTGCATTTAAAAATGTGGAAAAGAAAAATTAAGCAGGTCAATTTTGAGCCTTTGGCATTTTATCCCCCTCTTCTCTCCACCCACCACTGAAATGGTTCATTGAGATGTTAGGGTCTTGCTGTGCTCTGAATGGAACCATCTTGCTGCTGGTGGTGCAGATGGTAATAAAGTATCTGGGGAGCCCATTTTATTTTTGTTTTTGTTGCCCTGTCAGGAATTTTAAAAGAAAAACCCCTCCCCTTTTTTATATGGGAGTTAAAATTCCTGTGTCTGGGGATAATTTTCCATCCTTCCTCTCAGGGTGAGAATGGGCCTTCCCAGTCCCCAGTGGCAGTTAGTTGTTTCCCTTCCACTTAAACAAAGTTCTGTATTAGGGGCAGTGATGAAATGGGACCTTCCAAAGGGGAAGTTAGAAATAAACACAGCCTTATATTGCATGGAATGAGGGGTTAGCATGAATGGCCCCAACATGAAGTAGACTCAGGTGTCCCCGGCTAATAGATATTTGTATCACAGGAGTGGGGCTTTCTCAGGGTCAGTGCCTGAGAACCTGCTTTCTTCCCCCCCAAAATGCTCCTTCTACAAAGGCAGAACAAGAACAGATGGTTGGAAGCTGAAGAAAGATGAATTCAGATTAGAAATAAGGCACCAGTTTTCCACTGTGAGCGTGATTAACCATTAGGACAAACTCCCAAGGGAAGTGGTGGATTCTCCAGCTCCTGGTGTCTTCGAAACCTGTTGGGACACTGTTATGGAAGATTCTTTAGACAAATACAAGATATTGTGCTCAATACAGGAGTAACTAGGTGAAATTTAATGGCCTGTCTTACACAGGGGTCAGACTAAGGGCTAGTCTACACTACCGCGCGGGGTTGATCTAAGATACGCAACTTCAGCAATGTGAATAGCGTAGCTGAAGTCGACGTACTTAGATCTACTTACCATGGTGTCTTCACTGCGGTAAGTCGACAGCTGACATTCTCCCGTTGACTTGGCTTGCACTCCTCATTCTGGTGGAGTACCGGAGTCGATAGGAAAGCACTCAGCGGTCGATTTATCGCATCTATAATAGACACGATAAATCAACCCCTGCTGGATCGATTGCTGCCTGCCGATCTAGTGGGTAGTGTAGACAAGCCCTAGATGATCTACTGATCCTTTCTGGCCTTAAAATATATGAATGTCTGAAGCCCTTTTCCTATCCTTCTGCACATACACCTTCCTCAATGTTCCCCTTCCACATGGATGTTTGGTGCAGTAGTTGGTTGCATCAAGATTATGGAGCATGAAAGTTGTTATGGAGAGGCAGACACAGCACCAAATTATACAGGAATTCTCTGTAGTAATTTGTGAAGAAAATTCCCTTCTGTACCAAATAGGGTCTTATAATTCAAACCTTTAAGAATGAGTAAATAAGGTTTCACTGGTGAACAGCACTACCAACAAAAGCAGGAATTCCTTAATTAATTAAAATATTTGTGTTATAATAATTAGCAACTTTTCTTTGCTTTTTTTACAATTTCAGAGTCAAAGTGAACAAGTGCAACAGATATATCAATTGAGTAAATGTCATTTCACTAGTGGTGAACCATGCATCTTACTAATTACACTGGAGGTTAAGTCCAATCACAGAAAAATTCTAAAATGTGACCCTCAGCTATTTCCATCAGAGATTTCTGTGTATGGTGGCAAGTAAGTTGACAGAAAACAAAATGCATTTGGGGTGTTATATTAAAGTACTGTACAGTATTGCATCTTTTCAGATACATTCTATGGCTGTTCAAAGAAAGAAATGTTCCTAGGCCAGATAAATACTTCGTCTGCCCTCTCTTTAGCTCTTTTCGATGTAACTTGTATATAATATTAATATTTAAAATAATGTTCCAAATGTTGATTAGTTCAGTAGAGAACACCAAAGTTATCTAAATAAACATTAGCACTTATTAAAGCAAAGGTACTGACATTACATGTACAAGCTGTTAGGATGACATAGAACACTGGGAACCATTTTATATGTTTCCAAACAGAGAGATGGAATTCTGGAATTTAAAAGGAAAGGAAGTGGAGAGATATTCCAGCACAGATGAAGAGTTCTCCAAGTAACTTGAAAAGTATACCAAGAGCCACACTACTACTGTGCAACTCTCACAGCAACATTAAAGAAGGGTTTAACTAGTAGTGTAGTGTGTTTGGGAATACGGGAGTATCCCTGTAAGTTGTTTGAGAGTCCTCTAATGATGCTCACTGTGATTTGTGTTTTAGAAGCCATCAGAAATCAGTCTGAGCATAGTCTGCATTCAGCTCATTGTGTGTTTCTATATCAATAATAAACATGATTATTTGGTGGCCAGGTGTGCCTGATAGTTTCTTCGTATATTTTTTTGTTGTGCACCAAGCAAAACAAACACACTCATTATAACAATTTTTCCTAATTATAACACAATAAAAAAAGTTCCTTAGCCATTGCTCTTGTTCTTAATTTGTCTGATTTATTAATTTATTGATTTATTATCCAAAAAGCAAGCAGTGTTAGTCCCATAGACTTCTTAATTTGTAACTGTCCATATAGTTTATGTGAAAACATTACCTCTGGATCTGCAACAATTTGATTTGACTATTGCTCTTGGTTAATTATTTTGTGTATATGCTATAGCTACTGTCAGATGAGATACAAAACAGAAACAGGGGTGTAATATTTGGCAGAGAGTAGCCCAGACAGGGAATTTCAGCTCTGGGAATGGCATATTCTTGTCTCACCACAATGGCACTCTGAGCGCTCCCAGAAATATTTTGTCACTTTCAGCCACTCCAATTCCAGATTTGAATATTGCATTATTAAATAATGTATAATTATGTATATACATTGTTATGAACCAGTGGGTTATAGCCCACGAAAGCGTATGCCCAAATAAATGTGTTAGTCTCTAAGGTGCCACAGGAATCCTTGTTGTTTTTGTTATGAAATTCAATCAGATTTATTATGGTAAAATGTTTGAAAAGGCATCGCACACTGATGAATTACTACAAAATGCTCTTTTGAATAAGGAATGGGAACCATCAACAGGGAACCGATTTCACTTTGTTTGTTCACTGCTGGCTGGGCTAGTAACAAAGCTTCCCCGAACGAGATGCTTGAGGGTTAAACCCACAGAGCTCCGAGTCCTCCACAGCCTAGACACGCCCAGTAATTACTACGAGACCTTCCAGTGCCTCAGTCTCGAGCTCGCCCGAGCTGCGCGTGCGGAGCGAGCCCCCTCTGCAGGCTGCAGCCCCAGCGCCCGGCGCGGTGAGCGGGGCCCGGGGCGGGAAATCGCCGCCTGGGGAGGGAGCTGCTGGGACCGGAGAGACCCCCCCGGGGGCCGGTTTGTGCAGCGGTCGGAGCCCGGCAGGGTCCGCGCCCCAGCCCGCGACAGCCCGACCGACCCTCCTGCTCGCTGCTGGGGGCGGGCGGGCCCCTTCCCCGGGGCGGTGCTCCGGGGGCTGCCGGGTCCTTCCCCCTTCCCGCAGCGCAGGCACCGGCCGGGGCTGGGGCGGCAGGTCCTGGCTGACAGGTCCTCTGGCCTGTGCTGCTGGGGCTGTGAGCAGCCTGCTCGGGAGAGCGGGGTCGGGGCCAGGCTGGGGCCGCTGCACACACTGGCAATGGGAGGCGCTGGGGAAGGCTGAACGGAGTCCCTGGGGACCGCGGGGGAGGGAGGTTCCTTGTCCGACTGCCCCATCGGGCAGCGTGTTGGGATTCAACCAGAGCCCCCCGGAGCTGAAAGCCTGGGCTGCTACTGCTGGAGCCACAGCTCTCTGGCTGGGGCGCCCAGGGTGTGTGTAGGGGACAACTAAAACTGCAGCTGGGCTGTTCCAGCTGATGGGCTCAGCCTAAAGGCAGTTTAATTGTGGTGCAGACTTTTGGGCTTCTGCTGGAGTCTGGGCTTTAGGACTCTGCTCTATGTAGCTCTTGGTGCAGTAAGAGATATTACCTCCCCTACCTTGTCTCTCTAATATCCTGGGACCAACACGGCTACAACAATGTAACCCTAATTCCTGCCTATTAAAGAGGGCAAGCCCAGGGAGGGAGCGACTGGAGAGTGAACCAACCCTGTACTCACCCCACAATGCTACTCCAGTGCCCCACATTCACCCTGCAATAGTGGCTCCAGCAGGGTCCATTGGGGCTGGCTGGGCCCAGTGTCCTGCTCTGGACATTGCATCATGGCTGGAGGGCCTGCAGTGCTACTCAGGTTTGGTCTGCCCAGCCCTCCAGCATGGTGACACAGGGTCAGGAGTGCTGGCTAAATGTGAGTGGGACTGTGACCTGGTGCTCCGGGTTGCTGCGACACTAACTGAAGTTTGGCCTGCCTGTCCCATCATGACAGAGGGTCAGGAGGATGGTGCCGCAGAAGTGGTGCTACTCTTTGTGCCAGGATACAACACCCACAGCCGGGGGCCAGCCTCAGCTCCCGAGCCACCACTGTGGGGTGAATCACAGACACAGAAAACACTGTCCATTACTTTTTTTACACGGTGCAAACTCACACCCATAATAATGGTACAAACTTTCAAACCTCCCAGTTCTGTGGACCACTGTACATCTGCCTCACCTGCAATAACTATTCCTCTATCATTGTGTAAACTTTGCCATGCTCAGTTGGGTTGTTTGTCCTTTCAGATGTTGGTGACGTTTGAGGATGTGGCCATGTATTTCTCCCCAGCAGAATGGGTGCTGCTGAGCGAGGAGCAAAAGCAACTTTACAGACATGTCATGTGGGAAAATTACCAGACTCTGGTCTCATTAGGTGAGGAGCTGTGTCTGTGAGATCAGGTCCCAAGTGCACTGGATGCTTCACGGAGACACAGAAAGGTGTTTATGGGGTTTGAAGGAGGGGTGCATGGGTGTGGATGGATAGAGGCATGTTTCATTGAGCAGAGCAGACAGTTCATGGGGAGACAAGGTGGGTGAGGTAATATCTTTCATTGGTCCAGCTTCTGTTGGTGAGAGAGACAAGCTTTTGAGCCACACACAGCTCTTCTTCAGGTCTGGGAAAGGAAAGCTCTCTCTCACCAACAAAAATTGGCCAAGTAAAAGATATTACCTCACTCACCTGGTCTCTCTAATATCCTGGGACTGATACGTCTACAACTACACTGCATATCTTCAAGAGGAGATCCTTCCACCCATAGTCGCTACTGCTCCACAGTTTAATGCAAGAGAATCCTGGCTCTTGTAGTTCCCCAGACAGAGCACATGAGCAGAAAAGGGTCATGTGTTCTGCAGGTCTACAGGATGAGAGGCCAGCCAACACCACAGTGAAGGTGAAAGACAGACTGGGTTCATCTATGCTGGAATAAAAGACCCTCAGCATGGTTATGGGTGGCCTGGGTCAGTTGACTCATGTCATAGAGCTCAGGCTGCGGGGCTAAAGATTGCAGTGTAGATATTCATGCTGGGGTTGGAGCCTGGGCTCTGGGACCCTCCCTCCAAATAGCCACTCGGCAATTTTGCAGTCCTGCAGCCCAAGCCCAAGTCATCTGACCCAGGCCAGCTACATGTGTTTTATTCCTATGTAAACATATCCACAGGAGAGAGGGGGTGCTGGGTAACTGAGTAACTCTCCTAGGCTAAGGAGAAATAGCCAGCATTTGCCCCATCTGTTCTCCTCAATCCCTTTAGACACCGCAGTCCTCTCCATCCGCACTTTCCACGGGTGCCAGGTTGTTTGCAACTCAATATCCCGCCACTGCCAGGCACCAGGAGTGTTGACCATAAGTTGCAGTACATGTTTCCATAGAAAAAAATTGCCTATTAGCCTTCACATTTAGCTCATTGCCTAATTAACAAACATTGCATATGGAGCTGTGCAAAGTGCAAGAATTCTGTGGGTAGAAGTGCTTAGCTTAGATCTAATGGACGGTGATGCTTTTCTCTAAGAAGGAATCCAAGCCCTCAAGCCAGTGGTGATCTCCAGCATAGAGCGAGGAGAAAATCTGTGTGGGCCAGGTCCTATAGAAGATGAAGATGGGGACATCCTGAGAGGAACCCACCCAGGTGAGGAAGGAGTTAAACTGATGTGCAGGGATTGAAGGAAGGCAGCTGGAATCCTGATAGATTGTGGCCAAAGTGACAATACTTCCCAGAATGTTAGTCTTTTAGTGTATTGTTGTTAGGCTTTTTTAGAACAATATCACATTGTCAGCTCTCATTCAATTCATGATCCACTATAACCACCACATTCTTTTCTGTTGCACCTCTGTCAAGCCAGTTATCCCCCATTTTCTGTTGTACATTTCATTTTCCTTTCTAGGTGAACTAATTTTAACTTGTGTTTCTTGAATTTCACCTTGTTGATTTCAGACCAGTTCTCCAGTTTGTCAAGATCATTTAGAATTCTAATCCTGTCCACCAAAGTGTGTGTAATCCTTAGTTGGCTGTCTGAGTTATTGGCTGAACAGCACTTAGGAATCTCCCTTCAACGTTCAGGCCCAGTTTTGTAGGGACCCAACATCGTTCCATCGCATTTTTGGACTCTCAGTTGACATTAATAAGAGATTTCCTTATTATTCTCCAGGTTGGGAGGCAACATCATGTTGTGGGACTGAGGAGACCTGGACTGTATTCCTCATTCTGCCAATGAGCTGCTGGCAGATCTTGGACAATATTGTATTAATTCATATAGACTATGTGGGCCCAAAGAGACAAAGGTGTTAACATGACACTGTTATGGCCAACATTAAAGAGTGTTAAATAAGGTTTGGAATACAGAGAGAGTAGCCTGCTGTATGCCATGGAAACACCATGAAAAATTCTTTTTAATCTTTTATTAAATATACAGAAAAAGAAGGAAAAAGAGTTGAGTCATTGTAGGTATTATGTAAGACTTTTATTTTGACAGTGTCCCTTGTTGCCTTTCCCTTTAGCTGGAGAGAGTCTTTAGACAAAAGGCCTCTGTTTGAACGTCTTTTAGATGGTA
This sequence comes from Malaclemys terrapin pileata, assembly GCF_027887155.1. Classification (NCBI taxonomy): domain Eukaryota; kingdom Metazoa; phylum Chordata; order Testudines; family Emydidae; genus Malaclemys; species Malaclemys terrapin. The sequence continues at coordinate 5,339,564 of NC_071508.1, read as the reverse complement.
TTAAAGATGGTAATAACTGTCCTTTTGGGGAAAAGAAAAGCAGTTAATTGAAATGGACTGGAGCTGTTGTTGATATTATTAAAATCCGATCCCGTTCCCTAGGAGACAAAACAGAACGAACCCACACAAGAGGGAAGAGAAAAGAATAGCAAAGATAGAACATGCGGCTTCTGTCTCGGGTTTACTCTTACTTGGTGCTTCGCTGCTGGAGAAACACAGGCACGGCACACGGTCTGATCAGCCAATTGGAGACCTGCCTGGCAAACCTGTAACAGTGTTGGTCTGTTCTGGACAATGCATTTGCCTGCCTCTTTGATCACAGGCTTACAGCAATGTTGCAAACTATGGCAGTTTTGGCCAGCTAAGCCAGATTCTTATTTACTAGAAGGCAAAGGGAGAAGAGTAAGAATGAGAAGAAATATGTGGGGAATGAAAAGAATTCATGGGAGATAAGAGGGACAGGGGGACAAAAATCTCACATTCCAGGTGGTTTTGGGGAGTTAGCCAGAACTGGTAACGGTGGCAATATCCTCTGGCTCCCTCTCTCTGGTCCAGTCTTGTTAGGAGATCTCTTAGGATAAGGATGAAGAAGATCTGGAATCCCAAAAGAGGATCAGGGTGGCAGCATGATGGTATCGCTCACCACAGAAGTTGTTGGCACACACCTGCTATTGCTGTTTTTTCAGTCAGCAAGGGTTGCATTCAGTTCCGCTCCTTTATTTTCCCCCGAAAGTGTTTTCTTTTGAGAAACCCTTAAAGGAAGTAATGGGCAAAATAGCCCTGCTCCTCATTGTTTTTCTGCCAGTTAGGCTTAAATTCTAACTTATTCATTTTGGTTCATTAATGTCCATTTCCATACTTCTCTTGTTTACAGCCATCATTTTATCACTGTCCTTGAATTGCATTATAGGCCTCTTGTTTGGACCAATTCCGTTGTCTTGTTTCTATATTGCACTTTTTCCCATCAGCATTTAGTGTTGTAGGATATTGTAACACTTTATAAACTTTCTCACAGTTTTTACAATTGAACTGCCAATTAGGGTAAATTTGTGGGCCCAATTATTACAACAGCAAGTTACTCCTTTGTCTCAGGTTTCTCCCCCCTTTATCTATTTGGTATATAAGCTCTTCAACATCAGAGTGATCTCTTTATGTAGCACTTGGTGCTATGATACCACAAGCTCAGTTGTGCTGCTACAATACAAAGTAACAGTCAAGTCCCAAATAGCTTTCCCTCTTGTGTGTTGTGGAACTAGGGTGACAAGATAGCAAGTATTAAAAAAAAAAAAAAAAAAAAATCGGGACTGGGGGGTGGAAGACAATAGGTGTCTATATAAGAAAAAGCCTCCAAAATCAGGACTGTCCCTATAAAATCGGGACATGTGTTCACCCTATGTGGAACCCACTGTCCAACAGTGATTATAAATGAGTACTTTACAGTGCAGGAGAAAGGGGTTCTCTCAGTGATGTTCGTTTGGTCCATATAATGTCAATCAATGGCCTTTTGTCTTGGTGCAGATTTTCCAGATGCAGAGACCTGGGACTGGTCAGTAATTGAAAGCTCCTTGGGCTTCTTCCTCACACAAAGCTCTTTCCCTGGAGCAGGTAGGGAACCTGTCCTCTCCAGCAGTGGAAGCCGGAGAGCTCATTTCAGGAATCATCCATCAGCTGCAAACTCTCCCCTCACAGAGCATTACAATAGGGATTGAAGCCCAAACACGAGAAGTGCTACAGCTCCTCACCCTGACATCCCCCTAGAAACTCCATCTCTCCCCTTACGCAGATTCCCCCAGTCTCTCCCCCTCTCCCATTTTCCACAGAACATGGAGACGTTGGGATCCATCACAGTGTGAGGGTTCCGTGTGTGTCTCTTGGGAGAGGGGTGTCAGTGCTGGTGTGTGGTGATGTTGTTGTCCCCAATGAGACAGGCCTCAGAGTAGGGAGAGAATTGTGGGGGCTGATTTTCACGTTTGCTTGGGGGGCTATTATCAGGGCCTATGAGACGCTGATCTTCTCCTCCTTCCCCAGCGCTGGGGCCTCTGGGAGATTAGCCTCTTGCGCTCAACTGCCGATGGCTAGCCCTGCTCTGAGGGGAGAGGCATGGGGCTCCCTTAGGCACATCCTCCTGCTGGGAATATCAGTGGTTTCCATTTCTGAGCAGCACAAGAAATAACATCTGTACTCTCTTCCCCACCAAGCAGGGGCGAGGAACCTGAGCAGGGCTGAGGGGCAGACTCCTGAGGAAGACTCTGGCAACCTGGAGTCACCCAGCCCTTTCCCAGGAACATCAGTGGAGAGCCATTCCCAGAAAACTGAGCGGGGAAGGCACCGCAAGAGGCAGTGCAGGCTCCAAAGGCAGAGGAAGCACCTGACTAGAAAGGAGTCAGGAACCCGAAGAGGCCATCAGAGGAGATCCAGGCCACATCTAAAGCCTCCTGCAGAGGGAAAAGCTGGGCCCAGAAAAATCCTATATACCTGCCGTGTGTGCAGAGAAGAATTCAAGGTGCAGAGAGATCTGATAAGCCACCACTGGACGGTTCATAGGAGTCAGAAACGGTATCACTGTAGCGAGTGTGGGGAGAGCTTTAGGAGAAAGAAAGATTTCAGAGCACATGGGAAAGTTCACAGAAAGAAGAGAGCCCATCCCTGTTCTGAATGTGGGAAGATATTCAACCGGTTATCGCATCTCATTGCCCACCAGAGAATACATACGGGAGAGAGACCCTATTGCTGTGCTGAGTGCGGAAAAAGATTCGTCGATATATCAGCTCTTAACAGCCACAAGAGAGTCCACTCAGGAGAGAGACCCTTTGCCTGCGCTGAGTGTGGAAAGCGATTTATGAATTCTTCAGCATTTCGTAATCATCAGGCAGTCCACTCAGAAAAGAGACCCCATCGCTGTAACCAATGTGGGAAAGGCTTCAAACTTGCATCAACTCTTACTAGGCACCAGAAAATCCACAGCGAAGAGAGACCCTTCTTGTGTCATGAGTGTGGGAAAAAGTTCTGCCTACGAGAACATCTGATCAGACATCAGATGATCCACACTGGGGAGCAGCCCCATTGCTGTGCTGAGTGTGGGAAAAAATTCAGTCTCCTTCAAAGTCTCAGGAGACACTGGGAAATCCATAGCACGGAGAGACTCCATCGCTGTGCTGAGTGTGGGAAAATATTCGGTCATCCAAACAGTCTCACTAGACACAAGAGAGTACACACTGGGGAACTCTATCGCTGCACTGACTGTGGAAAAGGCTTTGTCCGTCTACAACATCTCACTCGCCACCAGAGAATCCACACTGGAGAGAAACCCTATTGCTGCACTGAGTGTGGGAAAAGTTTCACCCAATTGTCAGGCCTTATCAACCACCAGAGAATCCATTCAGGAGAGCGACCCTATCCCTGCACACAGTGTGGGAAGTGCTTTGCTCACTCATCATCTCTCACTGAACATCTGAAAATCCATTCAGGAGAGCGACCATATTCCTGCATTCAGTGTGGGAAGCACTTTGCTCGCTCATCATCTCTTACTCAGCATCGGAGAACCCACCCAGGAGAGCAACCATATTCCTGCACTCAGTGTGGGAAGCGCTTTGCTCGCTCATCATATCTTACTAAACACCAGAGCACCCACTCAGGATAGAGACTCCTGACCCTTGTTTTTGATGGAGGGAACTTCTTCAACCTCTCACTTCACCCTGTTCCCAAAGCCTGTAAAAGAGGGAGAAGTTAAAACTTGCTCCCACTCTGAAATGTTCCCACCTCTTCACTAAGTAGACACAAGTTTAGGTGCTGAATTTGTTAAAATTATTTTGTGTAGTCCTGGAGATGGAAGAATTTAACCCTAGAGGTACTGAAACATTCCATTGTGGGCATTATGGGCTGCAGCTGGGACAGAGATGATTGGTGTCAGGACTGCACTTTGGAGTCCACAAATCAATCAAACAGCCACAAAACAAATTGATCAGCAGTACCAGGCCAGTGTCTCCCTGTTCCTCAAGTGGAGAAATCCGTGGCTGTGCCTGTCTGTCGGAGGGCGATGATGAGATGCGACTTTATGTCACTGTTGTCTCATCGTTCTTGGAGGGAATAAAATAATACAAGAGAATGATGTGTCTGAAATGGCTGCATTGCCATGTGTGTAGGTGAAGGCCTGCAATTTTCCCTGCAGTGCTGACTTTATCCATGACTGCCTTTCTTTTTGGAGCAGGTTATACCAGCTGCATTTCAGTTCAATTGTAATATTCTCTAAACTCTAGAAATGGGGGTGTTAGGCTTTGAACTAGTAAAAATCTCCCAGAATATTCTGTGCTCATGCTAATCTTTATTGTGCTAATTTACTAGTAGTTCAATTGTTCTAACCTTTGTTCATTGTATATGTGACATCTGTCAGACGCAAGATGTATGCTCTGTTAAGGTTTGCCAAATATGAACTGTGTGCTAGGTACAGTTAGTGCAAATGTGTCCTTGATCTAATGCTACTTGTGTGCTATGGTCTATTGCCAGCTAAACTGCAGTGTGCATAATTAGATAAGAAAAGGTGTGTAAGGTCTGTGGAATTTGGAATTTTCTGTCTCCTAAATGAGGAGAATACAATTAGCAGCTAAACTGTGCTCATAGTTTGAAACAGAGTGAAGATGTAACTGCTGCAAGACAGGTTTCAGAGGGTTGCTGTGTTAGTCTGTATCAGCTAATACAGTCAGGGTGAATGTGGCCCATTCCCAACAGTTGACAAGAAGGCGTGAATATCAGCAGAGGAAAAAAAAATATTTATTGTAGTGCTAACGAGGCCAATTCAATCAAGGTGCCAGCAATGCCCCTCTGCCATGTACATTGACCAAACCAGACAGTCTCTACGCAAAAGAATAAATGGACACAAATCATACCTTCTTATCAACGGTTGAGAATGGGCCACATCCACCCTGATTGTATTGGCCTCGTTAGCACTGATCCCCCACTTGGTAAAGCAACTCCCATCTTTTCATGTGCTGTCTATTTATACCTGCCTACTGTATCTTTCACTCCATGCATCTGATGAATCGGGTCATAGCCCATGAAAGCTTATGCCTAAATAAATTTGTTAGTCTCTAAAGTGCCACAAGGCCTCCTCTTTTTCCCCCCTGCAAGACAGTTCTCTAGATTAGCCATTTTTCCTGTTCTTAATTTGTCTAAGAAAAAAGAAAGATTAGTCATAGAGATTTCTTGAATTGTAACTGTCCATATAATTTATGTGAAAACATTACCTCTGGATCTGCAACAATTTAGTTGACTATTGCTTTTGGTTGATTTTTTTCCCCCCCATGCATGTGGTATGGCTACTGTCAAATTCAATACAAAATAGGAACGCGGGTATGATATTTGGCAGAATGTAGCCCAGACACGCAGTGTCAGCTCGGGGAATGGCATATTCTTGTCTCACCACAGTGGCACTTAGGCTGCCCTGAGAAGTATTTTATCACTTACAGCCACTCTCATCCCAGATCCAGATTTGAATAATTATTAAATAATGTATTAATTTACTAATAGACACTGCTATGAACCTCAGTCACATTTCTTCTGGTGAAATGTTTGAAAAGGCGTCTCACTCTGCTGAATCACTAAGAAATGTTCTTTGAAGGAGGGGGGGCTGGAACTCAGGGCGCTGGGGGGCAGGAGCGGCAGCATCCCTGGTTTGAAGTGGTTTCCATCCTACACAGGGTGTCCAGCCCCCCTATAACATTGTTCCAATACCCGCCCTTGCAGCAGGGAGGGGAGGGGCCGGGAGCCACCAACAAACCGGGAACCGACTTCACCTCGTCTCCCCTAGTGGCTCCCTCTGCAACTCGCTTCCCCGAGCGAGCTGCTTAAGGGTTAAAGCCACAGAGCTCCGAGTCCTCCACAGCCTAGACACGCCCAGCAATTGCTGCGGGGGGGCGGGCAGGGGCCGAGCCCGGCCCGAGCTGCGCGTGCGGAGCGAGCCCCCTCTGCAGGCTGCAGCCCCAGCGCCCGGCGCGGTGAGCGGGGCCCGGGGCGGGAAATCGCCGCCTGGGGAGGGAGCTGCTGGGACCGGAGAGACCCCCCCGGGGGCCGGTTTGTGCAGCGGTCGGAGCCCGGCAGGGTCCGCGCCCCAGCCCGCGACAGCCCGACCGACCCTCCTGCTCGCTGCTGGGGGCGGGCGGGCCCCTTCCCCGGGGCGGTGCTCCGGGGGCTGCCGGGTCCTTCCCCCTTCCCGCAGCGCAGGCACCGGCCGGGGCTGGGGGGGCAGGTCCTGGCTGACAGGTCCTCTGGCCTGTGCTGCTGGGGCTGTGAGCAGCCTGCTCGGGAGAGCGGGGTCGGGGCCAGGCTGGGGCCGCTGCACACACTGGCAATGGGAGGCGCTGGGGGAGGCTGAACGGAGTCCCTGGGGACCGCGGGGGAGGGAGGTTCCTTGTCCGACTGCCCCATCGGGCAGCGTGTTGGGATTCAACCAGAGCCCCCCGGAGCTGAAAGCCTGGGCTGCTACTGCTTGGGGCACAGCTCTCTGGCTGGGGCGCCCAGGGTCTGTCTAGGCAGCAACTAAAATCTGCAGCCGGGCTGTGCAAACTGACACCGGCTCATGGCGCTCAGCTCTTTTAATTGCGGTGCAGACATTTGGGCTTCTGCTGGAGCCTGGACTTTAGGACCCTGCTCTGTGTAGCTCAAGAACAAATAAGTTTGGTGCAGTAAGAGATATTATCTCCCCCACCTTGTGTCTCTAATATCCTGGGACTAACACCGCTACAACAGTGTAACCCTAATTTCCACCCAAGAGAGCGGGCACGGCCAGGGAGGGAGCGACTGGGGAGTGAACCAACCCTGTACACACCTTAGAATGCCGCTCCAGGAAAACTCTGTCCATTAATTTTTTTTCACTGCGCCAACCCTCAACCATAGTAATGGTACAAACTTTCAAGCCTTCTAGGGCCCTCCGAGTTGCGTGGACCACTGTACATCTGCATCACCTGCAACAGCTGTTCCTGTACCAGTGTGTAAATTTTGCCATGCTTAGTTGGGTTGTTTGTCCTTTCAGATGTCAGTGACGTTTGAGGATGTGGCCATGTATTTCTCCCCAGCAGAATGGGTGCTGCTGGGCGAGGAGCAAAAGCAACTTTACAGACACGTCATGTGGGAAAATTACCAGACTCTGGTCTCATTAGGTGAGGAGCTGTGTGTGTGAGATAAGGGCCCCTGTCCACTGGGTGCTGCACAGAGACACAGTAACTGAGATCAGAGGGGTAGCCGTGTTAGTCTGAATCTGTAAAAAGCAACAGAGGGTCCTGTGGCACCTTTAAGACTAACAGAAGTATTGGGAGCATAAGCTTTCGTGGGTAAGAACCTCACTTCTTACCCACGAAAGCTTATGCTCCCAATACTTCTGTTAGTCTTAAAGGTGCCACAGGACTCTCTGTTGCTAGTAACTGAGATGACGCATTGGTATGAGTGGTTGGGTGGAGAGGTGTCTGTGGGGTTGGAAGGAGGGGTGCATGGGTGTGGATGGATAGAGACATGTTTCATTGAGCAGAGGAGCCAGTTCATGGGGAGACAAGGTGGGTGAGGTAATATCTTTTATTGGGCCAACTTCTGTTGGTGAGAGAGACAAGCTTTTGAGCCACTCAGAGCTCTTCTTCAGGTCTGGGAAAGGAAAGCTTCTCTCTCTCACCAACAAAAGTTGGCCAAGTAAAAGATATTACCTCACTCACCGGGTCTCTCTAATATCCTGGGACTGATACGTCTACAACTACCCTGCATATCTTCAAGAGGAGATCCTTCCACCCATAGTCGCTACTGCTCCACAGTTTAATGCAAGAGAATCCTGGCTCTTGTAGTTCCCCAGACAGAGCACATGAGCAGAAAAGGGTCATGTGTTCTGCAGGTCTACAGGATGAGAGGCCAGCCAACACCACAATGAAGGTGAAAGACAGACTGGGTTCATCTATGCTGGAATAAAAGACCCTCGGCATGGTTATGGGTGGCCTGGGTCAGTTGACTCATGTCATAGAGCTCAGGCTGCGGGGCTAAAGATTGCAGTGTAGATATTCATGCTGGGGTTGGAGCCTAGGCTCTGGGACCCTCCCTCCAAATAGCCACTCAGCAATTTTGCAGTCCTGCAGCCCAAGCCCAAGTCATCTGACCCAGGCCAGATACAGCTGTTTAATTCCTATTTAAACATATCCGTCAGAGGGAGAGGGGTGCTGGGCCATAGGAGAGTTAAGGAGGACCCCAGATCTCTTAGGCTAAGGAGAAATATCCAGCATTTGCCACATCTGTGCCCCTCAATCCCTTCAGACACCGCAGTCATGTCCATCTGCCCTTTCCACAGGTGACAGGTTGTTTGCAACTCAGTATCTCGCCACTGCCGGGCACCAGGAGTGTTGACCATAAGTTGCAGTTCATGTTTCCATGGAAAACAATTGCCTATTAACCTTCACACTTAGCTCATTGCCCAATTGGCATAAACATTGCATGTGCACCTGTGGAAAGTGCAGCACTTTTGTGCCTAGAAATGCTTAGCAGTGATGCTTTTCTCTAAGCAGGAATCAAAACTCCCAAGCCAGTGGTGATCTTCAGCATAGAGCGAGGGGAAGATCTGTGTGTGCGGGGTCCCACAGAAGATGAAGATGGGGACATTCTTAGAGGAACCCACCCAGGTGAGGAAGGAGTTAAAGTGATGTGGAGGGATTGAAGGAGTAGCTGATGGCAGCTGGAATCCTGATATGTTTTGGCCAAAGTGACAATACATCCCAGAATGTTAGTCTTTTATTCTAATATCAGGCTATTTTAGAACAGTATCATATTGTCGGCTACCATTCAATTCGTGATCCACTGTAAACACCACATTCTTTTCTCCTGTACTGCTGCCAAGTCAGTTATTCCCTATTTTCTAGTTGTGCATTTCATTTTTCCTTCCTAAGTGAACTATTTCGTACTTGTGTTTCTTGAATGTCACCTTGTTGATTTCAGACCAGTTCTCCAGTTTGTCAACATCCTTTAGAATTCTAATTCCATCTATCAAAGTGTTTGTAACTCTTCCCCGGCTGTCTGAATCATCATCCGAACAGCACTTGCGTATCTCCCTTCCAAGTTCAGGCCCAATATTGTAGGTACTCAGCATTGTTCAATCGCTTTTTTGGGTTCTCAGTTGACATTAATAAGGGATTTCCTTATTATGCGCCAGGATTGGTTGGGAGACAACATCGTGTTGTGGGAGTGAGGAGACCTGAACTCTATTCCTCATTCTGCCACTGACCTGCTGGCAGACCTTGGACAATGTTGTATTAATTCATATAGAATACATGGGCCCAGAGAGACAAAGGTGTTAACGTGACACTGTCATGAGCAACATTAAAGAATGTTAAATAAGGTTTGGGGTTTGGAATATAGAGAGAGTAGCCTGCGTAGTACCATGGGAAACACCATGAAAAATTCTTTCTAATCTTTTATAAAAGATACAGAAAAAGAGGGTAAAAGAGTTAAGGCATTTGAAATGTCAGGGATGATGTAAGACTTTTATTTTGACAGTGTCCCTTGTTGCCTTTCCCTTTAGCTGCAGAGAGCCTTTAGACAAAAGACCTCTGTTTGAAAGTCTTTTTGATGGTATTAAACACAGTAATAACTGTCTCTTTGAAATGTTGAAGCTGTTGGCGCTGTTTTTGATATTATTAAAATCCGATCCCGTTTCCTAGGAGACAAAAAAACACAAACCCACTCAACAGGGAAGAGAAAAAAAGAGGAAAATAGAACCTACGGCTTATATCTCGGGTTTACTCTTACTTGCTGCTTCACGTCTGGAGAAACACAGGCACGGCACACGGTCTGATCGGCCAATTGGAGACCTGCCTGGCAAACCTGTCCAGCATTGGTCTGTTCTGGACAATTCGTTTGGCTGCCTCTTTGATCACAGGCTTACAGCAAGGTTGCAAACTATGGCAGTTTTGCAGGCTAAGGCAGACTCTTATTTACCAGAAGGCAAAGGGAGAAGAATAAGAAAGAGAAGAAATATGGTGGGGAATGAAAAGAACTCATGGGAGTTAAGAGAGACAGGGGGACAAAAATCTCACATTCCAGGTGATTTTGAGGTGTTAGCCAGAACTGATTAATGGTGGCAATATCCTCTGGCTCCCTGTCTCTGGTCCAGTCTTGTTTAGACGTCTCTTAGTATTAGTACAAAGATGATCTGGGGTCCCAAAATCAGGATCAGGGTGGCAGCATGATGGTATCGCTCACTGCAGCAGCTGTTGGCACACACCTGCTATTGCTGTTTTTTTCAGTCAGCAAGGGTTGCATTCAGTTCCTCTCCTTTATTGTCCCCCGAAAATGTTTTCTTTTGAGAAACGCTTAAAGGAAGTAGTGGGCAAAATAGCCCAGCCCCTCATTGTTTTTCTGCTAGTTAGGCCTAAATTAAACTCAGTCATTTCGGTACTTTAATGTCCAGTTCCACACTTCTCTTGCTTACAGCCATCATTTTAACACTGTCCTTGAATTGCATTATAGGCCTCTTTTGTTTGGACCAATTCCGTTGTCTTGTTTATATTTTGCACCTTTTCCCATCAACATCTATTGTTGTAGGATATTGTAACACTTTATAAACTTTCTCACAGATTTTACAGTTATACGGCCAATTCGGGTAAATTTGTGGGCCCAATTATTACAACAGCAAGTTACTCCTTTGACTCAGGCTCTCCCCCACCCTTTGTGTATTTAGTTTATAAGCTCTTCAACATCAGGGCGATCTCTCTGTAATTTTGTGCAGCACCTGGTGCTATGGTACCATGATCTCAGTTGTGCTACAACAGTACAAAATAAGTGTCCAGACCCAAATAGCTTCCCCTCTTGTGCATTGTGGAACCACTGTCCAACAGTGACCATAAATGAGCAATTTACAGTGCAAGGGGAAGGGCTTCTCTCAGTGATATTCATTCGGTCCATGTGTTGTCAACCAAAGACCTTTTGTCTCGGTGCAGATTTTTCAGATGCAGAGGAGACCTGGGACTGGCCAGCAATTGAAAGCTCCTTGGGCTTCTTCCTCACACAAAGCTCTTCCCCTGGAGCAGGTAGGGAACCAGCTCTGTCCTTTCCACCAGTGGGAGCCGGAGAGCTCATTTCAGGAATCGGCCATCAGCTGCAAACTCTCCCCTCACAGAGCATTACAATAGGGATTGAAGCCCAAACATGAGAAGTGCTACAGCTCCTCACCCTGACATCCCCCTAGAAACTCCATCTCTCCCCTTACGCAGATTCCCTCAGTCTCTCCCCCTCCCCCATTTTCCATAGAACATGGAGACGTTGGGATCCATCACAGTGTTAGTGTTCCCTGTGAGTGACCCTCGGGAGAGGGGTATCAATGCTGGTGTGTGGTGATGCTGTTCTCCTCACTAAGATGGGCCTCAGAGTAGGGAGAGAATTGTGGGGGCTGATTTCCAGGTTTATTTGGGGGGCTATTATCAGGGCCTATGGGACACTGACCTCCTCCTCCTTCCCTACCACTGGGGCCCCTGGGAGTTTGGCCTCTTGCACTCAACTGCCGATGGCCAGCCCTACTCTGAGGGGAGAGGCATAGGGCTGCCTCAGGTACATCCCCCTGCTGGGAATGTTAGTGGTTTCCCTTTGTGAGCAGCACAAGAAATAACATCTGGATTCTCTTCCCCACCAAGCAGAGGCAAGGAACCTGAACAGAGCTGAGGGGCAGACTCCTGAGGAAGGACCTGGTAGCCTGGAGCCACTCAGACCTTTCCGAGGGACATCAGGGAAGAACCATTCCAAGAAATCTGAACGGGGAAGACATCACAAGAGACAGGGCAGGTCTCAAAGGCAGAGGAAAAATCTGATCAGGAAGGAGCAGGCAACCTCAAGAGGCCATCAGAGGAGATCCAGGCCATATCTAAAGCCTCCTGCAGAGGGAAAAACTGAGCCCAGAAAGAGCCTATATACCTGCCATGTGTGCAGAGAAGAATTCAAGGTGCAGAGAGAACTGATAAGCCACCACTGGATGGTTCATAAGGGACAGGAACTGTATCACTGTAGCGAGTGTGGGGAGAGCTTTAGGAGAAAGAAGGAGTTCAGAGCACATGGGAAAGTTCACAGAAAGAAGAGAGACCATCCCTGTTCTGAATGTGGGAAGATATTCAATCAGTTATCACTGCTCAGTGCCCACCAGAGAATCCACACTGGAGAGAGACCCTATCACTGTGCTGAGTGCGGAAAAAGATTCTTATACTTGTCAGCTTTTACCATCCACAAGAGAATCCACTCGGGAGAGAGACCCTATGCGTGCGCTGAGTGTGGAAAGCAATTTATGGATTCGTCAACATTTCGTAATCACCAGAGAATCCACTCAGAAAAGAGACCCCATCGCTGTAACCAATGTGGGAAAGGCTTCAAACTTACATCAAATCTTACTAGGCACCAGAAAATCCACAGCGAAGAGAGACCCTTCTTGTGTCATGAGTGTGGGAAAAAGTTCTGCCTACGAGAACATCTGATCAGACATCAGAGGATCCACACTGGGGAGCAGCCCCATTGCTGTGCTGAGTGTGGGAAAAAATTCAGTCTCCTTCAAAGTCTCAGGAGACACCAGGAAACCCATAGTACAGGGAGACTCCATCGCTGTGCTGAGTGTGGGAAAATATTCCGTCATCCAGACAGTCTCTCTAAACACCAGAGAGTCCACAATGGGAAACTCCATCGCTGCACTGATTGTGGAAAAGGTTTTGTCTATATACATCATCTCACTCGCCACCAGAGAATCCACACTGGAGAGAAACCCTATTGCTGCACTGAGTGCGGGAAAAGTTTCACCCAATTGTCAGGCCTCACCAACCACCTGAGAATCCATTCAGGAGAGCGACCATATCCTTGCACTCAGTGTGGGAAGTGCTTTGCTCACTCATCATCTCTCACTGAACATCTGAAAATCCATTCAGGAGAACGACCATATTCCTGCATTGAGTGTGGGAAGCACTTTGCTCGCTCATCATCTCTTACTCAGCATCAGAGAACCCACTCAGGAGAGCGACCATATTCCTGCGCTCAGTGTGGGAAGCGCTTTGCTCGCTCATCATATCTTACTAAACACCAGAGCATCCACTCAGGATAGAGACTCCTGACCCTGGTGTTTGATGGAGGGAACCTCTTCTTTCTCTCACTTCTTCCTGTTCCCAAAGCCTATAAAAGAGGGAGAAGTTGCTCCCACTCTGAAATGTTCCCACCTCTTCACTAAGCAGACACGAATTTAGGTGCTGGGTTTATTAAAATAATTTGTATGGTCCTCGAGAGGTACAGAAACGTTCCAAAGTGGGCATAATGGGCTGCAGGTGGGACAGAGATGACTGGAGTTAGGACTGCACTTTGGAGGCCCTGGTTTCTCCCAAGCCGTTTGCTCACTGTGGCTCCCATCCTCTCAGGCTCCACAAATGGAATTAATTGTTTTATTTCTTCTGGGATTTGGGGGTTTGGAAAAATGGGCAGAGACTGAAAAGGAGCTTTCATCTCCCGAGTTAATGAAAGGCTTGACATCCCTGTGTGCCCCTCATAGCACTGGAAGGTTGTTTTTGATTTGGCTTTGAGAGAAAATTATGAATCAAACTGTCTTGATAGTTGGCTTCGTGCATAATGCAGCCAGGGCCCTGTCTTCACATTCAATTGCGAGGCAAGCAATACTAGATAGGACCAGAGGTTTTGAGATCAGAGTTTCTGGGTCACACAACGATGATACAGCTAAAGTCAAGACACCCCTTCTCTGAAATAGTGAGCCTGTCAGACAATATATCAGAGACAACATTTCTAAGGAACAGCACCAACAGGTGGTGTGGGACTCTACTTTGGTTTGATGCTGCATTTCTTGGTAGATAGACAAGTCAGATTTCCATCCCCTACTCTCTGCGAATCAGCTCTCACGTCTTCCTCAGAATAACCATATTAAGTGAAAGATCCTTCTTCATTACAACAGGATACATTGTGGTGACAGGTGCTTTAACTTACATCTCTACCCATTGGGGCTTCTTGAGCTCCACATCCTGTTCCTGTGGGGCTCAAGAACAAACAGCATGCTATTTGGTTATGGACTACCTTCTTTATCATCTTGATGGTAGATGCAAATGCTTGACCTCTATGGATGCTGCTGTCATGATTAGCGTGACTACATCACTTACTCATCATCTAATTCATTGTGCCATCAGAAGTCATACACCAGAAAAAAAGGCAAGGGCAGGTGTCAAGGCAGTAAAAGAACTAAAAAAATAGCCACCGTGGCTTAACAACTATGTAAAAGAAGCAGTGAGAGATAAAGACTTGCTTTAAAAAGTGGAAGTCAAATCCTAATGAGGTAAATAGAAAAGAGCATAAACACTGCCAAATTAAGTGTAAAAATGTAATAAGAAAAGCCAAAGAGGAGTTTGAAGAACGGTTAGCCAAAAACTCAAAAGGTAATAACAAAAAGTTTTTTAAGTACATCAGAAGCAGGAAGCCTACTAAACAACCAATAGGGCCCCTCGATGATCGAGAATAAAGGAGCACTTAAAGATGATAAAGTCATTGCGGAGAAACTAAACAAATTCTTTGCTTCAGTCTTCACGGCTGAGGATGTTAGGGAGATTCCCAAACCTGAGCTGGCTTTTGTAGGTGACAAATCTGAGGAACTGTCAAAGATTGAAGTGTCATTAGAGGAGGTTTTGGAATTAATTGATAAACTTAACATTAACAAGTCACCGGGACCAGATGGCATTCACCCAAGAGTTCTGAAAGAACTCAAATGTGAAGTTGCGGAACTATTAACTAATGTTTGTAACCTGTCCTTTAAATTGGCTTCTGTACCCAACGACTGGAAGATAGCTAATGTAATGCCAATATTTAAAAAGGGCTCTAGAGGTGATCCCCGCAATTTACAGACCGGTAAGTCTAACGTCGGGCAAATTAGTCGAAACAATAGTAACGAATAAAATTGTCAGACACATAGAAGAACATAAATTTTTGGGCAAAAGTCAACATGGTTTCTGTAAAGGAAAATCATATCTTACTAATCTATTAGAGTTCTTTGAAGGGGTCAACAAACATGTGGACAAGGGGGATCCAGTGGACATAGTGTACTTAGATTTCCAGAAAGCCTTTGACAAGGTCCCTCACCAAAGGCTCTTACGTAAATTAAGCTGTCATGGGATAAAAGGGAAGGTCCTTTCATGGATTGAGAACTGGTTAAAAGACAGGGAACAAAGGGTAGGAATTAATGGTAAATTCTCAGAATGGAGAGGGGTAACTAGTGGTGTTCCCCAACGGTCAGTCCTAGGACCAATCCTATTCAACTTATTCATAAATGATCTGGAGAAAGGGGTAAGAAGTGAGGTGGCAAAGTTTGCAGATGATACTAAACTGCTCAGGATAGTTAAGACCAAAGCAGACTGAAGAACTTCAAAAAGATCTCACAAAACTAAGTGATTGGGCAACAAAATGGCAAATGAAATTTAATATGGATAAACGTAAAGTAATGCACATTGGAAAAAATAACCCCAGCTATACATACAATATGATGGGGGCTAATTGAGCTACAACAAATCAAGAAAAAGATCTTGGAGTCATTGTGGATAGTTCTCTGAAGAGGTCCACGCAGTCTGCAGAGGTGGTCAAAAAAGCAAACAGGATGTTAGGAATCATTAAAAAGGGGATAGAGAATAAGAAGGAGAATATATTATTGCCCTTATATAAATCGATGATAGGTCCACATCTTGAATACTGTGTACAGATGTATATCTTTTTTGAGATGAGACCACTGGTTCAGAGAAGGGCAACTAAAATGATTAGGGGGGTTGGAACGGGTCCCATATGAGGAGAGATTAAAGAGGCTAGGACTTTTCAGCTTGGAAAAGAGGAGACTAAGGGAGGATATGATAGAGATATATAAAATCATGAGTGATGTGGAGAAAGTAGATAAGGAAAAGTTATTTACTTATTCCCATAATACAAGAACTAGGGGTCACCAAATGAAATTAATCGGCAGCAGGTTTAAAACAAATAAAAGGAAGTTCTTCTTCACACAGTGCCCAGTCAACTTGTGGAACTCCTTACCTGAGGAGGTTGTGAAGGTTAGGACTATAACAGCATTTAAAAGAGAACTGGATAAATTCATGGAGGTTAAGTCCATTAATGGCTATTAGCTAGGATGAGTAAGGAATGGTGTCCCTAGACTGTTTGTCAGAGGGTGGAGATGGATGGCAGGAGAGAGATCACTTGATCATTACCTGTTAGGTTCACCCCCTCTGGGGCACCTGGCATTGGCCACTGGGCTAGATGGACCTTTGATCTGACCCAGTACGGCCGTTCTTATGTTCAGGCTGATTCCCTACTCGGGCACTTCAAGTGCAGAAGGTGGGGGCCCACAAGGATTAAAAAAATTAATACTGGCCACTCCAGGCTTGTATTAAACTCCCAAGGTTACAGCTTCTCTCTGACCTTGGATGGGTAGATGCTGCCACCACCTAAATGCAAACCCCTGGGAACCCAGGAAAGCGCAGTTAGGAATTCCTTTCCTGGGGTACCCTCAAGCCCTTTCACACACACACATACACACACACCCTCCGGGGAGGAGCTGAGAAAGAAAACAAAGGAAATTAGCTGTTGCCCCCAGGTAATTAAACAACATATGCATAAACCTTTTAGGACACCAAAAATCCAATCCTGTTCTTAAAAAAAGATAAATTTTATTAAAAACAAAAAGAAAGAACATACATCTGGAACGTAGGCTTTTGCTAGATTTTAAAAAAGCAATTCCAAAAATTAAGCACTCAAAATAGCTTTTTGGGGGGTTCAGCTTAAAGTTTAGAAGCAAACAAAAGCATCTGCGGTTAGCATAGAGGAGTCCACTAGCCATAAGAAAAACAGAAATAAACCTAATTGTGTCTTTCTAAACATTCCTGATTCACTTACACATGGGGGGAGGGATAGCAAAGTGGTTTGAGCATTGGTCTGCTAAACCCAGGGTTGTGAGCTCAATCCTTGAGGGGGAAACTTAGGGATCTGGGGCAAAATCAGTACTTGGTCTTGCTAGTGAAGGCAGGGGGCTGGACTTGATGACCTTTCAAGGTCCCTTCCAGTTCTAGGAGATGGGATATCTCCATTAATTCATTAATTTTATTTTTTTATTTTTTTTTATTTGGGGGTTCCAAATAAGTAGTTCTAAGTATGATGATCATACCTGGCTTAAAGCTTCTCATAGCATAACTGCTCCCTGTTCCCCTCTTTCCCAGAGAACAACAACAAAGACAAAGGGGAAGTTTTTTCCCCATTTTAAAAAGTTCTAGCCTTCCCACTGGCTCTTTTGGTCAAGTGCCCACTCCCTTTCTTTTACCTGGGGGACTTTGTTAACCCTTTACAGGTAAAGCAAGCAGAGAACAGCCACCAAGAGGGACTTTATAGCTAACTGGCTGGCTGGGTGTCCATCAAAGAGAGCTACCCCCCAACCCCTTCATTTATCACAGCAAGGATGAGAGATGTCAGTTGCTTCCTGTTAAAATGCCTTTTTAAAAAAAAATAATAATTCAAATTTGTGTCCCTGGACAAGTAAATGGCACTTTAATACCACCCAGGGCTTGTCTACACTAGAACTTATCACTTACCAGAACACTAATCTACATCCCTGAGAGATGTAAAATATACCAACCTAAGCGCTGGTGTAGACCGAGCAATGTTGGCGGGAGAGCTTTCGCTTCTCATAGAGGTTGAGGTGTTATGCTGACAGGCGAGCTCTCTCCCATGGCTTAGACTAGAGCATCTTGAATGTTAGCTTGGTGTCTTGAACATTAGCGGGAGCTGTAGCACTTCTAGTATAGATTACGCCTAACACTGAGATGTACCTGGAGCTCAGCCTTGACACCAAGTGGCAAGGAATGCAGGAAAATCTGTGGGCAACTTTGCTCCACTTTGCCAGCTGGCACTCAGGTTTGCTGCTTGTTGTCAGTGTTTTCTATAAACAACTTGTGGAGTTGCAGTCCCAGCCCAGAGCGTGACATGGGTATAAAACCTCCAGCGGTCATGGGGCAGGGACAGAGATGGGATCCTGCATGGGGAACAGACAGCCAGAGAGCACTGTTTCAGGAGAGAGAATCCTAAATAGAGAGGGAGAGAAACCAGTCCCAGCAACATCCACAGATCAAACTGAGCAGCAGCACCGGGCCATTTTCTCCCCTTTCCTCCAGTGGGGAAATCCGTGGCCGTGCCTCTCTGTCAGAGGGTGATGATGAGATGGGACTTTCTGTCACTGTTGTGTCATCATTCCTGGAGGGAATAAAATAATACAAGAGAAATATGAGTCTGAAATGGCTGCGCTGCCATGTGTGTAGGTGAAGACCTGCAATCTTCCATGCAGTGCTGACTTTGCCATGTTCCAGTCACTCTTGGGAGATGATGTTGGGGAGAAGCAGCCATCTTGCCTTTCTTACTGGAGCTGGCTATACCACATGCAGTTCAGCTCAGTTGCTATCTGCTTTAAATCATTATCTGTATTCTAAAAATGGGGGTGTTAGAGCACTGAATTAGTTAAAATCTCCCAGAATACTTTGTGCTCATGCTAAGCTTTATTGTACAAATGTACTAGTAGTTAAATTGTTCTAACCTTTGTTCATAATATATGCAGAATCTGTCAGATGCAAGATGTATGCTCTCTTAAGGTTTGCCAAATATGAACTGTGTGCTAGGTAGTTAGTGTACATGTATCTTTGGTCTTTATGCTACTTGTGTGCTATGATCTACTGCCAGCTAAACTGTTGTGTGCATAATTAGATGATAAAAGGTGTGTAAGGTCTGCAGAATCTGGAATTTTCTGTCTTCTAAATGAGAATGCAGGGGGTCTCCTGTATACATCGGGGTTGCATTCTTGAAAAGGGCGATGGATACTGAAATGACGTGTATGGATTCTGAAATTCAGCTGGAGATGATTCTTGCAGAAGAGAATGAACTATAAGAAGGAATAAGAGGTGCCCCAAAATATTCCTCCCTCTCTCTCTGCTCATGGCATCAATAACATCTGAAAGACAAGGAAAGTAACTGCACTTGGGGAGGGTCCCTAGCTGAAAGGATTCCCGTCAATAAAACTAATACAGCATGCGGTGAGAGAGACTTTTGCTTTGAATCCATTTAGCTTGTAAAGTTAGTTAGTTGTGTTTTACCTATTATTTTCTTATAACTAAGGCTACGTTTTTTTCACTGAAGTTGCAAAAGTCTCAGAATCTGTGACTTCCAAAGACCTCCATGACTTCAGCCCTGGCGTCTGGGAGCTGCCGGGTCCCATTGCCTGCCATAGCAGCAGGGATGTGCGGTACACCCACCGCCTGAGTCAGTGGGCCCCCAAGCTCTCTGCCACCATGGGCAGCGGGGTATCCCGCAGTTTGTAGCCACTGCCGCGGTGGTGGGGTACCCTGCAGCTCCTGACCCACCTTGGGGGGCATGCGGACCCACGCAGCTCCCCACTGCAGCGATGGCAGGGGGATTCCCTGCTCTCCTCTGCTGGGGAGGGGGCAGGGGGACCCTGCAGCTTCCCTCCGCTGCTGGTGGCAGGAGGACCGTGGAGTTCTGAACCCCCACCAGTGGTGGGGGCCCCAGAGCTCCAAGCCACTCCACAGCTGCCCTGTCCCTTCCTATTTTATCATGGATATTTTTATAAAAGTCAGGGATGAGTCACGGGCCTCTCTGAATTTTTCTTTATTCCCCATGAACAATCCCTCATTACTTGTAAATCACTTAAATTCTCTGTAGTTTTAACTTGTACTTAACTTGTAATATTGTTTCATCTAAGCCAGTGGGTTTGGATTGAAGGGTTTGAGAATCTCCATATCAGATAACAGGATTCATGCCTATCATTTTCTATTAATACACTTTATATGAAATTGTATTGTCCAGAAGATCAGTTGGCAAGAGCAAATGAACAAATGCCCAGTTTACCAAAAAAGTCGGGTGCACCCCCCTAGCGGGGTGTGGAGGAACGTGTGTGTGTGGGGTGGCAACACGAGGTGTCAGGCAGCAGAGCTTGGGGGGGGGGTCAGCCCCAGGTAGAATGGAGCTTGGGGGGGGGGGCTTAGGGGCCAGCCCCTGGCAGCAGTGTGGGGACGGTGTCAGCCCCAGCTCCTGGCAATGGTGTGGGGAGCTGGGGCGAGGGAGGAGTCAGCCCCTGTCCTGGCAGCAGCATGCGGAGCTCAGGGAATGGGGGGAAAGACCCTGTCTGTGGAGTGGGGAGCTGTGGGGGAGGGGTCAGTCCCAGTGGCGGATTTAGAGTTAGTGGGGCCCTGTGCTCAGATTCATTTTTGGGGCCCCTCCTTGGGACCCAACCAAGAAAAAGACCATTCTCTCTTATCCCCCCCAACCCGTTTTTCATTCTTTTTTTCTTCATCCTCCTCTAAGTAACAGCAAGTAAATGAAAGTAAAGTGAGGTACCTTGATTGTTCTTGTAGTCTAACTTATTTTTCCACAGACCACTTGAAAATCGCTGGGGGTCTCGGCGGACCACTTAACGGTTTGTACCATTAGCCAAATATTGTTTGTACCATTAGCTAACTATTGTAAAGTGCTTCTTAAATTGTAACTGTTGTCCATATAAACTATGTAAAAACATTACATCTGGATTTGCCACAATTTGGTTGACAATTGCTTTTGGTTGATTTTTTTTTCATACATGTGGTACGACTACTGTGCAATAGATACAGAATAGAAACTGGGGTATGATATTTAGCAGCGTGTAGCCCAGACACGGAGTTTCACCTCTGGAAATTTTCTTGTCTCACCTTAATGGCACAAGTTACAAAGCCCCCAAGAGTATTTTATTACTTACGGCCACTCACATCCCAGTTCCAGATCTGAACAATTATTAAATAATGTATTAATTTACTAATAGACACTGTTATGAATCTCACTCCATATTGATTGATGAAATGTTTGAAGAGGGGTCTCTCACCCCGATGAATCACTAAGAAATGTTCTGTGAACGGGGGGGCTGGAACTCAGGGCGCTGGGGGGCAGGAGCGGCAGCACCCCTGGTTTGAAGTGGTTTCCATCCTACACAGGGTGTCCAGCCCCCCCTATAACGTTGTTCCAATACCCGCCCTTGCAGCAGGGAGGGGAGGGACCGGGAGCCACCAACAAACCGGGAACCGACTTCACCTCGTCTCCCCTAGTGGCTCCCTCTGCAACTCGCTTCCCCGAGCGAGCTGCTTAAGGGTTAAAGCCACAGAGCTCCGAGTCCTCCACAGCCTAGACACGCCCAGCAATTGCTGCGGGGGGGCGGGCAGGGGCCGAGCCCGGCCCGAGCTGCGCGTGCGGAGCGAGCCCCCTCTGCAGGCTGCAGCCCCAGCGCCCGGCGCGGTGAGCGGGGCCCGGGGCGGGAAATCGCCGCCTGGGGAGGGAGCTGCTGGGACCGGAGAGACCCCCCCGGGGGCCGGTTTGTGCAGCGGTCGGAGCCCGGCAGGGTCCGCGCCCCAGCCCGCGACAGCCCGACCGACCCTCCTGCTCGCTGCTGGGGGCGGGCGGGCCCCTTCCCCGGGGCGGTGCTCCGGGGGCTGCCGGGTCCTTCCCCCTTCCCGCAGCGCAGGCACCGGCCGGGGCTGGGGGGGCAGGTCCTGGCTGACAGGTCCTCTGGCCTGTGCTGCTGGGGCTGTGAGCAGCCTGCTCGGGAGAGCGGGGTCGGGGCCAGGCTGGGGCCGCTGCACACACTGGCAATGGGAGGCGCTGGGGAAGGCTGAACGGAGTCCCTGGGGACCGCGGGGGAGGGAGGTTCCTTGTCCGACTGCCCCATCGGGCAGCGTGTTGGGGATTCAACCAGAGCCCTCCGGAGCTGAAAGCCTGGGCTGCTACTGCTGGAGCCACAGCTCTCTGGCTGGGGCGCCCAGGGGTGCCCGGACAAGCGGCGGCCGAAATGCGTTTGATTTTCGGCGGCGACGCCTCTTGATGATGGGGTATTTTGGCGGCTGCTTGTCCGGTGCCCGCCACGCGGCAAAGGTCGGGGACGCTGGTCTAAAGGGCAACTCAAGAACTGCAGCCGGGCTGTGCCAGCTGCCACCGGCTCCTGGAACTCAGCCCAGGGGAGTTTAATTGCGGTGCAGACATTTGGGCTCCAGGACCCTGCTCTGTAGCTCAAGAACGAATATATTTGTTCCAGTAGGAGAGATTGCCGCCCCCACCTTGTCTCTGTAATATCCTGGGAACAAAACAGCTACAATAGTGTAACCCTGGTGCCCGCCCAATAAGAGGGCAAGCCCAGGGAGGGAGCAACTGGAGAGTGAGCCAACCCTGTACTCACCCCACAATGTGGCCCACTCTCACCCTGCAATAGTGGCTCCAGTGGGGCAGGCTGGGTATGGCTTCATGGCTTGAGGGGCTGCAGTGCTACTCAGGTTTGGTCTGCCCAGCCCTCCAGCATGGTGACAGAGGGTCAGGTGTGCCGGCTAAATGTAACTCGGGCTGTGACCTGGTGCTCCAGGTTGCTGTGACACTCACTGAAGTTTGGCCTGCCTGTCCCATCATGACAGAGGGTCAGGAGGAGGTACAACTCTTTGTGCCAGTATACAACACCCACAGCAGGGGGCCCAGCTGCCGGAGCCACCCCTGTGGGCTGAGTCACAGACACACACAACACTGTCCATTACCTTTTTTACAGTGTGACAAACTTGCACCAATAGTCATGGTACAAACTTTCAAACCTCCCAGTGCCCTCCCAGTTGCATGGACCACTGTACATCTGCATCACCTGCAACAGCTATTTGTCTACCAGTGTGTAAACTTTGCCATGCTGAGTTGGGTTGTTTGTCCTTTCAGATGTCGGTGACGTTTGAGGATGTGGCCATGTATTTCTCCCCAGCGGAGTGGGCACTGCTGGGCGAGGAGCAAAGGCAACTTTACAAACACGTCATGTGGGAAAATTACCAGACTCTGGTCTCACTAGGTGAGGAGCTGTGTGTGTGAGATCAGGGCCCCAGTGCACTGGGTGCTGCACAGAGACACAGTAACTGAGATGGCGCATTGGTATGAATGGTTGGGTGGAAAGGTGTCTATGGGGTTTGAAGGAGGGGCGCATAGGTGTGAATGGATAGAGACATGTTTAATTGAGCAGAGCAACCAGTCTATGGGGAGACCAGGTGGGTAAGGTAATATCTTTCATTGGTCCAACTTCTGTTGGTGAGAGATACAAGCTTTTGAGCCACACAGAGCTCTTCTTCAGGTTTGGGAAAGGAAAGCTCTCTCTCACCAACAGAAGTTGGTCCAGTAAAAGATATTACCTCACTCACCTGGTCTCTAATATCCTGGGACTGATACGTCTACAACTACACTTCATATCTTCAAGAGGAGATCCTTCCACCCATAGTCACTACTGCTCCACAGTTTAATGCAAGAGAATCCTGGCTCTTGTAGTTCCCCAGACAGAGCACATGAGCAGAAAAGGGTCATGTGTTCTGCAGGTCTACAGGATGAGAGGCCAGCCAACACCACAGTGAAGGTGAAAGACAGACTGGGTTCATCTATGCTGGAATAAAAGACCCACGGCTCAGCCGTGGTTTGCCCGGGTCAGTTGACTCAGGACGTGGAACTCAGGCTGGGGGGCTAAAAATTGCAGTGTATATGTTCATGCTGGGGTTGGAGCCTGGGCTCTGGGACCCTCCCTCCGAATAGCAACTCAGCAATTTTGCAGTCCTGCAGCCCAAGCCCAAGTCATCTGACCCAGGCCAGCTACAGATGTTTAATTCTTATGTAAACATAGCCACAGGAGGGAGAGGGGTGCTGGGCCATAGTAGAGTAAGACTATTCTCCTAGGACAAGAAGAAATATCCAGCTTTTGCAACATGTGTTCCCCCCAATCCCTTTAGACACCGCAGTCCTCTCCATCTGCCATTTCCACAGGTGCCAGATTTTTTGCAACTCAATATCCCGCCACTGTCAGTTAGTGGCAGGATATTGAGTTGCAAACAACCTGGCACCTGTGGAAATGGCAGACCATAAGCTGCAGTTCATGTTTCCATGGAAAACAATTGCCTATTAGCCTTCACAATTAGTTTATAGCCTAATTGGAACAAACATTGCATATGGATCTGCGCAAAGTGCAGCAGATCTTTTGCTACAAGTTCTTAGGGGTGATACTTTTCTCTAAGCAGGAATCCAGACCCCCAAGCCAGTGGTGATCTCCAGCATAGAGCGAGGGGAAGATCCTTATGTCCAGGGTCTCACAGAAGATGGAGACATCCTAAGAGGCACCCACCCAGGTGAGGAAGGAGTTAAAATGATGTGGAGGGATCCAACCAGTAGCTTGAAGGCAGCTGGAATCCTGATACATTTTTACCAAAGTGACAATACATCCTGGAATGTTAGTCTTTTAGTCTAATGGTATTAGGCTTTTTCAGAACAGTATCGCATTGTTGGCTCTCATTCTATTCATGATCCATTGTAACCACCATATTCTTTTCTGCTGCACTGCTGCCAAGACAGTTATTCCCTATTTTCTATTGTACATTTCATTTTTCCTTCCTAGGTGAACTACTTTGTACTTGTGTTTCTTGAATTTCACCTTGTTGATTTCACACCAATTCTCCAGTTTCTCAAGATCATTCAGAATTCTAATCCTGTCCACCAAAGTGTTTGTAATCCTACGCTGGCTGTCTGAATCAATGGCTAAGCAGTACTTGGGAATCTCCCTTCCAAGTTCAGGCCCAGTTTTGTAGGGACCCAACATCGTTCCATCGCTTTTTGGGGCTCTGAACTGACATTAATAAGGGATTTCCTTATTACTCTCCAGGACTGGTTGGGAGGCAACATCATGTTGTGGGACTGAGGAGACCTGGATTCTATTCTTCATTCTGCCACTGAGCTGCTGGCAGATCTTGGACAATATTGTATTAATTCGTATAGACTACATGGGCCCAGAGAGCCAAAGGTGTTAACATGACACTGTTATGGCCAGCATTAAAGAGTGTTAAATAAGGTTGGGGGTTTGGAATACAGAGACATAATCCTACGTAGTACCATGGAAAACACCAGTGGGAGCCGGAGAGCTCATTTCACGAATTGTCCTTCAGCTGCAAACTCTCCCCTCACAGAGCATTACAGTAGGGATTGAAGCCCAAACATGAGAAGTGCTACAGCTCCTCACCCTGACATCCCCCTAGAAACTCCATCTCTCCCCTTACGCAGATTCCCTCAGTCTCTCCCCCTCCCCCATTTTCCATAGAACATGGAGCTGTTGGGATCCATCACACTGTGAGTGTTAAATAAAATAAAATAAATATATGGAGATATACCTATCTCATAGAACTGGAAGGGACCCCGAAGGGTCATTGAGTCGAGCCCCCTGCCTTCACTAGCAGAACCAAGTACTGATTTTGCCCCAGATCCCTAAGTGGCCCCCTCAAGGATTGAACTCACAACCCTGGGTTTAGCAAGCCAAACCACTGAGCTATCTCTTCCCCCCCCCTCCCCCCCATCTGTGTGTGTCCTCGGGAGAGTGGTGTCAGTGCTGATGTGTGGTGATGCTGTTCTCCCCAGTGAGATGGGCCTCAGAGTAGGGAGAGAATTGTGGGGGCTGATTCTCATGTTCACTGACTTTGGTGACTATTATCAGGGCCTATGAGACACTGACCTTCTCCTCCTTCCCCAGTGCTGGGACCCCTGGGAGTTTGGCCTCTTGCACTCAAGTGACCATGGTCAGCCCTCTTCTAAGGGGAGGGGTGTGGAGCGTTCTCAGGCACATCCCCCTGCTCGGAATGTTAGTGTTTTCCCTTTGTGAGCAGCACAAGAAATAACATCTGTACTCTCTTCCCCACCAAGCAGGGGCGAGGAACCTGAGCAGGGCTGAGGGGCAGACTCCTGAGGAAGGGCGTGGCAACCTGGAGCCACTCAGGCCTTTCCCAGGGACATCAGGGAAGAACCACTCCCAGAAAACTGAATGGAGAAGACACCACAAGAGGCAGGGCAGGCCACAAAGGCAGAGGAAAAATCTGACCAGGAAGCAGTCAGTAACCTCAAGAGGCCATCAGAGGAGATCCAGGCAATATCTAAAGCCTCCTGCAGAGGGAAAAGCTGAGCCCAGAAAGATCCTATATACCTGCCGTGTGTGCAGAGAAGAATTCAAGGTGCAGAGAGACCTGATGAGCCACCACTGGATGGTTCATAGGAGACAGGAACTGTATCACTGTAGCGAGTGTGGGAAGAGCTTTAGGAAGAAGAAGGAGTTCAGGACACATGGGAAAGCTCACAGAAAGAAGAGAGTCCATTCTTGTTCTGAGTGTGGGAAGATATTCAACCGGTTATCATCGCTCACTACCCACCGGAGAATACATACGGGAGAGAGACCCTATTGCTGTGCTGAGTGCGGAAAAAGATTCTTCCATATAATAGGTCTTACCGTCCACAGGAGAATCCACTCAGGAGAGAGACCCTATGCCTGTGCTGAGTGTGGAAAGCAATTTATGGATTCGTCAACATTTCGTAAGCACCAGAGCAGTCACTCAGAAAAGAGACCCCATCGCTGTAACCAATGTGGGAAAAGCTTCAAAGTTACATCAAATCTTACTAGACACCAGAAAATCCACAGCGAAGAGAGACCCTTCTTGTGTCATGAGTGTGGGAAAAAGTTCTTCCTACGAGAACATCTCATTAGACATCAGATGATCCACACTGGGGAGCAGCCCCATTCCTGTGCTGAGTGTGGGAAAAAATTCAGTCTCCTTCAAAGTCTCAGGAGACACCAGGAAACCCATACTCCGAGGAGACTCCATCGCTGTGCTGACTGTGGGAAAAAATTCCTTCATCCCGGAAGTCTCTCTAGACACAAGAGAGTCCACACTGGGGAACTCCATCGCTGCACTGACTGCGGAAAAGGCTTTGTCTATATACATCATCTCAAGAGCCACCAGAGAATCCACACTGGAGAGAAACCCTATTGCTGCACTGAGTGCGGGAAAAGTTTCACCCATATGTCAGGCCTCACCAACCACCTGAGAATCCATTCAGGAGAGCGACCCTATCCCTGCACACAGTGTGGGAAGTGCTTTGCTCACTCATCATCTCTCACCAACCACCTGAGAATCCATTCAGGAGAGCGACCCTATCCCTGCACTCAGTGTGGGAAGTGCTTTGCTCACTCATCATCTCTCACTGAACATCTGAAAATCCATTCAGGAGAGCGACCATATTCCTGCATTCAGTGTGGGAAGCACTTTGCTCGCTCATCAACTCTTACTAAGCATCAGAGAACCCATTCAGAATAGAGACTCCTGACCCTTGTGTTCGATGGAGGGAACCTCTTCAACCTTTCACTTCACCCTGTTCCCAAAGCCTGTAAAAGAGGGAGAACTTGCTCTCACTCTGAAATGTTCCCACCTCTTCACTAAACAGACACGAGTTTAGGTGTTGGGTTTGTTAAAATAATTTGTGTGGTCCTTGAGATGGGAGCATTTAACTTTAGAGGTACTGAAACATTCTATTGTGGGCATTATGGGCTGCAGGTTGGACAGGGATGACTGGAGCCAAGACTATACTTTAGAGGCCCTCGTTTCTCCCAGGCCGTTTGCTCACTGCAACTCCGATCCTCTCAAGCTCTACAAATGGAATTAATTCTTTTATTTTCTCTGGGATTTTTCTGTTTGGAAAAAGGAATAATGGGTAAAGATTCTGGCAGAGACTGAAAAGTAGTTTTTGTCTTCTGAGTTAATGAAAGGTTGTGACATCCCTTGTGTCTTTCTCATAGTACTGAATCAAAAGGAAGGTTGTTTTGATTTGGCTTTGAGAGAAAATTATGAAGCAAACTGTCCTGATAGTTGGCTTCATGCATAATGCAGCCAGGGCTCTGTCTTCACACCTAATTGCCAGCCAAGCAATACCAGCTAGGACCGGAAGATTGGAGACTGGAGTTTCCGGATCAACAAACAGAACGTGCCGTTTGGTTATGGACTGCCTTCTTTATCATCTTGATGGTACATGCAAATGCTTGACATCTATGGATGCTGCTGTCATGATTAGCGTGACTACATCACTTACCCATCATCTAATTCATTGTGCCATCAGAAGTCATACACCAGAAAAAAGGCAAGGGCAGGGATGAGAGATGTCAGTTACTTCCTGTTATAATGGCTTTTTTTTTTTTTTTTTAATCAAATTTGTGTTCCTGGATGAGTTAGTGGCACTTTAATGCCACCTAGGGCTTGTCTACATAGAACTTATCACTTACCAGAACACTCATCCACATCCCTGCACGATGTAAAATATACCATCATAAGCACTGGTGTAAACTTAGCTATGTTGATGGGAGAGCTTCCCTGCCAACATAGCTACCGCCTCTCATAGAGATGGAGGTGTTATGCTGACAAACAAGCTCTCTCCCATTGGGTTAGACTGGAGCATCTTGTATGCTAGCTTGGTGTCTTGAACACTATCAGGAGCTGTAGCACATCTAGTGTACGTTAGCCGTAATACTTAGGGCTTGTCTACGCTGCCTGCTGGATCGGCAGGCAGCAATCAATCCAGCAGGGTCAACACCGGTACTCCACCAGTACGAGGAGCACAAGCGCAGGTGACGGGAGATCATCAGCTGTAGACTTACCGCAGTGTCTTCACTTTGGTAAGTAGGTCTAAGTACATCGACTTCAGGTACGCTATTCACGTAGTTGAAGTTGCGGTATCTTAGATGGACCCTGCGTGGTAGTTTAGACAAACCCTGACATGTAGCCGGATCTCAGCCTTGACACCAAGTGGCAAGGAGTGCAGGAAAATCTCTCTGGGCAACTTTGTTCTGCTGTGCCGGTTGGGACTCAAGTTTGCTGCTTGTTGTAGGTGTTTTCTGTAAACAACTTGTAGAGTTGCTGTCCCAGCCCAGAGTGTGACATGGGCATAAAACATCCAGAGGTCATGGAGCAGGGACAGAGATGGGATCCTGCATGGGAACAGGCAGCCCAATGAGCACTGTTTCAGGAGAGACACTCCGAAATAAAGAGGGAGAGAAACTAGTCCCAGCAACATCCACAGATCAAACTGAGCAGCATTGTCTCCCAATTGTTTCCCCATTCCTCAAGATGGGGTAATCTGTGGCCATTCTTCTCTGTCAGAGGGCAATGATGAGATGAGACTTTCTGTCACTGTTGTCTCATCGTTCCTGGAGGGAATGAAATAATACAAGAGAAATATGAGTCTGAAATGGCTGTGCTGCCATGTGTGTAAGTGAGGACTTGCAATCTTCCCTGCAGTGCTGACTTTGTTACATTCCAGTCACTCTTGGAAGATGATGTTGGGGAGAAGCAGCCATCTTGCCTTTCTTTCTGGAGTTGGTTATGCCAGTTGGTGTTCAGCTGAGTTGTAATCGGCTTTAAACTATTCTTTCTACTCAAGAAATGGGGGTGTTAGGACTCTAAACTAGTTAAAATCATCCAGAATACTCAGTGCTCATGCTAAGATTTTTTGTACAAATTTACTAGTAGTTCAATTGTTCTAACCTTTGTTCATTGTATATGTGGAATCTGTCAGATGCAAGATGTATGCTCTGTTAAGGTTTGCCAAATATAAACTGTGTGCTAGGTACAGTTGGTGCAAATATTTCTGTGGTTTTATGCTACCTGTGTGCTATGGTCTACTGCCAGCTAAACTGTTGTGTGCATAATTAGATAAGAAAAGGTGTGTAAGGTCTGTGGAATCTGGAATTTTCTGTCTTCTAAATGAGGAGAATACAAATGTGAGCAAAAATGAGCTCACAGTTTGGAACAGAGTGAAGATGTATCTGCTGAAAAATATTTCCCCAGAGTGGGTACATACTAACCTTTCTGTATTACTGTGACAGTCTGTACCTCTTTGTTCATATCAGGTTAATGATCAATTTTGTACAACGTATGTTTTTTAAAGTATCATTTGAAAACTGATAATGCGCTGAACATTATTGTCCTGTTTCAATATGGGAGGCAACATTCTCTGTAAAGTATACTGTATGATAGGAACCTGATGTGCAGTCACAGGTTGCTCTGCCCCTGGTGCTTCATCTGGGATGCCCCTCCACCGAGATGGGGTAGGGCTGCCTGGCCATAAGTGTGAAGAT
The DNA here is from genome assembly GCF_027887155.1 of Malaclemys terrapin pileata. NCBI lineage: Eukaryota > Metazoa > Chordata > Testudines > Emydidae > Malaclemys > Malaclemys terrapin. The sequence continues at coordinate 5,309,539 of NC_071508.1, read as the reverse complement.
GGGCAAGGAAAGGAAATGGGGGTGATCTCATAAATCCCTGTGAAGTGTGATCAGCCCCATAGGATGCAGGGGGGCAGTGACCTCTCAGGGGCTGAGGCCTGGGCAGCCCGTTGTGGCCCCTCAGGAAACATTCACTGGGAACCTTAGAAATTCAGGAACTGTTTGATCCTCCTGAGCCTATTTTCCCCTCTCACCCCCTGCAGCTGCTGCTCCCAGGAGTTAATGCTGCAGTGATGGACAAAGGGCATCTGGGGTTTGGATTGTGGGATGGAGCCAATACAGGCCCAGATGGTTCTTCTGTGGGCAATTCACCCTCCACTTTCAAACTGCACAACCCCGCCCCCGCCCCTAATTAGCAACTGCCACTCTGGGCTGGGGAAGGACCGTTCTCACCCGCGCAGCAGGGAGGAGAGGCATTGGAGACTTATCCTCAGATAAAAGCTCCCAGCCGAGGGGATGAACCATTTCACTATGGGGGGGGGGGGGGCGCGGTTGGGTCACAGAGATCCCCTTGGGACTGTCACCTGATGTGCAGGAATTGCCTCTGAGTCCCTGCCAGCCTGGGGCCCCCAGACTCCTGTCTTGTGACACGCTAGCCTGCCCAACACAGACCCAGCATCTGGGCCATGCCCCCAAAGATGCAGGCTTCACTGAAAACAGCCCAGCAAGTTACCTGTCCCCAGTACTCAGACACCCAGCTCCCAATGGATCCAAACCCCAAATAAATCTGTTTTACTATGTATAAAGCTTATACAGGGTAAATTAGTAAATTGACTGCCCTCTATAAAACTGATAGATATGCACAGCTGTTTGCTCCCCCAGGTATTAATCACTTACTCTGTGTTTATTAATACAGGTCTGTCGCATCTTAGGCGCATTTAACATGTGCGATTTCAGCTTTACACGATTGGCAAAACAAAAACAAAAAAAGAAAAATAACAATTTAAATACTGTTTCTGTAGTGCAGGCAATTCCGCCCGCCATTACACTCAATGTAAATTTGACTATAGGCGATTTTCACTTTAGGCGCTGACTGCGGAACGTAACCCCAGCGTAAGATGAGACAGACCTGTAAACAAAAGTGATTTTATTAAGTAAATTATTAAAAAGTAGAATTTAAGTGATTTCAAGTAATAACAGACAGCACAAGGTAAGTAAAATAAAATACACAAGGCTAACTTAATACACTGAGGATCTAGTTACAGGTAATATCTCATCCTCAGAGATGTTCCAATAAACATGCTTCACAGACAAGGGTGGCTCTAGCTATTCCGCTGCCCCAAGCACGGCAGGCAGGTTGCCTTCGGCGGCTTGCCTACGGGAGGTCCTCCCACAAGTGTGCCGCTGAAGGGTGCCTGACTGCTGCCCTTGCAGGGACCGGCAGGGCACCCCCCATGGCTTGCCGCCCCAGACCCACGCTTGGAGCATTGGTGCCTGGAGCCACCGCTCTTCACAGACTGGATTCTTTCCTTGCCTGGGCCCGATCCTTTTCTCTGGTACAGTCCTTGTTAGTTTCAGCTTACATCTCAGGTGATAAACAGGGGTGTTCTCCTGACTGGCAGCCTTTTGAGCCAGCTGAAGACAAAATGGAGAGGCTTCCAGGACTTTTTATAGTCTCTCTCTTGTGGGGGGAAACCCCTTTGTTCTTCTGGTGCAAAAGCACAGCAGCAAGATGGCGTTTGTAGCCACATGGGCAAGTCACATGTCCATGAATGATTCAGCTTTTTGCAGGCCAAGGCCATTGTTTACATGTTAGCTCAGCAGATGTGGATTGGTGCCTCCCTAAATTCATTGTCAGTCAAGTTCTTCCAATTACTTGAATAATCCCTTCACGGTAGTGTTGCCAGCCCAGAGGGCCTGGGGGGGGGAGGGGGCAACAGGGTTCGTTGCCCAGTGTGCGCTGCACCAATAGACACACCAGGGTGGAGAAGCAAACCAAATTTATTCAAGAGCTCTGAATAGGCACTAGGAGACCAGCATGTCTCAAATCAAGCGCAGCAAATACAAGCAAGTGTCCCATTTTATATTCCAAGCTGTTTCTGTGTAAGCTTTGTCTGTTTCTCCCCCACTACCCCTCCCTCCCCGACAGCGGTTACAGCAGGCATTGCATTGTAGCATGTGAGAAAAGTTCTCGTCCGCATGCTTATCTTCGACCTTGCAAGCTCTACGTAACAGGCCTTTCCCTCCTCCTTTTCCCCCTCGTTATCACTTCTGCTTCTGCTAGTGTGAGCGAAACTGCAGCTGTCTGCTAAAAAGCTAACCATTACATTTCTGCTTTTTAAGCTGTTAGCATGGAGGTAGGTTAAAGTTCACAAGATGGAGTTCTGTGGTTCACTTAGACCCAGAGCAGGGGAGTTTCATCGGCACTTACGGCCTTCCACTCCCCCGAGTTACCTGGTAGCTATGCCTAGTGACACCAACAGTAGGTTGGCCAAACCTCCCTTAGGTGTTTCCCACAGCAAACACTTAAAATACAATAGAGCCAATGCTCATAACTTCAGATATAAAAATGATACAGGCATACAAATAGGATGAATATATTCAGGAGATCATAACCTTTGAAAGATATGCTACGGGGCATACTTAGCATAAAGCATATTCCAGTAATGTCATATTCACATTCATAAGCATATTTTCAGAAAGCATATGGAGTGCAACGGCACGGGGATTAAGTGGCAAAGGCTGACATTTCACCTGTTTAATGTTGGTTTGGGGTTTCTGAACTATCACATCCTTTTCATTTTCCCTGTTCCCCTTAGCAAAGGGGGATTTTTACCAGAGTGACAGATTTGGGGATTGTGTAAGGATAACCCCCTGCCAGCTGGGAGAGTGGGACCTTCCAAAGTGGCAGTTATGGCAGTTGGCCAGCCCCCTTTCCCACCCCAACTGCCCCCTGAGAGGGTGAGGGGGGTCAGCAGCCTGGACCAGCCTGGGGTTTCCCTGTCTAGGGTGGATTCCCCCTCCTCAGCCCTTAACTCCCCGGTGGAGACAGGACAGACAGACCGAATTAACCTCTACTCTGCCACAGACTGAAGGGATTAAAGTCCCCCCAGGCCAGGCTGAGCCATTTCCCATTGAGGCGGGCAGTTGGGGAGGGGGGAGGGGAAGGGTCAGTCCAACTGCCATAACTGCCACTTTGGCGGGGCCCATTCTCAGCTGGAAAGGGGGGCGGGATCACTAATAAAATCTTCAAACCTATTGACTTGGTAAATACCCCCCCCCCCCCCCCCGTCACTAAAGAGAAGAGAAACCTTTTAAAGGATCCGAATTTAAAAATATAGAGGAACAACATTAAACAGGTCAATTCTGAACCTTGGGCATTTTATGCAGCATGAGTTCCTCTGCCCAAAAGGGAAATGGTTCGTCCTATGAGTTGGGAGTTTAGGGCCATCTCGCTGGTGGCAGGAGCAGGGGCGATAAAGTAACGGGGGAGCCCGTTTTATTTTTGTTATTATTTTGCTGTCAGGAATTTTTAAAGAAAAATGTCTCTGGTTACATTATTGGCTCCTTTTAATCTGGGGATTAAAATTCCTGAGTCGGGATAATTTGCCATCCCCCCCGTCTCAGGGTAGAATGGTCCCTCCCCAGCCCAGGGGGGCCGCTCCCTGTTGTCCTGCCCATGGGGGCGGATTGGGGAGGGGGGGTGGAGGAAACATGGTGTCACTAGAGATAATTCTCCAGTCTCTGCTTTGTAGCTTTGATCTCCATCCTGAATAAGGAAAAATCAAAAATTCCCAGGGCTTTTCCTGTGTATCTGGCTAGTGCATCGGAGTGGAAAGTGCTGTCCAGAGCGGTCACATTGGAGCACTCTGGGATAGCTCCCGGAGGCCAAGAACATCTAATTGCACAGTGCTGCATCTGCACTACCCCAAATTCGACCCAGGGGAAGGTCGATTTTAGCACCACTCCCCTCAGGGAGGAGTACAGCAGTCAATTTTCAGAGACCTTTAGGTCAGTGGAAGGGGGTTGGTTGTGTGGACGCATTCATTATAAAATCGACCTAATGAGGCTAAAGTTGACCTAACCTCATTGTGTAGACCAGGCCTAAGAATAGGAAGATACATAAAGAAAGAGGTACAATGTAGCATAACCATAAAGGCCACTTGCCAGCAATAGTTTCGAAGTCCGGAGGCTAGGTCTGAAAAGGAGAGCGGCGTGCAGGAAGAGCCGGGAAGCCAGCGAGAGAAGCCAAAGAAGACCTGCGGCAGAGATAGAAAAGAAAGCTGGAGCAGGGCAGAGCTGACTGAGCAGGAATTGAACTGCAGCCACGGCAGTGATTTGACTTTTAAAAGAAAACAGCAACAGATGTATAGCATAAGCTTAATATTCTTTTAATGATGGTTTAGTGTATAGGGCAGTATATAGGGTTAGTATGTGTATGCTTTAAGTATGTGTGTGTGGAAGCAGAGAAAGAACTGACAGGAAGGGGATTGCAGTGCATGACAGTTTGTTAGCAAGAGTCAGGCTAACTGTAACCCTAATAACGTGAGATTTGTAGAAGCGAGGATTCTGTGAGGCGAGTGGGAAAGAACAGTGTGAGAAGTGTTTCGACCTTGTGTAGATAATGTGTAAACAATATGGAATGTAGACTAAGAGTCTATATTAGTGAGAAAAACAAGATATCAGAATGACTTATGTATAAACAAAATGCTGCCGTTGCTTTTCATTGTCTGTAACAAAAGGTATAAATGCTTGCTGTAATTGTTTACCTGAGAAGAGACCTGCCTAGGAGGGGGAGACCCTGTGTCCTAGTGCACTCTCTTCCTTTACACAGCTGTTAAAGAGAATAAAGTTTCTGATTTGCTGTACCCAAACAAAGAGTGAGAACTCTGTTATTCTCCGACATGTGTGTTTTAAGTATACTTACAGCAGTGGCTAGTGGGGAGGGAGGCTAAGTGGGCACCACCCTAAGGGGGCCACGTGACCTCCCCACATTACCTGTCCCTGCCAGATCCCTAGCCCAGGGGCCGTGACCTCCCACATGACTTCTCCCCACCCCATCCCTAGCCCGGGACCCCCACGCTCTCCCCATCCTGCATGTTTCCCCCCGGCCCCATCCTTTCTTATCCGAGACGGGGGAGTTATTCCGGTTCCGGGCCCTGAGATCTGGCACGGAGCCAGGCAGCATGGCTATGCAGCTGCGTACTTTGGCCAGCCCTGCCCCCGGAGCTCAGGCAACGGGCTGGGGGCAGCACATGGCCTTTGATGAGACCGCTATGTGGCACAAGTGTATACATATATAAACTTTAAAGTAATTTAAGATCTGTTGTCAGCAATTTGTTGCAAACTGTCTACTTGCAATGAATTGCTTTGCTTAAAATCACTTGCTATTGTAGTTTAAGTGCTCTTTAATTTGCAATATGGGATTTGTGTCTCAGGGACACCATAATGGAAGATGCTTTAGCCAAACACAAGTTGTTGGGCTCTATACAGAGGTAATACATTGAAATGTCATGGCCTGTGTTATGCACATGTTATAGCTGATTGACTGGTCTCTTCTGGCCTTAATATCTATGAATTTCTGAAGCCCTTTTCTGATCTGTAGTGGGCCTGCGCAGACGCACAGCCAATGGGAGAAGAGCTTATTGAGGGCCAATCAGGGCTCAGGTTGGAGACAGCCAATCGGGGCCAGGCTCAGCCCTATAAGAAGGCTGCTCAGGGAGCAAGCAGTCTGTCCCAGGCCTTTGACAGGGGGAAGGTCTGTCTCCAGAGTGGGGAGACTAGCACTGTGGACAGCGCAGTGCTGGCCAGGCTCAGGGAGCAAAAAGGGAGCGCTAGCCTGAGGCCTGCTAGGCTGCAGGCCCTGAAGGGAAGGGCCTGGGGGGGTGCAAGGGGCTGTAGGGGAAGTGGACAGACGGAGGGGAGAGAAGGAGGACAGCGAGGCTGCTGCCAGAGGGTCCCTGGGCTGGGACACAGAGTAGAGGGTGGGCCTGCGTCCCTCCCTTACAGTACACCCAGCTATTGGCCATAGGGAGTGGCTATTATAGACCACGCCAGATCCCTGACAGGAGGGATTAGACTTTGGGGTGTGTGGTTGACTACGGTGGCTGGACATAGAGACTGCTGATTGACCCCCATGTGTGGCCCCCCCCCCCAAAAGGGGGTGTGGAAGCACTAATTGGTGAAGAAAATTCCCTTCTGCACAAAATAGCATCTTATAATAACCCTTAGGAATGAGTAAATACAGATGTCACTAGTGTTCAGCACTAACAACAAAAGCATAAATTCCTTAGTTAAAATATTTGTGGTATAATTAACAGCTTTTTTGCTTATTTTACAATTTCAGAATCAAAGTGAACAAATGCAACATATATCAATTGAGTAAATGTCATCTCACTAACAGTGAACTATGGATCTTCATTACTCTGGAGGTAAAGTCCATTCACAGAAAATTTCTAAAGTGTGATCCTCAGCTGTTTCCACAGGAATTTCTGTGCATGATGGCATTAAATTTGAGAGAAAACAAAATGTATTTGGGGTGTATATTAAAGTACTGCACTATATCTTATAAGTGCATTGACTGTTCAGAGAAAGAAATATCCCTAGGCCAGATAAATCCTTTGTCTGCCCTCTTTAACTCCTTTCCATGTAACTTGGATATAAGATTAATACTTAAAATAGTGTTCTCAGTAGAGAACATCAAAGTGATTTGAATAAACATAAACATTAGCACTTACTAAAGCAAAGGTGCTGTCATTACAGGTACAAAGCTGTTAAGATGACATACAACACTGGAAACCATTTTGTACCTTTCCAAAAACTTGATCAAACCAAGAGTTGGCATTTCTGTGATGGAATTCTGGAATTAAAAAGGAAAGGAAGTGGAGATATTATAGCACAGATGAAGAGTTCTCTAAGTAACTTGAAAAGTAATGGATACCAAACCACACTACTACTGTGCAACTCCCACAGCAATATTAGGGTGACCAGACAGCAAATGTGAAAAATCGCTACGTGGGGTGGGGGGTAATAGGAGCCTATATAAGAAAAAGACCCCAAAATCAGGGCTTTCCCTATAAAATCAGGACATATGGTCACCCTAAGCAATATTAGAGTGGTTTAACTAGGTGTGTGTGTGGGTGTGTGTTCCCTTAAGTTGTTTGTGAGACCTCTGATGGTACTTACTGTGATCTGTGTTTTAGAAGCCATCTGAAATCAGTCTAACCATAGTGTACACTAAGCTAGGCCTTAATGTTTGTATGTAAATAATAAACATAGTTCTGGGGGAACAATTGTGTGATAGCTTCTTCATAGAATTCTTGTGCACCATGCAAAAGATGTGACACTAATTATAACATTTTAGATATTTATACAACAATTCAATAAGTTCTGATACATTTAGCTTCTCTCTTGTTCTTAATTTGTCTAAGAATAAAGCAGGGTTAGTCCTACAGACTTCTTAAATTGTAACTGTTGTCCATATAAACAATATAAAAACGTTACATCTGGATCTGCCACAATTTGGTTAACCATTGTTTTTGGCTGATTTCTTCTCTCCCCCCCCCCCCCACATACATGTGGTATGACTAGTGTCAAATCAGATACAAAATAGAAAGTGGGGTATGATATTTGCAGCACGCAGCCTAGACAGAGAATTTCACCTCTGGAAATTCTCTTATCTCACCTTAATGGCACAAGTTACAAAGCACCAAGAGTATTTTATTACTTACGGCCACTCACATCCCAGTTCCAGATCTGAACAATTATTAAATAATGTATTAATTTACTAATAGACACTGTTCTGTATCTCACTCCATATTGATTCTGGTGAAATGTTTGAAGAGGGGTCTCTCACCCCGATGAATCACTAAGAAATGTTCTGTGAACGGGGGGGCTGGAACTCAGGGCGCTGGGGGGCAGGAGCGGCAGCATCCCTGGTTTGAAGTGGTTTCCATCCTACACAGGGTGTCCAGCCCCCCCTATAACATTGTTCCAATACCCGCCCTTGCAGCAGGGAGGGGAGGGGCCGGGAGCCACCAACAAACCGGGAACCGACTTCACCTCGTCTCCCCTAGTGGCTCCCTCTGCAACTCGCTTCCCCGCGCGAGCTGCTTAAGGGTTAAAGCCACAGAGCTCCGAGTCCTCCACAGCCTAGACACGCCCAGCAATTGCTGCGGGGGGGCGGGCAGGGGCCGAGCCCGGCCCGAGCTGCGCGTGCGGAGCGAGCCCCCTCTGCAGGCTGCAGCCCCAGCGCCCGGCGCGGTGAGCGGGGCCCGGGGCGGGAAATCGCCGCCTGGGGAGGGAGCTGCTGGGACCGGAGAGACCCCCCCGGGGGCCGGTTTGTGCAGCGGTCGGAGCCCGGCAGGGTCCGCGCCCCAGCCCGCGACAGCCCGACCGACCCTCCTGCTCGCATCTGGGGGCGGGCGGGCCCCTTCCCCGGGGCGGTGCTCCGGGGGCTGCCGGGTCCTTCCCCCTTCCCGCAGCGCAGGCACCGGCCGGGGCTGGGGGGGCAGGTCCTGGCTGACAGGTCCTCTGGCCTGTGCTGCTGGGGCTGTGAGCAGCCTGCTCGGGAGAGCGGGGTCGGGGCCAGGCTGGGGCCGCTGCACACACTGGCAATGGGAGGCGCTGGGGGAGGCTGAACGGAGTCCCTGGGGACCGCGGGGGAGGGAGGTTCCTTGTCCGACTGCCCCATCGGGCAGCGTGTTGGGATTCAACCAGAGCCCCCCGGAGCTGAAAGCCTGGGCTGCTACTGCTTGGGGCACAGCTCTCTGGCTGGGGCGCCCAGGGTCTGTCTAGGCAGCAACTAAAATCTGCAGCCGGGCTGTGCAGACTGACACCGGCTCATGGCGCTCAGCTCTTTTAATTGCGGTGCAGACATTTGGTCTCCTGCTGGAACCTGGACTTTACGACCCTGCTCTGTGTAGCTCCAGAACAAATACATTCGGTCCAATAAGAGAGATTACCTCCCCCACCTTGTCTCTGTCATATCCTGGGAACAAAACAGCTACAACAGTGTAACCCTAATTTACGCCCAAGAAAGAGGGCAAGCCCAGGGAGGGAGCGACTGGGGAGCAAACCAACCCTGTACTCACCCCACAATGCCACTCCAGTGCCCCACCCACACCCCGCAGTAGTGGCTCCAGCAGGGTCCTATGGGGCTGGCTGGGCCCAGGTGCCCTGCTCTGGGCATTGCATTATGGCTGGAGGGGCTGCAGTGCTACTCAGGTTCAATATGCCCAGCCCTCCGGCATGGTGACAGAGGGTCAGGTGTACAGGCTAAATGTAAGTCAGGCTGGGATCTGGTGCTCCGGCTCCGGGCTGCTGCGACACTCACTGAGGTTTGGACTTCAGCAGTGGTACAACTCTTTGTGATAGGATACAACACCCATAGCAGGGGACCAGGCTCAGCTCCCAGAGCCACCACTGTAGGGTGAGTCACAGACACAGAAAACACTGTCCATTACTTCTTTTACACTGCGAAAAACCTGCACCCATAGTAATGGTACAAACTTTCAAACCCCCCAGGGCCCTCCCAGTCCATGAACCACTGTACATCTGCCTTACCTACCGGCAACAGCTATTCCTCTATCAGTGTTTTTAACTTTGCCATGCTGAGTTGGGTTGTTTGTCCTTTCAGATGTCGGTGACGTTTGAGGATGTGGCCATGTATTTCTCCCCAGCGGAGTGGGCGCTGCTGGGCGAGGAGCAAAGGCAACTTTACAGACATGTCATGTGGGAAAATTACCAGGCTCTGGTCTCGTTAGGTGAGGAGCTGTGTGTGTGAGATCAGGGCCCCAGTCCACTGGGTGCTGCACAGAGACACAGTAACTGAGATAGAGCATTGGTCTGAGTGGTTGGGTGGAGAGGTGTCTATGAGGTTTGAAGGAGGCCTGCATGGGTGTGGATGGATACAGGCATATTTAATTGAGCAGAGCAGCCCTTTCAGGGGGAGACAAGGTTGGTTAGGCAATATCTTTCATTGGGCCAACTTCTGTTGGTGAGAGAGATAAGCTTTTGAGCCACTCAGAGCTCTTCTTCAGGTCTGGGAAAGGAAAGCTTCTCTCTCTCACCAACAGAAGTTGGTCCAGTAAAAGATATTACCTCACTCACCTGGTCTCTAATATCCTGGGACTGATACATCTACAACTACACTTCATATCTTCAAGAGGAGATCCTTCCACCCATAGTCACTACTGCTCCACAGTTTAATGCAAGAGAATCCTGGCTCTTGTAGTTCCCCAGACAGCACATGAGCAGAAAAGGGCCATGTGTTCTGCAGGCCTACAGGGTGAAAGGCCAGCCAACACCACAGTTAAGGAGAAAGACAGACTGGGTTCATCTATGCTGGTATAAAAGACCCACGGCACGGCCGTGGTTTGCCTGGGTCAGTTGACTCAGGACGTGGGACTCAGATTGGGGGGCTAAAAATGGCAGTGTATATGTTCATGCTCGGGTTGGAGCCCGACCCTGCTGCAGTCCTCAGGGGAGTGGGGGCAGGGCTTGGGCATGGTGGGGGTGGAGCAGGGACGGGGGCTTTGGGAAGGAGTGGAGTGGGGGTGGGGCTGGGGTGGAGCAGGGTGGAAGAGGCGGGCCTGGGGTAGAGCATGAGCAGGGGTAGAGGCAGAGCAGGGGCTGGAGCAGCATGTAGCTGCGTAGGACACCAGGAAATTTGGGGCACCAAATTTCCTGGTGCCCTATGCAGCTGCGTACTTTGCATATAGGTAGGGATGGCCCCATCTGGGACCCTCCCTCCAAATATCCACTCAGCAATTTTGCAATCCCACAGCACAGGCCCCTCAAGCCCAAGTCATCTGATCCGGGCCAGGTACAGGTGTTTAATTCCTAGGTAAACATATCCACAGGAGGGAGGGGGATGCTGGGCCATAGTAGAGTAACTTTCCTAGGACAAGAAGAAATATCCAGCTTTTGCCACATGTGTTTCCCCCCAATCCCTTTAGACACCGCAGTCCTCTCCATCTGCCATTTCCACGGGTGCCAGGTTGTTTGCAACTCAATATCCCGCCACTGCCAGGCACCAGGAGTTTTGACCATAAGCTGCAGTTCATGTTTCCATGGAAATCAATTGCCTATTAGCCTTCACATTTAGCTCATAGCCTAATTGGCACAAACATTGCATATGGAGCTGCACAGTGTTCTTATAAGTTCTTAGCGGTGATGCTTTTCTCTAAACAGGAATCCAAATCTCCAAGCCAGTGGTGATCTCCAGCATAGAGCGAGGGGAAGAGCTGTGTGCCCAGGGTCCCACAGAAGATGAGGACATCCTGAGAGGTACCTGCCCAGGTGAAGAAGGAGTTAAAATGTTGTACAGGGAACAAATGAGTAGCTTGAAGGCAGCTGGAATCCTGATAAATTTTGGCCAAAGTGACAATACATCCCAGAATGTTAGTTTTTTAGTCTAATGTTTAGGCTTTTTTAGAACAGTATCTCATTCAATTCGTGATCAGCTATAACCGTCACATTCTTTTCTGCTGTACTGCTGCCAAGCCAGTTATCCCACATTTTCTAGTTGTGCATCTGATATTTTCTTCCTAAGCGAACTACTTTGTATTTGTGTTTCTTGAATTTCATCTTGTTGATTTTGGACCAATTCTCCACTTTGTCAAGATCATTTTGAATTCTAATCCTGTCCACCAGAGTGTTTGTACCCCCTCCCTGGCTGTCTGAATCATTGACCGAGCAGCACTTGGGGATCTCCCTTCCCAGTTCAGGCCCAGTAGGGACCCAACATTGTTCCATTGCTTTTGTGGGCTCTCAGTTGACATTAATAAGGGATTTCCTTATTACTCCCCAGGACTGGTTGGGAGGCAACATCATCTTGTGGGAGTGAGGAGACCTGGACTCTATTCCTCACTCTGCCAATGAGCTGCTGGCAGATCTTGAACAATATTGTATTAATTCATAGAGACTACATGGGCCCAGAGAGACAAAGGTGTTAACATGACACTGTTATGGCCAGCATTAAAGAGTGTTAAATAAGGTTTGTAGTTTGGAATACAGACAGAAGCCAGCGTAGTACCATGGAAAACACCACAAAAATTTCTGTCTATTCTTTTATTAAAGATATAGAAAAAGAAGGAAAAAGAGTTAAGGCATTTGAAATGTCAGATATGACCTAAGGACTCCTATTTTGACAATGTCCCTTGTTGCCTTTCTCTTTACCCTTAATTCTTTAGACAAAAGGCCTCTATTTGAAAGTCTTTTAGATGGTATTAAAGATAGTAATAGCTGTCCTTTTGGGGAAAAGAGAAGCAGCTAGCTGAAATGGGCTGGAGTTGTTATTAAAATCCGATCCCGTTTCCTTGGAGACAAAACCCACTCAAGATGGAAGAGGAAAGAACACCAAAGATAGAACATGTGACTTTTGACTCGGGTTTACTCTTACTTGCCGCTTCACGGCTGGAGAAACACAGGCACGGCACACGGTCTGATCAGCCAATTGGAGACCTGCCTGGCAAACCTGTCGAGCGTTAGTCTGTTCTGGACAATGTGTTTGGCTGCCTCTTTGATCACAGGCTTACAGCAAGTTTGCAAACTATGCAGTTTTGGCCACCTAAGCCAGACTCTTGTTTGCTAGAAGGCAAAGGGAGAAAAATAAGAAAGAGAAGAAATATGGTGGGGAATGAAAAGGAATTCATGGGAGTTAAGAGGGACAGGGGGACAAAAATCTCACATTCCAGGTGATTTTGGGAAGTTAGCCAGAACTGGTAATGGTGGCAATATCCTCCAGCTCCCTGTCTCTGGTCCAGTCTTGTTAAGACATCTCTTAGGTTTAGGATGAAGAAGTTCTGGGATCCCAAAAGAGGTTCAGGGTGGCAGCATGATGGTATCGCTCACCACAGAAGTTGTTGGCATGATCCTGCTGTTGCTGTTTTTTCAGTCAGCAAGGGTTGCATTCAGTCCTGTTCCTTTATTTTCCCCAGAAAGTGTTTTATTTTGAGAATCCCCAAAAGGAAGTAATGGACAAAATAGCCCCGCCCCTCATTGTTTTTCTGCCAGTTAGGCCTAAATTAAACTCAGTCATTTTGGTTCGTTAATGTCCAGTTCCACACTTCTCTTGTTTACAGCCATCATTTTAACACTGTCCTTGAATTGCATTATAGGCCTCTTTTGTTTGGACCAATTCCATTGTCTTGTTTATATTTTGCACTTTTTCCCCTCAACATTTATTGTTGTAGGATACTGTAACACTTTATAAACTTTCTCACAGTTTTTACAGTTATACGGCCAATTAGGGTAAATTTGTGGGCCCAATTATTACAACAGCAAGTTACTCCTTTGACTCAGGCTCTCTCCCTCCCACCCTTTGTGTATTTAGTATATAAGCTCTTCAACATCAGGGCGATCTCTCTGTAATTTTGTGCAGCACCTGGTGCTATGGAACCAAGATCTCAGTTGCGCTACCACAGTACAAAGTAACTGTCGAGCCCCAAATAGCTTCCCCTCTTGTGCATTGTGGAACCCACAGTCCAACAGTGACCATAAATGAGTAATTTTACAGTGCAAGGGAAAGGGCTTCTCTCAGTGATATTCATTCGGTCTATGTGCTGTCAACCAAAGACCTTTTGTCTTGGTGCAGGGTTTCCAGATGCAGAAGAGACCTGGGACTGGCCAGCAATTGAAAGCTCCTTGGGCTTCTTCCTCACACAAAGCTCTTCCCCTGGAGCAGGTAGGGAACCAGCTCTGCCCTTTGCATCAATGGGAGCTGGAGAGCTAATTACAGGAATCGTCCATCATCTGCAAACTCTCCCCTCACAGAGCATTACAATAGGGATTGAAGCCCAAACATGAGAAGTGCTACAGCTCCTCACCCTGACATCCCCCTAGAAACTCCATCTCTCCCCTTACGCAAATTCCCCCAGTCTCTTCCCCTCCCCCATTTTCCATAGAACATGGAGCCATTGGGATCCCATCACAGTGTGAGTTTTCCATGTGTGTCCCTTGGGAGAGGGGTGTCAGTGCTGGTGAGTGGTGATGCTGTTCTCCCCACTGAGATGGGCCTCAGAGTAGGAAGAGAATTGTGGGGGCTGATTTTCACATTTACTTGGGGGGCTATTATCAGGGCCTATGGGACACTGACCTTCTCCTCCTTCCCCAGTGCTGGGACCCCTGGGAGTTTGGCCTCGTGCACTCAAGTGACCATGGTCAGCCCTCTTCTAAAGGGAGGGGTGTGGAGCGTTCTCAGGCACATCCCCCTGCTGGGAATGTTAGTGTTTTCCCTTTGTGAGCAGCACAAGAAATAACATCTGTACTCTCTTCCCCACCAAGTAGGGGCGAGGAACCTGATCAGGGCTGAGGGGCATACAGCTGAGGAAGGGTATGGCAACCTGGAGCCATTCAGGCCTTTCCCAGGGACATCAGGGAAGAACCATTCCAAGAAATCTGAACGGGGAAGACACCACAAGACGCCACAAAGGCAGAGGAAAAATCTGACCAGGAAGGAGCCAGAAACCTCAAGAGGCCATCAGAGGAGATCCAGACCATATCTAAGGCCTCCTGCAGAGGGAAAAGCTGAGCCCAGAAAGAGCCTATATACCTGCCGTGTGTGCAGAGAAGAATTCAAGGTGCAGAGAGACCTGATAAGCCACCACTGGATGGTTCATAGGAGACAGGAACTGTATCACTGTAGCGAGTGTGGGGAGAGCTTTAGGAGAAAGAAGGAGTTCAGAGCACATGGGAAAGCTCACAGAAAGAAGAGAGACCATCCCTGTATTGAATGTGGGAAGATATTCCACCAGTTATCACATCTCATTGCCCACCAGAGAATACATACGGGAGAGAGACCCTATCACTGTGCTGAGTGCGGAAAAAGATTCGTCGATATATCAGCTCTTAACAGCCACAAGAGAGTCCACTCAGGAGAGAGATCCTTTGCCTGCGCTGAGTGTGGAAAGAGATTTATGGATTCATCAACATTTCGTAATCATCAGGCAGTCCACTCAGAAAAGAGACCCCATCGCTGTAACCAATGTGGGAAAGGCTTCAAAGTTATATCAAGTCTTACTAGACACCTGAAAATCCACAGCGAAGAGAGACCCTTCTTGTGCCACGAGTGTGGGAAAAAATTTTGCCTACGAGAACATCTCATTAGACATCAGAGGATCCACACTGGGGAGCAGCCCCATTGCTGTGCTGAGTGTGGGAAAAAATTCAGTCTCCTTCAAAGTCTCAGGAGACACTGGGAAATCCATAGCACGGAGAGACTCCATCGCTGTGCTGAGTGTGGGAAAATATTCCGTCATCCAGAAAATCTCTCTAGACACCAGAGAGTCCACACTGGGAAACTCCATCGCTGCACTGACTGTGGAAAAGGTTTTGTCTATATACATCATCTCAAGAGCCACCAGAGAATCCACACTGGAGAGAAACCCTATTGCTGCACTGAGTGCGGGAAAAGTTTCACCCAATTGTCAGGCCTTATCAACCACCAGAGAATCCATTCAGGAGAGCGACCCTATCCCTGCACACAGTGTGGGAAGTGCTTTGCTCACTCATCATCTCTCACTGAACATCTGAAAATCCATTCAGGAGAGCGACCATATTCCTGCATTCAGTGTGGGAAGCACTTTGCTCGCTCATCATCTCTTACTCAGCATCAGAGAACCCACCCAGGAGAGCGACCATATTCCTGCGCTCAGTGTGGGAAGCGCTTTGCTCGCTCATCATATCTTACTAAACACCAGAACACCCACTCAGAATAGAGACTCCTGACCTTGGTGTTTAATGGAGGGAACCTCTCACTTCACCCTGTTCCCAAAGTCTGTAAGAGAGGGAGAACTTGCTCCCACTCTGAAATGTTCCACCCTTCACTAAGGAGACATGAGTTTAGGGGCTGGATTTGTTAAAATAATTTGCATGGTCCTGGAGATGGGAGCATTAACCCTAGAGGTACTGAAACATTCCATTGTGTTCATTATGGGCTGCAGCTAAGAGAGAGATGACTAGAGCCAAGACTGCACTGTGGAGGTCCTGGTTTCTCTCAAGCTGTTTGTTCACTGCGGCTCCCATCCTCGTAGGGTCCACAAATTGAATTAATTATTTTATTTTTTCTATTTGGAAAAAGAAATAATGGGTAAAGAGTCTGGCAGAGACTGAAAAGGAGCTTTCGTCTCCTGAGGTAATGAAAGGCTGTGATATCCCCTGTGTGCCCCTCATAGTACTGAATCAAAAGGAAGGTTGTTTTGATTTGGCTTTGAGAGAAAATTATGAAGCAAACTGTCCTGATAGTTGGCTTCATGCATAATGCACCCAGTGCCCTGTCTTCACACCTAATTGCCAGGCAAGCAATACTAGCTAGGACTGGAAGGTTGGAGATTGGAGTTTCCGGATCAACAAACAGCATGCCGTTTGGTTATGGACTGCCTTCTTTATCATCTTGATGGTACATGCAAATACTTGACAGCTATGGATACTGCTGTCATGATTAGTGTGACTACATCACTTACCCATCATCTAATTCATTGTGCCATCAGAAGTCATAAAAAAGGCAAGGGCAGAGATGAGAGATATCAGTTACTTCCAGTTATAATGGCACTTTTTTTTTTTTAATAATTCAAATTTGTGTTCCTGGATGAGTTAGTAGCACTTTAATGCCACCTAGGGCTTGTCTACATAGAACTTATCACTTACCAGAACACTCATCCACATCCCTGCACGATGTAAAATATACCATCCTAAGCACTGGTGTAAACTGAGCTATGTTGATGAGAGAGCTTCCCTGCCAACATAGCTACCGCCTCTCATAGAGGTGGAGGTGTTATGCTGACAGACAAGCTCTCTCCCATTGGGTTAGAGTGTCTTGTATGCTAGTTTGGTGTCTTGAACACTATCAGAAGCTGTAGCACTTCTAGTGTACATTTGCCCTAACACTTAGGGCTTGTCTACACTGCCCGCTGGATCGTCGGGCAGCAATCGATCCAGTGGGGGTTGACACCGGTACTCCACCAGAACGAGGAGCGCAAGCGCAGTTGACGGGAGAGCGTCAGCTATAGACTTACCGCGGTGTCTTCACTTCGGTAAGTAGATCTAATTACGCTGACTTCAGCTATGCTATTCATGTAGTTGAAGTTGCGGTATCTTAGATCGACCCTGCGCGGTAGTGTAGACAAGCCCTGACACGTACCCGGATCTCAGCCTTGACACTAAGTGGCAAGGAGTGCAGGAAAATCTCTCTGGGCTCCTTTGCTCTACTTTGCAGGCTGGGACTCGGGTTTGCTGCTTGTTGTAAGTGTTTTCTGTAAATAAGTTGTGGAGTTGCTGTCCCAGCCCAGAGTGTGACATGGGTATGAAACAGCCAGGGGTCATGTGGCAGGCACAGAGGTGGGATCCTGCATGGGAACAGGCAGCCCAGGGAGCACTGTTTCAAGAGACAGACTCCTAAATCGAGAGGGAGAGAAACTAATTCCAGCAACATCCACAGATCAAACTGAGCAGCAGCATCGGGCCATTGTCTCCCCATTCCTCAAGCTGGAGTAATCTGTGGCCGTGTCTCTCTGTCGGAGGGCGATGATGAGATGGGACTTTCTGTCACTGTTGTCTCATCGTTCCTGGAGGGAATGAAATAATACAAGAGAAATATGAGTCTGAAATGGCTGCACTGTCATGTGTGTAAGTGAAGACCTGCAATCTTCTCTGCAGTGCTGACTCTGTTACGTTCCAGTCACTCTTGGGAGATGATGTTGGGGAGAAGCAGCCACCTTGCCTTCCTTTCTGGAGCAGGTTATGGCAGCTGCAGTTCAACTCAGTTGTAGTCTGCTTTTAACCATTATTTCTACTCAAAAAATGGGGGTGTTAGGACTCTAAACTAGTTAAAATCATCCAGAATACCCTGTGCTCATGCTAAACTTTATTGTACAAATTTACTAGTAGTTCAGTTGTTCTAACCTTTTTCCATTGAATATGTGGAATCTGTCAGACGCAAGATGTATGCTCTGTTAAGGTTTGCCAATATGAACCGTGTGCTAGGTACAGTTGGTGCAAATATTTGCATGGTTTTATGCTACTTGTGTGCTATGGTCTACTGCCAGCTAAACCGTTGTGTGCATAATTAGATAAGAAAAGGTGTGTAAGGTCTGTGGAGTCTGGAATTTTTTGTCTTCTAAATCAGAAGAATACAAATATGAGCAAAACTGAGCTCATAGTTTAGAACAGACTGAAGAGATATCTGCTGCAAAACATTTCTCCAGAGTGGGTACATACTTACTTTTCTGTATTACTGTGACAGTCTGTACCTCTATGTTCACCCCTTCTCAGGATAATGATCAATTTTGTACAAAGCCTTTTGAAGTATCATTTGAAAACTCCTAATGTGCTGAACATTATTATCTTGTGAAAATATGGGAGGCAACATTCTATGCAAAGTTATATGATTCTACTGTATGATGTTACTTAGACATGTCACAGTTCTGGAGAAAACCCACAGACCAGTTCCTCAGAGACAAAAAGGCAGACTGACCCCTCAGCCAAATATCAGCAAAATCTAATGGACTATCACCTGGTTAAGTGGCTGCTGTTTGGGTAGGGGAAAGGTTGTGAGTGAGAAATCTGCATTTTAACAAAGGAACAGCTTAAGGTTTCCATCTAGACCAGGGATTTCAAACTCAAATCACTTCCAATCAATAAATCTATTGAGTCTGGTTATCTGACATTTCGACTCACTATGAAACTTTAAAGCAAATAGGAGTTATTGTGCCTCTCTCTCCTGCTGGTGAACCTGAGCTGTACTATGACTAACCTGCCTGAGGAGTGCATGTTAGCTAAACAGTTTGTCAGCCCCTAATGGTTAAAACTCATGAGACAGTTCTAAAAAAAAAATGAAAGTTGGAGGTTTTTACTTGCTTTAGGTTTCTGAGCGGTTAGGGTGCACTGGTTTAATGTTTTCAAGGTTTTCTCTGCTACCATGAGGGTTAGAAACTTTTGTCATGAGAGCTGAAATTCTCCTGCCTTACAGTGGGGTGTGTGTGTGTGTGTGTAGGGAAGGACTCAGGGGGTAGGAGAGGAGCAGGGATTTAGGTTGGAGAGAGGTGTGTGTGTGTGTGTGTGTGTGTGTGTGTGACTAGAGACAATTCTCCAGTCTCTGCGTTGTAGCTCTGATCTCCATTCTGAATAAGGAGAAGTCACTGCTCCCTGCGACGGCTGCTGTGGGCCCTGAGCAGGCTCAATAAGAACTTTGGATTTCTTCCGAAAAAAAAGTTGCCCTGGCTGCTGGCAAAGAGCCAAGTGTGTGTGGATGTGTCTCTGCAGAATCACAGCTCGGGGTGGGGGTGGGGGGAGTAAAAGGACAACAGGGAGCATGTGCGCGATCGCGATCGGCAGCTATGGAGCATGTGCAGTAGGGGGTAACAGACAGACCAGTCAGTTAAGCAGCTGGTTGGTCGGCAGCCACTCGTCCTGGTCCTACCTTGTTTTAAAGGTCAGAGCTGTCAATCCGAATTCTGGGGTAGTGGTCAAGACTGAGCATGTGCAAGTGAGGGAACTGTTTCTAAAAATAGGAAGATACAGAGGTACAATGTAGCATAACCATAAACGCCAGTTGCCAGCAATAGTTTCGAAATCCGGAGGCTAGGTCTGAAAAGGAGAGCGGCGTGCAGGAAGAGCCGGGAAGCCAGCGAGAGAAGCCAAAGAAGAACTGCGGCAGAGATAGAAAAGAAAGCAGGAGCAGGGCAGAGCTGACTGAGCAGGAATTGAACAGCAGCCACGGCAGTGACTTGACTTTTAAAAGAAAACAGCAACAGATGTACAGCGTAAGCGTAATATTCTTTTAATGATGGTTTAGTGTATAGGACAGTATATAGGGTTAGTATGTGTATGCTTTAAGTGTGTGTGTGTGTTTTAAGTACACTTATAGCAGCGGCTAGTGGGGAGGGAGGCTAAAGGGGCACCACCCTAAGGGTGCCACGTGACCTCCCCATGTGACCTCTCCCCGCCTCACCCCTAGCCTGGGGACCAGGATCTCCCCACGTGACTCCTCCCAGCCCCATCCTTAGCCCAGGACCCCCACGCTTTTCCCATCCTGCCCTTCCCCCGCCCCGGCCCCATCCTACCATACCCGGGGCCGGGGAGGTATCCCAAGTCCGACCCCTGAGCTCTGCGCTGGGCCAGGCTGTGCGGCCACGCAGCTGTGTGCTCTTGCCGGTCCCACCCCCAGAGCTCAGGCAGGGGGCTGGGCAGTGCAGCCACAGCGTGCTCCGGCTGGCCCCAGGCTCTGGGAGTGGGCTGGGCAACGCAGCCACGCGGCTGTGTGCTTTGGTCGTCCCCGGAGCTCAGGCAGTTGGCCAGGGGCAGCACGTGGCCCTCGGTGCGACCCCCATGCAGCACCAGTGTATAGATATATAAATTTTAAAGTAATTTAAGATCTGTTGTCAGTGATTTGTTGCAAACTGGCTACATGCAATGAATTGCTTTGCTTAGAATCATTTGAACTATATGCGATTGTAGTTTAAGTGCTCCTTAATTTGCAATATGGGATTTGTGCCTCGAGGATTTTTCTGCCTTAATTAGGAGTTTTAGGATGCACTTTATTGGGGATTATTTATATTAATTAATATTAGTTATATTAATCAGATACTTTGTTTTGAAAAGAATACTGCCTATGCCAATTACATTATCAGAAGGTTATATCCGTGAGCTTTAGTGTTTCCTTAACAACCCCAGGAACTTTTACCTCACTAATAACAGACTAAGGGGGGAATAGGCGGCTTATAAAGAAGTGCCCCAAAAGCCATTTTTTGGGGTAACAGTAACCCTGTATTGTCAGTTATGGCAGTTGGACGTGGAGTTGGGAAATAAATACAGCCCTGTATGCAGAGGAGGGGTGGGGGGGAAATGGCTCCCACATAAAGTAGCTTCACTAATAAACATTTGTATCCAGGGTCAGTACCTGAAAACCTACTTTCTCCCCCCTTGAAATATTCCTCCTACAAAGGCAGAAAAAGAACTGATGGCTGGAAGTGGAAGAAAGACTACTTCAAACTGAAAATAAGAACAAATTTTCTACAGTGAGGGTGATCCACCACTGGGACAAACTCCCAAGGGAAGTGATGGATTCTCCAGCTCCCGATGTCTTCAAAACCTGTCGGGTCACCTTTATGGAAGATGCTTTAGCCAAACACAAGTTGTTGGGCTGCATATTGGGGTAATACATTGCAATATCATGGCCTGTGTTATGCAGATGATATAGATGATTGACTGGTCTCTTCTGGCCTTAATATCTATGAATTTCTGAAGCCATTTCCTGACCTTTCTGCACCTTTACCAACGTTCCCTCTCCATGTAGATGTTTGGTGCAGTAGTTGGTTGTGTCAAGATTACAGACCAGGAGAACATTTTATGGAGAGGCAGACACAGCATCAAATTATGCAGGAATTCTGTGCCGTAATTGGTGAAGAAAATTCCCTTCTGCACAAAACTGCATCTTATAATAAAACCCCTTGGAATGAGTAAACACAGGTGTCACTAGTGTTCAGCACGAACAACAAAAGCACAAATTCATTAGTTAAAATATCTGTAGTATAATAACTAGCAGCTTTTTTGCTTATTTTACAATTTCAGAGTCAAAGTGAACAAGTGCAACATATGTCAATTGAGTAAGTGTCATCTCATTAATGGTGAACCATGCATTTTAATCATTACACTGGAGATTAAGTCCAATCACAGAAAAATTCTAAAATGTGACCTTCAGCTGTTTCCACCAGCAATTTCTGTGCATGTAAGTTGAGAGGAAACAAAATGCATTTGGGGTGTTATATTAAAGTACTGTACAGCACTGCATCTTTTCAGATACATTCTATGGCTGTTCAAAGAAAGAAATGTTCCTAGGCCAGATAAATACTTTGTCTGCCCTCTCTTTAGCTCTTTTCAATGTAACTTGGATATAAGATTAATATTAAAAGTAGTGTTCCAAATATTGGTTAGTTCAGTAGAGAACATCAAAGTGACTTGAATAAACATTAGCACTTATTAAAGCAAAGGTGCTGTCATTACAGGCACAAAACTGTTAGGATGACATACAACACTGGGAAGCATTTTGCACGTTTCCAAAAACTTGATCAAACCGAGAGTTGGCATTTCTGTGATGGAATTCTGGAATTTAAAAGGAATGGAATTGGAGATATTATAGCACAGATGAAGAGTTCTCCAAGTAACTTGAAAAGTAATGGATACCAAACCACACTACTACTGTGCAACTGTCCCAGCAACATTAAAGACTGATTTAACTAATTGTAGTGGGTGTGGGAATAGGGTTGAATTATCCCTTTAAGTTGTTTGTGAGCCCTCTGATGGTACTTACTGTCGTCAATGTTTTAGAAGATATCTGAAATCAGTCTGACCACAGTGTGCACTAAGTTAGGTCTTGTATGTTTGTATATAAATAATAAATATATTTTTGGGGGCCAATTGTATCTGATAGTTTCTTCATATAATTTTTGTTGTGCACTATGGAAAAGACGTGACACTAATGATAACATTTTAGATATTTATACAACTATGAAATAAGTTCTGATAAATGTAGCCATTTTGCCTGTTCTTAATTTGTCTAAGAAGGAAGCAGGGTTAGTCCTCCGACTTCTTAAATTGTAACTGTTGTCCATATAAACTATGTAAAAACATTAAATCTGGATCTGCAACAATTTGGTTGACCATTGCTTTTGGTTGATTTTTTTTTTTCATGTATGTAGTATTGCTACTGTCAAATCAGATACAGAATAGAAACTCGGGTATGATATTTAGCAGAGTGTAGCCCAGACATGGAATTTCACCTCTGGGAATTATCTTCTCTCACCTTAATGGCACTTAGAATATCCCAAAAAGTATTTTCTTACTGACAGCCATTCACATCAGTGGCGTGGCCAGGGTTGCAGCCGAGGAGGAGCGGTGGCGAAAAAAGGTGCCAGTCCTTCAGTGGCATTTCGGCGGCCCTGCGCATGCACCGAAATGCTGCCGAAAGATGGAGCGGTGCATGCCCAGGGCCGCCCCACTTCCCCATCCAGAGCGCTGTCCGGGGCACTGAGACCTCAGGCAATGCTCTCAGGGCTGGAGTCCCGGCGGGAGCGCTGGGAGCCGACCACCCCGCGGTCCCATTCCACTGGCCGTCCGGAGCGCCGGGAGCCGGCCAGCCCGCAGCCCCGTTCTGCCAGCCGGCCGGAGCGCCACTTTTGGGGAATGTGGGATCAGGGGAATCGGCCGCTTCCCCTGAACCCTGCTAGCTACGCTACTGATTCACATCCCAGTTCCAGATATGAATAATTATTAAATAATGTATTAATTTACTAATAGACACTGTTATGAATCTCAATCCATATTGATTCTGGTGAAATGTTTGAAGAGGGGTCTCTCACCCCGATGAATCACTAAGAAATGTTCTGTGAACGGGGGGGCTGGAACTCAGGGCGCTGGGGGGCAGGAGCGGCAGCATCCCTGGTTTGAAGTGGTTTCCATCCTACACAGGGTGTCCAGCCCCCCCTATAACATTGTTCCAATACCCGCCCTTGCAGCAGGGAGGGGAGGGGCCGGGAGCCACCAACAAACCGGGAACCGACTTCACCTCGTCTCCCCTAGTGGCTCCCTCTGCAACTCGCTTCCCCGCGCGAGCTGCTTAAGGGTTAAAGCCACAGAGCTCCGAGTCCTCCACAGCCTAGACACGCCCAGCAATTGCTGCGGGGGGGCGGGCAGGGGCCGAGCCCGGCCCGAGCTGCGCGTGCGGAGCGAGCCCCCTCTGCAGGCTGCAGCCCCAGCGCCCGGCGCGGTGAGCGGGGCCCGGGGCGGGAAATCGCCGCCTGGGGAGGGAGCTGCTGGGACCGGAGAGACCCCCCCGGGGGCCGGTTTGTGCAGCGGTCGGAGCCCGGCAGGGTCCGCGCCCCAGCCCGCGACAGCCCGACCGACCCTCCTGCTCGCTGCTGGGGGCGGGCGGGCCCCTTCCCCGGGGCGGTGCTCCGGGGGCTGCCGGGTCCTTCCCCCTTCCCGCAGCGCAGGCACCGGCCGGGGCTGGGGGGGCAGGTCCTGGCTGACAGGTCCTCTGGCCTGTGCTGCTGGGGCTGTGAGCAGCCTGCTCGGGAGAGCGGGGTCGGGGCCAGGCTGGGGCCGCTGCACACACTGGCAATGGGAGGCGCTGGGGGAGGCTGAACGGAGTCCCTGGGGACCGCGGGGGAGGGAGGTTCCTTGTCCGACTGCCCCATCGGGCAGCGTGTTGGGATTCAACCAGAGCTCCCCGGAGCTGAAAGCCTGGGCTGCTACTGCTTGGGGCACAGCTCTCTGGCTGGGGCGCCCAGGGTGTGTGTAGGGGGCAACTAAAACCTGCAACCGGGCCGTGCCAGCTGACTCGGGTTCATGGGGCCCAGGGGCTCATGGGCTGTTTAATTGCGGTGCAGACATTTGTACACAGGCTGGAGCCTGGCTCTAGGTCCCTGCTCTGCGTAGCTCAGGCACTTCTCTCTTTCACCAACAGAAGTTGGTCCAGTAAGAGATATTATCTCCACCCCCTTGTCTCTCTAATATCCTGGGACCGACAAGGCTACAACAGTGTAACCCTAATTCCTGCCCAATGCAGATGGGAAAGCCCAGGAAGGGAGCGACTGGAGAGTGAATCTACCATGTGTTCTCCCCACAGTGCAGCTCAAGCAGCTTGTATGTTTTGTACAGCTGAGTCCAGATCCCCACTCTCACCCCGCAGCAGTGGCTCCAGCAGGATCTTGAGGAGCTGGGCCCAGTGTCCTGTTCTGGGCATTACATTGTGGCATGTGAGGTTGCAGAGCTGCCCAGGTTTGGTCTGCCCAGCCCTCCAGCATGGTGACAGAGGGTCGGGTGTGCAGGCTAAATGTAAGTGGGGCTGTGACCTGGAGCTCCAGGTTGCTGTGACACTCACTGAAGTTTGGCCTGCCTGACCCGTCATGACAGAGGGTCAGGAGGAGGTACAACTCTTTGTGCCAGTATACAACACCCCCAGCAGGAGGCCAGGTCCAGCTGCCAGAGCCATGACTGTGGGGGGTGTCACAGACAGAAAAAAAGTCACAGGAAAACGCCGTCCATTACTTATTTCACACAGTGACAAACCTGAACCCATAATAATGGTACGAACTTTCAAGCCTCCCTGGGCCCTCCCAGTTGCGGGGACCACTTGTACATCCACATCACCTGCAACAGCTATTCCTCTATCGGTGTGTAAACTTTGCCATGCTGAGTTGGGTTGTTTGTCCTTTCAGATGTCGGTGACGTTTGAGGATGTGGCCATGTATTTCTCCCCAGCGGAGTGGGTGCTGCTGGGCGAGGAGCAAAGGCAACTTTACAGACACGTCATGTGGGAAAATTACCAGACTCTGGTCTCACTAGGTGAGGAGCTGTGTGTGTGAGATCAGGGCCCCAGTGCATTGGGTGCTGCACAGAGACACAGTAACTGAGATGACGCATTGGTCTGAGTGGTTGGGTGGAGAGGTGTCTGTGGGGTTGGAAGGAGAGGGGTGTGTGCGTGTGGATGGATACAGGCATGTTTAATTGAGCAGAGCAGCCCTTTCAGGGGGAGACAAGGTTGGTTAGGCAATATCTTTTATTGGGCCAACTTCTGTTGGTGAGAGAGACAAGCTTTTGAGCCACACAGAGCTCTTCTTCAGGTCTGGGAAAGGAAAGCTTCTCTCTCTCACCAACAGAAGTTGGTCCAGTAAAAGATATTACCTCACTCATCTGGTCTCTCTAATATCCTGGGACTGATACGTCTACAACTACACTTCATATCTTCAAGAGGATGCACTTCCACCCTTGGTCACTAGGGCTTCACAGTTTAAGGCAAGAGAATCCTGGCTCTTGTAGTTCTCCAGACAGCACATGAGCAGAAAAGGGCCATGTGTTCTGCAGGCCTACAGGATGAGAGGCCAGCCAACACCACAGTTAAGGAGAAAGACAGACTGTGGGTTCATCTATGCTGGAATAAACGACCCACGGCAGGGCCATGGCTGGCCTGGATCAGTTGACTCAGGACGTGGGGCTCAGGCTGAAGAGCTAAAAATTGCAGTGCAGATGTTCAGGCTCGGGCTGGAGCCTGGGCACTCGGACCCTCCCCCCCCCCCCCCCCCCCCCCCCAATATCCACTCAGCAATTTTACAGTCCCACAGCCCAAGTCTCTCAAGCCCAAGTCATCTGACCCAGGCCAGCTACAGGTGTTTAATTCCTATTTAAATATATCCACAGGAGGGAGGGGGATGCTGGGCCATAGTAGAGTAACTCTCCTAGGCCAAGGAGAAATATCCACCATGTGCCACATCTGTCCCGTCCCCCTCCAATCCCCTCAGACACCGCAGTCCTCTCCAGCTCCCCTTCCCACAGGTGCCAGGTTGTTTGCAATTCAATATCCTGCCACTGCCAGGCGCCGGGAGTGCTGACCATAACCTGCAGTTCATGTTTCCATGGGAAAAAAATTCAAATACATAAATTAGTTCATTGCCTAATTGGCACAAACACTGCATACGGAGCTGTGCAAAGTGCAGCAGATCTGTTGCTAGAAGTTCTTAGGGGTGATGCTTTTCTCTAAGCAGGAATCCAGACCCCCAAACCAGTGGTGATCTCCAGCATAGAGCGAGGGGAAGAGCTGTGTGCCCAGGGTCCCACAGAAGATGGAGACATCCTGAGAGGCACCCGCCCAGGTGAGGAAGAAGTTAAAGTGATGTGCAGGGAAAGAATGAGTAGCTTGAAGACAGCTGAAATCCTGATACATTGTGTCCAAAGTGACAATACATCCCAGAATGTTAGTCTTTTAGTCCAATGTTGTTCAGCTTTTTTGCAACAATATCACATTGTCAGCTCTCATTCAATTCATGATCCACCGTCACCACCACATTCTTTTCTGCTGTACTGCTGCCAAGCCAGTTATTCCCCATTTTCTAGTTGTGCATCTGATATTTTCTTCCTAAGCGAGCTACTTTTGTACTTGTGTTTCTTGAATTTCATCTTGTTGATTTCGGACCAGTTCTCCACATTGTAAAGGTCATTTTGAATTCTAATCCCGTCCACCAGAGTGTTTGTACCCCCTCCCTGGCTCTCTGAATCATTGACCGAGCAGCACTTGGGAATCTCCCTTCCCAGTTCAGGCCCAGTTTTGTAGGGACCCAACATTGTCCCATCACTTTTGTGGGCTCTCAATTGACATTAATAAGGGATTTCCTTATTACTCCCCAGGACTACTTGGGAGGCAACATGTTGTGAGAGTGAGGAGACCTGGACTCTATTCCTCATTCTGCCGCTGAGCTGCTGGCAGACCTTGGACAATGTTGTATTAATTCATATAGACTACATGAGCCCAGAGAGACAAAGGCATTAACATGACACTGTCATGCCCCAAAAAGAATATTAAATAAGGTTTGAGGTTTGGAATTCAGAGACTGTAGCCTGCTTAGTACCATGCAAACACCATGACATATTCTTTCTAACCTTTTATTAAAGATATAGAATAAGAAGGAAAAGAGTTAAGACATCTGAAATGTCAACTATTAAGTGTGACTTTTATTTTAACAACATCCCTTGTTTCCTTGCCCTTTAGCTGAAGAGAGTCTTTAGACAAAAAGCCTCTGTTTGAAAGTCTTTTAGATGGTATTAAAGATGGTAATAACTGTCCTTTTGGGGAGAAGAGAAGCAGTTAGTTGAAATGGGCTGGAGCTGTTGTTGATGTTAAAATCTGATCCTGTTTTTTAGAAGACAAAACAAGACAAACCCACACAAGAGGGAAGAGAAAAGAACAGCGAAGGTAGAAGATGCAGCTTCCGTCTCTGGCTGACTCTTACTTGCAGCCTTGCAACGGAGAAACACAGGCATGGCACATGGTCTGATCAGACCTATCTAGCAATGGTGTACCAGCGTTAGGCTGTTCTGGGCAGTGCTTTTGGCTGCTTCTTTGATCACAGGCTTACAGCGATGTTGCAAACTATGGCAGTTTTGGCCACCTAAGCCAGACTCTTATTTAATATAAAGCAAAGGGAGAAGAATAGGAAAGAGAAGAAATAAGTTGGGGAAGGAAAAGAACTCATGGTGCTTGGCAGGGGGAGGAGAGAAGGGGACAACGTCTCACATTCCAGGTGATTTTGGGGAGTTAGCCAGAACTGGAAACGGTGGTAATCTCCTCCGGCTCCCTCTCTCTGGTCCAGTCTTGTAAGGAGATCTCTTAGGATAAGGATGAAGATGATCTGAGGTCTCAAAAGAGGTTCAGGGTGGCAACATCATGGTATCGCTCGCTGCAGCAGTTGTTGGCACACACCTGCTGTTGCTGTTTTTTCAGTCAGCAAGGGTTGCATTCAGTCCTGCTCTTTTACTTCCCCCCGAAAAAGTTTTCTTTTGAAAAACCCCAAAAGGAAGTAATAGGCAAAATAGCCCAGCCCCTCACTGGGTTTTCCTCCAGTTAGGCCTAAATTATAACTTATTCAGTTTGGTTCGTTAATGTCCAGTTCCGCATTTCTCTTGTTCACAGCCATCATTTTAACACTGTCCTTGAATTGCATTATAGGCCTTTTTTATTTGGACTAATTCCGTCGTCTTGTATATATTTTGCACCTTTCCCATTCACATTTATTGTTGTAGGATATTGTAACATAAACTTTCTCACAGTTTTTACAGTTATACGGCCAATTAGGGTAAATTTGTGGGCCCAATTATTACAACAGCAAATTACTCCTTTGGCTCAGGTTCTCTCCCACCCTTTGTGTATTTAGTGGATAAGCTCAACATCAGGACTATCTCTGTGGTTTTGTGCAGCACCTGGTGCTGTGCAACCATAAACTCAGTTGTGCTACCACAATAGAAATTGAAAATCAAGCTCCCATTTTATGCATCATTTATGATGTTGAGGAAAGGGCTTTTCTTAGTAATATTCATTCGGTCCATGCGTTCTCAACCAAAGACCTTTTGTCTTGGTGCAGGGTTTCCAGATGCAGAGGAGACCTGGGACTGGCCAGCAATTGAAAGCTCCTTGGGCTTCTTCCTCACACAAAGCTCTTCCCCTGGAGCAGGTAGGGAACCAGCTCTGCCCTGTCCACCAGTGGGAGCCGGAGAGCTCATTTCAGGAATCATCCATCAGCTGCAAACTCTCCCCTCACAGAGCATTACAATAGGGATTGAAGCCCAAGCATGAGAAATGCTACAGCTTCTCACCCTGATATCCCCCTAGAAACTCCATCTCTCCCCTTACGCAGATTCCCTCAGTCTCTCCCCCCTCCCGCATTTTCCATAGAACATGGATGTGTTGGGATCCATCACAGTGTGAGTGTTCCATGTGTGTCCCTCAGGAGAGTGGTGTCACTGCTGGTGTGTGGTGATGCTGTTCTCCCCAGTGAGATGGGCCTCAGAGTAGCGAGAGAATCGTGGGGGATGGTTCTCACGTTCATTGACTTGGGGGACTATTATCAGGGCCTATGGGACGTTGACCTTCTCCTCGTTCCCCAGCACTGGGGCCCCTGGGAGTTTGGCCTCTTGCACTCAAGTGTCGAGGGCCAGCCCTGCTCTGAGGGGAGGGACGTGGGGCTGACTCAGGCACATCCCCCTACTGGGAATGTTAGTGTTTTCCCTTTGTGAGCAGCACAAGAAATAACATCTGTACTCTCTTCCCCACCAAGCAGGTGCCAGGTCCCTGAGCAGAGCTATGGGGCAGACACCTGAGGAAGGGTCTGGCAACCTGGAGCCACTCAGGCCTTTCCCAGGGACATCAGGGGAGAACCACTCCCAGAAAACTGAGTGGGGAAGACACCACAAGAGGCAGTGCAAGCCACAAAAGCAGAGGAAGAATCTGACCAGGAAGGAGCCAGCAACCCCAAGAAGTCATCAGAGGAGATCCAGGTCACATCTAAAGCCACCTGTAAAGGGACAATCTAAGCCCAGAAAGAGCCTATATACCTGCCGTGTGTGCAGGGAAGAATTCAAGGTGCAGAGAGACCTGATAAGCCACCACTGGACAGTTCATAGAAGACAGAAACTATATCAATGTAGCGAATGTGGGGAGAGCTTCAGGAGAAAGAAAGCATTCAAAGCACATGGGAAAACCCACAGAAAGGAGAGAGCCCATCCCTGTTCTGAGTGTGGGAAGATATTCAACCAGTTATCACTGCTCACTGCCCACCGGAGAATACATACGGGAGAGAGACCCTATTGCTGTGCTGAGTGCGGAAAAAGATTCTTCCAAATAACCGCTCTTACCATCCACAAAAGAATCCACTCAGGAGAGAGACCCTATGCCTGCGCTGAGTGTGGAAAGAGATTTATGGATTCATCAACATTTCGTAATCACCAGAGAATCCACTCAGAAAAGAGACCCCATCGCTGTAGCCAATGTGGGAAAGGCTTCAAACTTACATCAAGTCTTACTAGACACCAGAAAATCCACAGCGGAGAGAAACCCTTCCTGTGTCATGAGTGTGGGAAACAATTCTGCCTACGAGAACATCTCATTAGACATCAGAGGATCCACACTGGGGAGCAACCCCATTGCTGTGGTGAGTGTGGGAAAAAATTCAGTCTCCTTCAAAGTCTCAGGAGACACCAAGGAATCCATCGTACTGGGGGACCGCATCGATGCGCTGAGTGTGGGAGAATATTCGGTCATCCAGAAAGTCTCACTCTGCACCAGAGGATCCACACTGGGGAAAGACTCCATCACTGTGGTGAATGCGGGAAAAAGTTTGTCCGTCTAGTACAACTCAGAGTCCACCAAAGAATCCATACTGGGGAGAGACCCTATTACTGTACTGAGTGTGGGAAAAGATTCACCCAATCGTCAGGCCTTATCAATCACCAGAGAATCCATTCAGGAGAGCGACCCTATCCCTGCACTCAGTGCGGGAAGGTCTTTGCTCACTCATCGTCTCTTACCAAACATCAGAAAATCCATTTGGAAAAGAAGCCATACTCCTGCGCTCGGTGTGGGAAGCGCTTTGCTCGCTCATCATCTCTCACTAAACACCGGAGCACCCACTCAGGAGAGCGACCATATTCCTGCGCTCAGTGTGGGAAGCGCTTTGCTCGCTCATCATCTCTCACTAAACACCGGAGCACCCACATAGGATAGAGACTCCTGACTCTTGTGTTTGATTGGAGAAACCTCTTCAATCTCTCATTTCACTCTTTTCCCAAAGGCTGTAAAAGAGGGAACCTGCTCCCACTCTGAACTGCTCCCACCTCCTCACTAACCAGACATTAGGTTCAGTGCAGGGTTTGTTAAAATAATTTGTGTGGCCCTGGAGATGGGAGAATTTCACCCTAGAGGCACCAAAACAATCCTTGTGGGTTGCAGCTGGGACAGGGATGGCTGGAGTCGGGACTGTGCTTTAGAGGCCCAGGCCATTCACTCACTGCGGCTCCCATCCTCTTGGGCGCCGCTAATGGAATTTGTTTTATTTCCTCTTTCTTTTCCCCTTGGAAAATGGAAAAATGGACAAAGATTCTGGCACAGACTGAAAAGGAGCTTTCTTCTCCTGCGTTAATGAAAGGTTGTGACATCCCCCGCATGTACTGAATCAAAAGGAAGGGCATTTTGATTTGGCTTTGAGATAAAATTATGATGCAAGCTGTATGCATAATGCAGCCAGGGCCCTGTCTTCACACCTAATCGCCAGGCAAGCAATACCAGCTAGGACCGGAAGGTTGGAGACTGGACTTTCTGGGTCACACCAATGATAATACGGCTAAAGTCAAAACACCACTTTTCTGAAATAGTTGAACCTGTCAGACAGTACATCAGACACAACATTTCTTAGAAACAGCGGCAATAGGTGGTGTGGGGTAATATTTTATTTTGATGATGCACTTCTTGATGGATAGACAAGCCAGATTTGCATCCCCTAGTCCAGTCGTTCTCAACCAGGGGTACGTGTACCCCTGAGGATAGGCAGAGGCCTTCCAGGGGGTACATCTCATCTAGATATTTGCCTAGTTTTACAGCAGGCTACATAAAAAGCACTAGGAAAGTTACAAACTAAAATTTCATACAGACAATGACCTGTTTATATTGCTCTATATACTATACACTGACATGTAAGTACAGTATTTATATTCCATTTTATTTATTTGATAATTATATGGTAAGAATGAGAAAGTAAGCAATTTTTCAGTAATAATGTGCTCTGACACTTTTTTGTATTTTTATGTCTGGTTTTGTAAGCAAGTATTTTTTAAGTGAGGTGAAACTTGGGGTATGCAAGACAAATCTGACTACTGAAAGGGGTTCAGTATTCTGGAAATGTTGAGAACCACTGCCCTAGTCTCTCTGAATCAGCTCTCACATGCTCCTCAGAATAGCCATATGAAATGAAAGATCCTTCTTCATTACAACAGGATACATTGTGGTGGCAGGTGGTTTAACTTACATCTTTACCCACTGGGGCTTCTTCAGTTCCCCATCCTGTTCCTGTGGCACTCAAGAACAAATAGTATGCTATTTGGTTATGGACTGCCACCTTTATCATCTTGATGGTAGATGCATGCCCTTGATGTCTCCAGATGCTGCTGCCATGATAGCGTGACTACATCGCTTACCCAACATCTAATTAATTGTTTGTGCCATCAGAAGCCATACGCCAGAAAAAAGGCAAGGGCAGGGATGAGGGATTGATATAGTAGAGGTTTCAGAGAGCTGCTTCTTGTTATAATGGTCTGTTTTCTGAATAATTTGAGTTTATGTCCCTGGAAGAGGAAGTGGCACTTTAAGTCCACTAACACCGAGATGTACCTGGATCTCAACCCTGACACGTAATGCGAAGGAGTGAGGGAAATTATCTCTGAGCACCTTTGCTGTACTTTCCAGGCTGGGACTTGTTTGCTGCTAGTTGTAGGTGTTTTCAATAAACAACTAGTGGAGTTGCAGTCCCAGCCCAGAGTGTGACATGGGTGTGAAACAGCCAGGGGTCATAGGGCAGGGACAGAGATGGAATCCTGCGTGAAAACAGACAGCCCAGAGAGCACTCTTTGAGGAGAGGGAGTCTTAAATAGAGAGGGAAAGAAACTAGTCCCAGCAACGTTCACAGATGAAACTGAGCAGCAGCACAGGGCCAGTGTCTCCTCGTTCGTCCAGCTGGGGAAATCCGTGGCCGTGCCTCTCTTTCGGAGGGTGATGATGAGATGCAACTTTATCTCACTGTTGTGTCATCATTCCTGGAGGGCATAAAATAATACAATAGAATTATGAGTCTGAAATAGCTGCTGCCATGTGTGTAGGTGAAGACCTGCAATCTTCCGTGCAGTGCTGACTTTGCCATGTTCCAGTCACTCTTGGGAGATGATGTTGGGGAGAAGCAGCCATCTTGCCTTTCTTTTTGGAGATGGTTATGCCAGTTGCAGTTCAGCTCCATTGTAATCTGCTTTAAATTATTATCCGCACTCTAAAAATGGGGGTGTTAGAGCATTGAATTAGTTAAAATCTCCCAGAATACTTTGTGCTTATGCTAAGATTTATTGTGCAAATTTACTAGTTATTAAATTGTTCTAACCTTTGTTCATTAGCATATGCAGGATGTCAGACGTGAGATGTATACTCCGTTAAGGTTTGCCAAATATGAACTGTGTGCTAGGTACAGTTAGTGCAAATGTTTCCTTGATCTAATGCTACTTGTGTGTGCTATGGTCTACTGCCAGCTAAACTGTTGTGTGCATAATTAGATAAGAAAAGGTGTGTAAGGTCTGTGGAATCTGGAATTTTCTGTCTCCTAAATGAGGAAAATCCAAATATGAGCAAAAATGAACTCATAGTTTGGAACAGAATGAAGATGTAAACCGCTGCAAGACAGTTCTCCAGATTGGGTATGTACTGACCTTTCTGTATTACACTGATTTTACTTCCAATCAATAAATCCGTTGAGTTTGGTTATCTGACATCTTGACTCACTATCAAACTCTAATTGCTTATAGCAATTATTGTGTCTCTCTCTCCCTTTAGTGACTCTGAGCTGTACTTAGGGTACGTCTATACTTACCTCCGGGTCCGGCGGTAAGCAATCGATCTTCTGGGATCGATCCCGGAAGTGCTCACTGTCGACGCCGGTACTCCTGCTCCGCGAGAGGAGTACGCGGAGTCGACGGGGGAGCCTGCCTGCTGCATGTGGACCCGCGATAAGTTCGAACTAAGATACTTCGACTTCAGCTACGTTATTCACATAGCTGAAGTTGCGTATCTTAGTTCGAAGGTGGGGGGTTAGTGTGGACCAGCCCTGAGACTAAACTGCCTCAGGGGGACATGTAGGGAAATAGTTTTTCAGCCCCTAATGGTTAAAACTCATGAGATTTTTCTAAAATAATAAAAGTTGGAGGTTTTTTCTTGCTTTAGGTTTCTGAGCTGTTAGGGTGCACTGGTTTTAAGTTTTCAAGGTTTTCTCTGCTACGATGAGAGCTAGAAACTTACCTTTTGTAATGAAAGCTGAAATTCTCTTGCAATACCATGGAAACTATCTGAACCCCTGCTCCCCTCCCACCCCTTAAGTGCCATCCCCATCCCTCCCCTGGACCAGCTTTGGCAATTTCCAAGCAGACAGATTCTCCTGGTGTGTATCTGGGTGCACGTGACAGTTGCTGAGTGATCAGCATGGGCTCCAGGGTCAGTTTATCATTATGGCCCTTTTTATTTACTCCTCAGACAGAATAATTTATTAGGAACCTGATCCTGAGTCACGGTCACCTCTGCCCCTGGAGCTTCATCTGGGGTGCCCCTCCACCGAGATGGGGTAGGGCTGTCTGGCCATAAATGGTGAAAATGGGCAGGAAAGGAAATGGGGGTGATCTCATAAATCCCTGTGAAGTGTGATTAGCCCCATAGAATACAGGGGGGCAGTGACCTCTCAGGGGCTGAGGCCAGGGCAGCCCATTGTGGCCCCTCAGGAAACATTCACTGGGAACCTACTCAAAATATTACGCTGCCAGCCGATCCTTTAGTATCTAAAACTAAAGATTTATTAATAAAGGAAAAGAACAAAAAGAGAAGTTAAATGGTAAAACAGTTACATATATGGACTTTGAAGTCTTTGTTTATATCAGGTTCCTAGCAGGACTGGTGAGTTTATTGGCTTGAAAGTCCCTCTGGAGCACATTCACACAGCTTGGACAGGTCATTCAGTCCTTGTTCAGAGCTTCAGTTTTTAGCAAAGTTCCTCCAGAGGTAAGAAGCAGGACTGAAAACATGAAGAAGATGCAGCTGCCTTTTATAGTATTTTGCCATACAGCCTGTGCTTCCTTTGTTCCAAATACAAGTTGCCCAGTACATGGCTTGAAAGCCCAGTTCCTTTCATAGGCATGTCCCCGCATGCCTTGCCGAGTCATAAGGTATATGTGCCTTCTCTCAATGTGTCAATTGTATAGCTGTTGGTCCTCAATGGGCCATCAAGTAGGCTAGGCAGTGCTGATGCCAAACTGTCTGGGGGTGTCGCTCAGAAGTATAGCACAAGTTTGAAATACAGACATACCTACATATCTATAACTCATAATACAAAGGCGATACAAACACATAAATGAGATCATATCTGGCAAATGATGACATTTTTGCAGATATCTTACATGGCCTATCTGGCATAATTCATTGCCATTCTACAATATTGATATTCATAATATCCTAAAGTGTCCCCTAAATTCCATTCAGCATCACACACTCCACGTAAAATTGATGCAGAAAGGGGTGTTCCTAGACACTGCTGAATGCAGCACAAGAATTTTCCATTCTTGGTCCTATATTATTACACTTCTGGTTTACATCACAAGTATTAGTGTACAACAGAAATAATTTATCAAAATCAGGCTCTGTATATACGGCTACCTTCATTTTCTGAAAATCTTCTCATCTAATGTTACTTTAGTATAGACATTAATGCTCTCAAGGGTGTAATTACCTTGGCATTTAGCCATGACAGCAATGTGGTAGCGTGCCTCCGTTTCCCTTTCTATACAGCAGACTAGATTTATAAACAATACATCTGTTAGTCTTAAAGGTGCCACAGGACTCTCTGTTGCTTTTTATAGCTCCAGACTAACATGGCTACCCCTCTGATACTAGATTTGTAAAGGTTTCTCTGCTGTGACAAGTTTTACAATTGGTTACAGGTATCAGTTGTAACATTTCACTAGTATACAGCTCTCTGGTATACAGTGTGTTTGTAGGTATTATCCCCAATATTTTAAAAGGCTTTTTATCAAAGTCATACACATTGTACCTTTTAACCAGGGTTGACGTCAAAATCAAATACATTAGAAGGCTAAACCTTAACAGTAGCACCACATCTGTTACAAGTCCGTGTTTATAAGTATCTTGATCATACCATGGTTCTTGTCTCACTGGATCCCTTGGCTGGCCAGGTGTATCCTCAGTACTACCTGCTATGGGGCAAATCTCCCCCTCCCTTGTTAGCCAGGTAGATTGTATCAACCCAGACACTAGCTTTCAAATTCTCACCTGCTGCTAATTTCAAGGCTGACACTCATTCTTCCCCTCGGTAGGATTGGGTCCTTCCCCACCCCCACGTTCTCCTAGAAGGTTGAAAACTGAACATCCCTGCTTACAGGGATCCCTTTGCTGGCTAGGTGTGTTCCCCAACTGCAGCCCCTCTGCGCTATGAACATCTACACACTCTCCTGCATGCTTCCTTGTGGATCCACCACCAGCAACAGCTTAGAGACTGGACTCCGTTTTAAAGAGATACCAAACAAATCCCAAGTGCCTAGAGATAAGAGTTTGCCTGCTCTCCACTGCATCCTTGTAGGTTCAGTCATAAGGCTGTTCTGCTCTGAAAAACCAGTAACCCACTCTTTCCTCAGACCCTGAGGCCCAGACTGCTTACTCAGAGAATCAGCCTGGAGAACATGATGGCCCAGCCCAGCCACTTGGCTACAGGGCTGTTCAATTTCTCTAACAATTCCACCCCACAATCTGAAACCTCCTCTAGGCTAGCCACGCTGGGTCTTTCTAAAGCAAGGGGTCAGTGGATGTAGACACCTCAAAGACTTTGGCAGTTAGGAACTGAAACCAGTCTCCCAAACCAACTGTTGCTTTCTCTATATAATGGATTCACCCTGAGTTAACTCACCCAAATCACTTTTACACCCATCAGTTGCAGCAAACTGTTTGGAAAAACTACCATGAGGATTCTTCTCCCTAGGAGTTTCTCTAAGCAACAACCCAGCTTTTTTCTGCTCTACAGAAGCGTGGCTCTGTGGAGCCACAACAAACTCCTTCGGAGTTTCACTTACACCCAGAATCATCCCTGGAACATGAAGAGGATTTTCACAGAACCCCCTTTCCGGCAATCTGCTACATTCTGTGGTTAAAGCCGGGCTGGAGGCCCTCTCTTTCCCTCGGCAGCTTTCCTCAAAGGCAATATGCAGGTTACCACACACAAGCTTAGGAACACTTCCTTCCTGGGTTTCAGTTAAGTCCAGAACCACCTCTGGGAAACTGAAATATCCATTCCAATAAAACTCTTATCTAGTACCTGGTTAATGGGGAGGTGGGAGCATTTTAGGGCAGGTAGACGGTCTCCCTCCTGTGCACTGGCTGCAGGGAGAACGGTGAGGTGAGTACAGGCAGAGGTTTCCCCCCATCAAACTCAAGGGTCAGGAGTCCCCGCCCCATGGGTTCTCTGGTGTTTCGCAAGAGACAACGAGTGAGCAAAGCGCTTCTCACACTGAGTGCAGGGATAGGGTCGCTCTCCCGTGTGGATTCTCAGGTGGGTGGTGAGGCCTGACAACTGGGTGAATCTTTTCCCGCACTCAGTGCAGCAATGAGGTCTCTCCCCAGTGTGGATCCTCTGGTGGCTAGTGAGATGATGTAGACGGACAAAGCCTTTCCCACAGTCAGTGCAGCGATGGAGTTTCTCCCCCGTGTGGACTCTCTGGTGTCTAGTGAGATTTTCTAGACAACTGAATGTTTTCCCGCACTCAGCGCAGTGATGAGGGATCCCCCCACTGTGGATTCTCTGGTGTCTCCGGAGACTTTGAAGGAGACTGAAACTTTTCCCGCACTCAGTGCAGCGATGGGGTCGCTCCCCCGTGTGTATTGTCTGGTGTCTAATGAGATGTTCTTGCAGGTTGAATCTTTTCCCACACTCGTGGCACAGGAAGGGTCTCTCTCCACTGTGGATTCTCAGGTGTCTAGTAAGACTTGATGTAAGTTTGAAGCCTTTCCCACACTGGTTACAGCAATGGGGCCGCTTTTCTGAGTGGATTCTCTGGTGTCTGTTAAGGGTGGACGAATACATAAAGCACTTCCCGCACTCAGCGCAGGCATAGGGTCTCTCTCCTGAGTGGATTCTCTTGTGCATGGTCAGAGCTGATATTTGGAAGAATCTTTTTCCACACTCAGCACAGCAATATGGTCTCTCTCCAGTGTGGATTCTCTCGTGGGCAATGAGATGGGATGCCCGGTTGAATATTTTCCCACACTCAGAACAGGGATGGGCTCTCTCCTTTCTGTGGATTTTCCCATGGGCTTTGAATGCCTTCTTTCTCCTGAAGCTCTCCCCACATTCGCTACAGTGATACAATTTATGTCTCCTATGAACCGTCCAGTGGTGGCTTATCAAGTCTCTCTGCACCTTGAATGTTTCCCTGCACACACGGCAGGTATATAGGGTCTTTCTGGGCTCAGATTGTCCCTCTGCAGGAGGCTTTAGATGTGACCTGGATCTCCTCTGATGGCTTTTTGGGGTTGTTGGCTCCTTCCTGGTCAGGTTCTTCCTCTGCCTTTGTGGCTTGCACTGTCTCTTCTGGTGCCTTCCCTGCTCAGATTTCTTGGAATGGTTCTTCCCTGATGTCCTTGGGAAAGGCCTGAGTGGCTCCAGGTTACCAGGCTCTTCCTCAGGAGTCTGCCCCTCAGCTCCGTTCAAGTTCCTCACCCCTGCTCGGTGGCAAAGAGAATCCAGATGTTATTTCTTGTGCTGCTCACAAAGGGAGGCCACTAGTATTCCCAGCAGGGGGATGTGCCTGAGTCAGCCCCACGTCCCTCCCCTCAGAGCAGGGCTGGCCCTCGACACTTGACTGCAAGAGGCCAAACTCCCAGGGGCCCCAGTGCTGGGGAAGGAGGAGAAGGTCAGTGTTGTAATAGGCCCTGATAATAGCCCCCCAAAGTCAATGAACGTGAGAACCAGCCCCCACGATTCTCTCCCTACTCTGAGGCCCATCTCAGTGAGGAGAACAGCATCACCATACACCAGCATTGATACCCCTCTCCCAAGGGACACACACGGAACACTCACACTGTGATGGATCCCAACACCTCCATGTTCTATGGAAAATGGGGGAGGGGGAGAGACTGAGGGAATCTGCGTAAGGGGAGAGATGGAGTTTCTAGGGGGATGTCAGGGTGAGGAGCTGTAGAACTTCTCATGTTTGGGCCTCAATCCCTATTGTAATGCTCTGTGAGAGGAGAGTTTGCTGCTGATGGATGATTCATGAAATGAGCTCTCTGGCTCCCACTGGTGGAAAGGGCAGAGCTGGTTCCCTACCTGCTCCAGGGGTAGAGCTTTGTGTGAGGAAGAAGCCCAAGGAGCTTTCAATTGCTGGCCAGTCCCAGGTCTCTTCTACATCTGGAAAATCTGCACCAAGACAAAAGGTCTTTGGTTGACAACACATGGACCGAATGAATATCACTGAGAGAAGCCCTTTCCTCAACACCATAAATGATGCATAAAATGGAGGCTTGATTTTCAATTTGTATGGTGGTAGCACAACTGAGTTTGCGGTTGCACAGCACCAGGTGCTGCACAGAGAGATCGTCCTGATGTTGAAGAGCTTATATACTAAATACACAAAGGGAGGGAGAGAGCCTGAGCCAAAGGAGTAACTTGCTGTTGTAATAATTGGGCCCACAAATTTACCCTAATTGGCCGTTTAATTGTAACAACTGTGAGAAAGTTTATAAGTGTTACAATATCCTACAACACTAAATGTCGATGGGAAAAGGTGCAGAATATAAACAAGATGACGGAATTAGTCTAAACAAAAAAGGCCTATAATGCAATTCAAGGCCAGTGTTAAAATTATGGCTGGTAAACAAGACAAGTGTGGAACTGGAAATTAATGAACCAAAATGAATGTCAGAATTTAGGCCTAAATGGAGGAAAACTCAATGAGGGGCTGGGCTATTTTGCCCCTTACTTCCTTTTGGGGGGGTTTCAAAAGAAAACACTTTGGGGGGGGGGAAATAAAGGAGGGGAACTGAATGCAACCCTCGAAAGCAGCAGCAACAGCAGATGTGTGTAAAAAACTGTTACAGCGAGCGATACCATCCTGCTGCCACCCTGAACTTCTCTTGGGACCCCAGATCATCTTCATCCTTATCCTAAGAAACGTCCTAACAAGACTGGACCAGAGAGAGGGAGCCAGAGAATACAGCCACCGTTACCAGTTCTGGCTAACTCCCCAAAATCACGTGGAATGTGAGACTTTGACCCCTACCTCCTCAAGCACCGTGAGTTCTTTTCGTTCCCCAACTTATTTCTTCTCTTTCCTATTCTTCTCCCTTGGCTCTATATTAAATAAGAGTCTGGCTTAGCTGGCCAAAACTGTCATAGTTTGCAACCTCGCTGTAAGCCTGTGATCAAAGAGGCAGCCAAAAGCACTGCCCAGAACAGCCCAATGCTGGTACACGTTTGCCAGGTAGGCCTCTAATTGGCTGATCAGACCATCCTGGGGAGTAATAAGGAAATCCCTTATTAATATCGAGAGCCCAAAAAAACGATGGAACCATGTTGGGCCTGAACTGGGAAGGGAGATTCCCAAGTGCTGCTCGGTCAATGATTCAGACAGCCAGGGAGGGGGTACAAACACTCTGGTGGACGGGATTAGAATTCAATATGATCTTGACAAAGTGGAGAATTGGTCTGAAATCAGCAAGATGAAATTCAAGAAACACAAGTACAAAGTAGTTCGCTTAGGAAGGAAAAATCAGATGCACAGTAGAAAATGGGGAATAACTGGCTTGGCAGCAGTGCAGCAGAAAAGAATGTGGTGGTTACGGTGGATCATGAATTGAATGAGAGCTGACAATGTGATATTATTGCAAAAAAGCCGAACAATATGAGACTAAAAGACTAACATTCTGGGATGTATTGTCACTTTGGCCACAATGTATCAGGATTCCAGCTGCCTTCAGGTTACTCATTTGATCCCGCCACATCACTTTAACTCCTTCCTCACCTGGGCGGGTGCCTCTCAGGATGTCCCCATCTTCATCTTCTGTGGGACCCTGGACACACAGCTCTTCCCCTCGCTCTATGCTGGAGATCACCACTGGCTTGGGGGTTTGGATTCCTGCTTAGAGAAAAGCATCACCGTCCATTAGATCTAAGCTAAGCACTTCTAGCCACGGAACTGCTGCACTTTGCGCAGCTCCATATGCAATGTGGCAATTAGGCAATGAGCTGATCTACATATTTGCATTTGTTTTCTATGGAAACATGAACTGCAGCTTATGGTCAGTACTGCCTGCACATGGCAGTGGCAGGAGCACTTGTGGAAAGGGGAGCTGGAGAGGACTGCAGTGTCTGAGGGGATTGGGTGGGGAACAGATGTGGCACATGGTGTATATTTCTCCTTGGCCTAGGAGAGTTATTCTACTATGGCCCAGCATCCCCCTCCCTCCTGTGGATATGTTTACATAGGAATTAAACAGCTGTAGCTGGCCTGGGTCAGATGTCTTGGGCTTGAGGGGCTCGGGCTGTGGGACTGTAAAATTGCTGAGTGGATATCTGGGGGGAGGGTCGCAGAGCCCAGGCTCCAGCCCGAGCCTGAACATCTACACTGCAATTTTTAGCCCCACAACCTGACCCCCACGTCCTGAGTCAACTGACCCAGGCCAGCCATGGCCGTGCCGTGGGTCGTTTATTCCAGCATAGATGAACCCAGTCTGTCTTTCACCTTAACTGTGGTGTTGGCTGGCCTTTCACCCTGTAGGCCTGCAGAAAACACAACCCAATGCTCACATGCTGTCTGGGGAACTACAGGAGCCAGAATTCTCTTGCCTTAAACTGTGGAGCCCTAGTGACCATGGGTGAAAGTGCGTCCTCTTCAAGCTATGCAGTGTAGTTGTAGCTATATCAGTCCAAGGATATTAGAGAGACCAGGTGGGTGAGGTAATATCTTTTATTGGACCAACTTCTTTCCCAGCCCTGAAGAAGAGCTCTGTGTGGCTCAAAAGCTTCTCACACTCACCTTGTCTCACCATGAAAGAGCTGCTCTGCTCCATTAAACATGTCTCTATCCCTCCACACCCATGCGCCCCTCCTTCCAACCCCACAGACATCTCTCCACCCAACCACTCATACCAATGCTCCATCTCAGTTACTGTGTCTCTGTGCAGCACCCAGTGCACTGGGGCCCTGATCTCACAGACACAGCTCCTCACCTAACGAGACCAGAGTCTGGTAATTTTCCCACATGACGTGTCTGTAAAGTTGCCTTTGCTCCTTGCCCAGCAGCGCCCACTCCGCTGGGGAGAAATACATGGCCACATCCTCAAACGTCACCGACATCTGAAAGGACAAACAACCCAACTCAGCATGGCAAAGTTAAAAACAGTGGTAGAGGAATAGCTGTAGCAGGTGATGCGGATGTACAAGTGGTCCACACAACTGGGAGGGCCCAGGGAGGCTTGAAAGTTCGTACCATTATTATGGGTTCAGGTTTGCCGCAATGTGGAAAAAGTAATGGACAGTGTTTTCCTGTGATTTTTTTTCTGTCTGTGACTCACCCCACAGTGGGCCCGCCCCCCTGCTCTGAGTGTTGTATCCTGGCACAAAGAGTTGCACCACTGCTGAGGGTTAGTCTGCCTGACCCTCTGTCATGATGGAGCAGGCAGGTCAAACTTCAGTGAGTGTTGCTGCGACCCAGAGCAACTGGGTCACAGCCCCACTTACATTTAGCCTGCACATCCGACCCTCTGTCACCATGCTGGAGGGCTGGGCAGACCAAACCTGGGCAGCACTGCAACCTCACATGCCACAATGTAATGCCCAGAACAGGGAACTGGGCCCAGCTCCTCAAGACTCTGCTGGAGCCACTGCTGCGGGGTGAGAGTGGGGATCCGGACTCAGCTGTACAAAATACACGAACTGCTTGAGCTGCACTGTGGGGTGAGTACAGGGTGGCTTCGCTCTCCAGTCGCTCCCTTCCTGGGCTTTCCCATCTGCATTGGGCAGGAATTAGGGTTACACTGTTGTAGCCTTGTCGGTCCCAGGATATTAGAGAGACAAGGGGGTGGAGATAATATCTCTTACCGGACCAACTTCTGTTGGTGAAAGAGAGAAGTGCCTGAGCTACGCAGAGCAGGGACCTAGAGCCAGGCTCCAGCCTGAGTCCAAATGTCTGCACCGCAATTAAACAGCCCATGAGCCCCTGGGCCCCATGTACCAGTGTCAGCTGGCACAGCCCGGCTGCAGATTTTGAGTTGCCATCTAGACAGACCCTGGGCGCCCCAGCCAGAGAGCTGTGCCCCAAGCAGTAGCAGCCCAGGCTTTCAGCTCCGGGGGGCTCTGGTTGAATCCCAACACGCTGCCCGATGGGGCAGTCGGACAAGGAACCTCCCTCCCCCGCGGTCCCCAGGGACTCCGTTCAGCCTCCCCCAGCGCCTCCCATTGCCAGTGTGTGCAGCGGCCCCAGCCTGGCCCCGACCCCGCTCTCCCGAGCAGGCTGCTCACAGCCCCAGCAGCACAGGCCAGAGGACCTGTCAGCCAGGACCTGCCCCCCCAGCCCCGGCCGGTGCCTGCGCTGCGGGAAG
The DNA here is from genome assembly GCF_027887155.1 of Malaclemys terrapin pileata. Classification (NCBI taxonomy): domain Eukaryota; kingdom Metazoa; phylum Chordata; order Testudines; family Emydidae; genus Malaclemys; species Malaclemys terrapin. Next base: position 5,265,879 of record NC_071508.1, on the reverse strand, counting down.
GGGGAAGGACCCGGCAGCCCCCGGAGCACCGCCCCGGGGAAGGGGCCCGCCCGCCCCCAGCAGCGAGCAGGAGGGTCGGTCGGGCTGTCGCGGGCTGGGGCGCGGACCCTGCCGGGCTCCGACCGCTGCACAAACCGGCCCCCGGGGGGGTCTCTCCGGTCCCAGCAGCTCCCTCCCCAGGCGGCGATTTCCCGCCCCGGGCCCCGCTCACCGCGCCGGGCGCTGGGGCTGCAGCCTGCAGAGGGGGCTCGCTCCGCACGCGCAGCTCGGGCCGGGCTCGGCCCCTGCCCGCCCCCCCGCAGCAATTGCTGGGCGTGTCTAGGCTGTGGAGGACTCGGAGCTCTGTGGCTTTAACCCTTAAGCAGCTCGCTCGGGGAAGCGAGTTGCAGAGGGAGCCACTAGGGGAGACGAGGTGAAGTCGGTTCCCGGTTTGTTGGTGGCTCCCGGTCCCTCCCCTCCCTGCTGCAAGGGCGGGTATTGGAACAATGTTATAGGGGGGGCTGGACACCCTGTGTAGGATGGAAACCACTTCAAACCAGGGATGCTGCCGCTCCTGCCCCCCAGCGCCCTGAGTTCCAGCCCCCCCTTCACAGAACATTTCTTAGTAATTCATCGGGGTGAGAGACCCCCTCTTCAAACATTTCATCAATCAATATGGAGTGAGATTCATAACAGTGTCTATTAGTAAATTAATACATTATTTAATAATTGTTCAAACCTGGATCCGGGATCAGAGTGGCTGTAAGTGCCATTGTGGTGAGACAAGAATATACCGTACCCGGAGCTGAAATTCCCTCTCTGGGCTACACGCTGCCAAATATCATACCCCCATTTTGTATCTATTTGACAGTAGCCATACCACATGCATGGGGGGGGGGGGGGGGGGGAATCAACCAAAAGCAACGGTCAACCAAATGGTTACAGATCCAGAGGTAATGTTTTCACAGAAATTATATGGACAGTTACAGTTTAAGAAATCTATAGATATATAAAATCATGAGTGATGTGGAGAAAGTAGATAAGGAAAAGTTATTTACTTATTCCCATAATACAAGAACTAGGGGTCACCAAATGAAATTAATGGGCAGCAGGTTTTAAACAAATAAAAGGAAGTTCTTCTTCACACAGCACACAGTCAACTTGTGGAACTCCTTACCTGAGGAGGTTGTGAAGGCTAGGACTATAACAGCATTTAAAAGAGAACTGGATAAATTCATGGTGATTAAGTCCGTTAATGGCTATTAGCCAGGATGGGTAAGGAATGGTGTCCCTAGTCTCTGTTTGTCAGAGGGTGGAGATGGCCGCATGCAAGCTGAATTCTGTTGCCCGGACCTGCGTCTGTGATCTCTAACACCAAAGCCGCAGGCACTCAATATTAAGATGCAAAATGTGACCTTGTACTGAAATCACATGTGCTATGTAATATGAATAGTGTTGTTCACCGTGAAAGAGTATAAGCATTGTTCTGTAAAATGTATCTTTTTTAATACTTCTCTCCCTTTTTTCCCTCCCTTCCACAGCTGCAAATTTTTCAAGCCTCCCTCCTCCATCCCGAAGGCTATCTCAGATAAGGCAGCAAAAAAAAAGGACACGAGACGAACTGTTCTCTGAAATCATGGAATCGACCCGCAATGAAAGAGCTCATCTGAATGAGTGGAAGGACACGGTATCAAAGTACAGGAAAGATGCCAGTGAACGTGAGGACAGGAGGGACCTACGTGAGGACAGAAGGGACCAACGTGAGGAAAGGAGAGACGCTCAAGATGAGAGGTGGCAGTAGGAAGATCAGAGGAGGCAGGATGCAAAGCTGGGGCTGCTGCATGAGCAAATGGACATGCTCCAGCATCTGGTGGAGCTTCAGGAATGGCAGCGGGATCACAGACTGCCGTTGCAGCGCCTGTATAACTACCCTTCCCCCTCACCATGTTCCATAGCCTCCTCACCCAGACGTGTAGGAACGTGGGGGGGGGGGAAAGGCTCCGTGCACCCTCCCACTCCACCCCAGTGGACAGCCCAAGCAAAAGGCTGTCATTATTTTCAACTTTTTTAGTGGCCTTTTCCTTCCCTCCTATCCTCCTCCCAAATCCCATCTGGGCTACCTTGTCAGTTCTCTCCTTCTTTTGATAATCAATTAATAAAGAATACATGATTTTTAAACGATAGTGACTTTATTTCCTTTGAAAGCAAGCTGTGATCGAAGGGGGAGGGTGGGTTGCTTACAGAGAATGAGTCAGTCAAGGGGGTGGGTTTTCATCAAGGAGAAACAAACAGAACTTTCACACCATAGCCTGGCCAGTCATGAAACTGGTTTTCAAAGCTTCTCTGATGCGCAGCGCTTCCTGGTGTGCTCTTCTAATCTCCCTGGTGTCTGGCTGCACGTAATCAGTGGCCAGGCAATTTGCCTCAGCCTCCCACCGCGCCATAAAGGTTTCCCCCTTACTCTCACAGAGATTGTGGAGCAAGGAGCAATAACAATGGGAATATTGGTTTGGCTCAGGTCTGAGCGAGTCAGTAACATGCGCCAGCGACTCTTTAAACGTCCAAATGCACATTCTACCACCATTCTACACTTGCTCAGCCTGTAGTTGAACAGCTCCTGACTCCTGTCCAGGCTGCCTGTGTATGGCTTCATGAGCCATGGCATTAAGGGGTAGGCTGGGTCCCCAAGGATAACTATAGGCATTTCAACATCCTCAACGGTTATTTTCTGGTCTGGGAAGTAAATCCTTGCTGCAGCCATTTAAACAGAGTAGTGTTCCTGAAGACGCGAGCGTCATGAACCCTTCCCAGCCATCCCACGTTGATGTTGGTGAAATGTCCCTTGTGATCCACCAGTGCTTGCAGCACCATTGAAAAGTACTCCTTGGGGTTTATGTCCTGGCTGCCCTGGTGCTCCGGTGCCAAGATAGGGATATGGGTTCCATCTATTGCCCCACCACAGTTAGGGAATCCCATTGCAGCAAAGCCATCCACTATGACCTGCACATTTCCCAGAGTCACCTTTGGTAGCAGCAGCTCAGTGATTACTTTGGCTACTTGCATCACAGCAGCCCCCACAGTAGATTTGCCCACTCCAAATTGATTCCCGACTGACTGGTAGCTGTCTGGCGTTGCAAGCTTCCACAGGGCTATCGCCACTCGCTTCCCAACTGTGAGGGCTGCTCTCATCTTGGTATTCTGGCACTTCAGGGCAGGGGAAAGCAAATCACAAAGTTCCATGAAAGTGTCCTTATGCATGTGAAAGTTTCACAGCCACTGGGAATCATCCCAGACCTGCAACACTATGCGGTCCCACCAGTCTGTGCTTGTTTCCCGGGCCCAGAATCGGTGTTCCACGGCTAGAACCTACCCCATTAACATGATCTCCAAAGTGCCAGGGCCCGCGGTTTGAGAGAATTCTGTGTCCGTGTCCTCATCACTCTTGTCGCCGCACTGCCGTCGCCGCCTCCTCCTCACCTGGTTTTTCAGGTCCTGGTTCAGCATAAACTCCACGAGAACGCGCGAGGTATTTACAATGTTCACGACTGCTGTCTTGAGCTAAGTGGGCTCCATGCTTGCCGTGGTATGGCGTCTGCAGTGTTCACCCAGGAAAAAAGGCGCGAAACGGTTGCTTTCATGGAGGGAGGGGCGAGGCTGTACCCAAAACCACCAGCGACAATGTTTTTTGCCCCATCAGGCATTGGGATCTCAACCCAGAATTCCAATGGGTGGGGGAGACTGCGGGAACTATGGGATAGCTACCCACAGTGCAACACTCCGGAAGTCGACACTAGCCCTGGTACATGGATGCACACTGCCAAATTAATGTGCTTAGTGTGGCCGGATGCACTTGACTTTACACAATCGGTTGCCCAAAATCGAATTCTGTAAATTCGGAGTAATCCCGTAGTGTAGACATATCCTTAGTCTAAGAACATTCATGGGGAGAAAATACCAGGTACTAAAGGGCTCTTTTTATTGTAGTGGAGAAAGGCATAAGAAGAACCAATGGCTGGAAGTTAAAGCCAGACACATTCAAATTAGAAACAAAGCACATATTTTTTAGCAAAGAGGCTGATTAACTTTTAGAACAAACTACCAGGGGAAGTGGTAGATTTTCCATCTTTTGATATTTTCAAATCCAGACTGAATGGTCAAAGAGGTAAGTAGATGAACCATTCGATAATAGTGTCTATAATGTATTTAAATGTAACATCCTTGTAGGGGGAGAAATACCAAAACCCCACTGTGGTAACATGTAACTTTAAAAAGGGGAACTACAAAAAAATGAGGACTCTTGTTAGATGGCAATTAAAAGGAGCTGTCACAAGGGTTGAAGGCCTGCAAACAGCCTGGGGACTATTTACAAACACCATAACAGAGGCTCAGATTAAATGTATCCCCCAAACCAGAAAAGACAATAAGACCAAAAGAATGCCACCATGGCTCCACAGCAGAGTAATGGAGGTGATTAGAGGCAAAACAAACGAACAACCCCTCCCAAAAAAAAAAAAAACAAAGTAAAACCTTTAAAATTTGGAAGTCAAAACCTAGTGAGGATAACAGGAAGGAGGACAAATGCTGGCAGGTAAAGTGTCAGAGTATAATTAGGCAGGCCAAGAAATAATTTGAGAAGCAAATTTGCTAAAGATGCAAAAACTACCAATAAGCATTTTTTTTACATTTGTCAGAAACAGGAAGCCTGTGGAATAGCCAGTGGGCCACTAGATAACAAAGGTGGTAAAGGAGCACTCCAGGAAGACAAGGCCACTGCAGAGAAGCTAAATGAATTCTTTGCATCGGTATTCACTGTGCAGGATATGGGGGAGATACCCCAAAAGAACAGCTCTGATGTGGGTGACAGATCTGAAGTACTGTCCCACCCTGATGTGTCAATAGAAGAGGTTTTAGAACAATCTGATAAGTTAAACAGTAATAGGGGGTAGCCGTGTTAGTCTGTATCTACAGAAACAACAAAGAGTCTGGTGGCACCTTAAAGACTAACAGATTTATAAATAATAAATAAATCTGTTAGTCTTTAAGGTGCCACCAGACTCTTTGTTGTTTAAACAGTAATAAGGCACCACCAGGACCAGTTGGTATTCCCCTAAGAATTCTGAAGGAACTCAAATATGAAATTGCAGAACTACTATCTGTAGTATGTAACCTATCGCTGAAACAAGCCCAGTGGTGCTGGAACACTTTTTATAGTGGTGGGGCGGAAAGTCAGCTAAGGAAACTCTGAAACCTGTAAACCATGTGTGTTCCAATGCAATGTGAAAAAGTGCAATTCCTGCTCCCACCACAGGGGTGCAGCATAGCTCCGGGATTCTCAAGAATTGAAAAATAATGCCAGGTTTGTTCTGATCACACCAGCAAACTTTTCACAGTGAAACGTGGGGGTGCTGGAGCTGAGCCCAAAGCAGGCTGTGTAGAGTTACAGAGGGAGCTCACAAAACTGAGTGGCTGAGCAACAAAAATGGGAGGTGACATTCATTGTTGATAAGTGCTAAATAATGCAAATGAGAAAAAATAATCCCAACTACATCTACATAACGATGGGGTCTCAATTAGCTGTTCCACTCAAGTAAGAGATCTTGGAGTCGTCGTGGATAGTTCTCTGAAACTGCAGTCCAAAATCATACCCGAATGTTAGGAACTATTAGGAAAGGGATAGAAATTAAGACAAAAAATATCCTAATGCCACTATATAAATCCATGGTGCTCCCAGGCCTTGACTACGGTATCTCGTTCTGGTCGCCCCATCTCAAAAAGGAGATAGCGGACCTGGCAAAGTTTCAGAGAAGGGTAATAAAGATGATCAAAGCGATGGAACAGCTTCCCTATGAGGAGAGACTAAAAAGATTAGGACTGTTCAACTTAGAAAAGAGACGACTAAGGGAGGACATGATAGAGATCTATAAAATTATAACCGGTGTGGAAAAAGTGAATATAAAAGTGTTATTTGCCCTTTCCCACGGTATAAAAACCAGAGGCTCCCAAAGAAATTAATAGCAGCAGGTTTAATACAAACAAAAGGACGTATTTTTTCACACAACACACAGATAACCTTTGGAACTCATTGCCATAGGATGTTCTGATGGCCGAAAGTAAACTGCATTAAAAAACAAACTAGATCAGTTCATGGAGGATAGGTCCATCAATGGCTATTAGCCAAGATGGTCAGGGATGTAATCCCATGCTCAGGGTGACAATAGATCTCTGACTGCTAGAAGCTGGGAGGGGACTGGGTGGATATCTCCAGAATTGCCCTGTTCTATACACTCTCTCCCTGAAGCTGTCCTGGCTGGTTACCGTGCTGACACCAATCAAATGAGACAGCACTAGGAGCACCACAATGGCCAAAATTTTAAGGCCATTCTGACCAACCAATCTGACCTCCCACATAACTCAGGCCAGAGAATCTCACCCAGTGATTCATCCATCCTGACTGGTAGGTAACTCCTGGTTTAACTTATTCATATTAACTGAACTGCTCTATGAACTTGGGCAATGTTGTATTAATTCAGGTAGAGTGTCTGAGTCCAAGGAGTCAATGGTATTAACATAAGCCTTCACTGGCCGACATTAAGCACTGCTAAATAAGGTTTGGCATTTAGTATGTGGAGATCTCAGCCTGCTTAGTACCATGGCAAACACCATCAAAAATTCTTTCTAACATTTTATTAGAGATACAGAAAAAGAAGGAAAAATAGCCTTTGAAATGTGAAATATTAAATAAGGCTCCTATTTGAACAATGTCTCTTGCTCCCTTTCCCTTTAGCTGGAGAGAGTCTTTAGAAAGAACCCCCCTGTTTAACCAGCTTTTAGATGGTATTAGAGATGGTAAAAACTGTCCTTTTGGGGAAAAGAGAAGCAGTTAGTTGAAATGTTGTTGCTGTTGTTATTAAAGTCCAATCCTGTTTCCTAGGAGCCGAAACAAGACAAACCCACACAAGAGGGAAGAGCAAAGAACAGCAAAGATAGAACATGCGACTTCGGTCTCTGGCTGACTCTTACTTGCAGCCTCAGCAGCTGGAGAAACACAGGCCTGGCACATGGTCTGATCAGCCCCACACTAGCAAACGTGTACCAGCGTTAGGCTGTTCTGGGCAGTGCTTTTGGCTGCCTCTGTGATCACAGGCTTACAGCAATGTTGCAAACTATGACAGTTTGTCCAGCTAAGACAGACTTTTATTAAAGAGAAAGTAGAAGGAGAGGGACAGGGCAGAGAAGAAATAAGGTAGGGAAGGAAAAACACAGAGAGAGAGGGCATGTGAGAAAGTCTCACATTCCCCGTTGTTTTGGGGCTTTAGCCAGTGCTGGTAAAGGTGTCAGTATCCTCTGGCTCCCTCTCTGTGGCCTGCTCCGATTAGGAAATTTCTTAGCGGTTAAGATGAAGAAGATCTGGGGTCTCAAGTGAGGGGGGAGGTCGCAGGGAGGGGTCTGTGCGAAGGGGGGGCAGGGAGCTGGCGGTATGGAGGGGGTCTCTGCCGGTGGGGGCAGGGAGCGGTGGGGCGGAGCAGGGAGCTGGGGACATGGAGGGGTCTGTGCGGGGGGGCAGGGAGCTGGGGGTCTGTGTGGGGGAGGGCTGGGGGCAGGGAGGGGTCTGTGCTGTGTGGGGCAGGCCCAGTTCCACAAATGCAGGAGCCTAAACCCCTGAATGAGTCTTGGCCTAGCCTCATACTTTCCCTGTTAACTCTCCCAAACATTTCATACACCTAAGGCCAGATCTACACCACGAACTTATGTTAACTCAAGTTACGTCAGCATAGAATCACCACAATATGTCACTTGTGTGCATGCTGACTAGACTGCCGTGTATCCCATATGTAAATTACACATCATTTTTGCACCTAAATCCCACAAACCTGCGTGGCCCCCCCCTCGCTGTCTGCTATCTCTGACAGACGCACGGAGCCTGCACTGCTTTGCACTGTTGGTGTGAAATTTGCAAGGTCAGGGTGCAAAATCCTGCCATATTTGCAAAGCTGCAAGGATAGACGCGGGGGAGGAGATGCTGTTGGTGTGCAGCACAGATCGCTGTGGGACATAGTGACAACCAATTCAAACTTGTAGGTGGCACTCGCAGAGCGGCTGCAGATGGTGGAATAGCCGTTCTGGACCTGAGAAACAAGCTCCAGTTGGTGCAGTTTGGTGGGGTGGCAGCATGATGCAGGTTTGGGATGACGAGCGGCAACTGCAGAACTTTTGGAGGCGCAGATTCCTGGATCTGTGCCAAACTTGCCAAAATGAGCCCTGGGCTGACAGTGGAGAAGGGATTCTAGCTTGCACTGTGGAAACTTGCAACACTAGATTGCTACCAGTCACTCAGAGCAGTGGTCTCTCTGCTACATACAAGTGGAGCAGATTTCTTTATTCTGAGTAGTTAACCCGTATTGTTAGGGCCCATTCCACGGTAAATGGCCTGTTCACACCTCTCCAATCATAGGACAACAAGGCAGTGTGAGTGGGCTGCAAACGGGTTTGTCTCTTACAACTTTCTTAAATTACCACAGCAGTGTTTCTGAGTTGATGAGGCCATAGACCCAAAGGGGATGTTTTCAACTCATAACTCTGTGATGTTGTGTGTCTGCACATGAGCGGAATGCAGGGCAATCAATACCCCAGAAACAGCCAGAAGCTGGGGGGGGGGGGGGGCGGGAGTTACTAGCCAGGCCCCTCTCTCTTTTTTTTTTTCTTTCTTTTCTTTGTCTTTGCAGAGACAGTTTCTGTTGTGGGCGATCCCTCTGGCAGGTCATTCCCTGTGTATTCACCTGATAGCTGAGCCAATCAGGTCTCAAGGGGGGAAATGTTCTAAATAAGTCACCTTAACAGAGCCATGTCCCATTCATGGCTCTTCTTCCCTGCAGGAGCAAGTAGGTGTCTGGTGTGAGAGCTGCACTTGGTGACAACAGGGAGGTATTTTGAAAAGGAGGAGGAGCTGGTGCTGTTAACAACAACTGAAGAAGCCAGGTGTGTACAGTAGATATGCCCACATTATAGAGATATGGGCCTTTTCCTCACTGCCAAACAAGTTTGATTTTTTGTTGTTGTTGCCACCTTGCAGTAACAAGGGGGTTTGAGCCATTCTGAAGTAACAGCACAATGAGGACAAGGCACTGGCCTTTTAGCAGCGAGGGAAAAGGCTCCAGAGAACGTCTTTACAATAAGATCACAGAGCAATGCGCTGACGTGCGTGTGCCATGGGACAGAAGGGTCATTTTTGTGCTGAAACCTTGTTGCTCAGTCTGTGTAACAGTGACACAAAGGGAGGTGGGGGGGGTCTGTATAAAGCACCGTGGTAGGTTTTCTGCTGAGTAGCTTGTTTTCAAAAGGAGATGGGTAAGTATTTCAAATGCTATTTCCAGTGGCTTATACTATTTTCAGTATTTTGTGGGCATTCGGTGTTTCTTTACTAATACGCTGTGTGACCGACTCGGCAGTGGAAAGGGGCTAATAAAGAACTACTCAGACTTTCATTCAGGGTTTTACAGACAATAGTCCTGAAGTTCAACTCTGTAGAACGCTTCCTAAAAAGTCCTGAAAACACAGACATGTGGGCTGGGTCCTCTCTGCTCCCCAAACTTGTGTTTTATCAGCTGTTTCTAGCAGGTATTGTGATTAGCTTTATGACAAGCTGCCTAGGCAAGATCAAGTATCACTTACGATTTGTGAGCTATACGCATCATGGACATCAGGTTAGTTTTACTAGGAGATAACACAGGGCTGGTGAACCCATCCAAGAGTGCACCTTCTGACCTTCCTTACTTGTGGTAAACACCTCAATGTCTCCACTTCTCATTCTCCAGTGAGGTAATAACTATCCTACCATGACCACTTACTCTTCAGCACTTTGCAGCCTTCAATAGAAGTCATACCACCCGAAGATTTTGGGTCTCCTGGCTGAGTGCATGATAGTCAAGGACTTTCACAAAAACTCTCAAGTCACTTTGGGCTTTTAAAATGTTTGTTCATGCCTGTGATCATCCTGATACTGAAATGGGTATGTTATATGGGTTTCTTTATTTCAGATTCTTCAGAATTATAGAAAACTCTTTTTTTTCCCCAAAAAAAGCTGTATTGGGCAAAAAATTCACTGTAATAAACATCAGTATGGCAGGTAAGGAGAGAGTTTCCTTTCCATACATAGTTTGTTGTTTTATGAATATATTATACAGTATCTTCAAACGCCCCTGTTTGTGCTATTTTTTGAAATTCACATTTTAGTGCTGTTACATTTCCTGTCCTGAGTGACTATGTGTCATGGAGTCACCGGGGCGATGCTCTGGAACTACTCAATATGAAGCCAGTCAGGACTCTGGGGAAGCCTCCTCTCTCTGAGCAGACTGTCTCCAGGGCAAGAACCTTACACAGCTTTGACCTTCCTGGGTCTGATCTCGGAGCATTCAGCATCCCCGTCCACACCATGCGCTTCCCACAGCGAGTTTGCCCAGACGGGGCTCCTGGGGAAGCCAGAGGGCCCTGCACCTCAACTCCGGAATCAGACGTGACTCTGAGCCAGCCGGTAAAACAGAAGGTTTATTAGTTGATGGGAACACAGCGTAGGACAGAACTTGTTAGCACAGAAATCAGTGACTTTCAGCCAAGTCCATCTTGGGGGGGGAGCCCAGAGCCAGGGCTCTGGCCCTCCCCTTGCACCCCAAGCCAGCTGAGACAGACTCGCTTCCAGCCGCCTGGCCCCTGCCCTTCCCGTTGCTCCTCCTCTGGCCATGTCTCGCTTCCCAGGCCAAGAGTCACCTGGTCGCATCCCCCTCCTGGGTCTCAGGGTACTACACTACAGGTATAGTATTAAATATGCAAAAAGTGGGGAATAGAATGTATCTTCACCAGCCCAGGCCACCCACTAACCAACAGATTTGCTCACAGCACTACCAAATCCATCAAAAGGTAATTTTAGGGGTGGGAAAATTACAGTACTAAAGGCAAGTAGAATGCACCATGCCAGAAGCTTCTAAATCTTGCAAGTCAATTTATTACTTTGCACGTCTTTATACCATATCACATGTGAAATGAAGAATAAGCATAGCAGTGCCCTGGGATGAGCTCCTGGTGCCTTTTTCATTCCATATAATCTGTCTCAGTCGTCTACTTTTTTTTCAACAAACTAATCCATCCCCATTTGTTACAGAGCATTGCAGAAGCTGGTTGATGACACTGGGAGTAACTGGGATGAATTTCTTGGTGACATTTTATTTTCTTTGCGATCTCAAGTGAACATGACCTCCAAAATGTCACCCTTTCGACTGCTGTATGGCTTTGAAGCAAGATTGCCAGACCAAGTCTCAGAGAATTATACGGTACGTGTATTTCAGTACCGTCAGCTTTCACGTCAATATCTTATTCTGTGAATCTTCATTTCACAAATACAACCCCGTCTCCGTTTGTTTCAAAGCTACCAAATTTCGAGGAACACGATGAACAATTCTACAAAGAGTACGGCATACATTTGAAAATGAGAAAGGATGCTGACGTTGCACTCGCTCTTAGTAATATTGCTAAAGCAGCAGAAAAAAGCAACACCAAACGGTATGCTAAAGGAAAACGTTCTCAATATGGGGAAATAGCATTTGAGGTTGGGGACTGTTATGTTACTGAATAAAAGAAGGAAAAGAAGAAAAGGAGGACTGCTGCAACCTAGCTATCATGGCCCATACAAAGTTACCGCTGTTGTGGGTAAAGAGTTAAATTGGGAACCATCTCAGGGAAACTGTTAGGAACTATGTACTGTGTCTCCCACTTAAAACCATTTAAAGAGCCACCAACATTAGGGGCTGAAAACAGATCATAGGAAAACACGGAAATCGAAACGGCACTGGATGAGATTGAAAAAACGGTGCCCTCCGAAGAGATTGGGAAAATGGGTGGCCATATACGTTTATGGAGGGTATGGGATGATGGGATAGCCTAATTTTGGCAATTAATTCGTCTTTGATTATTAGCGGTAAATATGCCCAATGGCTTGTGATGGGACGTTAGATGGGGTGGGATCTGAGTTATTACAGAGAATTCTTTCCTGGATGTCTGGCTGATGAGTCTTGCCCACATGCTCAGGGTTTAGCTGATCGCCATATTTGGGGTCGGGAAGGAATTTTCCTCCAGGGCAGATTGGCAGAAGCCCTGGGGGGGTTTCGCCTTCCTCTGCAGCGTGGGGCACGGGTCATTTGCTGGAAGATTCTCTGCATCTTGAAGTCTTTAAACCATGATTTGAGGACTTCAGTGGTTCAGGCACAGGTCTGATACAGGAGCGGGTGGGTGAGATTCTGTGGCCTGCGTTGTGCAGGAGGTCAGACTAGATGATCATAATGGTCCCTTTTGACCTTAAAGTCTGATTCTATCTCTCGCGAGCCTCCTGAGAGCCGAGTGATAAATGTTATAGTCTTGGCCTTCACAACATCCTCTGGCAAACATGTCTTGACTAATGATTATATGTTCAAGGAATATTATTTTGTTAACTGAAATGATATTTAGTGATATTAACTCTGATTTCATTTTCTCATCTCTGACTTATCAAAGGTCCAGTGTGCCCTGCCCTCCAGAGGAAATCAATGAGATTTCTGACTAAATGAGAAGAAAAAGTACAGCTGCCCACAATGTGCATAGTTCAGTTGTTTATAAAAGATGTACATTGTGCAATTGTTTTGTAAAGAGAAATATTTTGGGTTTCTTGGAATAACAGCTGGAATATAAAGGAGTAATCGAGAAGTTCAATTGTAATGTACATTTCACTTAAGAACAAAAAACGTGTTAACTCTGTATAGGAAATATGTTTAGGTGTTTGTTTCTGAAAAAACATTGAAAGGAAAAGTAAGCTATTTTTGTTTATAGACCTTGTTACAATAATCAAGTTTTTACATTTTGAAAAATACCTGTCTTTGTGTCCACATTTACAGTGGAGATTTCAAAACGGTAGCGAATTCCCATCACAGTTTACTACCTCTCATCTCGGTCATCCTGTGGGCCAGAGGTAACTAATTGTGGCCAATGGTTGATGCTCTGCCAGAATTTGCTACCCCAGGCCAGAGACTGAAAGGCAAGAGGTAGCAAATTCTGACAGGTACCACTGGCATAGAGCGGCTACACAGAAGACCTTACAGCAGCTGCCGCAGTACAGCTGTGCCGCTGTAAGGTGTGTAGTGTTGAAATAGCCTTTGAAGTCAAGGGGAGGTTTACCTTTGATTTCAATGGGGGAAGAACAAGGCCAGCGCTGAGTGCTTTTGAAATTCCCACGCTCTGCGTATTCAGCAGCTGAGGAGTTTGCCCTACAAGTTGATCTGCCGGGTGCCGGCTCCAATCGATTAGGAACCATTTGATGAACTCTGATGACTCTGACATTCAGACCTACATTTAAGAGCCTAACCTGCAACCAGACACCGGTGTGAAATAGGGTGGAATGACTTGGCTGGGCAAACATTCGCTATGTGGATTTTTATTTAGCTCCTTTGCATGGTTAATTTCTTAGACTTGTCCAGGCAGGGATGAAGGCACTTTGCATTTAATATGTTGAAGGGCAGTGCTCCTTTCAGTGTATCTGGGGAACGGAAAGAAATAACCATAGAGCTCCTAAGCCTTCCCCAGGTCTAGAGAGGACCAGGCAGTGCTGTAAGGGGGGGAACTTAATAAAGACAGGAACTTCCTGCTCTCAGCTGTTTCCTCTGGAAGTATCAGGCTGGCGTCTCTCAGTACCTTGTGCATTGAGGGCTTGAATCCAATTGATGAGCTCTCCTGGGAACACCTTTGGGAATAACGCTTCCAAGCGGTGAGTCTCTGGGCTAAAGGGGAATTACAGGGAGAGGCGGCTCCAGGGGAGGGAGAGAAACAGGCAGAGGCAGGAAATCGCTGTCTGGAGAAAAAGGCTGCCAGGACTAGGGGACCGTAGCTGAACTGTGGCTGGGGCCAGAGGGAACCCACCCAGGCAGCACGGGCGGGGCTGAGCCCAATAGTCAGGAGAGCATTTGCACAGTATTTAATTGTGTGTCCCTGTAAGGAGTGCGATACAGAGTCTCGCTGGATGAAACAGCCACTTGCTATTGTTGGTAGAATAGCGGCACTAAACGCTGCAGTCAGGCTCAGGTCACCCACTGAACCAAGAAAACCTCAATTATTCACCCAGATCTATGCTGGTTTCCCTGGCCTGTGTTACGCAGGAGATCAGACTAGAATCTACGAACGTCTGCCAATCTCTCCCCACAGCCTTGAGCAAACCTCCATGGAAAATTCTCGATCAGCTGAATTCAGGGGCCAGTTGTTGCAATACGACACTCCAGCTCCTCTCTGCTTTCACATCCTCAGCCAAACCTGCCATGATCTCCCAGCTGGAGCGAGGGGAGGAGCCGAGCATCTTCATTCTCCAGGACTCCAAGGAAAGGGAGGGCCTGAGAGGTGAGGAATGAGTGACACCAGCTCAGAGATTGTCTGGGAGAGCAGGGAAAAGCTGGGATCCCAGCAAAGCCACTGGGAGCTCCCCAGTCTGTCTTCTCTTGTCCCCTGCAGGTGCTCTGGCCTCATGGCAGGCATCACTCCTGGCTCCCACCTGACCCCTGGCAGGAGCCCTCGCCTCCCCCAGCCTTGGGGGGATTCGCTTCCTGCCCATCAGCTGCATCTCTTTCTCTCGCTCTCCCCCAGAAGGTGCCAGGACAGCGAGTGAGAACGAGGAGGAGAACCTCCAGCAGGAAGGGTCTGTGCGAACAGAGCTGCACAGGACGTCAGCCACACAGCAGGGAGGAGCCAGCGAGAGCCTGGGAGGGACAGGACAGCAGCAGGGAGAGCCCCTAGAGGAGAACAAAGCCGCCCCAGGGGAGAAACCCTACCAGTGCACCCAGTGCCACAAACGCTTCAGCCGCAGCTCCAACCTGCTCCGTCACCAGTGCTCCCACACGGGTGAAAAGCCGTTTCGCTGCACCGTGTGTGGGAAGGGCTTCACGCAGCGCGGGAACCTCACAGAGCACAGCCGGATCCACGCTGGGGAGCGCCCCTTCCGGTGCCCCCAGTGCGGGAAGGCCTTCGCCCTGAGTGCCTCCCTGCGCCAGCACCGCCGCAGCCACACCGGGGAGCGGCCCTACACGTGCCTAGAGTGCGGGAAGGGCTTTGGGGTGAGCTCTGCGCTCGTGGTCCACCAACGCATCCACACCGGGGAGCGGCCCTACCGGTGCGGGGAGTGCGGGCGCGGCTTCTGCCGTAGCTCCAACCTGGTACGGCACCGGCGCACTCACACCGGGGAGCGGCCCTACCGCTGCGCCCAGTGCGGCAAGCACTTTGGGGAGAGCTCTGCCCTGATCCAGCACCGGCGCACCCACGCCAGCGAGCACCCCTACCAGTGCCCTGACTGTGGGCAGGGCTTCAGCCAGGCCTCCCACCTGGCCCAGCACCAGCGCACCCACACTGGGGAGCGGCCCTATGCCTGTGCCGAGTGCGGGCGGTGCTTCGGGGAGAGCTCCAACCTCATCAAGCACCAGCGGGTGCACTCGGGGGAGTGGCCCTACAAGTGCCCCCGGTGCGGGAAAAGGTTTGGCCACCACTCCAACCTGATCGACCACCAGCACACCCACTTGGATGCCAAGCCCTTCAAATGTCCTGACTGTGGGAAGGGCTTCACCCAGAGCAGCCGCTACACCCAGCACTGCCGGGTCCACGCCGGCCAGAAGCCCTACCAGTGCCCCCAGTGTGGGAAGGGCTTCAGTCAGAGCTCCCACTACACCTACCACCAGCGCAGCCACACCGGAGAGCGGCCCTTCCGCTGTGCCGGCTGCGGGAAGGGCTTTAGCCGCAGCTCCAACCTGATCCGGCACCAGAGGATCCACAGTGAGGGGACCCCTGCCAGCCAATGACCTGGGGCGGGAGAAGGGTGGGAAGTTTGGGTGGCAGATTGACTACAGTTAGACCCCAGGAAATCAGCTCAGAGGGGCCCTGCCATGGACCCACCTGGGGGAGAGGGGTTCAGTCGTGATTCCGCACCAGGGAATCCCCATCCAAGAAAGCCCCTGCCATTGACCCACAGGCTGTGTGGGAAAGAAACTGACATGGTAACTCAGCCTCTGCCATCAAGTGAGTTCCCAGTGTGCTGTGGTGGCTGTGAAGGCTGGCCACGGTCCTGGGAATGTGGAATAGGAACCAGGAGACCATCCCCAGAGACTATATCCAGTTCTGGTGCCCACAGTTCAAACCGGATGGTACATAATGACGGCCATACTGGGTCAGACCAAAGGTCCATCTAGCCCAATATCCTGTCTTCTGACAGTGGCCAATGCCAGGTGCTTTGGGGAATGAACAGCACAAGCAATCACTGAGTGATCCATCCCCTGTTGTCCACTCCCAGCTTCTGGTGGCACATTGGAGTGGGTTCATAGGCCTTGCCAGACTGGCTCAGATCCTAGCACCATCCAGTGCCATATTCCAACTCTGACAGCGTCCCAGCTGCTGCAGAGAAAGGTGTGAGAACCCTACAATAGCACATGTGGGGTAATCTGCCCCGCACGTTAGGTCTCAGCCTGGACTGTAACGGAGCATAGCGGCCTGAAGTGTAGGTCACAAGAAGGATGCCAGGTCTGGAAAAACCTTCCTTGTAGTGAAAGACGGAAGAAGCTCAATCTCTTTGGTTTCTCCAAGGGAAGGCTCAGAGGTAACTTGATTCGGGTTTACACGCCCCCGCATGGGAAGGAGATTCCTGGTGGCAGATGGCTCTGTCATCGACAAAGTCTGAACGAGAGCCACCGCTGGGAGCTGCAGCAGACCGGAACGAAGGTGCACATTTTTGACTGCGGGGAAGCAGACACTGGGGCAGTCTTCCCAAGGGACATGGTGGATTCTCCATCCCTGAGGGTCTTTAGATGGCGACTGGACGGTTGTCCTCAAAGACATGCTGTAGCTCTGCCACGAGCTGTGGGCTTCATGCAGAGGTCTCTGCGTTATGGAGATCAAACTAGAGGATGCCAACGGTCTCTTCTGGCCTTAAAATCACCTTTAAACTAGAGAGTCTCACACTTTGTTGCTTCTGCAGGCGGAGCCCGTTGCACAAGCCCGGGGCTCCTTGCATTCCTCTACTTCCCCTACTAGCTCCGGTGGGCCCCCCTCTCATCCCTTTCTGTTTCTGGGACTCCCCTCCTCACCACACCCTGCCCTATGCCTGGGGCTCTGTGTGCCCCGGCTGACTCCATCCCCCATACAATTATCCCCTGTTCACCTCCCATTCCTGGGACTCTATCTGCCTCCCCATCCCCTATTCTCCCCTTCTATGTATCCCCACTTCCCCCATATCAGGGTCCCCCATTTTCCTTCTACCAGGGGTTCTCTATTCCCCCATTCCCAGGTCTCTGTGCTCCTATTCCCCCTCTACCAGGGTCCCTCATTCTCCCCCTCATGCCAGGGGCGCTGTATGCCCCCTCACACTCCCCTTTGCCTCTTCCCCCTGTTTTTATTTTCTTTCTGTCTGGCAGCTAAGTCATGCAGGATGTCAACCTTTTAAACTGAGCTGGGGGTACTGGGACACAGGAAGGTGTGAACGGCTGTCATCAACCTCTTCTTTGAGCTATGGACAATTGCAGAGATGGTGGAAGCTGTAGCTCCGCTAACCAAAGACCAAGGGCTGTGTGCACCCCACATTTCCCCATTCTGGTTTATTTATTTTTTGGGGGCCAGATCCATGGGGTTCTGCCCATTGACGCCTAAAAATGGCCTGAAATTGCGGAATTGATGGTATTCAACAGTGATCACATTACAGACCGACAGAGAAATGTCATCAAAGTTGAGTGTAGTGATGTGTGTGGAGATGCTTTGGTGGGAGCTTGAATCTTATCGGATGCCAAGAAAACCATGTTGAGAGAACTACATGGGGTGGGGGAGAAGGTTCAGAGCCTAGACATAATGGGCTCTAGAGTCTCATTGAAATCACTGGAGTGAGGCCACTTTATGCCAGCTGAGAGTCTGACCGCATTGGGTCTCCTCCATTTTCTTCCATACGGGGTAGAAGCCAGTGCCCTTGCTCATTAAGATGTCTTATAACCTTCACGTGTGGGGTGCCAGGGGACGGGCTGATATGGCAGGGGACCAGGTTTATGGGCTGACGTTATTTGGCAATCTGTTTTAGAGACAGGGTTCTCTCAGCAGGCTGAAAGGGAACTGAGTTCTGGAATGATCTACATTAGAGTGAGTTACTTTCCCCTCCCCTGCTCAGCAGGAATCATTAACCCCCAGGCCCAGCCTGTACCCTAGAGATCTATGCCTGTCCCAAATTAAGAACATAAGAACGGCCATACTGGGTCAGACCAAAGGTCCATGTAGCCCAGCATAGGCACCGACTTCCACTGTTCCCAGTGGGTGCTTGACCCCACCCCTGCCCCTGGCCCCACCCCTGCACCGCCCTCGCCCTGCCCCTATTCCAGCCCTTCCCCAAAGTCCCCACCCGCTTTCCCCAAGTCCCCGCCCTGCATCTCCTCCGCCTCCTCCCCTCAGCTTGCCTCGTCCCTGCTCCTCCCCCCTCCCTCTTGGAAAGTCCTAAGCACCTCCAAACAGCTGTTTGGCGGTGGGAAGCACTGGGGGGGGGGGGGGGAGAGGAGGTGGGGCGGGGGGAGCTTGGCTGCCAGTGGGTGCAGAGCACCCACTAATTTTCCCCTGAGAGTGCTCCAGCCCTGGAACACCCATGGCGTCGGGGCCTATGTAGCCCACTATCCTGTCCTCCGACAGTGGCCAATGCCAGGTGCTTCAGAGGGAATGAACAGAACCAGAATCATCAAGTGATCCATCCCGTCGCCCATTCCCAGCTTCGGGATTTGGAATCCAAATGCTGCGGGCTCTTCCAATGATGCCTCTGGCCAGGACATCTGCATGGATTGAACCCAGGAGCTCTGCATCTAAAAGCTCAAGGCACGGCTGCCTGAGTGATGGGATCTGAGCCCTCAGCTGAGAGGCTGTAGGAAGCTCATAAACGTCCATAAATAGTCTGGCCCCTAGATGGGGACACACGAGTCACCCTGTGTGGGTTGTTCTTCGGGTTGGGGCGCAAGTCCCAAAGGCTGCTAAAAACCAGAGCTCCCTGCGAGGCCAGACCATGGCCTCCTGGCCTCTCCAGCGCCTGGTTCCTCAATGCTAGTTCAGGAGCCAGTGACATCTGGGGAATGTCCCCTCTGTGCCCAGAGCTGCTCCGGAGGCTCCCAGACGTCTGACCATCCCCACCCCCAGTATCAGGTCCCCGTGTGTACCCAGATCCCACTCCCACACTGTAGCTCCCGGAGCCAGGGCCGGATTTCCAGTTAGGAACAGGAGACACGTGCCTAGGGGCGCTGCCGGCGTTCTCAGGGCACCTAAAGGTCAAAAGGGGGTTAAAAGTTTCATATTTTTATGGAAAACCTGAAGGCCGGCTGTAGGCATGGGCGGGGGTGGAGGCTGAAGAGGCTGTGCCTAGGGGCGGGTAAGGTGTCAATCTGGCCCTGCCTGGAGCCCCCATTACAGGGGCCGGGGGTACAACAGCCCAGGATATGCTAGGGCCCGGCCCGGGGGTGCGGGGTTCCCGGGAGGGCGCGAGGTTCCCGCACTGCAAGTGGGGTGCAAAGTATCCCCCCATCTGCCTGGGGCGGGGGCTCAGACACCGGCTCCTCCCCGGGGGGCGAGGGGAGCCCTGGCTGGGGGAGATCAGCGGCTCTAGGCGGGCGGGGGGGGGGCCCAGCTGACCGGTCTCCCGCATACACCGGCGGCCTGGCGAGCTCAGAGTTAAAACCAGCGAGCTCCGAGCCCCGAGCCCCGGGCCGGAAGGGAGCGGCCGGTGCTGCCCCGGCCCACGTGCGGCGGGAGCGGGGAGAGGCGGCGGGGCCCCGGGGAGACGCAGCCGCAGAGGCAGGAAATCGCTGCCCGGTGGGGGGGGGATCGGAGCCGAACTGGGACCGGAGAAACCCCCCCGGCCCTCTCCGCAGCCAGCCCCGGGGTCTGTGGGGCTGAGCCCGGCAGGGTCCCGGCTCCAGCCCTGGGGTATTGCCTGCCCTGCCCTCCGCCTGCACGTTCAAGAAACCTCCCGTGCTTAGATCCACGTGCAGCTCTTCCCGCGGCTGTGTCCGGAGCCATCGCTACAAGGGGCCAGCGCCCCCCATGTGCCTGGAGATCCCCGATTCCCCTGCAGGGGGCGCGGCCCATCTGACCCCAGGGGTCTCCCTGCCTCAAAGGGCCCCTGGGAACACCCCCCCGCCCCCCAGCAGAGAGCCAGGCCTGGGCACATTCTCTGCACCAAGCCCTGGGGGGAGCTTTCACTGAGCCCCCTCTCACCTGTTTCTTCTCCTGAACAGAATTCCCCATCCTCGACCGGGCCACGATCCCCCCGATGGAGCGAGGGGAAGAGCCCAGGGTCCCAGATCTCCAGGGTGCCGAGGAAAAGGAGATCTTGAGAGGCGCTGGGGCAGGTGAGGAATGGGTGACACCAGCTTGGAGACCATCCAGGAACGAAGGGAAAAGCTGGGATCCCAGCAAAGCCGCTGGGAGCCCCCCCAGGTCTGTCTCCGCTCGTCTGGCAGCACGTACACGCCTTGCTCAGGTTCGGTGCCCCATTGCTTTCACTCTTAAAAGGCAAAGGGTGCTGGGCCGGAAGGAGATGCAACATAGGGTTTGGCTTGACATAGCTCCTAGTATTGGGCCCTAGCAATGTATGGCCAGTTCCACAGCTAATGTCAATCCGTGTTGCTCGTTGATTCACACCAGCCCCATTGACTCCGGCGGAGCTACCGGTGGTTCGCACCAGCTGGGGATCAGGCCCCATTGACTCCATCGGAGTGATGCCCATTTACACAAGCATGGGATCTAGCTTGATCTGCACCTTAAAGACCAGCTGGTACTCCCCGCGTCCTTCGTCCTTGTTAGAAAAAATGAAATGAGCATTGCAATATGAGTTTCAGATCTATCCTCATTATCCCAGGCTCTGAGTTTTCACTCCTACCCTTCGTATCACATCCAAATATAAATAATTCCCTAATTGTCTCGTCTCAATATCATCCCTAGCAGGTCACTCCCAGCTCCCACCTGTCCTGCCTAACGCCTGGCAGGAGCCCTCCCTCCCCTCAGCCTTTCTCTGAGGGCTCAGCTGGGCCAATGGAGCAGAACCTGCCCCTCATCTCCCTTCAGGGAAGGGTTTGTGGGAATTCGCTTCCTGCCCATCAGGTTTTCTGCTCCGTGACAAATCCCTTTGCCTCCCTTCTCTCACCAGCACAGGGAACAAGCCCTGGCTGGATTCTCTCTCTCTCCCAGTAGGTGCCGGGACAATCAGTGAGAATGAGGAGGAGAATCCCCAGCATGAAGGGCCTGCGGAACCAGAGCAACACGGGACGTCCTGGAGCCCCAAGCATGGAGACGTTGGTGGGGCAGGACGGCAGCGAGGAGACCTCCCGAGGGAGAGCTCTGCTGAGCGGGAAGGAGATCCCTGGCAGCTCCACGACTCCTCTGGGCATCAGGAGGGGAGACTGACCATATGTGGGCAGTGTGGGAAGAGCTTCTCTCAATACGAAGACCTCGCTGAGCACCAGAGATCCCATAGAGGGGAGAGACCTCATCAATGCCCTGACTGCGGGAAGGGTTTCACCTGCAGCTCCCACCTCCTCCAGCACCAGCGCACCCACACGGGCGAGAGACCCTTCCAGTGCCCTGACTGCGGGAAGGGCTTTGGGGTCAGCTCTCACCTCGTTGTCCACCAGCGGGTCCACACGGGGGAGCGCCCCTACAAATGCCCCGACTGCGGGAAGGGCTTCAGCCAGAGCTCCCACCTGGCCAAGCACCAGCGCACCCACACCGGGGAGCGGCCCTACAGGTGTGCGGCCTGCGGGAAGAGCTTTGGGGACAGCTCCTACCTGATCCAGCACCAGCACACCCACACCGGGGAAAGCCCCGGCCTGGCCGGTGGGATGGGTGCGGAGGAGAGGCCTTACCCATGTCCCCAGTGCGGGAAGAGCTTTGGCACCAAGCTGGCCCTGAGCCGGCACCAGAAACTGCACAGCGAGGAGCGGCCCTATGAGTGCGCTGAATGCGGGAAGAGCTTCAAGCTGAGCCGGCTGCTTATCCAACACCAGCGGATCCACACCGGGGAGCGGCCCTACCGATGCCCCGACTGCGGGCAGAGCTTCGGCCGCAGCTCCCACCTCCGCTCGCACCAGCACATCCACACCGGCGAGAAACCCCACCCCTGCCCTGACTGCGGGAAGGGCTTCAGCCACGGCTTCCAGCTGGCTCAGCACCGGCGCGTCCACACGGGGGAGCGGCCCTACGGGTGCCCAGACTGCGGGCGCAGCTTCAGCCACCGCTCCACCCTCATCAAGCACCAGCGCACCCACACCGGGGAGCGGCCCTACCACTGCGCCCAGTGTGACAAGGACTTCAACTGGAGCTCAGCGTTCATCAAGCATCGCCGGACCCACTCGGAGGAGCGGCCCTTCCGCTGTGCGGACTGCGGGAAGGGCTTCCGCGAGAGCTGCACCCTCATCCAGCACCAGAAGATCCACTCGGAAGAGAAACCCTACAAATGCCCCGACTGCTTCAAGAGCTTCAGCCTCAGCTCCTACCTCGCTAGGCACCAGAAAATGCACACGGTCTAGGGACGCCAGTGGTGGGGCCTGCCCTGCCCGCACAGGGGCATTGTGGGTACCTTTCTGAAGTGGGTATGCACCCCCTGCTTGCACAGAGATGTCCTCTTGCCTTCCCTCTGGTGACTGGAGCGTGTATCAGAATTTATGTGGAATTTGTGGCCCTGGAGGTTTTTAAGAACAGTTCCAGTTCTCGGACAGGTCCCACCTCTCATTGATGGTCTAGGTATAGTTGATCCTGCCTCAATCTGGAGGGGAGGACTAGATGACTTCTCAAGGACCCTTCCAGCCCTACATTTCTATGACTCTGTGAGTCTGCTGCTAACCCCTAAACTGATTTCGTCCCATGGGAAATTCAAACTTTGAATTTCAGAGATTTTAAAAATTGGATTTTTCGTCCCGGTTTGTTGAAAGCTGAGAATTTTTCACAAAATATGATTATGGGGCAAAATATTTCATCTGATTGATTGTTTTGACTGATTATATCATCTATGATATGAGAGGCAGTGTGCTCTAGGGCAGTGTTTCACCACCGGGGCCTTTTCTTGTGGCCACAGCTTCCTGGGCTGTGATGGGGACGGAGAGACGCAAAGCAGTGGCCCCCCCAGCCAGCCCTGGGAGCTGCATGGAGGGAGGCGAGGTCTGTGCAGCTGAGCCCAGACGGGTTCTCCACCCCCCCGAGAAGCTCCCAGGCATCCGGCCTCACCCCATCTCAATCTAAAATGGGTGATGGGGGGGGGGAAATCCATGACTGGTTGCATGTCACCCCAGCATTGTCAGATTCCAATGGGCTTTTCAGTGTCAAACCTGGTCTTTGCAGGACGGTTTCTCACTGTGTGACTTAAATAAACCAGGATTATTTTTTTAAAGGAAACTAGGAAAAACAATTCCATCATGTGCCACCC
Organism: Malaclemys terrapin pileata; assembly: GCF_027887155.1. Lineage (NCBI taxonomy): Eukaryota > Metazoa > Chordata > Testudines > Emydidae > Malaclemys > Malaclemys terrapin. Next base: position 5,242,430 of record NC_071508.1, on the reverse strand, counting down.
TAAGAATCTTATCACATAGGTGACTGGCGTGGCCTGAGCCCCTTTTGTTCTGTGGACCAGCCACTAGAGGGGGACGTGGCAACGCTTTTAGCCCACAAGACCCACAATTAATTGGTCCGGTGGCACCTTAAAGACTAACAGATTTATTTGGGCATAAGCTTTCGTGGGTAAAAAACCTCACTTCTAAGCTTATGCCCAAATAAACTGGTTAGTCTTTAAGGTGCCACTGGACTCCTTGTTGTTTTTGTGGATACAGATTAACACGGCTACCCCCCGATAATTAATTGGTCGACAACCACTGAATGTCGGATCAGCTTTCCTGAGTTCTCTCCCTGGCTCTGGGAGGGATGTGGGGCCTGGTGGGGTAGAGCAGGCTGGGCTGGGAGCCAGGACTCCTGGGTTCTATCTGCAGTGCTAGGAGGGGCGTGGAGTCTAGAGCAGTGGTTACAGATCAGATCATAGAGGGACACAGTGTTTTGGCCTGTTCCTTACAGAAGACAGTCCCCTCCCGGGCCTGGAGATGCTCCGGCCCCTGCTCCCCTAGTGAGGCTCCAGTTCCCAGCTGGCTGTGATCACAGTGGCCCCTGGGGAATTAACCCACCCCCCCATGCTTTGCACTCTCCTGGCTCTGGTCCTGGAGCCCCAGTTATAATGGCCTTGGATACATCAGAGAAAGAGCCGCGCGGGGGCTCTTTGGGAGGGAGCATGGTTCCCTCATTAGGAACATCCTGTGGGGGGCAGAATCCCCAGTAGATTTTGTGGGGTGCTGCATTAAAGTTCAGCCAAGCCAATAATGGGTCCCCCAATATCTGCTCCTGCTGTGAGTTCTCTCTGGGACTGTGAGCCTGCAGGGTCCGGATCTCCTGCCCCACACAGCCCTAGCTGGGGTGTCTGTGTTATCCGCCCCAGGAATCTGCACCAGTCAGCTGAGCTCCCCCCACGCTGGCTCCTTGGGGTCCCAGCTGAACCCTCAAACCAAGACTTGGTGCCAGGGCGGGCTTGGATGGGCACTGGGGCAGCTGGGCAGGGCCACTGTCCCAGCGAGACTGGGGGATCCTAAGATGGGGCAAGCGGAGCCAACGGATGGGCATGTGGGTATGCCCGGAATGGGGGACCAGGCGTTTCCCCTGAAGGTGTGGGGAAGGGTGCATCCTCCACAGGAGGGATCTATACCCCCCTCTCTCCAGCCCAGCCGCCCCCGGGGGACCCTGCATCCTTCCGCCCCGTGCAGAGCCTGTCCCCGCTCCTGGAGCCGCCAGGCCGGGCTACCCAAAGCGGATCTTCCCAGAGCGGAGCCGCCCGTGCCGTCAGCGGGGTTGCAATAGCGCAGGGACCTTCCTGTCCAACCCCCAACCTGGGCTGGAGACTCAGGCAGCCCCTGCTGCCCACGGGGCCGGATCCCCTGTCTGCAATGAGACCCCCCCTCCCCCAGGGAACCAGCAATAACCCGCCCCACCCCGTGCGCTGCAGCCGGGCGGTGAGTGGGGGCGCAGGGCAGGGAGGCAAACAGCCGAGGCAGGAAATCGCTGCCTGGAGAAAGCGGCCGCAGGGCCCGGGGGGGGGGGGGTGGGTCGGTGCCGAAGGGGGGCTGGGACTGGAGGACACCCCCCCCAGCCAGCTCTAGGGCAGTACTGGAGGAGGTGGGTCTGTGCAGCTGAGCCCGGCAGCCCCCCCCCCCCCCCCCAGCCCAGCAGCGAGCCCGCGGGACACCACTGGAGGTTGAGGTTTGTACCATTTCCTTGGAGCAAAGTTACCGACCCCAGGCAGTGAAGAGGAGACGTGCGCTGAAGACAATTTGTGTGTGAGCCATTGAACCAAACTGTCAACCCCGGATCTGCTAGAAACCGCTCCCTAGCCCCAGCCGCTCTGCACGTATGGGCGGCTGTGTGCTGCACTGACATGGCACGAAAAGGGTTAACACACTGTGTGGTTTCCAGGCCCTTAGGTGATCTTTGCGAGATGAGTTCTACTGAGAAGTGTGACTCATTTGTCAAAACACCTCTTCCCTGTGTCATAGGTCAGATCAGTAACACCTTAACAGCCCTGGAGCGGGGTTCCCCTACGGGGCAGGGGGCAGGAGGCCTTGCTGTGCCAGAACTTGGGTGGGTGGGTTTTGGATGAGATTATGAATATAATGCTCCTTATCAAACTGTCTGTACTGAGCTATCTTGATTATCACTTCAAAAGTTTTTTTTCTCTTACTTAATTGGCCTCTCAGAGTTGATAAGACAACTCCCACCTGTTCATGCTCTCTGTATGTGTGTATATATATCTCCTCAATATATGTTTCACTCTATATGCATCCGAAGAAGTGGGTTGTAGCCCACAAAAGCTTATGCTCTAATAAATTTGTTAGTCTCTAAGGTGCCACAAGTACTCCTGTTCTTTTTGAGGATACAGACTAACACGGCTGCTACCCTGATTCCTGTCATTATAAATGTAGATGACAGAGGCACTAGTGTTGATGTAAGACAGACTTCTGGGAGGTATTTGCATCGGTACTGCATGACATGTTGAGTAAAACCTAGAACGATGTAAAATGAACCTGACGCACATGAGAGGGACCAAAAGCTGGCTAAATGATGGGTCTGAAAATGTAACTATAAAATCATCATCCAGTGGGTGTATTTCTAGCGGGTTTCCACCACAGGGATCGGTTCATGGCCCCCCACTATTTAACATTTTTATCGATGGCCTGGAAGAAAACAGAAAATCGTCATTGATAAAGTTTGCAGACAACACACAACACACCCCTGGCTAAATGTGAATGTATAGAAACAAAGAATGTAGATGATGCTTCCAACTTTACCCTGGGAAGCAATGCCTCTGAAGACGTGGGGGTCATGGCAGATAATCAGCTGACCATGAGCTCCCCATGTGATGCGGTGGCGAAAGGGATCAGACATCATTTAGTTGGGGTTGGTCCTGCTTTGAGCAGGGCGTTGGACTAGATGACCTCCTGAGGGCTCTTCCCACCCTAATCGTCTATGATTATGTGCATAAGCAGATGCATACGCAGCGGTATCTTGAGTAGGAGTAGAGTGATTATTTTACTTCTATATTTGGCACTGGTGTGACCACTGCCGGAGCACTGTGTGTTCCATTCTTGTGTCCACAATTCAAGGATGTTGATACATTGGAGAGAGGGTTCAGAAAAGAGCCACAAGAATGATTAAAGGATTAGAAAACCGGCTTTATGGTGATAGATTCAAGGAGCTCAGTCTATTTAGTTTAACAAAGAGAAGGTTAAGGGGGTGACTTGATTACAATCGTTAAGCACCTGCAGGGGGAACAAATATTTGATAATGGGTTTTTCAATGGAGCGGACAAATATATAAGACAATCCCATGACTGCAAGTTGAAGCTAGACAAATTCAGACTGGAAATAAGACGTCCGTTTTTACAGGGAGGGTAATTGACTGGAAGATTTTACCAAGGGTCGTGGTGGATTCTCCATCACTGGCAATTTTAAAATCGATGGGATGTTTTTGTCTAAAAGATCCGCTCTAGGAATTATTTTAGGAAAGTTCTTTGGCCTGTGTTAAGCGGGAGTTCACAACAGATGATCCCAACGGCCTCTTTTGGCCTTGGAATCTATGAATTGTGCTGGGTGGTGCACAGATCCTGACTAAGATCTGGGCCCCCATTGTGCACAGACCCAGTCTGAGATCAAGCCCCATTGTACCAGACACCACACAGACCCCAACCAAGATCAGGGTCCCGCATTGTGGCGGGGGCTGCATAGACCCTGACCGAGATCAGGGCCCCCATTCCACTAAGGAGCTGCCCAGACCCACAGCGAAAGACCGTCCCTGCTCTGAAGAGCTCATAGTCTAAATAGACAGAGGCAGGATTATTATCCCCATTTTACAGATGGGGAAACTGAGGCCCAGAGAGATGCAGTGACTCTCCCAGACAGTCTGTAGCAGAGTTCGGAATTGAACCCAGCTTTTCTGAGTCACAGCCCAGTGTCTGAGCCGCAAGCCTGGCCATTTAGATGAGCCCGAGGAAGTGGAACAACAACCAGTAAATGCTAGTTAGCCATCGATTTGGAGCTGGGGCCCTGTACTCAGAGCGTGCATCACTCCTGACTCCCATCCCTCCTGCCTGACCCCTGGCCAGAGCCCTCCCCTCTCCCAGCCTTTCTCTCAGGGCTCAGATAGGCCACTGCAGCAAAACCGGCTCCTCCTCTCCCCTCAGGGTAGGGTTTGGGTGGTTTCACTTCCTGCCCATGAGGTTTTCTGCTCGGGGACAAACTCCTTTGCCTCCCCCTCTCTCCCCAGCACAGGGAAGAAGCCCCAGCTGGATTCTCTCTCCCAGCAGGAAGGGCCTGCAGGAGCAGATGGCAGGGGAGGTCCCAGAGCCTCAAGTGGGGAGATGCCGGCAGGTGGCAGAGCAGGGTGGGATGGCAGCGGGGGGAGGAGACGACTGGGCAGTGCTGGAGCAGGGCTGTGTCTGTGCAGCTGCAGGGGAGATCAGAGCTTGGATCTGAGTCATATTGTGTGTGGTTCATTCTCTGTCTCCCAGCAGGTGCCGGGGACGGGCGTGAGAACGAGGAGGAGCCGGAACCCCCCAAATGTCCCTCTTGCCACCCGAGCTGGGGGAGCCGCTGACCATCTGCAGCCAGTGCGGGAAGAGCTACCGCCTGAGCACCCAGTTCCTGCGGCACCAGCAGACCCACGTCCGTGAAAAACCCTTCAAGTGCGACGAGTGCGGGAAGAGCTTCGTGGACAGCTCGGCCCTGCTCACGCACCGGCGTGTCCACACCGGGGAGTGGCCCTACCGCTGTGCCGACTGTGGCCGGAGCTTCAGCCGCAGCTCCAACCTGATCCGGCACCAGCGCACCCACCGGGGACTGCGGCCCCACCAGTGCCCTGACTGCGGGAAGAGCTTCGCCGAGGCCTCCTGCTTCCTGCAGCACCGGCACTCCCACTCAGGCGAGCGCCCCTACCTCTGCCCTGACTGCGGGAAGAGCTTCCACCACCGCTCCGTCCTCCTGGCCCACCGCCGCACCCACCTCGGGGAGCGGCCCTACACCTGCTCCGATTGCGGGAAAAGCTTCCACCAGAGCTCCCAGCTCTCCGCCCACTGCCGGGCTCACCTGGGCGTCAGGCCCTTCCAGTGCCCTGACTGTGGGAAGAGCTTCTTGGACAGTTCCTCTCTGATCATCCACCAGCGCATCCACACCGGAGAGAAACCCTACAGGTGCCCCGAGTGCGGGCGTAGCTTCAGCCGCAGCTCCAACCTCCTCAGGCATCAGCGCCTCCATGCCAGGGAGCAGCCCTTCAAGTGTCCCCAGTGCGGGCGGAGCTTCCGGGATGGCTCGGGCCTGGCTCAGCACGAGGGGTCCCACCTGAAAGCTAAGACGTACCAGTGCACCCAGTGTGGGAAGGGTTTCAGCCAGAGCGCCACCCTCATTAGGCATCAGAGAATTCACACCGGGGAGCGGCCCTACACCTGCTCTGAGTGCGGGAAGAGCTTCAGCCAGAGCTCCACCCTCTTCCGACACCGGAGGATCCACACAGGCGAAAGGCCCTACAAGTGTCCCCAGTGTGGGAAAAGCTTCATCGAGAGCTCGGCCCTGATCCAGCATCAGAGAAGTCACACGTGACAGAGGCTACTAGGGGAGCGCATCCGCTGGAAGTTAACCATTGGGCAGTATCAAAGTGGTGCTGGTAGGAGCAGGTGCCTGGAATATCATGGATTAATTAGCAGGAGGAAACATCAACCATTGGCCAATGTCAACGTGGCATTGGCATGACAGCATGGCTGGAACATCGTAGATTAATTGGCTGGAGGAGAGCATCAACTATTGACCAATATCACCATGGTGTTATTGTGCATTTGTGTCTGGAATATCATAGATTTATCAGATGGATGAGAATGTCAATAACTGGCCAATGTCAACATGGCTTTGGTGTGAGAAGTGTGTCTGAATTATCATAAATTAATCAACCGGAGGAGGTCAACCATTGGCCAATGTCAACATGGTTTTGGTTTGAGAATGTGGCTGGATTATCATAGATTAAGCAACCTGAGGAAAAGATCAACCATTGGCCAATGTCAACATGGTTTTGGTGTGAGAATGTGGCTGGATTATCGTAGATTAAGCAACCTGAGGAAAAGATCAACCATTGGCCAATGTCAACATGGTTTTGATGTGAGAATGTGGCTGATTATCATAGATAAATCAACCCAAGGAGAAGATCAACCATTGGCCAATGTCAACATGGTTTTGATGTGAGAATGTGGCTGATTATCATAGATAAATCAACCCAAGGAGAAGATCAACCATTGGCCAATGTCAACATGGTTTTGGTGTGAGAATGTGGCTGGATTGACAGAGATAAATTGACTGGAATTTTCAAATGACCCTAATGGTGTCAAGTGACCAGGTTCAAAATCCCCCCTTGGAAATCCCAACCATAGATGTGGAAGGCCAGAAGGGACCATTACTGTCACCCAGCCTGTCCTTGTGCCTACCACAATGATATACTGACGTTCAGGAAGTGCGGCATCTGCTCAGCGGTAATTGCACTTTCCTGTCTCTGTATGAATTGTCTTTTCCAAGGTGTGTTTGACATGGTATTTAACAAGGTGAAACAGCATTTCCCAAAACAAGACCTCATCATTTCTGCCGTGTAAATGGACCAAATGTCAGTGTTTAAAGTGACCTGCAGAGGGGGAGGAGGGGAAATTAAGGCTGGGTTTGGGCCCCTTTTCTTTATCTTTTATGAAAAAAGTCTGGCCGTTGTATTTTTTAAAAAATTCTGCTTGGTTTGGGTGTGTCCCACAGTAAAGCCGTGTCTACACACAACATTTGTAGCTCTTTCACTACACCGGTCTAGTTACAGTAGTGTGGGCTCAGTTATACTGTTAGGAAGGGACCTTTTTGTATTATTGCTGTTCATTTCTATTTACCATAGTGCCTAGGAATCCTTGTTGTGGACCAAAACCCCAAGGTGCGTGGTGCTGTACAAACATGGAACAAGACGTCAGTCCCTGCCCCAGAAACCGTACAATCTAAGTCCAAAACAAGAGACCACAGATGGATACAGACGGAATGATGGTGGAGTACAAGGAAACAATGGGACACTACTGGTCAGCATGACTGACTGTGGTCTCAGCACCAGCAGTCTCACCACTGTCAAGTTTTTGGTAGGACTGATGGCATAGGAGGGATTTGAAGGAGGAGGATGTTTAAGGGGGAACCCCTCCCCAGTGTGAGGGTTCAGCATGGAAGAAAGCACAAAGGGGCTGGTTCAAAAATGTTAATCCAAGCTGGATTGAAAAATGGTCAGTGATGGAGAGCCCACCATGACCCTTGGAGGAGTTGTTCTTATGACTCTTGGAGAGTTGTTCTTATGCTTAATTATTATCCTCCCAAAACTTTGCCCCCTTATTTCCAGCTTGAATTTGTCTAGCTGCAACCTCCAGCCATTAGATCCTGTTATGCAATGTAACTGTATCAGTAAAAAAATAAATCACACCCTGACCAACAAAGCTCTGCTGGTAAAAGACCTAGGAAGACACAGTAATACTGGTGAAAAAGGCTGTTGCTGGAATAGCTTATTCTGGCCGGGGAACTGATATAAGCCAAGCTAAAAGAACTCTTTCGGTGGTATAAGCTATGTCACCACTAGGGGGCTTGCTAATATAACTATCCTGCTATAACCGGGGTTCTCAAACTTTTTTTGCTGGGACGGGGACCCCCTTTGAAAATATTTCACGCTGTGATGACCTCCCCCCGAAAAAGTAATGCTCCCCCATACCATGCCATCCTTACTTCTGCACTGCTGCTGGCAACAGCGCTGCCTTCGGAGCTGGGCACCAGGCCTGCAGCCTCCACTCTCGCGACCCCCCTACAATAGTCTTGTGACCCCCTTTTGGGCCAGGACCCCCAGTTTGAGAAACTCTGTGCTATAAACTACATGTTTCCCAAACCCGAAGAAAAGCGCGTCTCTCTTACCAACAGAAGTTGGTCCAATAAAAGATATTACAGTACCTCACCCACCTGGTCTCTGATATCCTGGGACCAGCCCGGCTACCACAGCACTGCATAAGCTACACGGAAGGCTCTTTCTAGTGTAGACAAGACCCAACTCTGTGTTAGATCGACAAGGCCCAGGGTTCAATCATTCCATTGGTCATAGGCACCGACTCCGTGGGTGCTCTGGGGATGGAGCACCCATGGGGAAAAATTGGTGGGTGCTCTGCACCCACTGGCAGCTCCCCGCCCCCCCGCCCCAGCTTGCCTCCGCCTCCTCCCCTGAGCATGCCGCGTGCCCGCTTTTCCCCCCTAGCTCCCAGCGCTTGGGAGGTAGGGGGGTCGCGGCCTGCTCGGGGAAGAGGCGGGGTTGGGGCGGGGATTTGGGGAAGGAGTCCAATAGGGGCAGGGAGGGGGCGGAGACTTTGGGGAAGGGGTTGGAATGGGGGCAGGGCAACGGTGGAGTCAGGGCAGCGGTGAGGCCAGGGGTCGCGAGCACCCACCGGTGCCAGGGAAGGTTGGTGCCTATGCCATTGGCCCTCTGTGGCAGTGCAGAGGGGGTAGGGAATTATTCCCTTGGGGTTACTGACCATCCCCCAAGGGAAATCCAGCAGCAGGTGCTGTTAGTGGGGCTGGCTGCACGGTTACAGGCCTGCTCTGGGGAAGTGAGGGGGTTGGGAGATTCGTAACTTGAAGTCTACAGTAGATTCCTTGTGAGACGCCGCTGGTGGGGGGGGGGGGGGGGTTGAGGGCTGTTTATACATGGATCTCTCGCCTGGTGCTGAGATGCAGCAACTTCTGGAGTGCGGTGTGGGGGTGTTTAACAGGAACACGGCACAGTGCTTGAGGAGGGAAGTGAAAGAGAATCCTGCAGTGAAGCCACAACTGGGGGTGGGGGGCATGGGGGATAGCGGGAAATGAAACGCAATTACCCAACTGGGGGTGCTGTTTTTATTGCTGTGTGTATCAGCTTTAACTGAGCTCAGAACCCCGTTGTGCTGTCCAGACACACACTGTCCCCCAGGAACTTAAAGGCTCTCAGCAGAGCACGGCGTGTTTTTCAGACGGGGAGAGGCTCGGTGACCTGACCAAGGTTACCCAGGAGCTGATCGCGGAGCCAGGAAATGAACGCAGGTCTCCAGCACAGGCACCTGCCCCCCTCCTGGGGCTGCCCCCAGGCTGCAGGGGTCACGCCCCGATCCTGGGGGGAAAGGTCTGGGCTCAGTTTCTTCCATTGAGCCCATCACGCTGGGATCTCTTGGCTCCAACAGGCACAACCCCTACTCCCAAAGCAAGGGCAGCCCAGTACCACAGGTTACACGTAGCCCCCCTTTTCCAGTCGGGGTCCCCTGCCATGACCCCCCCCCCCCCCGAACCTGCTGCTCGGAAGACACCTGACCCAAACAAGGCAGGATTTTCTGACACTCCCCCGCCTCCCCCACCAGATGTTTCGAATTTTGTCACTGGAAACGAGCCCGAAGAGCGGAAGGAAATGCAGATGCTTCTGCGCTCCTCTCCCCCTCCCCCGCAGGCCCGCTGCTGTCTCCACCCCCGTGGGAAAAGCGGGTGATAGAAATCTGCATAATCATTTCCCCAAAACTCTGTTTCCAGCACCTCGAGCTGGCTGCTCCCCCCTCCGCCCGGCTGCTGTCTCCCCAAGGGGCTGGCGAGCCCGCCCGGCTGGATTTCTTCCTTTGGCATCATGCCCCGCGTCATCTAACAACCCAGATCCCTGGGCACCCATCACGCTCCCGATCCTGACATGGCCGGGACCCCATGTGCCTTCCCACTGCTGCTGCTGCTGCTGCTCGGGCCGCCTCTCAAAGGTGGGTTGAATTGAGGGAGCCCCGTGCACGTGGACGGCCCAGGGGTTGGAGGGTGTCTGGACTGAAAGCACCTGGTGGGGCAGCGGATTGAAGGGGGAGGCAGCTGGGCTGAGAGGTTGGTTTGGCACCAGCCCCAGGGGATGGCGGAGGTTTGGTGAAGACGGTAATGGGGATGGGAAGAACCAACCCTGGGCACCGCAATGGGTGTGTGGGTTCCTCTCACTCCAGCAGCTGGCCTCGGGAGGGTGGGGGGCTGCACTGATTGGAAAGGAAGGGGCGACGAGAGAGCAGCAGACCCATTAGCAATGTCATGGCTGCTGGGCAGCATCTGGTGTGTCTATAAAGGGAGGGCAGTGGGGTTGATGCCAAGCTCCAGTTGTGAGACACGCCCCAGGCTGGATCCCCTTGGTCATGAGAGTCGCCCCGGGCTGGGTGCCTTCGGCCATGAGCGATGTCCCGAGCCAGATGCCCTCAGTTGTCAGTGTCAGCCCAGATCAGATGCCCTTTGTCCTTAGCGATGCCCCTGTGACCGACCCAGGGTACAATCCAGACTAACGAGTAGCTGTGTCACCCCTGCCCTGTAATCGAGAGTGCCCTTTACATTGCTTTCCTGCTAGCCTGAACACTGCTCACAGCCTCCAGCATGCAAATCATTCCCAGCTGGGTCTGTGTTTGCTGTAGCCAGCCAGCCACACCCTGGCTCTTACCAGCCTTGGTTATACTGCAGGGTGATTCCAACTCACTCCCAGTCTCCGATTTCCCCCCAGAAATCTGTCCTGTACTGACCAGCCCTCTCCTGGACAATACAAGTTTATATAAAGTCTGTCAATTTATTAATAGAAATAATATACACACATCTTGTTACCCTAAATGGAGTTTCCCTGACACTTCAATTTAAACACACCGGATTGGATAAAGCAGTAAAACAAGTTTATTAACTACAAAGAGAGATTTTAAGTGAGTACAAGTAATGAGTAGGGCCATACCAAGTTCACGGCCCATTTTGGTCAATTTCATGGTCATAGGATTGAAAATATTTCACTCTGAAATTTCACAGTGTTGTAATTGTAGGAGTCCCGACCCAAAAAGGAATTGTATGTGTGCAGGGGCGGCTTTAGGCACCAGCAAAGCAAGCAGGTGCTTGGGGCAGCCCATTTGCAGGGGCGGCAGGAATCCAGCATGGGAGCTGAGAACCAACAGGGGGCCCTGGGAGCTGTAGTTCCTTGGTTAGCGCCCTGCCTATAGAGCCAGCCCTGGAGCAGGGAAAGAACTACATTTCCCAGCATTCCCTTGGCCACTACCAACAGGAAAGAGGGGAAGGGAGTGAGGTAGCTGAGACCTCATGCTGCAGCCTGCTGTGAGTGGAGAGCTGCACTGGGAAGGGCAGGGAGACCATATTTTAACATTAAAAAATAGGACACTCCACAGGGAGGGAGGGTAGCCCCACCCTGCCCCCATCCACTCCCTCCGACTGCCCCCCACAGAAACCCCAACCCATCCAACCCCCTGTCCCCTTCAGGACCCCTGCCCCTAAATGCCCCCCAGGACCCCACCCCCTATCTAAGCGCCGCTGCTTCTTGTCCCCTGATTGCCCCCTCCTGGGACCCCTGCCCCTAACTGCCCCTTGGGATCCCACCCCCTACCTAAGCCTCCCTTCTCCTTGTCCCCAACTGACCCCTCCTGAGACCCCCCCCAACTTCCCTCCTAGGACTCCACCCCCTACCTGGCCCCTGACAAACCCCTGGGACTCCCATGCCTATCCAACCGCTGCCTGTCCCCTGACTGCCCCCCCCACTCCTGACCCATCTAACACCCCCTTCTCCCTGCCCCTGACAGCCCCCCAAACCTCCGCCCCATCCAACCCCCCAGCCCCTTTACTGTGCCACTCAGACCACCCCCCCCCCCCCAGCACCTGCCTTCCAGTGCTCAAGCTCAGTTTGGGCAGCTGTTACTTCATTTCTCCCAAATCAACTATACTGATCCACTGTATCTTGCTGTAGAAAAAGTACAATAAATTGAGCAAGAAATGCTCCCCAGTGGTTATTAGGACTGGAATTGCTATTTTCAACAGCCATTGCCTTGTTTGTTTGTTTGTTTGTGTAAAAGGAAGACAGTGATATTGCATTGGCAAATTCCCCATAGAAACAAAGAGTGGAACAAAAGAATAATAAAGGCACCTCAACTTTTCCTCATTTATGTAGGACAGTCTTATAATATGCACCCAGATATCCTCCAGTCACACAAGTTGAAAATTGTTCCACTTCACTGCAGTTCTGTAACCCTACTGGAACCAATCCTGTCTGTGTTCTGTGCACATCCAAAATTCCTGCTGAATGACCTGCCATGGGAGTGAGTGACCAGTGACCTAGGGCTGCGGCGGAAGGAGGGTGCAGGTGGAGGTGGGAGAGAGCCCAGGGCTGGGGCGGCAGGAAGTGTGGGTAGGGGGGAATGAGGGAGCCCAGAGCTGGGGTGGCGGGGGGGGGGGGGGAGAGCCCAGGGCTGGGGCAGCGCCCAGGGCTGGGGCAGCAGGGGGGTGCGGCAAGGAGTCCAGGGCTGGTATGGTATTGCCACCCTTACTTCTGCGCTGCTGCCTGCAGAGTTGGGCCCTCGGTCTGCAGCCGCCGCTCTGGTACGGTATTGCCACCCCTACTTCTGCGGCGCTGCTGGCGGGGCGCCGCCTTCAGAGCTAGGTGGCCGAACAACAGCCACCGCTCTTTGGCTGCCCAGCTCTGAAGGCAGCAGCACAGAAGTAAAGGTGGCAATACCGCGACCCTCCCAAAAATAACCTTGTGACCCCCCCCTGCAATGCCCTTTTGGGGCAAAAATGAGGAGGTTCGTTCAACAGAAGGGAAAAGGTAGAGTGACTAAAGTGAAATCCCTGCAAGCTGCATGGACACTTTTCAAAGACACCATAATAGAGGCCCAACTTAAATGTATACCCCAAATTAAAAAACACAGTAAAAGAACTAAAAAAGAGCCACCGTGGCTTAACAGCCATGTAAAAAGCAGTGAGAGATAAAAAGGCATCTTTTAAAAAGTGGAAGTCAAATCCTAGTGAGGTAAATAGAAAGGAGCACAAGCACTGCCAAATTAAGTGTAAAAATGTAATAAGAAAAGCCAAAGAGGAGTTTGAAGAACGGTTAGCCAAAAACTCAAAAGATAATAAAAATGTTTTTTAAGTACATCAGAAGCAGGAAGCCTGCCAAACCACCAGTGGGGCCCCTGGACGATGGAGATAAAAAAGGAGCACTTAAAGACGATAAAGTCATTGCGGAGAAACTAAATGAATTCTTTGCTTCAGTCTTCATGGCTGAGGATGTTAGGGAGATTCCCAAACCTGAGCCGTCCTTTGTAGGTGACAAATTGGAATTGTAGGAGGAATTGTCACAGATTGAAGTGTCATTAGAGGAGGTTTTGGACTTAATTGATAAACTTAACAGTGACAAGTCAGCGGGACCAGATGGCATTCACCCAAGAGTTCTGAAAGAACTCAAATGTGAAATTACGGAACTATTAACTTTGGTTTGTAACCTGTCCTTTAAATCAGCTTCTGTACCCAACAACTGGAAGATAGCTAATGTAAAGCCAATATTTAAAAAGGGCTCTAGAGGTGATCCCGGCAATTACAGACCAGTATGTCTAACGTCGGTACCGGGCAAATTAGTTGAAACAACAGTAAAGAATAAAATTGTCAGACACATAGAAGAACATAAATTGTTGGGCAAAAGTCCACATGGTTTCTGTAAGGGGAAATCGTGTCTTACTAATCTATTAGAGTTCTTTGAAGGGGTCAACAAACATATGGACAAGAAGGATCCAGTGGACATAGTGTACTTAGATTTCCAGAAAGCCTTCGACCAGGTCCCTCACCAAAGGCTCTTACGTAAATTAAGTTGTCATGGGATAAGAGGGAAGATCCTTTCATGGATTGAGAACTGGTTAAAAGACAGGGAACAAAGGGTAGGAATAAATGGTAAATTTTCAGAATGGAGAGGGGTAACTAGTGGTGTTCCCCAAGGGTCAGTCCTAGGACCAATCCTATTCAACTTATTCATAAATGATCTGGAGAAAGAGGTAAACAGTGAGGGGGCAAAGTTTGTAGATGATACTAAACTGCTCAAGGTAGTTAAGACCAAAGCAGACTGTGAAGAACTTCACAAAATTAAGTGATTGGGCAACAAAATGGCAAATGAAATGTAATGTGGATAAATGTAAAGTAATGCACATTGGAAAAAATAACACCAACTACACATACAATATGATGGGGACTAATTTAGCTACAGCAAATCAGGAAAGAAATCTTGGAGTCATCGTAGATAGTTTTCTGAAGATGTCCGCGCAGTGGCAGTCAAAAAAGCAAACAGGATGTTAGGAATCATTAAAAAAGGGATAGAGAATAAGAGGGAGAATATCTTATTGCCCTTATATAAATCCATAGTACACCCACATCTTGAATACTGCGTACAGATGTGGTCTCCTTATCTCAAAAAAGATATACCGGCATTAGAAAAGGTTCAGAGAAGGGCAACAAAAATGATTAGGGGTTTGGAACGGGTCCCATATGAAGAGAGATTAAGGAGGCTAGGACATTTCAGTTTGGAAAAGAGGAGACTAAGGGGGGATATGATAGAGGTATATAAAATCATGAGTGGTGTGGAGAAAGTGAATAAGGAAAAGTTATTTACTTGTTCCCATAATATAAGAACTAGGGGTCACCAAATGAAATTAATGGGCAGCAGGTTTAAAACAAATAAAAGGAAGTTCTTCTTCACACAGCGCATAATCAACCTGTGGAACTCCTTGCCTGAGGAGGTTGTGAAGGCTAGGACTATAACAGCGTTTAAAAGAGAACTCGATAAATTCATGGTGGTTAAGTCCATTAATGGCTATTAGCCAGGATGGGTAAGGAATGGTGTCCCTAGACTGTTTGTCAGAGGGTGGAGATGGATGGCAGGAGAGAGATCACTTGATCATTGCCTGTTAGGTTCACTCCCTCTGGGGCACCTGGCATTGGCCACTGTCGGTAGACAGGATACTGGGCTAGCTGGACCTTTGATCTGACCCAGTACGGCCGTTCTTATAGGACTAACCCTGATTGGTTCTTAGACAAATTAAGAGCAGGGGAAATGGCTACATTTATCAGAACTTGTTTCATTGTGTTATAAATATTTTTAAAATGTTACAATTAGTGTCATGTCTTTTGCTTGGTGCACAACAAAAATTATATGAAGGAACTACACAGGCACAGATGGCCCCCCCAAACCATGTTTATTTATGTACAAACATACAAGACCTTGCTTAGTGCACACTATGCTCAGACTGATTTCTGATGGCTTCTAAAACACAGATCACAGTGAGCACCATTAAAGGACTCACAAATAACTTAGAGGGATACTACCCTATTCCCTCACACACTACAACTAGTTAAACCAGTCTTTAATGTTGCTGGGAGAGTTGCACAGTAGTGGTGTGGCTTTGCTTAATACACTTTACTTTTCACGTTACTTGGAGAACTCTTCATCTGTGCTGTCATAAACATACAGCGAAGGGTAGCATAAAATCCCTCCTTTACCTGTAAGGGGTTAAGAAAGTCAAATAACCTGGTTGGAGATGGATGGCAGGAGAGAGATCACTTGATCATTGCCTGTTAGGTTCACTCCCTCTGGGGCAC
Organism: Malaclemys terrapin pileata; assembly: GCF_027887155.1. Taxonomy (NCBI): domain Eukaryota; kingdom Metazoa; phylum Chordata; order Testudines; family Emydidae; genus Malaclemys; species Malaclemys terrapin. Next base: position 5,226,946 of record NC_071508.1, on the reverse strand, counting down.
CTGGCATTGGCCACTGTCGGTAGACAGGATACTGGACTGGATGGACCTTTGGTCTGACCCAGTACGGCTGTTCTTATGTAGGACCCCCAATTTGAGAAACGCTCGTCTCCACCCATGAAATCTGTGTAGTACAGGGTAAAAAGCACACACAAAAAAACCAAATAGATTTCACGGGGGGGGGAGATCAGATTTCACAGTCTGAGACGCATTTTTCATAGCTGTGAATTTGGTAGAGCTCTAGTAATGAGGCGTAAACATCAGAAATAGTTACAAGAAACAAAGCTCAAATGCAACTGGTGCCTAACTTAACACACTATGTTAAATTCAAAGCAGAGTTTTCTCATTACATGTTCTCAGCAGTCTTGCTGACCAAACTTCTTAGGTCAGGACCCCTTCTACAGTTCAATGGCCTTCTGGTGCAGTGAATCAATGGATGTAGAGAGTGTCAGTATCCGTCCCCCACTTGGAAAATGTGTGTGTGTGTGGAGGGGGAGTTGCGGGGTGTGTGCGTGTAAGGATGCTCCCTGCTGCTTTTCCTCACCCGTTGGACCTTCTTTTCATAGAATCATAGAAGATCAGGGTTGGAAGGGACCTCAGGAGGTATCTAGTCCAACCTCCTGCTCAAAGCAGGACCAATCCCCAACTAAATCATCCCAGCCAGGGCTTTGTCAAGCCGGACCTTAAAAACCTCTAAGGGTGGAGATTCCACCACCTCCCTAGGTAACCCATTCCAGTGCTTCCCCACCCTCCTAGTGAAAAAGTTTTTCCTAATATCCAACCTAGACCTCTCCCACTGCAACTTGAGACCATTACTCCTTGTTCTGTCACCTGGTACCACTGAGAACAGTCTAGATCCATCCTCTTTGTAACCCCGCTTCAGGTAGTTGAAATGGGGGAAGACCAGATTTCACAGTCTGGGACACATTTTTCATAGCTGTGAATTTGGTAGGGCCCTAGTAATGAAGCATAAACATCAGAAATGGTTACAAGAAACAAAGCTCAAATCCCCCCTGTAACGGTGCGGGCTCACCCCTGCGGCACCTCCTGCTGGTCATCCATGGGAATTAGCTCTCCAGCCATTGGAGCGCCATCTGCAGGCCAGTGTCTCGCTACCGCTTGGCTCCCTGTGTCCCTCCCAGACCTGGTGCCCTGTTATCTGGGGTGCTGCCCCCTGGCAGTAACCCCTCAGTCTTAGGGTCTCCCCTCCCCAGGGAACCCCCACCCACTGTCCCCACCTCACCTCAGTATAAGGCTGCTGCCAGTCATCGTTTAACCCCACTCCCTGGGGCAGACTGCAGTATAGGCCACTCATCACTGGCAAGGTTGGGTTTGGACCTGCTGCCTTGGCCTACCCCTGGGCTGCCCTCTGCAACCCCCAGTACCCCTTGGCCTTCTGCTAGGCCGCAGCCTGGGGCTTTCCAGGCTGGACTCCCCAGCCTTTCCCCAGCCCTGCTCCACTCAGGTACCCTGTCTCTAGCTCTCTGCAGCCAGGCCCTTCTCTCTCTGAATGCAGAGAGAGACTGCTGAGTTCCTGGCTCCCAGCCTTTTTATACAGGCCAGCTGTGGCCTGACTGGGGTGTGGCCCAGCTGCGACCATTTCCCCAATCAGCCAAGGTTTGCTGCTTTCCTAGTAGCAGCCCTCTCGCAGTCTCAGCCCTCTCCCAGGGCTGATTTCAAGCCCTTCAGGGCAGGAGCGGGTGACCACCCCGCTACACCCCCTCATTCTTCTCTTCTGCAGACTAAACAAGCCCAGTTCCCTCAGCCTCTCCTCGTAAGTCATGTGCTCCAGCCCCCTAATCATTTTTGTTGCCCTCCGCTGGACTCCCTCCAATTTTTCCACAGCCTTCTTGTAGTGTGGGGCCCAAAACTGGACACAGTACTCCAGATGAGGCCTCACCAATGACGAATAGAGGGGAATGATCACGTCCCTTGGTCTGCTGGCAATGCCCCTACTTCTACAGCCCAAAATGCTGTTAGCCTTCTTGGCAACAAGGGCACACTGTTGACTCATATCCAGCTTCTCGTCCACTGTAACCCCTAGGTCCTTTTCTGCAGAACTGGTGCTTAGCCACTTAGGACTCTGCACTTGTCCTTCTTGAACCTCATCAGATTTCTTTTGGCCCAATCCTGTAATTTGTCTAGGTCCCTCTGTGTCCTATCTCTACCCTCTATGGGTAGGAATTTCCCTTCCTGCTTGATGTCTCTGAGGTTTGTTTCCCTTCCTGCTTGATGTCTCTGTTTACTGCATAAATGCAAATTAAGCCGAGCACCCTTTCCTTTGTCTGAGACAGGCCTGTTTGCCAACCTCAGTTTGCAATACGTGTTAAGAACGCCATACAGTAGAATCTTATACCTTCACGTACAATTTTGCCACACACATTTTATCAGGACAATAACCAGCAAATTATGAGATTTCAAATACCTCACAAGGCATACGTTGCACAAAGCTTATTACAATAGGGTGCAGGGGGTGGGCATAAGGGTACGTTCTGTCACAGCCCCCAGCCAGATGCCCTCAGTTGTTAGCGTTGCCCCAAACTGGATGCCCTTGGTCGATAGAGATACCCCGGCCTGGACACCCTCGATTGTTAGAGACACCCTGGGCTGGGTGCCCTTGGTCATTAAAGACAGCCTAGGCCAGATGCCCTTGTTAATTTCAGCTGGATGCCCTCAATCATTAGTGATGCCCCAGGCTGGACACCTGCAACTTTGTCATTGTCCCCAATCCATTTTCCCCTAAACACGGCCCAACTTTTCAATCCTTTTTTAGTGTGTGTTTGGGGCTGCGGGCTCCCCTCCTGCCAGCAAAACCTCCAGCCTAGCCACTGTGGCTGTTCAGAGGGGAAACAGCTGCACCTGGGGACAGCTCAGATCTCAGGCTGGGTGTCTCTCAGGCCTCTGAGTGTGTGCGGCTCCCTCTAGGCAGGGCTGCCCGGCCATGAGCAGCCTGTGAACCGCGGGAATCATGGGGCACGAGAGCAAATCCTTCCCACACCCTGAATCTACCCTGGTGAGTCAGCGGGTTAAGCTGATGAATGGACTCCTCTTCCAAAAGGTCCAGCCCCCGCCTAGCTCTCCTGTGTGCCACAAGCCCCACTGGCCTCCCTGCTGCACGGCGTCCACCCCCAATCCTGCTCTCACGTGTGCCCCCACCGGTGCTCCCTCCCCATTGCGGGAACCCCTCCCCCGCCACCCCGACTAGCACCCCAATCTGTGATCCCTCCCCATTGCGGGAACCCCTCCCCCGCCACCCCGACTAGCACCCCAATCTGTGATCCCTCCCCATTGCGGGAACCCCTCCCCCGCCACCCCGACTAGCACCCCAATCTGTGATCCCTCCCCATTGCAAGAACCCCTCCCCCACCACCCCAGCTAGCACCCCAATCTGTGATCCTTCCCCATTGCAAGAACCCCTCCCCCACCACCCCAGCTAGCACCCCTAATCTGTCATCCCTCCCCATTGCAGAAACCCCTCCCCCTGCCCCCCAACTAGCACCCCTATCTGTGATCCCCCCCATTGCAGGGAGCCCTCCTCCAGTCCCCCTCTAAGGACACGTCTTCACTGGCAACGTTAAAGTGCGGTCGCGGCCCCCATGCTTCAGCAGCGCTTTAACATGGCTTGTGTCATCACGGCCGAGCGCTGGGAGCGAGATCTTACAGCGCGCTAAAAAACCCACCTCCGCGAGGGGCATAGCTCCTGTCTCCACTGGCGCGTTACAGCGCTGAAACATGCAGCGCTTGGAGGAGTGTTTCTCCCCCCCCCCCCCCCCCGCCGAGTGAGAAAGTTGAGGTGCCCTAAAGTGCCAGTGGAGACAAGCCCTGAGAATCTTACCTCTCCAGCCTTCAGGACACCTGGGTTTTTCATGCCCTCGGGCCGAGCGCTAGGCCATGTTGTCAACTCACAATATTTGGCACTTCACATAAAGCCCCAGCTGCAGGAGCCGTGTTTAGATGCGAATGACCCCGTCGTATTTTAAAACACAGGGCAGCTCTCCAGCCCTTGTCTTGGGGAGAGACACGAGCAACAGGAACTCTTGATAGCTTAGAAATCAAATAAGGAAAACCACAAATTTATCACGGTAAAAAAAATACCCACCCAAAATATTTGAAGCCAATCTTACGATTTCAGGGGACTTGGTGTCTGATTTTTGAATGCTTGGGAATGGCAATACGGCGGCAGGGCCCTAGAGGTTAAAATGAAAAAAAACACCCCAGCTTTCTGTCAGATTGTACTCAGATAATTACAAACAGTTATTTCCTTGTGGCCTGTGGTTTGCAGCGTGTGAAGAAAGCGCACAAGCAGAACCGCTGCTTTCTCCACACTTACTTCCTGTAACAGCACTGGGGCAAACCAGATGGGAGGGCTAATGGGTTGGAGCCAGGGGGGCTGGGAGCCAGGACTCCTGGGTTCTGTCCCCAGCTCTGGAGAGGGAGTGGGGCCTAGTGGGTTGTAGCCAGGGGGGCTGGGAGTCAGGACTCCTGGGTTCTGTCCCCAGCTCTGGAGAGGGAGTGGGCTCTAGTGGGCAGGGGTTCTGAGTTCTACCCCTGTTTTGTCTCCCATTGGCCTGCGATGGAATGAAAATGCCTTTCACGGCCTGCAAGGCCACATCTCTCCGTGCAGCAATGCACTGGTGAAGATGCTCAAGCCCAGCGGCTCTACAGCCTTTCCAGGTGCCTGGACCCCTCTCAGGAGTCGGATTTCTCTTGTGTACCCCACGTTTCACCTCCACCTAAAAACGACTGGCTTACAAAACCAGACATAAACATACGAAAGTGTCGTAGCCACACTAGTACTGAACAACGGCTGCCTTGCTCATTTTTACCATATAATTATAAAATAAAGCCATCGGGGTATAACTATTGCCCTTACATTTCAGGGTATAGCGCGGTATAGACAAGCCATTGTCTGTATGACGTTTTAGTTTGTACTGATTTCGCTAGTGTTTTTTAGGTAGCCTCTTGTAAAACTAGGCAAAGCTCCAGATGAGGTGATGTACCCCCTGGAAGACCTCTGTGTACCCGCAGGGGCATGCGTACCCCTGGTTGAGCACCACTGTCCCGTTGTCATAAAAAGCCCACCTCTGTAAGCGGCAGACTCACACCCCTGAGTGACATAAGTGATGCCAACTGAGGCTGTAGTGTAGACAGCGCTTCCACCGTAGACTAGCCAGTTGTTTATTTCGCACGCCGGCTTTCAACATAGCAGGGCCTCTTCCTCTTTCAGTTTTTGTCACCTGCAGCTAGGAAACCACCTGGGGCTGGGGGCATGTGGTTAACGCAGAGGAGAGCACTTAGAAATGCGAGGGAGCGTAGGGGGGTTAGAAAGACGGATTATAGAGGGGCGGTAGGACCACTGGAGCTAAGGGAGCTCAGCAGAGAGCCTGCACTTGGCAGCTGATTTCTCTTAAATGCTCTAAAATCCCCAGACCGACTGGATTTGGCTTGAAAACTGCTCTGCTCCGAGGGCTGTGGGGTAGGGATAATGGTCCAGATGTGAGATGGGGGTTCTAATGTTTTGAGGGCTTGAACGCTCCCCAAACTGAGTGCACCTGGAGCCATGATCTGCGCCAGCATGCTGGGTAAAAGCCAGCTCTTTAATCCCTTGAGACCATCAGTACAAGGTATTTGCTGCCTTGTGGCTTTTGAAGCTTTTTGAAGCTCACGGGTTGTGAGTTGGAAGCTCTTTGCACACTACAGCGTGTGTCGGTGTAGCTTACGTCACTGCGGGGGCTGGAGCAGTGAAGCAGACGGGAGAGCAGTTTAGAGCAGCTAGATTAGAGAGATTACAGCGGTGGAGCTGCGCCACTATGAGCTCTCAAGGGTAGCCGGAGCCTGAGCTGGGCCTGGGGGAGCAGACTGAGCAACGCATGGTGTGTGCACTAGCTGTTCTCAGTCTGAGCGGGAGGCCCCTAATGGAAGTTTGGCTTCAGTTCCAGAGCTGGTATTTCAAAGTCCACAAGCAGATTGATATTTTATTCCAGTAAATTCACTGACAACCACCTTCATGAGCGCAGGGTTAAGGTGGCCCGGGGCTGTCTCATGCCCTTTCAGAATGCTGAGTTCAGCAAAGCACAACCTCCGAAAACCAGGAAATACAGAGTTAATACATAACCTTAACTCTGCCCTCTTTGAGTGATGCCCCGACGTCATGGGCGGCGGGCAGCATAGGCATGGGAAGGCTGTGCCTCCCCAAACAGCCTGGCATGGCCACGCCCACGCTCCTCCCCCAGGCTCCCTCCTGCCTGTTTCAGTTCCCTTCCCTCTGGTGCTCTTCTGTGGAGGAGAGGCTGGGGCAGGCACACACAATGCCCAGGGCTGGGGGAGCTCCGGGGTTGGGCTGGGGGTGCTCCGGCTGCGCCACCCACCCACCCAGTGCTCTGGCTGAGGGAACTCTGTCCGTGCCGCCCACCTGGCATTCCAGGGCTGGGGGCGTGTTGGGGGAGCAGCGGCCGTGGGGGGGCGGGGGGTCTGTGCTCCTGGCTCCGAGGGGGGGCGGGGGGGAAGAAGGGTGGGAGGGGTGGGACCTCCAGCGGAGGGGAAGGGGACTGGGGCTAGTCTCCCCCAACGGTGCATTCACCAGTCGCCCATGCCCAACGTGCTCATAACACACACACTGACCTGCTGCCTTTGTGCCATACTGACCAGGAGCTCCCTACACCTGCCCTATGCTCACTTAGCCTCGAACACAGAAAGAACCCCCCCACCTGCTACATTTTGCAACCCCTGTAGCACCCCCATCACCTTCATGCGCATGGTGCCGTCCGGCACTTTGCTTTCACTTAGCCTCCGTTAAACCCACAGAGCTCACTCACCACCCACCTCGCTGCTGGCAAGCCCGAGGGCAAGGAGACCCCTGTGCCCTGCTACTGACACAGCCTACACCCCACAGGGCTGAAACGACTGGCTCTCCCAAGACACACATACACGGGGGTCAGGGAGAGGGGCTCACAATTCCTCCCCCCACCAGATCAGCGTATACCATCACAGCTCTGCCAAGCTGCTCCAACTAATCCCTCCATCATTCAGCATAGCTACTCCTAGTCCAGGGAATGCAGTGCATGCGGATCATAGAATCATAGACTGCAGCATATTCTCCTCTGCCAATGAGACTCGTCTTGGTGACTTTACTGAGTGAGAGGCCTGTCTCTTGGAGAGTCATCCGGACGTTTGGGAGATGCTATCCACCCTCTAACCTGAAAGCAGCTCCTGCTTAGTTGGCTAGCAGCATGGGGGCAAGGTGATCCTAACACTGGGCCTGTTCCTACTTGTAATGTTACTTCAGAGTTAATGTGTGCTCTTGTTTTGACATAACTTGATCTTATCTCGTTGCACTGAGGAGGAGAAGTGTATTTAGAATAAGGTCAGGAATATTTTGTTTTGTCTCTAGTGCTTTCTGTAAAGCATGCTGGTATCTGAGGGGACTTAGAATCATAGAATCATACAATATTAGGGTTGGAAGGGACCTCAGGAGGTCATCTAGTCCAACCTCCTGCTCAAAGCAGGACCAATCCCCAACTAAATAATTCCCAGTGGCTCTTGCCAGCCCTGGGGGAGCACAAGGGGGTTCCAAAGAAGATGGATCTAGACTGTTCTCAGTGGTAGCAGATGACAGAACAAGGAGCAATGGTCTCAAGTTGCAGTGGGGGAGGTTTAGGTTGGATATTAGGAAAAACTTTTTCACTAGGAGGGTGGTGAAGCACTGGAATGGGTTCCCTAGGGAGGTGGTGGAATCTCCTTCCTTAGAGGTTTTTAAGGCCCGGCTTGACAAAGCCCTGGCTGGGATGATTTAGTTGGGGATTGGTCCTCCTTTGAGCAGGGGGTTGGACTAGATGACCTCCTGAGGTCCCTTCCATCCCTGATATGCTATGATTCTATGATTTGCCTTCACTTTGTATTTCCTGGTTTGTAGCGGTTCAAGTTTTGCTGAACATGACATTCTGGGAGGCTATGAGAGAGCCTCCGGCGACCTTTCCTCTGTGTTTATGACGTTTTTTGAACAGAAAAAAGCATTATAAATAGGAGCTGGTGGTCATTTAGGCCGTTGTAACACTACTGTGGTTAATGAATGTAATGACACCACCTAGCTCACGCATGGTGCTTTAGCTCAGTCAATTGCAAAGTGCTTTAGAAAGGAGATAAATATCTGTAGCCCCGTATTAGAGGTCGGAAAATTGAGGGACAAAGAGGTGAAGTGACCTGGTCAAGGTCACTCAGCAGCCAAGCCGGGACTGGGCCCCATGACTCCTGAGGCCCACGGGTCTCACTGCACGGCCACACAGTTGCTGTGTAAAAAGAAGAACAGGAGTACTTGTGGCACCTTAGAGACTAACAAATTTATTAGAGCATAAGCTTTCGTGGACTACAGCCCACTTCTTCGGATGCATATAGGGTTAGTCCACGAAAGCTTATGCTCTAATAAATTTGTTAGTCTCTAAGGTGCCACAAGTACTCCTGTTCTTCTTTTTGCGGATACAGACTAACACGGCTGTTACTCTGAAACAGTTGCTGTGTGATTCCCATCCCATATGGTTTGTTGTGGGGGCAGTACTGGGTTTACAATGGCACCGGGGCGCTGGGCCCACACTCAGAAAGGGCCCTGGCACCCAGACTGTGACCCCACCCCCACCCCACTCTGGCCATGCTGCGCCCCAAGGCCCCAGCCACACTCCGCCTCTTCCCCCTGAGGCCCCGCCCACTCCTCGCTCCTCTCCACCCTCTCCCCCAGGCCTTGGGGGTGCAGTGTCAGCAGGGCCTTGTGGGGAAGAAGCCAAGCTGGGGACAGGGTCTGTGGGGCGGGGGGGGGAACATGGGTGAGGCCTTGGGGGAAAGAGGCTGAGTGGGGGCAGGGCCTCAGGGCGGGGCATGGGCGGAGCAGGGTGCAGGGCCATCGTCTGGGTGCCTGGGCCGATAAAAAGTTAATCTGGCCCTGTATGGAGTGCGGGGGTTAATGGTCCTGCTTTGAAATATTTGCCGTGTGTAGTTGCTAACGGGGCGGGTGAGAGAAACCTCAGACATGGGCCATGTCCCAAATATTGTATGAAATTAGTCATCAGTGAAGGAACAGAAATGGATACCGCGTAGAGTCAAGCACGAGGGTTTATGACGCACAGCGCTGGTGGAGTGTTACTTTGCTTATTAGGCTCTGCTAAACAATTGATTATATAGGGGTGCTTGTGGGCGGAGGGAAGCAACGGGGTAGGAGGTCCCGAGCCCCTGGATAGGTTTTAGCAGCAAGACAACAAGCCAATTGTCTAAAAGATTCATAATGACTCCGCCCATGGTTCAGGTTAACATGCAACATATTGCTAATACACAGGTGTATTTCCTTAAATTGTTTTAAAGGTATAAGTTGAATCCTGATTTGGGGTTCATAGGAATGAGGTAGCTCTTCCGGTTGGCCAACAGGTACATTCCTGGGGGTTAAAGCAAAAAGACATTAAAAAGTACATGGTAATAGAAATTGTTTACCGTTGTGGTTTTAAAAACTAGCGTTGGCATCTATGAAGTAGAATACGTCTGTGACGGCGGAGGCTGTCATATCTCATACTGACATGTTGGACCTCTCCCTAACGTCTAGGTGGGTATTTGCTATCTCCTTCCGGAACTGGGGAGTAGACACTGAGGCATCTCTCAATGCTGACTGTAACATCTGATAAGGACACCAATTACTGCTCTCCATTTGCTGACTTTGCTTATCTAGTAACAAAGCAAGGTTTGCTTACTAAACACAGGGTTGTGAGTTCAATCTTTGAAGGGGCCATTTAGGGGTCTGGGGCAAAAAGCTGTCTGGGGGTTGGACTAGATGACCTCCAGAGGTCCCTTCTGACCCTGGTATTCTATGATTATCCCGGTTTCAGAGGAGCAGCCATGTTAGTCTGTATCCACAAAAAGAACAGGCGTACTTGTGGCACCTTAGTTTTGTTAGTCTCTAAAGTGCCACAAGTACGCCTGTTCTTTTTATTATCCAGGTTTTCTTAGCCCTTATTGTTCATAGTTCGCTAGGCCTTAAACCAGGGGTCTCAATCTCAAATGACCATGAGGGCCACATGAGGACTAGTACATTGGCCCGAGGGCCGCATTACTGACACCTCCCCCCTGCCACCCTCGGCCCCGCCCCCACTCCACCCTTTCCATGAGGCCCTGCCCCTGCCCCGCCTCTTCCCACCCCTTCCCTGCCCCCATTCCAACCCCTTCCCCGAAATCCCCACCCCAACTCTGCCCACTCCCTGCCCCCAGGGGGTGCAGGAGGGGTGTGGGGTGTGGTGGGGCTCAGGGCAGGGAGTTGGGGTGTGGGTTGCAGGAGGAGTGAGGGGTACAGCAGGGGGTCAGAGTGCAGGGTGCGGCAGGGGGCTCAGGGCAGGGGGTCAGGGTGCAGGAGGGGTGCAGGGTACGGCAGGGGGTCGGGGTGCAGGGTGCGGCATGGGGCTCAGGGCAGTGGGTTGGGATGCAGGAGGGGTGTGGGGCGAGGCAGGGGGTTCAGGGCAGTGGGTTGGAGTGCGGGGTGCGGCATGGGGCTCAGGGCAGTGGGTTGGAGTGCGGGGTGCGGCATGGGGCTCAGGGCAGTGGGTTGGGATGCAGGAAGGGTGCGGGGTGAGGCAGGGGGTCGGGGTGCAGGGTGCGGCAGGGGGCTCAGGGCAGGGGGTCAGGGTGCAGGAGGGGTGCAGGGTATGGCAGGGGGTCAGGGTGCAGGAGGGGTGCGCATGGGGCTCAGGGCAGTGGGTTGGGATGCAGGAGGGGTGCGGGGCGAGGCAGGGGGTTCAGGGCAGGGGGTTCAGGGCAGGGGGTCAGGGTGCAGGGTACGGCAGGGGGCTCAGGGCAAGGGGTTCAGCTGCAGGAGGGGTTCGGGGGGCAGGATCTGGCCCGGCGCATACCGGGGGCAGGGCAGGCTCCCTGCCTGCCTGCCCTGCCTCCGTGCTGCTCCAGGAAGAGGCTGGCACGTGGGGAAGGGGCGGCGGAGGGGCTGTGTGTTGCTGTTGCTTCAGGCACCACCCCCAGCAGCTCCCATTGGCCGCGGTTCCCCGTTCCCAGCCAATGGGAACTGCTGGGGGCGCTGCCTGAAGCAACAGCAACACACAGCCCCTCTGCTCCCCCCCTTCCCCACATTCCTGGCCTCTTCCCGGAGCAGCGCGGGGCAGGGCAGGCAGGGAGCCTGCCCTGTCCCCGGTGCACATCCGGCCGGAGCAGCTCTAGGTAAACACTGGGGGAGGTCGGGGGGGCCGTGAGGGGCTCGTGGGCCGCAGAAAATAACCCTGCGGGCCGCGTGTTTGAGACCCCTGCCTTAAACCAAGCTGTGGAATTTGGGCCTATGTAAAAAGTTTTTAACAGAAACTGTGGTTAAGATTTTACATACCCATTAAATGGATCATGGCCCTTTAATCAGCAAGTGCTTTGCTATATTCAGATCCGCAGCCCAGGATAATGCTGCAAGGGGGAAGGCTAGAGGGAAGGGGCGTAACGTACCTCAGAGAGGTGCGAAGTGGCATCTCAGCTGAAGGAGAATAGCCCATGGAGATGAATCCAGCCTGAAACATAAGCTCTGAGAAGTGTGAACTGCCCCATTCACGTCACTGGATGTTCCCCACCACACACTGCTGGGGAGCCTGTGATATGCATCGAGCGTGCCTGTTCTCAGCTCCTCACCCCCTCTCAGGCCTAGTCGACACTATAGAGTTAGGTCGGCATAAGGCGGTTGATGTCAACCTAACCCTGTGAGCGTCTGCACTGAAATGTAGCTCCCGCCGATGTAAGTCGCCCACTGCAGCTACTTGCATTGCCTTGCCTGTTGGCTGTCAGCCCCGAGCGGGGGAAGGGGGCTTCAGCGGTCAGTGCCCCACAATGCCATTGGATGCGCTCCTGGTGAGGACGATGGACGGAGCTAGCGTGGCCGTGAAATGCCGCTTTAATTGCTGTGGTGGCTGTACGGCGACTTAAGGTGGCAGTGTAGCCACCCCCCTAGCAGCGTGGTCCTGGTGCAAGGTCCCCATAGGCCTGTTCTCAGCTGCCACCCAGAGGTGCAGGGCTGCCCCAGAGGCTGGTTCATATGGGAGCATCAGGGAGAGGGGCTCAGACTTACAGGGTAGAGCAGAGCTTCCCCGGATGGCAGCTCACGGGGGAGGGGAGGGAGCGGGGGTGCAGAGAAAGCGCCTCAGACCACCTAGAATGGCTCAGACACCCCCAGACCACAAACAGGAGGGGAGAATATGGGGCAGGCGCGCCCCCTCTCCTAATCCCTTCACTCACTTTGCCACCCAGCCCTATGTCACTTCTCCAGTCCTCACCCCCTTCCCCGACCCCTTGTGGTCCCCTTCCCATAATCCCCCCACTCCTTGCCACAGCCCCTCCTCCCCATGCCTTTATCCCTATTTCCCCCTCCCCTCCCAGCAAACATTCACATATTTCATCTTTTTCTTTAAAAATAATAATAGTTTGAGCCCCTGCTGAACTCAAGAATGCCCATCCCGCACCTAACAATAGCCCGTGGACAGGGGCCACACGCCTGCAGCTCATCTTCTTGCCAAGGGTTGGGTGTGACTCGATAGGGCTGGGGCGCAGGGCAGGAGATCAATGACCTCAGCAGATCCCCCAGGGGCCAATCAGGGCCTGGGACTAATTTCTCTCTGACAAGCCTCTTCACAAGTCTGTGGAATCCGATTGGTTCACAGATGTTAGGCACATGCCCATCTAAAGAGCCAGACTCTGTTTCAGATTCCATTTGGATTCCCCGTAGGGGCAGAGGATGTCATTCAGTAGTAGGGTGACCAGACAGTACATGTGAAAAATCGGGATGGGGTGGGGGGTAATAGGTGCCCATATAAGAAAAAGACCCTAAAATCGGGACTGTCCCTATAAAATCGGGACATCTGGTCGCCCTATGTAGTAGTTGGGTTAAATGTCAAGCGATTAAGACCATTTGGAGCACAATCAGACACATGGTTTGATCCCCAGGTCTGTGCAAAAAACTTCTGCAGAATCTTTCAACCATAAGGAATGCTGGGTTTGGGGGCGGGTGGCACCTCGGAAACTTCTTGCTCAAATGACTCCAGATTTGGATCACTAACTCTACCCAGCACGCCCATGAGGCGCACCAGATTTCAAAGCAGTACGAATGAGCATATGGATTTTAGAGCAGTGGTTCCCAACGAGGGGTACACAGAGGCCTTCCGGGGGTACATCAGCTCATCTGGCTATTTGCCTAGTTTTATAACAGGCTACAGAAAAAGCTCTAGCAAAGTCCGTACAAACTAAAATTTCATACAGGCAACGGCTTGTTGATATTGCCCTGTGCACTAGACACTGAAAAGTAAGTACAATATTTATATCCCAATTGATTTATTTCATAATTACATGGTAAAAACGAGAAAGGCAGCAAATTGTTCAGTCCTAGCGTGGCTGGGGCACGTTTGTGTTTTTATGTGTGGTTGTGTAAGCAAGTCGTTTTGAAGTGAAGTGTAACTTGGGGGTACGCAAGACAAATCCGACTCCTGAGAGGGGTCCAGTCGTCTGGAAAGGTTTTAGAGCACTGAGAAAAGTCAGCCTTCAGACAGAAAAGAGTTCTCAACCTTAGCTCCATTGGAGCTGCCTCAGCGTTAGCCCCATGCGCTCCTGCTGCTGGTTCCTTGTCCATTTTCTGAGCAGCGGCAGCGTGCAATCAAACAGAGCAAATGGCCGGGAGACTCTCATCACGGGCGGGCTGGGAAGGGGGCCGCCGACATCAGGGATCAACCCGCAACAGAGAGCCCAGCTCTCAGAACTGCTGTGAAGTCCACATCACCAACGCACTGCCAGGCTACTGCCCTTGGTCGACCCGGTAGCTTTGAACACGGAACGGCATTCAGCGTCCCGCGGCAACGGAGCCAGTCTGCACCACTGATCAGTTTCACCCCTGTGGTTCCAGGTGAAAGGAGATCTGACAGAAATGTCAAATTCTAGAGGAAATGACCCCACTGGGGGCATGTAAAGGCCAGGAAAGGGCTAGAGTTGGTAACCAAGCAGCTGCCGTGTGATCTCTGGTGTCCACGCCTTATAAACAACTTCCTCAAAAAACAAGGGAAATTCCCGTTCAAATACTTTAAGGCAGAGTTCTGATTGCCCTCGTGCCCTTCCCAGAAATGGAGAGCAGCTAAATGTAACCCTCTGCACATGGGACACGCAGCGGTAAGGGACGTGCCCCCCCCAAATGCAACCTTAACTCTGCCCCCACGGAGCGATGCCCCAACCCACCCCTGGCAGACATGGTGCTGCTCTCCTCCCAGCTGGGACGGAGCACTGTGGGCCATGTTCAGGCTTAGGGAATAGCAGCTGGCTATGCCCAGCCTGGGCCCGACCACTTCGCCTGCTCTGTGCAGGCCACCCCAGACCCGCCAGATGCCCCAACGTCGGGAGCCTCTGGGAGCACCCCTTCACTCCCCCCTGCCTTGCAGTGCATGGTCACGTATCTTCTCATCCCCACAGCGTTCCCCTCCCTTCACAAACCACATAGCTCAGCCCAGGAACAAGGGGGTCCCTGATCACCCTGGGGACAGATGCCCCTCTCCTCCTATCACGGTGCAACCTACCTGCCTAGCCAATCCAGCTGGCCCTAGCATAGCGCAGGTACAGACAACAGCATGTTCACAGAGTCATTCCTTGTGGGCAGCCCCAGTGGCCTAATGGATAAGGCATTGGCTTCCTAAGCCAGAGGTTGTGGGTTCAAGTCCAATCTGGGTTGAAAAACTACTCTGGCTGGATCCTACTCTTAGGGATGGGACATGGCACCTTTTTCCCCTCCCCTCAAGGGTGCCCCAGCTCTGATCCAGCCCCAGGGAATGGGACCCTCTAGGCTGGGGGGTGCCAGATCCAAGGGTGGGGGGATGGCCTGACTCAGGGGGGCAGGAATAGATGGGGGAGCGGCCGCCTCAGGGCGGACACCTGTTCAGTGGTTCCCTGGGTGAGGTGAGTTTGTTGGGTCTCTGCACAAATTTCCTGTCCTGCAAGTTTCACTAACCAGTCCCCCTTGCTCGCTGAGGGGCTGGATCTGGGGTGAGGGCTGCCTATGTGGGGAGCTCTCCTGTCAGCTAGTCACACACTGACTGCGGCATGATGCAAGCAGGGTGGAGAGGTGTTGAACGACACCGGGAGGACCAGGCCTGGAGTGGGGCTGGCCTCAGCCCACAAGTCACTAACCACACGGCGCAGCTGACATAACCAGGGCAGGGTTCCCAGGCAAGAGAGCGGGTGCGCATGTGAAAGGCAGAGCGAAAGGATATGGCAGCAGGTCAGGGTTCTTGGCAGCCAGGCGTCGGCTCTACGCGGGATGTTGGGGTCAAAGCCTTAGGGCAGGTTATGGTGAGAGGGGTTGAGTAACCGGGTCCCCACTCTGGAGGGGGAGGTGGCTGCGCAGGAGAATGCTCTTGTGCCTGCGGTGAAACTGCTCTGACCCAGTTTCCTTCAATACCCCATTCCCCTGTAGGACCAGCCCCCGCCCTGGGGTACAACATCGACACCGTCCACCCGGAGGTGCTGGCCTCCAATGCCAGTAGGAATTTTGGGTACCAGGTGCTGCAGTTCAAAGATGCAAGGTAAGTGCTTCCCCCCCCCGCACTGCAAGAGAGACCCGGCGTCCGGCGAAGGGAGGAGTGGGATCTAATGGATTAGCGGGGGCTGGGAATCAGGACTCCTGGGTTCTAGCCCCAGCTCTGGGAGGCCAGTGAGGTTTAGTTTATGACGTAGGAGGCCCCGTTCTGTAACTAGGCCCCAGACTGTGGTGCATTTCAGTGTCCAGGACGGCTAGGCCCCTGCCCCCCTCGTTCCTGGTGGGATCCCCCCAGCCTGTGTATGGTCCACACTGGGTCATGCGCCAACCATGATGCTGACTCCCTCTTCCGCTTTCACTACCCGAAAGCAGGCGGCATCCGCCAGGGCTAATTGGGAAGTGAGAGCATGTCAGGGGCCACAGCTGGCAGCAGTGTGTGTGTGTGACCCAATGAAGGACTAACTGGAACCCAGAAATCAGGAAGGAGGTGGGGACTCATCACATGTTAGAGCCGGGAGGGGGCTGGGAGTCAGGACACCTGGGTTCTAGCTCCACCCTGTGTGGGGTCCCTGGCAAGCAGGTATGTCCCATCCCTGGCGTCTGATCTGCCTTCTTTTACAGTATCATCGTGGGAGCGCCAGGTGACCAGAACTCCACCGGGGAGCTGTACCAATGTGCTGTGAAGAAAGGCTCCTGCCAGCCCATCCCATTGCCGGGTGGGTCTGGGGAGAAATCGGGGTGGCAGGGTACACGGGGCACTGGACACGGCGAAGCACTGACCCCATTTCCCTCTCCTTGCAGCGAGTGCTCAAACGGCGCATCTCGGCATGTCCCTGGCGAGCAGTGGCGCAGACGCCCAGATGATCGTGAGTGTGCTGGGGGAGGGGGGGGCATTGGCTGCGGGACAGGCCCTGATGGGACATCTCCAGCTCTGCTGGGGACGCTCCTGCCTCAGGTGGGGACAGGCTAGATGGGGCGTCTCCCTCGCTGCCATTCCCTCTTGGATTCTCCTGCTGTTGGGCTCATACCTGGAGACCCAGGTCCCGTCCCCATCTCCCCTCCCTGTCGGGTTTGGCTCAGTCATAGACATGCTGATTTCCAGTCCTATGGGCTCCCCTCCCCCCATTCCATACATGGCTGGTAACTGCCCTGCTCGGTGCTCCCCATAGGCCTGCGGCTCTGGGCTGAGCCGAACGTGTGATGGGAACCAGTACCTGAGTGGGATCTGCTACCTCTTCAAGGGACACCTGGAGCAGCCCAAGGAGATGACACCAGGGTTTGAAGGTAAGGAACTGACAAACTCAAAGCACTGAGACCCTGTTGCCTTCCCACAGAGCCCAGGAGTCCTGGCTCCCCGCTCTAACTCACCATACCCCACTCCCCTCCGAGAGCTGGGGAGAGAACCCAGGAGTCCTGGCTCCCCGCTCTAACTCACCATACC
Organism: Malaclemys terrapin pileata; assembly: GCF_027887155.1. Taxonomy (NCBI): domain Eukaryota; kingdom Metazoa; phylum Chordata; order Testudines; family Emydidae; genus Malaclemys; species Malaclemys terrapin. The sequence goes on along the minus strand of NC_071508.1, from coordinate 5,209,994 downwards.
CCACTCCCCTCCGAGAGCTGGGGAGAGAACCCAGGAGTCCTGGCTCCAAACCCCCACTCCACGCTCCAACCCTCTCTGGTGGTTCCCCACAGAATGCCTGAAGGGGAATGTGGATCTGGTGTTCCTCTTCGATGGATCAGGCAGCATGAACGCTGAGCAGTTCAAAGCCATCAAGGACTTCATGATCGAAGTGATGGAGAAGCTGGGAAACTCCACGATACGTGTATGTGAGAGACTCCTGCCCTGCCTGGTGCTAGGGGGCACTGCCCTACCAACATTGATCGGGCCCCATCTCCCAGCTTGGCACTGGGGGCGCTGTGTTGTGGGGGGTCCTGGCCATGCCCCATGTCTCAGCCTGGCTCTAAGGAGAGCTGTACAGCTGTTCTGACAGCCCCTCTTCCCCGCCAGTTTGCCGCAGTGCAGTTTTCCCTGTACATGAAGACAGAATTTGACTTTAACGATTACGAACGAAACCGAAATCCCCGGGAACTCCTGAAGGAAGTGAAACACATGAAAGAACTGACACAGACCTTCCAAGCCATCAACTATGTTGCGTGAGTAACCAGGGGCGGGAGGGAGAGATGGACCCAGGATAACCAGCCCCCCACGCCCCACCCCAGAGGTGGCTGCATCTCAGTGCTGGGGGAGAGACCCTTGTAGAAACAGCTCCTGTGCCCAGTTCTGGAAGTGGCTACTTCTGAGTTTGTCTGCACCATTTCCCTGTGTCCTGCAGAAACAAGGTGTTCACCCCAGAGCGTGGCGCCCGGGAAGATGTGACACGAGTGATGATCATTATCACCGACGGAGACCCCACTGACTCTGGGGATGTGAACGCTGCCAAAGAGAAGAACATTGTTCGCTACATCATTGGGGTAAGGAACCCAGGAGTCCTGGCTCCCGGCCCCCCACTGCTCTAACCCATTAGGCCCCACTCCCCTCCCAGAGCTGAGGAGAGAACCCAGGTGTCCTGGCCCATTGGGACTGACATGGGCTCCAACGTCCTCTCTCGCTCTCTCCAGATTGGCAATAACTTTGACAAGTCCCAGGCCTCCTTGACACGGTTTGCCTCAGAGCCCACAAGCCAGTTTGTCAAGGTGCTCGACAGCTTCGAAAAGCTCAAAGGCCTCTTCAGTGAGCTGCAGGCCAAGATCTACGCCATCGAAGGTACCGGCGCCACCTGGTGTGTGGCCTGGAGTGTGGAGGACACAGCTTGGCAGCATCCCCTGGTGCATGCACTGGACATGCACAGCCCCTAGCGCCCCCTGGTGAATGCACTGGACATGCGAAGCCCCTAACGCCCCCTGGTGAATGCACTGGACATGTGCGCACACACACACACACACACACACACACACAGCCTGGTGCATGCACTGGACATGCACAGCCCCCCACACATCGCCCCCCCCAGTGCATGCACTGGACATACGCAGCCCCCCTCCCCACACACACACACTGGTGCATGCACTGGACATATGCAGCTCCCAGCGCCCCCGGTGCATGCACTGGACATGCACAGCCCCCCCACACACACACACCCTGGTGCATGCACTGGACATGCACAGCCCCCCCCCACCACACACACCCCAGTGCATGCACTGGACGTACGCAGTTCCCAGCGCCCCCTGGTGGATGCACTAGATGCACACAGCCCCCCAGCACCTCCTGGTGGATGTACTGGACATGGACAGCAGCCCAGAGCACACACTGGACACAGAACTCAGCAATTACTCTATGGAGGAAAAGCTGAGCTACATAATCAGAACCCAGGAGTCCTGAATCCCCCCACCCCCCCACTTCTCTAACCCACTAGACCCCCCCTATTCCCTTCCCAGAGCCCAGGATAGGACCCAGGAGTCCAGACTCCCAGCCCCTCCGCTCTAACCAGCCATTCTGTCAGCTGTCACCAAGCTGCAGCTGCCTCTGGGGTGAGGCGTGGGGGCTCTTCATACAGGGGTCACTGCTCCGAGCTCCCACCCCCTCTGTCTTGCAGGTACCAGCAGCCGCAGCTCCTTCCACCTGGAGCTCTCCTCCAGCGGATTCAGTGCGGACCTGTCCAAAGTGAGCCCCAAGGAGGGGGCCTGGGGTGGGGGAGGGGTCTGAGCCATTGAGGTTAGGGAGGCTGGGAGAGGGGCCAGGCCTGTGGGGTTCAGAGGTGGGGAGGTGACTTTTGGGAGCTTGGGGGAGTTGGGGAGGGGCCTGGGCTATGAGGGGGAGGGGAGGGGCCTGGGCTATGGGGATTTGGGAGGGTTGGGAGGCTGGGCCATGGGGGTTCAGAGGGGTCATGGATGGGACAGGACTATAGGGATTCGGCGGGGGAGGGACTTGGACTATGGGGGGGCTGGGCTATAAGAGTTTGGGGGGGGGTCAGGGAGGGACCCAGGCATGGGAGTTGAGGGGCTCCCCATTCCCTCTGCCCTCCCCTTTGCCCCATGGTGTGTCTCTCTCCCCCTGCAGGAACGGGTGGTGCTGGGGGCCGTGGGGGCAGATGATTGGGCAGGGGGCCTGATTGAGCTGCGGGGCAGCCAGGCGCCGGAGACCTTCATTGGGAGCCCCTCAGCCAGTGAGCAGATAAAGGACGCCTACCTGGGTATGTTACCCCCAGCCCCTAGAGCCTCCCAGCCTGCCCCAGCATCCCCCATCTGTGGGGTGGGGCGGGGGGGGGGCATTTCTGCAAGGATCCCTTGCCCGGTACTGAAATGCGGCTGCCTCTGGGGTGGGGCATGGGGGCCATTTATACAGGGATCCCTCACCCGTTCTCACAGAGGGGAATCACTGGGTTGTGCGGACAGCTCTGAGGTGAGGGCCTGTGTGGTGCTCCGGCTACTGAAGCTTTGGCGGGCTGATCGGGGCACACCCTGCCACCTCGCTCCACCTCCATGGGCAGGTCTAGAGAGGCCTGCCCATCCCCCTCCCCTCCTGAGATGTTTCCTGCCCCCCAGGCTACGCGGTGAAGTCCATGCAGCACCAGAACAGAACGCTCTATGCCGCGGGAGCCCCCCGCTATCAGCACGTTGGGATGGTCGTCGTGTTTGAAATAGACCCCGACAGCTCCAACTGGACAGATACTCAGCGCCTCATGGGCGAGCAAGTGAGAACAGGACTGTCGTGCTGCAGGGGGCGCCGGGCTGCGGGGAGCGGGCGGGGGGCTCGGCAGGGGGCGCCGGGCTGCGGGGGGCGGGGGGCGGGGGGCTCAGCAGGGGGCGCCGGGCTGCGGGGAGCGGGCGGGGGGCTCGGCAGGGGGCGCCGGGCTGCGGGGGGGCGGGGGGCGGGGGGGGCTCGGCGGGGGGCGCTGTGCTGCTGGGTGCAGTGCGAGGCTCACTAGGGGGCACTGTGGTTGCTCCCGACCTCTCTGACCCCCACCCCGCTTTGGTTTGCAGATTGGCTCCTATTTCGGGTCAGTTCTGTGCTCAGTGGATGTGGACGGGGATGGGGACACGGACGTGCTCCTAGTGGGGGCCCCCCTGTACTATGAGGAGAGGAGTGGGGGCAGGGTCCACATCTATCGCTGGGACCAGGTGAGTAAGGGGCATAGACAGTGCTGTGGGGACCCTGGGGTTAGGAGCGCAGAGGATGTGGGAGGGTCTCCCCAGCAGGGAGGTTTCCCTAGGGGGTTCCCAGGGCAGTGCTGGGGTCCCTGCAGGGGACACTGACTCTGTATCTAACCTTTCTGTGCTCACTCCCCAGGCCAGGCTCACCAACACTGCGGTGCTCCAGGGAGCCCTGGGGAACCCGCTGGGCCGCTTCGGTGCAGCCATCACTGCCCTGGCTGACCTGAACGGGGACGGCTGGGCTGATGTCGCCGTGGGGGCACCGCTGGAGAGCGCGGAGCGCGGCGCTGTCTATATATACAACGGCCACCAGAGGGAGCTCAACACACACTACAGCCAGGTCAGGAGAGACAATAGGGGGCACTGTGCCCCATGTCCCAGCTGTGACAGAGCAGTCCTGGCCATGCCCTGTCTCCCACCGTGGCACTACGGGGCGCTGTGTCGTGGGGGTCCCAGCCATATCCCATCTACCAGCCTGGCACTAGGGGGTGCTGTGCTGGGGGGGAGCCAGCCGTGCCATGTCTTGCAGTCGGGAGTTAGGGGGTGCTGTGCCATGGGGGGGCGGAGTGTCCCAGTCATGTGCCGTCTCCCAGCCTGGCACTAGGGGGCACTGTGCCATGGGGGGGAGGGGTCCCAGTAGGAATCTTTTTCTTGTATAGGCTCCTATTATCCACCATCCTCTGTCCCGATTTTTCACATTTGCTATCTGGTCACCCTAGGTCCCAGTCATGTCCCGTCTCCCAGCCTGGCACTAGGGGGTGCTGTGCCATGGAGGGGAGGGGTCCCAGCCATGTCCGTCTCCCAGCCTGGCACTAGGGGGCGCTGTGCCATGGAGGGGAGGGGTCCCAGCCATGTCCCATCTCCCAGCCTGGCACTAGGGGGCACTGTGTCATGAGGAGTCCTGGCCATGTAACATCTCCTGGCACTACGGGGGCCCCGTACTGAAGGAATCCAGAATTCACATTCTCATACTGTCATGATTTCCCCCCGCTCCATGTTCCACAGAGAATTGAGGGCGCAACAGTCTCTCCTGGTGTGAAATACTTTGGCCAATCCATTCATGGACAGATGGACCTCAATGGGGACGGGCTACCAGACCTCAGCGTTGGAGCTCTAGGAGAGGTGATCATGCTGAGGTGAAGCTGTTTACCGGACTCCTGGGTTCTCTTCCTAGAGAGTGGGATATGGGGCCTTTCCCCTCTAGGAGCTGCTGGATCCCGTCTGGCCTGAGGGCAGGGGGATTGGCTGGATCAGGGGGTGGGGAATGGGCCACCAGACCTTTCTCTTCTAGGGGGGTGCTGGTTGAGACTGTCCGTTGTTTCCCCAGCCCCCGGCCCGTCTTGACGGTGGTCCCCAGGATGTCGTTCTCGCCAGAGGAAATCCCGGTAAAGCAGGTGGAGTGTTCAGGGAGTGTTTCATCCCGGCAGGATGTTCAGAGTAACCTCACCGTCTGCTTCAGTGCCAGCCGAGCCACCACGCGCTACCAAGGTCAGAGACGTGGGCTGAACCACTTCCTCTAACCCATTAGGTCTCACTCCTGTCCCGGAGCGAGAGCTGGAGCCCAGGAGTCCTGGCTCCCAGCTCTCCCTCACTCGCCCATACTCCAACCTTTATGCATTCCCCCCCTTCTCTCCTGCCAGAGCCTCTCTCTGCCAACCTCACCTACTGGCTGGAGATTGACGCCAATCGCATGAGGAGCCGAGGAGTGTTCGGGAACGGGCAGAGGAACACGTCTGGGACCATGGAGATCTCGGAGCAGGAGCTCTGCATAGCAGAGATGATCCAGATATCAGTAAGGTCCCACGCCGTGGCCCGTCACGGTGGCTGTCTATACAAGGATCCCTTGCCCAGTGCCGCAATGTGGCCACCTCTAGGGTGGGGGGCAGGGACTGGTGCTACAGGGATCCCTTGCCCGGCACTGGGCTGCTGCAGCCTCTGGGGTGGAGCGTTTACAGAGCGCTCACTCTCCCTTCAGAACTGCCTCGAGGATTACGTCACTGAAATCAAGGTCTCGCTGCGCTTTGCCCTCCAAGAGGACGATGGCCCCAGCAGGACCCCACGTCCGGTGCTGAATCCCTTGTACAAATCGTCAGCGACAGAGGTGAGGGGAGCCCAGCCTGGCATCGCTCGGCTCTGTGGGGCTGGCTGGGCACCGGAGCTGATCTGGGAGGAAGCCAGCCCAGGCCAGCTGATCAGGTGTTAACTATCGGGCTCTGGTCTCTGTTGCAGATCCCCTTTGAGAAGAACTGTGGGGAGGATGGGGTGTGCAACGCCGACCTGCAAATCCGCTTCCACCAGAATACGTAAGGCAGGGGGCACCGTGATGCGGGGGGCGGGCGGGGGGCTCGGCGGGGGGCGCTGTGCTGCGGGGAGCGGGCGGGGGACTCGGCGGGGACGCCGTGCTGCAGGGGGTAGGCGGGGGGCTCGGCGGGGGGCGCCGGGCTACGGGGAGCGGGCGGGGGGCGCTGCAGGGGATGAGCAGGGGGCTCGGCGGGGGTGCCATGCTCCGGGAGGTGGGCGGGGGGCTCAGCAGGGTGCACACTCCCCCTGCAGTCATTGACGACCCCAATGCCCCAGTATCAGAGCTTTCCCCTAATACTTCCCCCATCACCCCATGGCTCTGTTAACCCTTTAATCACCATGGAGAGACTGAGAGCTGCCCTCAGTTGAGCTCCCACTGACCACGTCCTCCTCCTCCCCAGCTGTCCCCACCCACCCCAGCAGCTGCTCCTTCCATCTCCCAGTGGCTCCTCCCCCACTGCCACCTGCCCTGCTCCCCTCTCATCCTGCTCATGGATTTGGGGAAGAAGAGGGAGTGGGGGGTCTGCTCCCACGTACCACCCATTGCCCGGACACCTGGGTCCTTCACAATCCTCTGCCCCTCACATTACTTGGTGCCCAGTGCGGGGAGTTGCTGCTAACTGGGTCTCTCACCCCCGCCCTCGTCGCGCAGGTCGCAGCAGCTGTTGGTGTCGCCCTCCACCAGGCTGGCGGTGGTGCTGGAGCTCGCCAATGGCGGGGAAGATGCTTACCACACAGCTGTCCACCTGCCCCAACTGCCAGGACTGTCCTTCCGCAAGGCCTCAGTGCTGGAGGTAGGGGGGGCTCAGGCTCTCGGCAGACTCAGGCAGACACCTCTGTGTGGGTGACACTTGGGACAGCTTTAATCTGGACCAATCTCAGGGAGGCCTGGTTGCCTCACGGGGAAGGGGAGCAGGCCATGGGGCCTTTCCCCTCTAAGGGGCACCATCGCTGATTGGGTCCAAGGCAGGGGACTGGCTGGCTCAAGTGGGCGGGGAATGAGCCATGGTGCCTTTCACATCTAGGGGTACCAGCTCCACCCAGGCCCCAGGGTGTTCGGGGACTGGCTGTCTCAGGGGGTCTTGTTTCCTGACTGGTCTCGCAAGCACTGCTGGGCAGGATTGGGGTCCCCCCCACTTACTTCTCATTGGTGTTTCCCCCCCACAGTCCAGTGTCCAGGCCAGGGTGAGTTGCAATGGCCTGGAGACTCCAGACACTAACTCCAGGAACCTCTCCTGTAACGTCAGCCACCCGATCTACTGGGGGAACAGCCGGGTGAGTCAGTGCCGCCCCTCATGGCCCACAAGGGTACTAGGGGGCACTGTGCAGCAGGGAGTGGGGGGGGCTCAGCAGGGGGCACTGTGCTGCAGGGGTGCTGTGCAGCGGGGGGGGCACTGTGCTGCAGAGATCGGGGGTTGGGGTGGCGCTCAGTAAGGGGCACAGTGCTGGGGGGAGCAGGGAAGAAGGTGGCGCTCTGTAGGGGGCACTATGCTTCAGGGATCGGGGAAGGGGCAGCGCTCAGCAGGGGGCACAGTGCTGCAGGGAGCGGGCGGGGGGCTAGGCAGGGGGCGCTGTGCTGTAGGGAGCGGGGGAAGGGGCGGTGGTCAGCAGGGGGCGCTGTGCTGCGGGGAGCGGGGGAAGGGGCGGTGGTCAGTAGGGGGCGCTGGGCTGCAGGGGGTGGGGGTTGGGGTGGCGCTCAGTAGGGGGCACAGTGCTGTGGGGAGCAGGGAAGAAGGTGGCGCTTTGTAGGGGGCGCTGTGCTTCAGGGATCGGGGAAGGGGCAGTGCTCAGTAGGGGCGCTGTGTTGCAGGGAGCAGGCGGGGGGCTCAGCGGGGGGCGCTGGGTTGCAGGGAGCGGGCGGGGGGCTCAGCAGGGGGCACTGTGCTGCAGGGAGCGGGGGAAGGGGCGGTGGTCAGCAGGGGGCGCTGTGCTGCAGAGAGCGGGGAAAGGGGCGGTGGTCAGCAGGGGGTGCTGTGCTGCAGGGAGCAGGCGGGGGGCTCAGCCCCAGGCGCTGGGCTGCAGGGAGCGGGCGGGGGGCTCAGCGGGGGGTGCCGGGCTGCAGGGAGCGGGCGGGGGGCTCAGCGGGGGTGCTGTGCTGCAGGGAGCGGGGGAAGGGGCGGTGGTCAGCAGGGGGCGCTGTGCTGCAGAGAGCGGGGGAAGGGGCGGGGGCTCAGCAGGGGGCGCTGTGCTGCAGGGAGCGGGGGAAGGGGCGGTGGTCAGCAGGGGGCGCTGGGCTGCAGGGAGCGGGGGAAGGGGCGGGGGCTCAGCAGGGGGCGCTGGGCTGCAGGGATCGGGGAAGGGGCAGTGCTCAGTAGGGGGCGCTGGGCTGCAGGGAGTGGGGGAAGGGGCGGGGGCTCAGCAGGGGGCGCTGGGCTGCAGGGATCGGGGAAGGGGCAGTGCTCAGTAGGGGGGCTGTGTTGCAGGGAGCGGGCGGGGGTGTCAGCAGGGGGCGCTGTGCTGTAGGGAGCGAGTGGGGGCTCAGCAGGGGGCACTGGGCTGCAGGGAGCAGGCGGGGGGCTCAGCGGGGGGCACTGGGCTGCAGGGAGCGGGCAGGGGGCTCAGCAGGGGGCGCTTGGCTGCAGGGAGCGGGGGAAGGGGCGGGGGCTCAGCAGGGGGCGCTGTGCTGCAGGGAGCGGGGGAAGGGCCGGGGGCTCAGCAGGGGGCGCTGTGCTGCAGGGAGCGGGGGAAGGGGCGGTGGTCAGCAGGGGGCACTGGGCTGCAGGGATCGGGGAAGGGGCAGTGCTCAGTAGGGGGGCTGTGTTGCAGGGAGCGGGCGGGGGTGTCAGCAGGGGGCGCTGTGCTGTAGGGAGCGAGTGGGGGCTTAGCAGGGGGCACTGGGCTGCAGGGAGCGGGCGGGGGGCTCAGCAGGGGGCGCTGGGCTGCAGGGAGCGGGGGAAGGGCCGGGGGCTCAGCAGGGGGCGCTGTGCTGCAGGGAGCGGGGGAAGGGACGGTGGTCAGCAGGGGGCACTGGGCTGCAGGGAGCGGGGGAAGGGGCAGTGGTCAGCAGGGGGCGCTGGGCTGCAGGGAGCGGGGGAAGGGGCAGTGGTCAGCAGGGGGCGCTCTCCCCTCGCAGTCAGTGCTGACTCTATTCTCTCTTGCCCTGGGCAGGTTCTGATCCAGCTGCTGTTTGACATTCTCACCAACAGTTCCTGGGGGGACTATTTGGAGCTGGACGTCATGGCCAGCAGGTGGGAGCGGAGCTCTGGACTAGCCTCTCAATAACCGGACCAAGCTGCCTCTGGGGCCATCCCTGTGGATCCTGGGTGCATGGCCCACAGCCCCCCCAGCTGCACGGGCCACAGCCCCCCTTGCTTGGACACTGAGAGGTTGGGGGGGGGGCATGTCCTGTGTCATGGGGAGCATCGTTGTTCCTCAGCTGTACCGCCCGAAGCAAGCTGGGCTGTGTCAGCCCCGGGCGAGGGATCCCTGTATAAACAGCCCCCATGCCTCACCCCAGAGGTGGCCGCATCTCAGAGCTGAGCAAGGGGTGGAACCTGTAAAGCACTTTGGGATGTCTGTGGTTTAAGGTGCTATAAATATCGGTGCCTGCCAAGAGGATGTCGCTGGCATATGGGGCAGGGAGCCCAGCACTCATTCGGGACTGGGGGTGGCTGCAGGGGGCTGTAACATGTTTCCTTCTTGTCCGTCTGCCTCTCCCTCCCAGTGACAATGACATGAACGGGACCCTTGCGGATAACAGACACTCTCATAGGATCCCAGTCCTATACCCCATAAACATCATCACCAAGGGGTAAGACACCATCCCCCCTCTCCCCTGCCAGCGCTGGGGCTAGAACCCAGGAGTCCTGGATCCTCATGCCTTAAGCTCCCTCTTCCCCTCTCTGCGCCCCTGACCTGTGGGTCGGGGCCAGCCCTGCTCTCTCTTCTCACCAATGTCCCTCCCCATCACAGAATGGATGGGTCCACCCAGTACATCAGCTTCAGCTCCAGCTCCCCGAACTCAGAGATCAAGTCCGTGCAGCACATGTACCAGGTGAGGGGCTGGGCGAGGCTGGGCAAGGTGTGGGGGGAGAGGTGCCATGCTGGCCAGGGGGAAAGGCCAGGATCTGATAGGGGGCACCCTCCCCTCCAGCCCTGTACCACTGCCCCCAGACTGCCACAGCCCTCTCTCCACAGCTCTCTTCCCCTCCTCCTGCATTGCTCACCTCCCATGTCCCACTCCCTGGCCTCCCACGTTACCGCCCCCCATGCCAGACTTAACTCCCCCACCCCCCCCAATGCCCCACGTCCCCTGTGGCCCGGGTCATGGCCCGGCCATAAGGGCCTGCTCCGCAGCCTCGTCCCCATTACTCTTGGCACTTCTCTTTGGCAGGTGGAGAACCTGCTGCCCGGGAGTTTCCAACAGCCAGAGGTGACGGCATTTGTGATGGTGCCGCAGGAGTTCCTGCCTGGGCTAGCCTGGGACTGGCAGGAAGTGAAGACAGTGAGTATAGTGTGAGGGAGCGGAGACCAGGCACAGGGGATGTCGCACAGCACCCCAGTGCCAGCGCGGGAGACGGGACACAGCCGGGGCCCCCCACAGCACCCCAGTGCCAGCGCGGGAGACGGGACACAGCCGGGGCCCCCCACAGCACCCCAGTGCCAGCGCAGGAAGCGGGACACAGCCGGGGCCCCCCACAGCACCCCAGTGCCAGCGCAGGATACGGGACACAGCCAGGGGCCCTCCACAGCACCCCAGTGCCAGCGCAGGATACGGGACACAGCCGGGGCTCCCCATGGCACAGCACCCCAGTGCCAGCGCGGGACGCGGGACACAGCTGGGCCCCCCCCCACAGCACCCCAGTGCCAGCGCGGGAGGCAGGACACAGCCGGGGGCCCCCTGGCACAGCACCCCAGTGCCAGGGTGGGAGGCGGGACACAGCCAGGGGCCCCCCAGCACAGCACCCCAGTGCCAGGGTGGGAGGCGGGACACAGACGGGGCCCCCTGGCACAGCACCCCAGTGCCAGCGCGGGAGGCGGGACACAGCCAGGGGCCCCCCGGCACAGCACCCCAGTGCCAGCGCGGGACGCAGGACACAGCCAGGGCCCCCCCGGCACAGCACCCCAGTGCCAGGGCGGGAGGCAGGACACAGCCAGGGCTCCCCATGGCATAGCACCCCAGTGCCAGCGCAGGAGACGGGACAGAGCTGGGGGGCCCCCACAGCACCCCAGTGCCAGGGCGGGAGGCGAGACACAGACGGGGCCCCCCATGGCACAGCACCCGTAGCACCAGGACAGAGGCCATGGCCAGGACCCCTCACAGCACAGCGTCCTGTAGCAGCGGGCTAGGATACAGGGTCTGACAATCAGCCGTTCTACAAGTGCACAGTCACATGCGGTGGAATCTCCTGGGTTTCCCTTGCTCCCCCAGGACCCCAAGGTGACCTGCCGTCCTGTTGCCACGTCCAGGAAAACAAACGAGGCAGATGCCATCGGCGTCCCCTCCCATACTCTCAAGGTAGGCGTCTCCGTTCTGAGTGATGTGTCAGACACGTCTCAGCCCAAAGACCTTTACAGGGATCCCTCGCCCGGTGCGGAGATGCAGCCACCTCTGGGGCAGGACATGGGGGCTGTTTATACAGAGATCCCTCCCCTGACACTGAGCTGCAGCCCCCCTGGGGAAGGGCGCGATGCAGCCTGCAGAATGTAATGTGGCCAGGACACCAAAGGTTCCCAGCCTCAGCCTTGGGGAAAAGTGTCAGGGAATCGTTCATGCCCAGGATCTCACACTGATGCTGAGTTTGAAAGACCTTCAGACAGCACCACACTGGGGTCAGCTCTGATTGTGAGGGGGCAGCACTCTCTACTGAGCCCCCCACCCCGCTCCCTGCAGCACAGCGCCCCTAACGCCATGCTGTGGCATCGGGGCCAGCGTTGACTGAAAGGGGCGAATGCCTCCTGTTGACCCTCCAACCCGCTTCTTGGGTTTTCGTGCTTTTCCCATCCCAGCACTAACCCAGCCTGCTCTACGTTGTGTGTGAAACCAGCCCAGGTCCCCGACTGCCAGGCCCATTGGAGCCAACAGCCCCGTTCCTCTCCCTGAGCCAGGTCCCCACCCCTCACTGGCCTCAGAAACCTCTCGGGTGCCTTTGTGCCCCTGTTCCCGCGCGTTGGCTCTCCGGAGAACCCCCTCCCCACCTTGTGCTGGTGTGTTTCTTCCTAGCACTGCTCACCCAGAGACTGGAAAATCTGCGAGTGCAACCTGGGCCGGATAGACGCCCACTCCACCATCACCATCACCGGGACATTGTCGGTTACCGACAAAATTGAGGTCAGGGTTCTGTGCGAAGATACACGGCCTTTCTCCTCTAGGGGGCGCCATCACTGAGCCAGGCCCAGGGCAGGGGGACAGGTTGGCTCACGGGGGCAGAGAATGGGACATGGGGCCTTTCTCCTCTAGGGGGCGCCAGGTCTGCTCCAGTCCCAGGTGGGGAGACTGGCTGGCTCGGGGCGGGGGAGGGAATCCAAGACCCTACCCAACCTCCTCAGCACAGAGACTGAGCCCCTCACCCTGGCCTAAGGTCTCTGCTGGGCCCCCCTGGGTAAGGGGGCTCTCCGTTGGGAGCTGCTGTAGAGATTGAACCCACAGCTTCTTGATCTGACAGGTCAAACCTCCTCTCGACCTGTCTGTAGCGTGGCCTCCGGCGCGTCCCAGGGTTAGCATCATGGCGAGATGTGATGGCTCCATGCCCCCCAGAGGTGGCAGAGAGCGCCAGTGAGGCTGTCCTATGGAGGCGGGATCGACCCATCTCATGCTCTGCCCTCCCATGTGCCGCCTGATGCCCCCTCTCCCCCCTGTGAGCTAATGAGTGGGGAGCCAGGGTGTCTGAGGCCTGGTGTCCTGCTCTCCCTCCAGACCTCCTCCCGGTTCCGGTTCTGCACTGCCCTGTGGTTCACCTTCAACACCAGCAAATATGTCAGCCAGTACAGCAACGAATTCACGCAATCCCAGGTAATGATCTTGGCTGTGAACCCTCCCTCCCCCCTCCCCCATTTCTCCCGGCAAGCTGCTGGTGGGGTTTCCCCCTTACAGCCCCATCTGCATTTCCCGTTACACCCTGTGTCTGCCCCTGCAGATCACCACGGAGGTGGAGCTGGTGCACGTGATGAATTACCTCCCCGTATACGTAGGCAGCGGGGTAGGGGGGCTGTTTCTACTGATCCTGATCAGTGTCGTCCTGTACAAGGTGAGATGGGCAGGGACTGGCTGGGCGAGAGGACCCTGGGTCACTCAAAAGTGGTCCGGGTGCTGACTTTCCCTGCCAATACAATTGCTTAATCTTTCTCCAGCAACATTTCCCCATGGGATCCCAGAGCCCCATGCAGACATTGGAGGGACTGCGTCACCTCCTTAGAGCTCATCCTGAGATGCGTCCACCTCTGGGGTGGAGGCAACACTCTCCAACAGCGAAGGGGAGGAATTGAAAAAGAACCCCATCTCCAGTTGAAACCACAGCGGGGGCCTGGCTGTCACAGAGAGGAGCGAATGGGACATGGGGCCTTTCCCCTCTCGGGGGCACTGGCTCCAATCCGACCCCAGGGCACGGGAGATGGCTAGCTCAGGGGGGCAGAGAATGAGGCACAGGGCCTTTCCCCTCTAGCTCCAATTGGACCCGAACATGGGTTGGAGAGAGTTTCTCTAGTCCCCTAGTCAATCAGTGGTGGTTTTTCCTTTTCCCGGTAGTGTGGTTTCTTCAAGCGTAATTACAAGGACATGATGGACCATGAGCCAGCGGCTGGGAATGGGGCGGCACCTGCAGAGGCCAGCATGGAGGAAAAGGCAGGTGAAGACTGTAAGGAGGCACTCACCACAGATGCTCCCAGTGAATGACCAGACCTTCCCTCCCCCGGACCATGGATTCGAGACCTCCTTCTTCTCTTCCCTCCATCCCCACCTGCCCCTAGGACTGGCTCACGCTCAGCCAGGGCCCTGCACTCGCCAGCGCCCCCCACTGGCCCAAAGGAGCATCGCAGTAGCTGTGCTTTTGCAGACTCATGTCTATCCCTGTCCTCGTGGTGCGGTGTGTGTGTGTGACTCCATCCTCTCCTGGTGGAACAGGTGTCCCCAGGACCTGAGCCCTCCTCGCCGGCAGCCACAGCACAGAGACTGTGGGTCTGATACCAAGCTCCACTCTCCCCCGGGCTAAGGCAAGGCACGGGGGCAGCGTGTGTTGGGGAGCTCCCCCTGCGCTCAGGGAAGGACGTCATTTCTCCAGGCCTCCCGGCCAGCGCCTCTCCTCAGCAGCCACCCCATCCACGAAGAGGGGACAAAAATCCCAGTGAGATGTGAACAGCATCTGCAGTCCCGTGAGCAGCACGTCCCCGGATTAGCGCCGTGCTCACCGAGGGCCTGGGACGGGGCTGCTGGGGAGCCAGACGGGGCATGTGATAAAGCATTTGTGGAGCCAGATCAAGTTAAACAGGTGACTGGGGAAATGGCTTGAATAGTGACTGTTTCCTATGAAGCTGGGCCCAGCCCCTACACTAGTGAACTCTCCGTTCCTGGAGCGGACTAGAATGCTCATCTATTTATCTAGCGCAATCCTACTCACGCCCTTACCGCTGTATCTGTATTCTGTGAGTGTGCTACGCTGTCTGCTGATGCTTCCAACGCGCCGTGGAATTTCGCTTTCCCTGTTATTTGCTTGAGGGGGCTCTTGCTCTCCCAGACGCCGGGGCCTCTGAGTAGAGAGGTGATTTTAGCTCTGTATTCGGCTCTGGAGCGACCACAGCTGGCAGCCAGTGCCCACAATGTCAGAAGGATGTTGATAAATTGAAAAGGGTTAAAAGAAGAGCTACGAGAATGATTAAAGGATTTGAAAACCTGCCTCCTAGTGAGAGACTCCAGGAGCTCGGTCTAGTTAGCTTAACAAAGAGAGGGTTCCGGGGTGACTTGATCCCAGTCTATAAGTGGGAAACAAATATTTGTTAGTGGGCTCATCCATCTAGCAGAAGAAGGTACAACAAGTTCCAAAGGCCGGAAGTTGAAGCTAGAGAAATTCATACTGGAAATAAGGGGTCAGTTTTTAACAGTGAGAGTAATTAACCATTGGACCAATCAAGGGTTGTGATGGATTCTCTACCCTGCCAACTTGTAAACCAAGATTGGATTTTTAAAAAATTAAAATCTGCTCTAGGAATTATTTCGGGGAAGATCTCTGACCTGTTCCCCCCGGTGATTTCAGATGATCACAATGGTCCCTTTTGGCCTTGGAATCTATAAATCCATCTTGCAGTGGCAGGGTGAGGATCAAGGATTTCCTGATCCAGGGAAGGAAAGCTGCTCTTCCTTTTGTAATGGACACAGTCCTGCGGGTGAACAGAGCCCAGCACAGTGAGGGAACCAAATGATGCCCCTGCCAGATAGCTTCAGCATCAGGGAGCTAAGGACTAGAATCACAAAGAGGATTTAGGAGAATCCACAGCCCTGAGCTGGGGAGAAATAGGCACCTAAAAAAGAGGTTCTCAGAAGCCACCTAAGTTAGCCAGCAGGAAATGGTGAGGGGCCAGATGCCCAAAAGTATTTAGGTGCTGAACTCCTGTGGACCTGAAACTTAGGTGCCAGGCTGATGGGTCAGAGGTAGGCATCTCCCTCCGCTTGGGATTCTCAGCTGTGAACCTCTCCTGGAGTTAGGTGCCTCAACCAGGTGAGCCTTTTCTCATGAAAACCCAAAAAGAAAGATCACCCCGTGACAGCCAGCTAGAATGAAAGTGTATAAATATATTGAAAACAGCCTCCCCTCAAACCTGGCAGAGCGCCCCTCCAGCACACACACCTCGCCCTTAGGGCAGGAGGGGACAGCAAGGAGTGAGTGGCAGGTGGGAGGCATTTAGGGGAGGGGGTTGGCAAGGAGGCGTTCAGGGGAGTCTAGGGGGATGGGGCGGGAAGAGGCGGAGTGGGGGCGGGGCCTTGGAAAAGGGGGCAGAGCCCAGGATGGAGCACCCACCGGCAAAACCAAAAGTCAGTACCTATGGGTAGGAGCCCACCCCGTTCAAGCCCCTGCTCCCATAACTATTTAAACCAAGAGAAAAGCTTCAGCAGGAGGGATTCCCACAGCAGAATACCCTATAACCCAGTGGCTAGGGAACTCCCCTGGGACGATGCGGATTAAGGTCATTGCAGCAGATCAGGGACAGTGGGGATTCAAACCTAAGTCTCCTACATCCCACGGAAGTGCTCTAACCAGCAGGCTGCTAACGAGCGATCATTCCTAAGCTGCTCCCCTTAGCTGTACTTTGTGCAGGTTAGGTGTGCTTTGAGCATCCAAAGCCCTACATCTCTTTGTAAATCCACTCCAGAGCGCCCCAACATTGGTAGAATTTCATGGGAGCAGGGCCGTTGCTTTGACACCCAGGCAACAATGGGGAGGGATAGCTCAGTGGTTTGAGCTTTGGCCTACTAAACCCAGGGTTGTGAGTTCAATACTTAAGAGGGCCATTTAGGGAATCTGAGGCAAAAATCTGTGTGGGATCAGCCCTGCTTTGAGCAGGAGGTTGGACTAGATGACCTCCTCAGGTCCCTTCCAACCCTGATATTCTATGAACTGCTCTGTCCTCTGGCAGGATTGAATCCTGGCACCTATAAGCACCCAGCCCTGGTGCCTGAGCTAAAGGACCTCAATACTCAGTCCAGACACTAGAGGGGAGTAAAGAGCCATTCTGGGGTCATGTGGCTTTCTTTCTCAGGCACACACTAAATTCCCATTGTGCAGGGCCTGATCTTTAACCCACAAAGGGATATCCCAGAAAGGGGCAATTCACCCTAATTTCCAAGTGAGGCAAATCTCTTGGCTACAAACTCTGTGGAAACCCCCAGGCCAGGCTGTTTCTTTGACACACACGGGGCTGTTATAACTAGGGCCCTACCAAATTCACGGTCCATTTTTGTACATTTCACGGTCACCGCATTTTTAAAATCTTGTTCTGTCCCCGGTTTCAGATATTTAAATCATAAATTTCACAGTGTTGTAACAAAACACGAATGTGCATTTAAAAACAGCAAAATCTAAATATGCAAAGCCCTTAAGACTCAGCGTTTCTCAAACTGGGGGTCCCGGTCCAAAAGGGGGTCACAAGGCTATTGTGGGAGGTCACAGTATTCCACCCTTACTTCTGCGCTGCCTTCAGAGCTGGGTGGCCAGAGAGCAGTGGGCTGCGGGCCAGGTGCCCAGCCAGCAGCAGCACAGAAGTAAGGGTGGCAATACTGTGACCCCTCTACAATAGCCTTGCACCCCCCTTTTGGGTAGGGAACCCCAGTTTGAGAAAACACTGGTACTTCTGAATTCTGTTACCCTATAGTATAGGATACATTTATAGTATAGGGTAAAAGTTCACGTAAGACCAGATTTCATGGGGGAGACCAGATTTCACGGTCCGTGCCATGTTTTTCATGGCCATGAATTTAGGTAGGGCCCTAGGTATACAGCAATGGGGACTCCAGGGCCAGAGCTGGGTGAATGCAAAGCGTTGGGATTGGGGAGGTGGGAAGAGGGCCCCCCCCAGGGTGACACTGATCACCTAGCCAGGAACTAGAGAGTTATACAAGGGAAAGGGTCTGGAAAGTGCATTGGATACAAAAAGCCTCCTTGGCTGGTCTCCCCTTCCCCCCAGACACGTACCGTCCTTCCTGTCCCCCGCTGCCCATTCCCCCAGACACGTACCGTCCTTCCCGTCCCCCACCGCCCGTTCCCCCCAGACACGTACCGCCCTTCCCGTCCCCCGCCGCCCCTTCCCCCCCAGACACATACTATCCTTCCTGTCCCCCGCCGCCCATTCCCCTCAGACACGTACCGTCCTTCCTGTCCCCTGCCACCCCTTCCCCCCATACACGTACCGTCCTTCCCGTCCCCCGCCACCCCTTCCCCCAGACACGTACCGCTCTTCCCATCCCCCCCGGACACGTACCGCCCTTCCCGTCCCCCGCCGCTCCTTCCCCCCAGACACATACCGCCCTTCCCGTCCCCCACCGCCCGTTCCCCCCAGACATGTACCGCCCTTCCTGTCCCCCGCCGCCCGTTCCCCCCAGACACGTACCGTCCTTCCTGTCCCCCACCGCCCGTTCCCCCCAGACAGGTACTGTCCCTCACCAAAGGCTTTTACTCAAAGTAAGCTGCCACGGGATAAGAGGGAAGGTTCTCTCATGGATTGGTAACTGGTTAAAAGATAGGAAACAAAGGGTGGGAATAAATGGTCAGTTTTCAGAATGGAGAGAGGTAAATAGTGGTGTCCCACAGGGGTCTGTACTGGGCCCAATCCTATTTAACATATTCATAAACGATCTGGAAAAAGGGGTAAACAGTGAGGCGTCAAAATTTGCAGATGATAAAAAATTACTAAAGATAGTTAAGACCCAGGCAGACTGGAAGAGCTACAAAAGGATCTCTCAAAACTGGGTGACAGGGCAACAAAATGGCAGATGAAATTTAATAAATGCATAGGAATGCACATTGGAAAATATAATCCCAACTATACATATAAAATGATGAGGGTCTAAAGTAGCTGTTACCACTCAAGAAAGAGATCTTGGAGTCATTGTGGATAGTTCTCTGAAAACATCCACTCCATGTGCAGCGGCAGTCAAAAAAGCGAACAGCATGCTGGGAATAATTAAGAAAGGGATAGATAACAGGACAGAAAATATCATGTTGCCTCTATATAAATCCATGGTACGCCCACATCTTGAATACTGTGTGCAGATGTGGTCACCCCATCTCAAAAAAGATATATTGGAATTGGAAAAGGTTCAGAAAAGGGCAACAAAAGTGATTAGGGGTATGGAATGGCTTCCGTATGAGGAGAGATTAATAAGACTGGGACTTTTCAGCTTGAAAAAGAGACGGCTAAGGGGAGATATGATTGAGGTCTATACAATTATGACTGGTGTAGAGAAAGTAGATAAGGAAGTGCTGTTTACTACTTCTCATAACACAAGAACTAGGGGTCATCAAATTAAATTAATAGCAGCAGGTTTAAAACAAACAAAAGGAAGTATTTCTTCACACAACGCAGTCAACCTGTGGAACTCCTTGCCAGAGGATGTTGTGAAGGCCAAGACCATAACAGGGTTCAAAGAAGAACTAGATAGATTCATGGAAGATAGCCATTGATGGACCTATGAGCCAGGATGGGCAGGAATGGTGTCCCTAGCCTCTGTTTGCCAGAAGCTGGGAATGGGGGATGGATCACTTGATGTGTATCTGTTCTGTTCATTCCCCCTGGGGCACCTGGCATTGGCCACTGTTGGTAGACAGGATACTGGGCTAGATGGACCTTTGGTCTGACCCAGTAGGGCAATTCTTATGTTCTTATGTCCCCCCTCAGACATGTACCGCCCTTTCTGTTCCCCCAGACATATACAGACCTTCCCCTCCCCTTCCACCCTGGAGCTTGAACCAGGCCGCCTCGAGCCGTCACAGTGATCCTCCTATTATCAATCCCCTCAGCGTCCACTGCAGCTTCCACTTTTCCCTTCATTGCCCCGCCAGGCACATATTCCCTTCCCGGTGCCCTGGTCCCAATCACCCCTGCCCGGCGCTCTCCTTGCTTCCTGCCTCATCACCCTCCTCCTCCTCCCCCTGGCTCTGTCCGAGTTGGGCCGCACCCCAGTCCCCCAGTGGGATCACTCCGGTGGGCTCCTGGCCCAGGTGAGTTCTCTGGTGCTGGGCCATGGCCGCCTTCTGCCCGAAGCCCTTCCCGCAGTGGCTGCAGCGGTAGGGCCGCTCCCCGGTGTGGGTGCTCTGGTGCTGGAGCAGGGCAGAGCTGCGGCTGAAGGCCTTGCCGCAGTCAACGCAGGCGTAGGGTTTGAGGCCGGTGTGGGTGCGCCGGTGGATGTTGTAGGTGGAGGAGACGCTGAAGCTCTTGCCGCACTGGGGGCAGCGGTAGGGCCGCTCGCCGGTGTGGGTGCGCCGGTGCTGCAGCAGCGCCGAGCTGACGCCGAAGGCCTTGCCGCAGTCGCCGCAGACGTAGGGACGCTCGCCCCGGTGGGTGCGCTGGTGCTGCAGCAGGTTGGAGCTCTGGTTGAAGCCCTTGCCGCACTGCGGGCAGCGGTAGGGGCGCTCGCCCATGTGGGTGCGCTGGTGCCGGATGAGGTGGGAGCTCTCCACAAAGCGCTTGCCGCACTCGGCGCAGCCGTAGGGCTTCTCGCCGGTGTGGGTGCGCCGGTGCCGCAGCAGGTCGGCGCTGAGCCGGAAGGCCTTGCCGCAGTCCGGGCAGCCGAAGGGGCGCTCGCCGGTGTGGAAGCGCTGGTGCTGGGTCACCTTGGAGCTCTGGGCGAAACGCTTGCCGCACTGCGGGCAGGGGAAGGGCTTTTCCCCCGTGTGCACCCGCCGGTGCTGTGCCAGGTCCGAGCTGTGCCCGAAGCTGCGCCCGCACTCCCCGCAGGTGTAGGGGCGCTCGCCGGTGTGCGTGCGCTGGTGGATGATGAGGTTGGAGCTCTGTGAGAAGGCCTTGCCGCACTCGGTGCACTTGTAGGGGCGCTCGCCAGTGTGGGAGCGCCGGTGCTGGGCCAGGTGCGAGTCCTGCCGGTAGCTCTTGCCACACTCGGGGCAGGTGTAGGGCTTTTCCCCCGTGTGCGTGCGGCGGTGGCGGGCCAGGTGGGAGCTGTTCCCGAAGCTCTTCCCGCAGTCAGGGCAGATGGTGGATTTCTGCCCCTTGAGGGCTTTGGGAAGGAGCTCGGGGTCCTCTGATCCTTCGGGTGTCTCCCCCGCGGGGTCTCCCTGCTGCCGTCCCACCCAGCCGGTATCTCCCCACGCAGGGCTCTGGGACCTCCCACGAGACTCCGTTCCCACAGGCCCTTCCTGCTGGGGGTTCTCCTCCTCTGTCCCGGCACCTGCTGGACGAGAGAGAGAGTCCAGGCAGGGCTGTGCCGGGGATGGCAAAGGGCTTTGCTACAAAGAAATCAACATTTGTACCAATCCCACAGCCAGAGCCCCCCAGACCCTGCTCTGATGTGCTCTGTCCTGCCCGGTGCTGCAGCGGCTCTCATCAAGAGATGAGACTGAGACCCGGGTCCCATTGCGCCCGGCGCTGCACAGACCCTGACTGAGATCTGGGGCCCCATTACGCCGCGCACTGCACAGACCGCAGCTAAAATCAGGGCCCCCTCGTGCCGGGCACTGCACCCACCCACCCAGCCGCCGAGAAACAGTCCCTGCCCTCACAATCTAAAGAGGACAGGGAGGCCCAGAGGGGGAAGCGGCTCCCCCAGGGCCTGCAGCAGAGGCCAGAGGCGGAGTTGGGGAATAGAACCCAGGAGTCCGGGCGCCCAGCCCAGCTTCGGAGAGCAACAGCGATCGCTCCCCTGCGGGTCTTCGCCTCTGCGGCCTCTTCCAAAGATCCCGTGTCTGCACCGCGCTGGAAAATCCCCTGAGCTTCCCCGCTCGGCTCGGACCCCAGTGGAAAAGCCCGGCCGGGAAGCAGGACCCCCGGCTCGGGGGGCGAGTGTAACCCACCCCCTGGGCTCCGCCTTCCCTCCCGGAGCCGCGCGTTCCTCACCCGTGCGGGCGCCTCTGGGGAGCTCCCTGCCCGGGGCGCGCTGGCGATCCGGGACCCGCGGCTCTGCCCCCGGCTCCATACTGGGGGGCAGGGCAGGGGATGCCGCTGGGGGCGGGGGGAGGAAACAGCGGCTATTTCCTACCCACAGAGCTCCGGGGGGTTAATCCCCAGACCCGCCCCTGCTGCCCCGGAGCTGGCTGGGGGGGGGTCTCTAGCCCCCATCTGGCTCCGATCCCCCCCGGCCCTGCGGCCGCTTCCTCCGGGCAGCGATTTCCTGCCTCCGCGGCTGCTTCTCTCCCTCCCCCGGGGCCGCCCCTGGCTGCGCCCCGCTGCGGGTTCCCCGGGGTGCCGGGCGCTGGGTTCCCGGGCGCGCCGCTTTCCGAGGGGGCAGCTGGGATTGGGAACAGGAAGGTCCCTGCGTTATCCAGACCCCTTCGCCGCACTTCCGACGCCTTAGGAGGAGGGGGAGAGATTTTCCCAGGGAAGAGAGGGGAGGGGCGAGGGCTCACCCTGGGGTGGAGGTGGGTGGTGATCATGGGGGCCCTGTCCGCGGGGAGGCAGGTGAAGCCCCATCACGGCAGTGATCCCAGTCCAAGAGCCTCCTGTATTTCTTCAACGTCTGCCACAGCAGAGCCTTTGTATTCGCCTTGCAAATCCTCCATCGGCACTGGCTGAACCAGCACTGAGATGCAGCCACCTCTAGGGTGGGGGCTGGGTATACAGGGACCCCGCGCCGGGTGCTGACAGTGGCCTCTGGGGTGGGGTGCAGAGGCTGTTTACCCAGCAAGCCCTTCGCAGCAGCCACCTCTGGGGTGGAGCACGGCGCTTCTCAGCCCCCCACTCCTGGTTCCAAAGGTTGTAAACTCCAAGGCAGGGTCCATGTTCTGCACATAACTAATGTCCTTTATGATCAATTTAGCAAAGCTGGCTGGGTTTATTGTCTGGGACAGGGGTGGCCAACCTGTGACTCCGGAGCCACATGCAGCTCTTTGGGAGTTAACATGCGGCTCCTTGTAACGGCATCGACTCCGGGGCTGGAGTAGGGTGACCAGACAGCAAGTGTGAAAAATCGGGACAAGGGGTGGGGGGTAATAGGAGCCTAGATAAGAAAAAGACCAAAAAATTGGGAAAAAGAACAGGAGTACTTGTGGCACCTTAGAGACTAACAAATGTATTTGAGCATAAGCTTTTGTGGGCTACAGCCCACTTCTTCGGATGCAAGAATCTTCGGATGTAGCCCACGAAAGCTTATGCTCAAATAAATTTGTTAGTCTCCAAGGTGCCACAAGTACTCCTGTTCTTTTTGCGGATACAGACTAACACGGCTGCTACTCTGAAAAAAATCGGGACTGTCCCTATAAAATCAGGACATCTGGTCACCCTAGGCTGGAGCTACAGGTGCCAACTTTCCAAGGTGCCGGGGGGTGCTCACCAGGGGCGGCTCTATGTATTTTGCCACCCGAAGCACAGCAGGCAGGCTGCCTTCGGCGGCATGCCTGCAAGAGGTCCGCCGGTCCCGTGGCTTTGGCGTACCTACCGCCAAATCCGTGGACCGGCGGACCTCCCGCAGGCATGCCGCTGAAGACAGCCTGCCTGCCGCCCTCACAGTGACCGGCAGGCCACCCCCTGCGGCTTGACGCCCCAGGCACGCGCTTGGTGCACTGGTGCCTGGAGCCGCCCCTGGTGCTCACTGCTCAACCCCTGGCTCTGCCACAGGCCCTGCCCCCACTCCACCCCTTCCCATCCCATCCCCTGAGCCTGCTGTGCCCTCGCTCCTCCGCCTCCTGCCTGGAGCCTCCTGCATCCCACAAAACGGCTGATCGGGAGGTGTGGGGAGGGAGGGGGAGGTGATGATCAGTGGGGCTGCCAGTGGGTGGGAGGCGCTGGGGGGGGGCTGCTGATGTATTACTGTGGCTCTTTGGCAATGTCCGTTGGTAGATTCTGACTCCTTCTCAGGCTCAGATTAGCCACCCCTGGCCTGGGAGATTCCTGCATACCTGACTCTGCCACTCACCTGTTGTGAGACCTTGGGCAAATCATTCCTCTCTCCTGCCCTTTGTCTATCTTATATTAACTTCTTTAGGGCCTCGATTCTCTCTTATTCTGTGTCTGCGCCGCGCCTGGCGCAAGGAGCCCTGATCTCACGGGAGGCCTCTAGGTGCTACTGTTAAGATTAACTATAATAAGAGTAATGAATTAGTCTTTCCTCTAGTCTCCCAATCTTGAAATGAAGCATTTTCTATATGAAAAAAACAAACTGATTTTATAATAATGAGATATACCTATCTCATAGAGTTGGAAGGGACCCTGAAAGGTCATTGAGCCTTTACTAGCAGGACCAAATACTGATTTTGCCCCAGATCCCTAAGTGGCCCCCTCAAGGATTGAACTCACAACTCTGTGGTTAGCAGGCCAATGCTCAAACCACTGAGCTATCCCTCCCCCTTATTTATTGGGTGTCTTTGCAAATGACAGATACAACCGGCCTCTCCCCCAAGGTCATGGCAGAGCATGGGGCCATTTGCATCCCTGATTGGAGTCTCCAAAGATACTAATGCCATTGACCGTTCAGATGTCTTGTTGATTTCATGAATCTGTGGTGGGGCTAGGAGGGGAAAGGATACAGCTCCCCGAACACACAAGGAGACAGAGAATCTGAGAACCATGAGCAAAACAGAATTCAAAACAGCTGCTTTCAAACAGGGCCAGGCCTGCGTTTCTCTGTCACAGGGGGAAGGTGTGTTACTTATAGGCCTGTTCCAACACCCATTGGAATTAGTGGAGAGGTTCTGTGAGGTTCTCAGATCCCCAGCTGGTGTGAATGGGCTGTAAATCCACCGGAATCAATGGGGCGATTCCAGTTGACACCAGCTGAGGGTCTGGCTCGCTGATTTTGATGGGAATTGGATCAGGTCCTGAATTCAGGAATCAACCAACAGTCTTGAGTCTCTGTGGAGTCTGCACTTGGATGCCAAGTGCTGTGCTGCAGGATAACGAGGGTGATGCTGCAGCTGGGAACAGTGAAGATCCTGCCAATGTCCCTGCAGGCCAGGATGTGACCTCAGATTATATCAGGAGGACCAGTTTGGAGAAGTCGTCAGTGAAAACCCTGGAGAGGGGGATGTGCCTGGCCAGAGACTGGAAATCCAGGCTGGTTACTGCACCTCTCCTTCCCTTCCCTCCCATAGTTTTCTGGATAAATTGTACTTTCAACACTGAGGACTTTGAGTTATGGCCAAATAATTTACTGTCCTGGCTAATATGCCGTGCAGTGGTATTGGGTGTGTATCTGTCTGTCTGTGGGGTAGTGCAGACGCCATGACATTTGCACAGCCTCCTCTATCTTCCCCTCCCCTCCCCCAGCCTCTGCTGGGCACAGTCCCAAGTGGATGCAGAGCACTGGGGGAAAAGGTTTCTGAAAAGCTAACTTTGTTGTTTATCCAAGAGTTCAGAGTATGGGCTGTACGGCTTGTGCTGAAGCCCACGGTCTGTAGCAAGTTCACACACAGAAATCAGCGCCCCTCTGTGGGGGTGGAGGGGTTCAAACACTGCTTGGATCAATGCTCTCCCTCCTAGCTCAGGCTTCAGTTGGTTTCCTTCATTTCCCCCCAATCGTGGTAGCTTATTCTGGGAAGTTTCTCAGGCAGCATGAATTCTCCATGGCCTTTCAGGAGAACTGGGGTGCAAACCTGGTAGGACCTCCATAACAGCCAGGTCCCTACCAAATTCACAGCTCATTTTGACGAATTAAAAAACCCTCTGGCCTTGAAATTGACTAATATCACCATTTCAGATGTTTCCATCTGACATTTCATGGTATTGTAACCATGGGGGTCCCACCAAAATGGGAGAATGGGGGAGTTCGGAGGTTGTTGTAGGGGGATCATAGCATTGTCACTCTCACTTCTGTGCTGCCTTCAGACCTGGCCTCTGAGGGCAGCAGCCAGCAACCTTTCTGAAGATAAAGGAGGTTCCCAGATGTGGAGGTGGGTCCCAGCTGCTGGGAGCACCTGTCACGGAGTCCCTGCGCAATGCTTTGGAACTGCTCCCCACAAAGCCAGTCAGGACTTTGGGGAGCCTCCTCTCCCTTGGAGCAGACTGTCTTCAGGGCAAGAAGCTCACACGGCTTCACCTTCCTGGGTCTGACCTTGGAGCATTCAGCACATAGCCCTCCGTGCCCTTCTCACAGCGAGTCTGTCCAGGCGGGGTGCTGGGGAAGCCACAGGGTCCTGCACGCACCCCCACTTCGCAGTCAGTCATTTCACCTTTAGCTATTCCCTTACAGGGGGGAAGGGCCCCAGCCATTTGTAGCCAGGATACAGAGTGTTGGGCAATTATGCACACTGGAGACTTAAGAAATGCATAGGGGAAACTGAGGCACCCACACAGTATTCAGAGGAAACATTAAGAACAGTCCCACTTTGTCAGAGCATCTCAGCTGGGGGCTCCTACCTGCTAGTCCCTGGCAGATTAATGCAAGGGCCTTGGCCAATTTGGGGGCATCCAGAAAAATGGACACCTGAGCCCCAGAAGGAACTGCAAGGGAAGCCCCGACCCCCAGCTGCAGATGCCAGGCAGAAGCCTCAAGCCCAGGTATGCAGAGCGCCGGCAGGCGTGGGGAGGGGCATGAAAGTCCTGAGCTCAGCGTCCCAGGAGATGCTCACTATCATAAGATTCAGTCCCAGTCCAAGGGAGGTATAAATTATTATGCATCCAGTAAATGTTTCACCTTCATAGTCCTTCCTAGCAGATGGGGGTGTTGGTTTCACTGTAGACCTGGGTAATCACTTACCACTGGCATTGGTAATTCCAGGTGCAGTTTTATAGACCCCGACTTCTTATATCAGGGGTCGGCAACCTTTCAGGTGTGCCGAGTCTTCATTTATTCACTCTAATTTAAGGTTCCACGTGCCGGTAATACATTTTAACGTTTTTAGGTCTCTTTCTATAAGTCTATAATACATAACTAAACTATTGTTGTATGTAAAGTAAATAAGGTTTATAAAATGTTTAAGAAGCTTCATTTAAAATTAAATTAAAACGCAGAGCCCCCCAGACCGGTGGCCAGGACCCGGGAAGTGTGAATGCCACCGAAAATCAGCTCGCGTGCTGCCTTCGGCACATGTGCCATAGGTTGCCTACCCCTGTCTTATATACTCAGTGGGGGAGGCAGAAGTCTTAAAGAAAAAAGCAGCCTCAAAAATTGTTTCCAGTAAAACAGACCAAGCAAAGAATATCCTCCTTCTATCTTAAATACAGTACAGACATTGGGGGTGGAGCAGAATAAGGATCAGTCTATGCTTTGAAGTGTAAAAGAGAGGATCGGTCTCTAGGGTGCTGACCAGAAGAGAATCCCTTGCAGAGAATCCATAAATTTCGTAGCTTCTGTTGCGGTGCAAAAACTGTGGCATTATCCTTCAGTCTTAATCTGAAATGTGGCTGGAAATGAAATGTGGTATGTCATCGGCCTTGTATGTTCATTTCCATGGCCTTATTGAACTGTCTGGTGCCACATTTTAAAAACTTCATCATAAAAAAATTAGGAAAGGTCTTGGTCTCACATCTGCTGGGGGCTTCGGGGCTAAGAAACGGTGCTCCCTCTCAATTTCAAAATCAGTTCCCGAAGGGAGTTTTAAGAATTCAGGGACAGCCTTATTTAGGAATTCAATAGACTTACCTTTCTCAAAGCCCTCCAGAAAGGCAACCAAATGCAAATTATTATATCTTGTTCTGCCCTCCTGATAGTCCACTCTCTCATGTAGGGCTCTAATCCTCTGCACTTGCTGATTTGAGGAGGCGTTACTGGCTGTTACAGAGTCCTCCAGTGCAGACACATGGGCCTCAACTTACCCCACTCTCCTTCGTAGGCTGGTTTGATGAGCTGCAGTGGTCTTTTTCACATCAGCAATATCTGCTGCCATTGTTCTTCAGAGAGTTAATTCTTCTGAGATCTACTGAAGCACCTGCAAGGTTTGTTCAGGATTCTATCCGGAGCTTCTTCCTACATCTCCATATGACATGAGCTCTCAGATAGCTTTTGCTTTTTGCAGGCCTGCTTCGTTACTGGAGAAGAGGAGAAGTCCAAACTCTTATCCAGGGATCCCTTAGCAGATGGTGCATGGATATCAATCTAAATTAACTACATTTAGAGTAGGATTGCGGTTATTTTGAACAGATTCTGTGGGGTATAGCGAGGAGCTTGGAGCTCAGGCAGCCTACCTCCCCTGTTGGCTCCCCCTGGAATCCTGTTGTTATTATTAACCATATACTTGATGAAAGTGGCCGCAAGTGCTACTAGCCAGCTAGGGCATGTCTACAGCCAGACGCAGCAAGTCTCAGAGTGTGGGTCAACAGACTTGACCTTGAATTACTGTGCTAAAAAGAGCTGTGTAGACATTGCAGCTCTGGCTGGGACCCTAGGCTGATTAGCCAGGTCTCACAGCTATTTTTAGCACCATAGCGTGAGCTCCGCAAGCCCAAGTGTGTCAACTCTGGGACTCCCTGAGCCCAAGCTCCAGCCCGAGGTGAAACATCTCACAGCTACTGTTAACGCTGCAGAGTGAGCCCGAGTCCGTTGACCTGGGCTCTGAGACTTCCTGCTACTTGCTGTGTAGATAGCCCCAAAGTGGCATGGTAGGCTGCTGTGGGGGTGGAGTATGACTGACTTACTTCTGCTCTCAGCTATCTCCATGACACCACTGATTTCCTGAGAAATCTCCAATACATTGGTGATCTTCCAGAAAACACCATCCTAGCCACCATAGATGTGGAGGCTCTCTACACAAACATCCCACACACAAATGGAATACAAGCTGTCAGGAACAGTATCCCTGATGATGACACAGCACAACTGGTTGCTGAACTCTGTGACTTTATCCTCACGCACAATTCTTTCAAATTTGGTGACACTATATACCTCCAGACCAGTGGCACCGCTATGGGCACCCGCATGGCCCCACAATATGCCAACATTTTTATGGCTGACCTGGAACAACGCTTCCTCAGCTCTCGTCCACTCACGCCCCTTCTCTACCTATGCTACATTGATGACATCTTCATCATCTGGACTCATGGGAAGGAGACTCTGGAAGAATTCCACCACGATTTCAATAGCTTCCACCCCACCATCAACCTCAGCCTGGACCAATCTACACTGGAGGTCCACTTCCTAGACACCAGAGTACAAATAAGTGATGGTCACATTAACACCACACTATACCGAAAACCCACCGACCACTATGCCCACCTTCATGCCTCCAGCTTCCATCCCGGACACACCACACGATCCGTCTACAGCCAAGCGCTGAGGTACAACTGCATTTGCTCCATCCCCTCAGACAGAGACCAACACCCACAAGATCTTCACCAAGCACTCTCAAAACTACGATACCTACACGAGGAAATGAGGAAACAGATCAACAGATCCAGATGTGTACCCAGAAACCTCCTGCTGCGAGACAAGCCCAAGAAAGAAACCAACAGAACTCCACTGGCCATCACCTACAGCCCTCAGCTAAAACCTCTCCAACGCATCATCAGTGATCTACAACCCATCCTGGACAATGATCCCGCACATTCACAGGCCTTGGGAGGCAGGCCAGTCCTCGCCCACAGACAACCCGCCAACCTTAAACATTCTCACCAGCAACCACACACTGTACCACAGTAACTCTAACTCAGGAACCAATCCCTGCAACAAACCTCGATGCCAACTCTGCCCACATATCTACACCAGTGACACCATCACAGGACCTAACCAGATCAGCCACAACATCACTGATTCATTCACCTGCATGTCCACCAATGTAATATACGCCATCATGTGCCAGCAATGCCCCTCTGCTATGTACATCGGCCAAACTGGACAATCCCTACGTAAAAGGATAAAAGGACACAAGTCAGATATCAGGAATGGCAATACACAAAAACCTGTAGGAGAACACTTCAACCTCCCTGGCCACACAATAGCAGATTTAAAGGTAGTCATCCTGCAGCAAAAAAACTTCAGGACCAGACTCCAAAGAGAAAGTGCTGAATTTCAGTTCATTTGGAAATTTGACACCATCAGCTCAGGATTAAACAAAGACTGTGAATGGCTATCCAACTACAGAAGCAGTTTCTCCTCCCTTGGTGTTCACACCTCAACTGCTAGAAGAGGGCTTCATCCTCCCTGATTGAACTAACCTCATTATCTCTAGACTGATTCTTGCCTGCATATTTATACCTGGCTCTGGAAATTTCCACTACATGCATCTGACGAAGTGGGTATTCACTCTCGAATGCTCACGCTCCTATACGTGTGTTAGTCTATAAGGTGCCAGAGGACTCTGTCGCTTTTTACAGATCCAGACTAACACGGCTACCCCTCTGATACTTTACTTCTGCTCGGCAGTCACCTTTAATCTTCCCTCATTAAGGGTTTGTCTGCATGGGGAATTTTACAGGCCATACACAACTGTAATTATATCTCTCTCACTCCCTACGTGGACACACTTATTCCAGAATAAAAGTGTCCACATGGGAAGTTGTACCAGTATAACCATAGCGGCATAACTATACTGGTAGAACTCCTCATATAGACAAGCCCGAAAAGATATACAAACGCGCACAAGTATTCCTCCTCCTGCCACATCCCAGTTTTCAAATGATCCATATCTCCATTACCAGGCACTCTCTGTCTTGGTTCCTGCCGCTGTGCCCTTACGATCAGTGTTCCCACAAAATTCAACTCCATTACCTTGCAATTCCCACTAATCCCCCCACCCCACCAAAGGATCTGTTCCTACCTTCACCAGCTCCTTTGCCCTCCTGAATCTCGGATCTGTCATCATAAATAAGCCAATACTTCCCGCCCGTCCTTCTTACACCTTGTACTTAAGTGCCCCTCTCCAAGCAAAGAAAGCACCATACCATTGTTTTATATTACACGCGGAATCCCTATTGTGCTGCTAGGGCCCATGTAATCGGAAGTTACACTTGCTGTATTGGGTTTCTTGTTCACATGGAGGTTTACCAAGGGTGTAACAAGCTTTTGTGTTTGATTGACGCTTTTCCCACATTCAGTGCATTTGCGAGGTCTCTCTCCCTGGTGCGCTGACTGGTGCTGGGTAAGGGTGCAGGTCTGATGAAAGTTTTTCCCACAGTCAGTACATTTGCGAGTCTCGCTTTGCGATGCACCGACTGATGCTGGGAAAGGGTGAACTTTTGACGAAAGCTTTTCTCACAGTGAGGGCATTTAAAGGGCCTCTCCCCCGTATGGATCCTCAGGTGCTTAGTCAGGGTTGATTTCTTCCTGAAGCCTTGCCCGCATTCGGTGCATTTATAAGGTTTTTCCCCCGTGTGGGTTCTACAGTGACTGGAAAGGTCCCCTTTCCGCCTGAAGCTTTTGTCACAGTCAGGACACTGATAGGGTTTCTCTCCTGTGTGGATTCTCTGATGCAGAACAAGGTATGAGCTCTCTCTGAAGCTTTTCCCACAGTCAGCGCAGCTATAGGGTTTCTCCTCTTTGTGCGTCCGCAGGTGTTTACTGAGTGGCGACTTCCGTCCAAAGCTCTTCCCACAGTCAGCACATACATAAGGTTTCTCTCCCGTGTGGCTTTTTTGATGCCTTCGGAGGTGTGAGTTCTGGCGGTAGCTTTTCCCACACTCAGCACAGCTGTGTCGTTTCTCATCTGGGTGGATTTTCTGATGCAGGTCAGCGGCTGAGCTGCTACTAAAACTTCTCTTACTTTTACTTTGTGGGTTCAGTTGTGCTCCCACCTTGGTTCCCTGGTGGGCGACGGTGCGGTTCAATTTCTTAGAACTTCCTTCACATACAGCAGATTCACAGTCTTTCCCCCCTGTGGGGGAAACTCGCTGCTGTCCTCTCCTTCCCCGACTCTTACCAGCATCTGCCCGTTCACATCTCTGAGATGCCTCACGAGGCTCCGCTCCCATTGGCTTTTTCTGCTGGAGATGCTCATCCTTGTTCTCACTCACAATCCCATTGTTAAATCCTCTGTGCATCTCTTCATTGTGGATTCTCTGATGCTGAATAAGTCTCTTTCTCAGGATAAAGAGCTGGCCGCACACTGGACACTTATGGGGTCTCTCCAACTTGTGGACTGTGTAACGATGAAGAACAAGGCTTGTCTTGAGTCTGAAGCTTTTCCCACATTCATTACATTTATAGAGTCTCTCCCCTGTGTGAATTCTCAGATGTATCTGAAGGCACTGTTGTTGAGAAAAACTTTGACCACATTCATTACACTTGTAGGCACCCTTTTCTGCACAAGTTTGCTGACAATGCTTAACGAGGAGCGAGCATTTATTGAAACTTTCCCCAGGTTCAGTACTTGTGTTTGGGCTCTCCCCCGTGCGGGCTGTCTGGTGGGTGTTGGTGTCTTTGGATTTCTCTAAACTTCTTTTGCTATGAGTGGATTTACTCCTACCTGGAGGGTCTTCCCAGAGCCTCTCTGTCCTGCCTTGACTCTCACTGGCATCTCTCCACTCAAGGCAACAGTGTCTCCCTGAGAACATCCTTTGTGGTTCTGCTCCTGTAGATATAACTTTCTGGGCTTTTTCCTCCTTCTCGCTCACCGTCCCAGCACCTGGCGGGAGAAAGAGAATCCAGATGTGATTCATTGCCTGTGCTGGATGCAGAGGGGGCAGCAAGGGGATTTGTCTCTGATCAGAAAACCTGATGGATAAGAGGCAAATTTCCCTAATATTTTCCGGGAGGAATGAGGAGGGGCCAGTTCTGACTCAAAGTCCCATCTGAACCTTAAGAAAAAGGCTGGGGGAGGAAAAGGCTTCAGGGTCAGGCAGGACAAGTGGGAGCCAGGAGTGACTCCTGCCCTGAGGACAGGACACAGAGGGTGCGATGAGATGAGACAGAACAGGAGCAGTCCTTAGTGGGTTTGCTGAGATCCCAGCTTTTCCCTCAGCCCCAGATGGTTTCCTGATTGGTGTCACTCATTCCTCACCAGTGCTAGTGCCTCTTGCGTTCTCCCTTTCATCAGAGCGCTGGAGATCTGGGAACCACGGCTCTTCCCCTCGCTCTATCTGGGACAGCACATCTGGTTTAGCGATCGGAAATCCTGCTCATTGGAAAGAGGTACATACATCACAACGTGTCAAGTATTTCTCGATCACTTAACTACAAAGAACAGCAAAGAAAATCTTGGAATGAAGGGGAAAGACACAATCCATATAGGTTGTCACCCATTCAGTATCCCATTTTGGCAAGCCGATTATCTGGTGGGAAATGGGCTGTGTTCCTTACAGGAGATTTAGGCCATGTCTACACTACAGGGACTATAGCAACTGCTCACCCAACGACAGGAGAGTCTCATAATTCTCCTGCATGACATCTCTGTACAGTTCCTTCTGCTTTTCATCCAAAAGAGCCCATTCATCTTCAGAGAAGAACACGGCCACCTCCTCAAACGTCACTGGCATCTGAAATGACATGGGTCCCCCACTCAGCACCTGTCTGGTCTGGCCACAATCCCACCACTCAGACACAAGCTGAGCAGCAAAGGGCAGAACCATCACCATCAACGCAGCATTATGGGGGGGGGGGGGGAGAGGAATCCCATTTTCCACTCCCAAAGTCCTCCACACAGCAAGAGATGCCAGACTCAGCCTGCCCATCCCTACAGGGCTCTTAGCCCCAACCCAGGCCACTCAAGCAAGCACCTGGAGCCACAAGGGAGCCCCATTCAGCACATGCTGTTCCCGCAATAGCCTCACCGCTCAGTCACGGGATGAACTGCCAGGGACAAAGCCTGGCCACCTGGAGGGGCATGAAGTGAGCTACCCAGGGTGTGGGAGGAGCTCCGCATGCACAAGGCACCTCCCAAAAAAGCGGTGTGATTATTTTATTGATGGGGGAGAAGGAAAGTTGGAAAGGCTGGTGAGAGATGGAGGAGGTGGGAGCAATGAGCGAGGACAGACAAGGAAGCAGCACGGCCCGGCAGGAAGAACAGTACAGACCATTTCACCACTCACCATAAAGCCAAATCTATGGAGTGAGGCCACCATATCTTGGTCTCCTTCATTCCCCTTATCAGGAGGAGCAGAAAGATGAGGTCCAGGTAGGTCTAAAGGATGATAAAGATACCGTTGGAGGGACCCACACAGACACATATGCTCCTGGACCTCACAACTCTACTAGGAACAGGGAACCACCCACCCTTCACACGCCACTAGACAACCAAATGCTGCTCTGATGATTTCATACAGGCTGCCTCAGGGACACCCCTCCCTGCTGTGCTATCCATGCTCCCCAACACCACATGCATCTCCACACACAACTTATTACCTAGTAGCCATGAATACTGCAGCTTCTCTCTGAGGTCACAGCTCAGTTGTGGCCCTGGGCGGTGGAACCTCTGTGACCTTGAGCTGGACGGGGGCTCCATCATCTCAGAAATCCCTTCTCTTCTGACCACACAAACTGAGACCTGGGAAACATAGACGTTGTTAGCTCTGTGTGAGGGACAAAGGTAGCATCTGAGGGGTAGTGACAAATGGCTCTCGGAGTCTCTACTAAACGGAGTTATTGAAAGCCAATAGGCCTCCCACAGACATGAAAGGGGCTCTGTGTCCCCCCACATTTCCATCTTCCAGTTTTCACCAATATCAGTTGGGTTCTGCCCATTGATAACTAGAAGAGATCCCTCAATTTTGTATTTCTTCCTTGTAGCCTTCTGCCCAAACCAAACCTTCTTCCTTCCCGTGCTGCTTTTTTCTTCCTAGTGAACCCTTTCTGCACTCAGGTGATGTTACCTCAATTCTACCTTTTATTTGACTGATCCTGGCACCTAGGAATATCAGATCACAATTGCACTCCTGCAGGTAGTTTGCTCTTTCTATGCTTTTTAATTAACATTATTATTATTTGTTGGTATTACCCTAGAGCCCAGGAGTCCTAGTCATGGGCCAGGATTCCATTGTATTGGGTGCTGTACAAAGAGAGAGGAAAGTGACATTCAATTCCACAAAGAGCTTCCCTTGTAACATAATCCCTCTACATTTGAGGGGCATCACTCAAAGGGGTATCCAATTTTCTCATGAGTCTGAATTAACAGAATTTTATGTAATGGAAACCTTTTTGTATGAACTTCTGCCACATGCAGATTTAACTGTTCCTCTTACAGGATGTATTTGACACATTCAGATCTAAAAGGTTTTGACCCTCAAAACTGAAGACACACTTTATTTTACATTTCACATTGATCATTTGGACAAGGGTGCCTGTTTGCTAAGCCATCTCTTACTTAACGGGTAGTAATTTCCAAACCATGCTAGTATAACCAAGGTATGGACTAAATCTTTACAAATTCCCTTGGTGCTTTTGTCTAAAGACATTGGCCAGTGGGCAGCAATCTTTAATTTCCCATTTCAGCTAGGGAGACATTTAGATTACACTGACTAGTTTAAAAGCAATGCAGTCTGTCACTCTCACTTCCATAGCCTCCTAGGGACTGTCAGGAAAGTTACAATATGTCTACACTAGAAAGGTTATGCTGGAGCCCAGCATAGCCCCCTAGTGCAGACGCAATGTACACTGACAGAAGTGTTTCTGATGGCAAGTGAACACCTCCCCGAACAGCATTAGCTATGCTGCTAGCAGCATTTTTCTTTCAGCATAGCTGTGTTCACACTGGGGGTTTTGTCAGCATAGCCATGTTACTGAGGGTGTGTGGTTTTTCAGCCCAACACCGGCATAAGTTTTAAGTGGAGACCAGGCCTTAGTTCCTCTTTTAGAGTACAACCAACTTTTGGCCGCACACCCAGAAGTGTAGCTGGTGCTCTTGCTTTTTCACGGTTTCTTTTGCCTGGAAGATGTTTACCTTAAACTAAACTTTACAGAAGCAATAACTTAAAGGGACAGTTTCAGTAAATAACCCCCAAATTCCTTGTTGAAGCTAATTAATACTCCAATTGTATGGAGGTTAGTCTGACTTTGCATCCACAGTTGGAATCGCAAGGTTATACATGCCAAAGATAAAACATAACATAGGCTCTTTTAATTTCTCACTTGTATTTCACAGAATCATAGACATGTAGGGCTGGAAGGGGCCTCAAAGGGTCATCCAGTCCAGTCCCCTGCGCTGAGGAAGGACCAAATAAACCTCCTAGAACATCCATGACAGGTGTTTGTCCAACCTGTTCTTATAAGCCAGCGATGATGGGGTTCCACAACCTCTCATGGAAGATTATTTCACAGCTAAACTCCCCTTCTAGCTAGAAAGCTTTTCTTAACAGAATTGGACCCAGGATGGACCCCTGCAGAATCCCACTAGATACACCCTCCCAGTTTGATAGCAAACCATTGACATTTACTCTGAGTAATTTTTACTCTTTGAATAATTCTTTCATCCACCTTATCGTAATTTCATCCAAACCACATTTCCCTGGTTTACTCGTGATAATGTTATCTGGGACTGTGTCAGAAGCCCAACTAAAATTGAGTAGGTCATGTCTAGTGCTTCCCCTTTATCCACTAGGCCAGTGACCTTCAGCCTGCTAAGTGCCACGACAACAGTCAGCATTAAAAACTTTTTTAACCTTTTACAAAAGGAACAGAAAAAAAGAAAAAACAGTTAAGCCATTTGAAATATAAAGTATGAAGCAAGGCTTTCATTTCAACTATACCCCGTATTCCATTTTCCTTTAGCTGTAGAATGTTTTTAGAAAAGGGGGGGAGGAGGAAACTGTTAGAAGTCTTTTGGATGGTGTTATGGATGGTAACAACATTCTTTTTTGAGGGGGAAAGGAGAAGAAGTTAGATGAAATGGGCTGGATCTGTTGTTTCTATTGTTAAAGTCTGATCTTGTTTCCTTGAAGACAGAACAAGTCAAACGCACAGAAGAGGGAAGAGGAAAGAACAGCAAAGATAGAAAATGCAGTTCTGTCTCGCATGCTGACTCTTACTTGTAACCCAGCTCTTGGAGAAACAGAAAATGGAAAAGGTACTTGGTTGTATTGCAAGGTTTACAAAGTCCTCATCCCAAAATTGGGATTGTCAAATCTTATTTGATTAGATGACATATGAACTTTTCTCATGTTAATAAAGATAAGAACTTACAACTCACTTTATTTACCCCTAAAACAATCTTAACAGTGCTGCTGTTCTCGGTCTTAAAAAGTTTAGAAACACATTAGCTCTTATCACATTTTGACTGAATGCCCAGAGTGGGTAAAGATCGAAAAAATCTCCCAATCCCATCCCCCACCTCTTCCCATATTTAAAGCTGCACGTCATGAACCGTGAAAATGTCATGCACAAGTGGTTACATTTCCTGACTTGCAAAAATTTGAGCCTGTTAGCCAAATGGGCTCGTTTCCCCATGGAGCTGCCCAATTACCCCAAGGAGGCACGGGAGTCTAGAAGACTGCTTCAAGTTCTTTATTGTTCAGTCAGCTGAGCGGGTGTCCCCCTCGACTCATGCCAGAGGGAGGAACACACCTTACAAGCGTAGAGCAGGCCTTTTTATACCCAGTAACAAATGACTTAACGTGCACACATTCTGCTGACCTATGGAATTTTTAAATTCCTTTCTAGGGGTAAATAGGATACATCTGTTGGGGCCCCCTTGATTGATTGCTTTCCAGGGGTAGGGGTAAATGGGATACATCTGTTAGGCCGTAAATAGGATACATCTGTTGGGCCTCTTTGATTGATTGTCTTGCTATATGTTCATATATGGGAAATGGAGCTATGGCCATGGGGAACAGCTGGGATAATAGGCGAGTATTTGGCCTTTGTTCTAACAAGCCCTAATGGCTTTTTTACCTCTATATATTTCCCCCTTTTTAAAAGGAAGCAGCCAGCTAATGTTCTTTAGCCACATGTGCATCCATAAGCCATTTGCTACACCCAAAGGTAGTTAAAATCCACCAGCATTTTAGTCTATGGCAGACCTTGCCCACCAACATTTCACGGCTACCGAGGCAATGTCGCCGCTCCCAGAGATCTAAGCCGAATCACCAGAACTGCGCCAATTCACATACACAAGAACAACCACCAACACGTTTTGTTTTTCCAATCACAAAAATCTTTTGGGCTGCAACAACCGTTTCCAATGGTTTGAATCTCAATTTACAGTCAATGCAGTAGCAGCCTTGAATTAAGTTGGCATTCAGTTAAAGAAGAGTTACTCGTGAGGTTGTCTGAGCAGAAGTTTGCTTTAGCAACTTAACCTTTAACAATTTAAAACACTTTATCTTATCGCTTTTGCATTTTGCTTAAAAATGCCTTTATGTTGATGGTTCAAAGTTATTACCAGTTAGAGAAACTACAAACCTTAAGATACACAAAAGAAACAAAGCATTTGTAAAAAGATTTAAAAAACAGTAATAACTATCAAACAAAATTATAAAACCCTCAGATTTTTCAAAGAAGACCATTAGCAGATGGCTTTGCATGCCCAACCCAAACAAATTCAAACACACTTGGATAACAATTGCTAGTTTGCCAGACTTTTCAGCTACTGAGTACGTACATTAATCTTAACCAATTTGGGTCCATTGATTTCTGATCCCACACTCTTCCAGTTTATCAAACACAATCTTAACAGAATCCTACAGTTATAGGATTTACAAATCTCGTTTGATTAGACGCTATCAAAATCACAGTTAAACCCTTCCCAGGTTAATAACGCTAAGAACTTACAACTCACTTCATTTGTAGCTAAAACAAACTGAAAACTGTGGCTGGGTGGAAAAGCTTCCCCCACTGATTTCTGATCCCACACACACCTCTTGTTTACCAGTCGTGATTTTAACACAATCCTAGAGTTAGATCAGCAGGCCTGTTTGTTTTGAGTAACCCGATCCGTCTGTTTCCCTTTTGTACCTTTTCCCATTAGTATTTTTTATAGGTGACTTGAACATTTTATACAATTTTTGCCATTTCCCCACAGTCGGGGTAGGCCTGTCTGGCCCCAGTTATTACAACAGGTGTACATGTAATGTAGTTTTTATTACCACAGTGCCTCGGAGGCGTACTCCTGGACCATGGTCCCATTCTGCTAGGCACAGCGGTGTGAAATGCAAGTTTGGATGTAAATATCACTAGACGGAATCATCACTAAAAGGAAATTAGTACATACCGTTTTCTTTCTCCGGCTATGAACTCCGACGGTTCCTCTTACTGTCGCTGAGTCTCTGAGTTGATGGAGTTTCTTCTTGGTGGTTTCTAGAGACTATGGAACAGAGAGAGTCTAGTAGGGTAAAAATCTTCCGTAACTCAGGAAACATCTTTTCTACAAGGGACCCGCTGATTTTCAAATATAGTTGGTTTTCAACCAATTGCACCAAAGAAATTATTTTTTTCAGAGGCTTTCACAGGAAGCTTTGAGCTTAAAGCAAACGCTACTGCTCTGTGTCTGTGAAGTTCCTACTTCATTCACATCAGAGCCCTGAGCTACTTCCGCTTTTTCAGTAAAAAATGCTCATCAAAGGAGGAGGAGGGTTCTTTATAGCTCTTCTCCATTTTCAGCCAGTCACACTGAAGACATTTTTCTGTTGAAGAAGTCCTCAGCAGGAAGTTTTTCGCTTAAAGCAAACTCTACCACTGGGAGTCTGCTTGTAACAACAGGAACATACTGGAATAAGGAACTTCCTCTCCCGCCCCCCACCCCACGGGTGAAGAGCCCTGAGTTACTAACCCTTTTTCAGTAATAATCAATGATGAGATACGGAGGGCCTCTACAGCTTTCCAGCTTTTCCTTTTCAAAGCAGGCGGCTGGCTAGTGTGGAAGGGAGCTACACTGACACTGAGAGAGAGACACAATCCTTTTTTTGTTCACGTGGATTAAAGATTTGCCTTATTAGCTACTCTTTTGTAACTCTGGCATTTCTGTGCGGCCCGCGGGCAAGCGGTGGGGGGCGGTTTCCGGGTTCACCCCCTGCCCGGGGGGCCCGACCTCACAACCCCGCGCGCCGCGCTCTGACCGCCCTGACAGTCAGAAGCGCGGCTGCCGGGTTCGCCCCCTGCCGGGGCAGGGGGCCCCGACCTCCCCTACCCCTGGGCAGGGGGCGAACCCGGCAGCCACGCTTCTGACTGTCAGGGCGGTCAGAGTGCGGCACGCAGGGCTGTGAGGTCGCCCCCCACCCACGAGTCTCCGTCTCCCGCTCCTCCTGCCTGGCGTCCAGCGTCACTTCCGGGGCGGCTGAGGCGGGAAGCGCTGGGCACGAGGCAGAGCCAGTAAGTCTGAGCGAGGGGAGAGGCACCCGGCCTGGGCTCGAGCCGCAGCTCACGGGGGCTGGGGTCAGGGGGATGTCCAGCTCAGAGGGGCTGGGCTCGGAGCTGAGGTCAGGGCTGGGGGTGGGGGATGGGGTCAGGGGGGTGTCTGGCTCAGAGGGGTTGGGCTCGGAGCTGGGGGTCAGGGCTGCTGGGGGATGGGGTTGGGGGGTGCT
Source organism: Malaclemys terrapin pileata (assembly GCF_027887155.1). NCBI lineage: Eukaryota > Metazoa > Chordata > Testudines > Emydidae > Malaclemys > Malaclemys terrapin. The sequence goes on along the minus strand of NC_071508.1, from coordinate 5,170,242 downwards.
TAGCTCAGAGGGGCTGGGTTCGGAGCTAGGGGTCAGGGCGAGGGAGGGGGCTGGCGGTCAGGGGGGTGTCCGGCTCAGAGGGGCTGGACTCGGAGCTGGGGGTCAGGGGCTGCTCAGCTCACAGGGGCTGGGCTCAGAGCTAGGGGTTAGGGCTGCGGGGGGATGGGGTCGGGGGGGTGTCTGGCTCAGAGGGGCTGTGCTCGGAGCTGGGGGTCAGGGCTGCTGGGGGATGGGGTCGAGGGGTGCTTAGCTCAGAGGGGCTGGGCTCGGAGCTAGGGGTCAGAGCTGGGGAGGGACTAGGGGGTCACGGGGTTCGGCAGGACTGGGTGGTGCTGGGGGGGGGGGGGGTTCGGCGGGGCTGGGTGGCGCTGGGGGGGGGGCCTGTTTCAGCACGGCCGGGGTGTTTCGGCCCTCAGCTATTTTCTTTGGAGTAATATGGCCCTCGCCGCTTTATGAGTTGTGCAGGCCTGGCTTAGACCAATATCTCCCGTGAGCGGTTCTAGCCATTTTCCAGCGGGTCCCTCGTCCCCCCTCTCTGCACAGGCTCCCCCCCGGAGTCCGCCAGGCGGTGCTTCATTTAAAGAGGCACTGCCCGGTTGAAAACAAAACCCGGGCTAGAACGAATCCGGGGCCCGGCCCGTGTGAATAGCACCTCGCACGCGAAACCGCTTTACCCGGGCACCTTCCCCCCCCGCAGTGCCAACACCCCACAACCAGGCTGGGCTGTGCTTTTGGTCGCTTCTCAGGAGTGCATGTGCCCGGCGCTGCAGCGTCCGCCGTGCAAACCTCTGCCCCGCAGCACCGCGGGTTCGCCCCCCGCTGGGAGTCTGTGGCGCAGGGATCGGGGCCTTGCCTAGAGCCGAGCAGCCACAACCTCCTTCCCCTGCAATCGCCCGTTCAAATAAAACACCCCTGGGGGCGTGTCTACGGGTTTGGGCGGCGCGGCCCCTTTAACACCCCGTCCCCATTGGGTTGTGCTCGGCAGCCGCGCCCCTTGCCGGGCAGGTTATAAAGCAGCCACCGCGCTCCAGTCCCGACTCCCCGACAGACGCAGCCGCTGGAGCAGTCGCGTAAAGCAGCAGGAAAAGCAGCGCAGCGCACCATGCCGGTGGTTCTCGGGTACTGGGACGTCCGCGGGGTGAGTCCGAGCTGCAGCGCCAGGCGCAGGGGGGGGCTGCTATTTTCATTTCCCCCTGGGCCTGACTCTCTAGCCGAGTGGGGTCATGTCTCTGGAGGCTGCTGACGCTGGGTGGGTGGTGTTAGCCAAATGGGCTCGTTTCCCCCTGGAGCTGCCCAATTACCCCAAGGAGGCACGGGAGTCTAGAAGACGGCTTCAAGTTCTTTATTGATCAGTCAGATGAGTGGGTGCTCCCCTCGGCTAGTGCCAGAGAGAGAGACACACCCTACAAGCGCAGAGCAGGCCTTTTTATACCCAGTAACAAACAACTTAGCGTGCATACATTCTGCTAACCTATGGAATTTTTAATTTCCTTTCTAGGGGTAAATAGGATACATCAGTTGGACTTCCTTGATTGATTATTCTTCTGGGGGTCTTCAGGATGCATATGTCCGACTTCCTTGATTGATTGTCTTGCTATACATATATCCGGGAAACGGGGCTATGGCCATGGGGAACAGCTGGGATAATAGGCGAGTAGTTGACCTTTGCTCTAACAGTGGGACCCTACCAAATTCATGGCCATGAAGAATGTGTCGTTGACTGTGAAATCGGGTCTTGTCTGTGCTTTTAACCTCTACTGATTTCACGGGGGCCACCGGCGTTCCTCAAATGGGGGGCCCTGACTCAAAAGGGGGCTGCAGGGGGTCACAAGGTAGCTTGAGGGGTTTGTGATACTGCCACCCTCACTTCTGGGCTGCCTTCAGAGGTGGGCAGCTGGCAAGTGGTGGCTGGTGGCCGGGCAACCAGCTCTGAAGGCAGCTCCCCGCCAGCAGCAGTGCAGAAGTAAGGGTGGCAAGACCATACTGTGCCAGCCTCACTTCTGTGCTGCTGACTGGCTCTGAAGAAGTACCACAACCCCCTCCCCCACCACCACCACACACACACACACTAACCTTCTAACTTTCTCACACACACACACACACACACCCCTCCTTGTTGGGTCAGGACCCCTACAACACTTCAGATTTAAATAGTTGAAATCATTAAATTTGCCATTTTAAAAAATCCTAGGCCTGTGAAATGGATCAAAATGGGCCATGAATTTGGTTGGGCCCTATTGATGGAACCTGCTTGTTAATGATGTCATACAGCCCACCTGCCCCTCCTTGCAGCAAAAGGAGCACGTGGCCCCTGCTGCTTTCCTGCATTGTTTTCAACAGAGCCCTCTGCTGTTGCAAGAGTCTCTGTAGAAGAGCACCCAGAAAAACAAAATAAGGGTGCTCCTGCGCTTTGGCCCAGGGGGTCTCTAGGGATCTGTAGGCGGCTCCGGGGCTATGGGACAGGCGTTGGGGAAGTGGCCTGTGTTCATAGGTGGTGAGTTACATGGGCCCATGGTGCCCGTGCTCCATCAATATTTAGGAACGTGGGCCTGGCTCCACCAATGTTTGGGCTTACCGTGCTTTGGGGAGGCCCCCATGCTTCAGGGGGACATAGGGTCCAGGGCAGCCTGGGGGGTTAGCGGGGAGCCCAATGCCGGCAGCAGCGAGCGATTTGGCCCCGGCGCACCCCACTGGCTCCTCGCGTTGCCATGGGCAGGTAGAGGGCCAAAGCCCCTGACTCAAGATTGGAGGTGGGGGGGGGGGGAAATCTCACTCCATTATCTATTTCCCTTTCCACTCCAAGGGGAAAACGCAGAACAGGGATGGTCCCAAACTGTCCCAAGCCACTGGAAAGCAGAAACGGCCTTACACCTGAGCATGCCATCGCCTGCTCCCATGCACATAGTGCTGCGCACTGTAGCCCTCGTGCCTTGCACGGTATCCATGTGGGAAGGGCTGGATGGCAAAATGGTTACACTTGCAAGCCCTGTGTGCAGCTGGGGGTGGTAGGTTTTGAGGTTTGGCTGGCACTGGGCACCAAACTGCTCTGCCTGCACTTGTTCAAGCCTGCCTTGGTGGGGAGCTCATAGCGGTTTTGGGGGAGCTGACGTGAGTCTGGAGTTGCCGGCCTCTGGGGGCAAGGTGCTGCTCTGGTGGTGGTGAGTTCTAATCCAGCTCCTCTCACTGACTATATGTCCACAGGCAGGATTGTTGGCCTCATGCAGGGTTATTTCCATTGTTTGAGTACTTCATTTGGCTGGGGCCTGGTCTTCAGGTGATACCCATTGGGCACCCAAGTTAGAAACCATTCTGTAGAAACTAGATCTTAATCTGTGCCTCAGTTTCCCTACCTGCAAAGATGAAGTGTGTGATGGAAGGGGTGGGGCAAAGGAGACTGACCTGCCTTTTGTATGGGCTAAGATGTCTAAGCACTTGAGGATGAGTGCTGTAGTGACTGTCACCAGGGAGGGGACTGATGGGTGAAAGAGGAGACGTCACTGCTCCCTTTCATTGCTGCAACCACAGTGACCCGGCTCCTGAAAGACAAATCATGACCTTCGTCAAAGGAATCTCTTGGGGTTGAATTTCCAGGCTGCTTTTGGGGTGGGCGTGGGGGAGGAGGGATGATGAAGTTTGTTCAGTGAACTCCCTTGAGGCTGAAGAATTACATTAGACCAGGAAGACTCTCACTCCGGCTTGCAGGCTGCCAGTGACTCTTTATCGTGTCTCCTGTGGCTCTTGCAGCACATTGGTTAATAATTAAATTAGTATTTTAATTATTAACCAATCAGGATGCTTATGCTAACCAATTGTAGTTGCTGAATTAATACTTGCACTGTCATTTTGCTGTGAGAATAATATAAGCTGTAGATATTTCCTGCCATACTGTTTAAATATGAATATATAGTACTATAGTAAATGAAATGAGGAGTTCACACCCTTGTGGCTCTTCTGGGTAAAGCTGATGGTAACTTGACTCCTGTAGCCCTAGGTTGGAATCCCCCTGCTCTAACGCGAATACTTGCAGGCTCTCACATTGCTCTGGTCTTCTCCCTGCAGCTTGCCCACTCAATCCGACTGCTGCTGGAATACCCGGGCACCGCGTACGAGGACAAGATGTACAGCTGTGGGGAAGGTGAGTGGTGCAGGCAGGGAGCAAAGCTAGCCCTCCCCGGCTCATTGAGTGGAAAGCGTTCTGAGGAGCCAGGAACGACTCGTTTGTGTAGGAGCTCTGCTCCCAGCTCTGCAGAGACACCCCTTTCCCTTGCCAGGCGAAAGGTTCTAGTGAGCCTGCTGGTGGCTGTGAGGGCCTCTTGCCTGGCTGACTTGGACTAGTCACAGCTCTGTGCCGTCTGAGTCTCCAGGGAGCAAAGGGCTTCCTGGTCCCTACAAGAAATTCTTAGCATGAATCTCCTTCAGTGGAGTGCCATGTATTCTAGAGGGTCACGTGCTGCCGCATGCTGACCTGGTGTTTGATGGGGTAATGTTTACCCTAAGGAAGTAGGGAAGGGATCCCACAGTCCTTGGCTGTTGGACTGGTATCTGACAAACCATGCAGTCAGAGCTGGATTAACCAACATGCCAATGAGGCCTGAGCCAGCCTAGGGCTGCTAATCTGCCAATGTCTGGCTGTTAGACCTAGCCACTAGGAAATTTAGAGTTAACTCTTCATTCATTCATTGCAGGACTGTGTCCTGTCTTACCAGTCTGCTCAAACACCTGCTCCTAGCTCTCAGCAAATCCCACTGCACTGGATTCTCTAGAATCTAATTTAGTGAGTGTGCTAATAGTCTGTCTTTAAAGACAGCTAGAAAACTACCTGTTGCAAGGAACATTTTCCCATAACAAACTCACCAGAAAGTTGCATGCTCGTTAGCTTGGGTTTTTAATCCTCCATCCCTGGCATGTGCTCTAGATTCTTTTGGTGCCTGAGTGTTTTCAGCATAAAGGGAATTGCTCCAGATGACCTCCCTAAATATCTTTGCTGCTCTTGTGAGGCAGTTCAGCATCTAAACACTTGTTACCAGTGGCTTAGGCTATTGCTACCATGGAGAAGCCCCCCATTTTATCCTGCACCAAACGGTTAGGTGTTGTGACAGGGTCAGACCAGATGGCTACAGGAGAGCGATAGAAGGCAGATATATTCACAGATTAAGTAGGTCTCTTTTCCCTGGGTAAGGTCACAGGGAAGGTTCCAGAACAATCAGGAACTTTCTGGAAACAATTAAAGCAGACAGGCTGATTAGAACACCTGCAGCCAATCAAGAAGTTGCTAGAATCAATTAAAGCAGGCTAATCAGGGCACCTGGGTTTAAAAAGGAGCTCACTTCAGTTTGTGGTGTGGGTGTAAGGAACTGGGAGTGAGAGGATGGGCTGCTGGAGGAATATAAGCATTAATAGACATGAAGAAGGTCTTGTGGTGAGGATAAAGAAGGTGTTGGGAGGAGGCTATAGGGAAGTAGCCTAGGGAATTGTAGCTGTTGTGCAGCTGTTCCAGGAGGCACTTGAGACAGCTGCAGTCCACAGGGCCCTGGGCTGGAACCCAGAGCAGAGGGTGGGACCAGGTTCCCCCCCAAACCTCCCAATTGACCTGGACTGTGGGCTCTATTAGAGGGGAAGGTCTCTGGGCTGTTCCCCAACCCCCATGGTGAATCTCTGAGGCAAGAAAATCCACCAATAAGTGCAGGATTCACCAAGATAGAGGAGGAACTTTGTCACAGTGTATATATTCTGCCATCCTCATTGCATGTAGCTCTAATAGCATCTGTCAGCTGTAGTCCATGCTACCGTTTAGCATCTGTTGCATGCAGCAATACAATCTTAGGTTGGGATCATGTAGGATCAGGGGAAGTGACATGGGGTTGGTTCACTCTTCAGGGGTGGGACAGAACTTGGTACTGCTGACCTCCAGGCTGACCAGTGAAGCTGGGTCATTACCCCTGAGTCCTCTGCTGCGCACCAGTAGTAATTTAGGGTATGTCACCCTGCAAAATGTGTTTGCCTGGGCTGGCTAATTCTAGTTACCTTAACTTCCTGGTTAAGGCAGTTGTAGTTCTAATGTAAGGTAGCAGGTAGACTTAAACACCAGACTCCCCTCTAGTCTTTGTCTTTGGTCAACAGATTGCGTTAAAACTACAACTGCCATGTCTGTAGTCATTAGGATTTTAACTTGTGGTAAGGACACTTTCTCTTGGTGTGAAAACACTGTTAGTGTTCTCATGCCCTGGCCAAATTCTAACTCTTGTCACCACATTCTGCCAAGCTGAAACCGCAGAGGAAGACCAACTGAGAACACCCTGCATTGTGCCCTAACATGTTGCAGAGGGTTGTGGTGAGCTCATGGGACTGCCCCATCTCACCTGAGGGGCAGTAAATGTGCATGGATCACTGCTCTTATTGGCCTAATAAAGTCCCAGTATGCTGAGAGGTTTTGTACTCAACGCTGCCCTCTAGAAACCAAGAAGGCTTATTTCCTCTTACCTGGTGTAGGCTCTTGTAACCTGTATTCCCAGCAGGTGTAGTTCCACACTGGTTACAGCTCTCTGGTGTTATCCAGGCCAGAGTTTTTGGACACGCTGCAAGTTGAATTGGCTGACAGCGGACTTTGAGTTTATTATTTACAACTCTGTCAATAACTTAACAGGGTGGACTCAAGTTAATTGGCAGCCGACTCAAATTACAACAGGTCCTGAAACTGCACCTGTTCTAAAGAAAGCTGCCCCTGTTTTAACTTAGGGTGCAGGTTTTTTTTTAAACTGGCTTAGCTATACTGGTGTGAAGGGCTGTGTAGACCTTTTTTATTTCAGTTCAGACCAGGCTTAGAGTTAGGTGTATTTCATTTTAGCATGACTTAAAACCAGAGTAAAGGGGAGCCACACAGCTTTTTGCACCAGTTTAACCTTCACCAGGTTAGAAATTTCACCTTAATTTAAACCAAAGCAGCCTTCTTGTGTAGACATGGCTACTTAACTGGGAGAGAGCTGGCCTGGAAGGATTCCGGCTCAGGCCCTCTTTGACTTAGGACCTGATTTTCAAGGGTGCTGAGCCCCTGGTATGTTCTCTGCCTTAAGTGAGCTGATGTTGGTCAGCACCATGGAGAATCTGCACCACAAGTGTGTGCCATGCTGCCCCAAGATGCTAGGGGGAGGAATTAGGTGGATGTGTTGGCATTGGCCTGGGATCTACCCTCTCTGTTCTCCTTCCAGCTCCGGACTATGACAAAAGCCAATGTATGAAGGAGAAGCTGGGACTGGATTTCCCAAATGTATGTAGAGTTACTCTGGGTGGGCAGGCAGGTCCTGTCTTGGGGTGTGGTGGGTTTGGGAGTTTCACTGATTAAGATGGATTCTGGGTGGGGACCAATGCTGGGGTATCGGTGGGGTTCTTGTGCAGAAGTAGCAGGGAGGGGGGGAGTGTGGGAGTCGGAGAAGTGGGAAGAGTTTGCTTACTAACCTTGCCTCTGACTGCCCTTCCAGCTGCCCTACCTCATCGATGGCAAGAACAATCTCACGCAGAGCAACGCCATCCTCCGGTACATCGCGCGCAAGCACAAGTTGTGTGAGTATCGGTGGGGGGAGGTCTGGGCCTCACTAATGATCAAGGGGCCGGGATTTGGCTGGGTAGCTGCCGGTGAGCACTCTGACATTTGTTGTGTCTCCCAGGTGGCGAGACGGAGGAGGAGATGCTGCGAGTGGACATGCTGGAGAACCAGGCCATGGATTTCTGTATGAGCCTTGTAATGATCTGCTACAATCCTGACTTTGTGAGTTCATCCATGCTGTCCTGGGGGCTGCAACAAGACCTTGTTGATTTCAGGACAAATCCCACTCCAATACTATGCTATTGGCGCACACAGCATTTTCCATACTAGATTGGGTCCATTTAGCTGGTATTCTGCTTCTGGCCCAATACTTAATCCTTCAGGGGCAGGTGAATAATGGTCTGAGTCACTTGCATAATGCTGTACCGGGGGAATTCCTTCCTGGCCCTCACAGGTGACCTGCCCTGAAACATGATACTGCTCCCCCTTAGATCCCTATTATGACAATGGCAAACTCCAGGTGCCCTTCCCACTACAAGAATTTACTGTACATTGGGTGGGCACAGGGTTGCCTTGGTCTAATCCACAGCTGTCTCTGAAAACTTTCCCTCTTCCTCTCTGCAGGAGAAACTGAAGCCTGGCTACTTGGAGTAGTTGCCTGGGAAGCTGAAGCTGTTTTCTCAGTTCCTGGGGAAGAGGAAGTGGTTTGCTGGGGAGAAGGTACATGGTGGGGGTGTGATTGGGAGAGGGGCATGGGAACAGACTCGACTGCCCTGTGTCACTTCTCTCTCTCTCCTCTCTCCAGATCACTTTTGTTGACTTTGTCATGTACGACATCCTGGACCAGAACCGCATGTTTGAGCCCAAGTGCCTGGATCAGTTCCAAAACCTGAAGGATTTTCTTGACCGCTTTGAGGTGAGGTTTGCCCTGACTCCTGTAATGCACTGCTCTGGTTATCCAGGGACAGCCCAGCTGCAAACATTAACTCCTTTGCGGAGAACTGGGCAACAGGCAAAGAATTTCATTTGCTAACAGATACAGCAGCTGCCAGAGCTATTCTAACAAGTACTTGTTAGTGCTTCTGGTGGTAATGGGGATGTCAGACTGCCCCCCTCTGGCACCAGTAGGGCAGACAACTCTGGAGGGAGTGAAGTCCTCTTTGCTCTGTAACCACACAGGTTTTTCCCCTCCCAGTGCCCTGTAGATTTGCTTCAGCCCTGACTGAGGCCTTCCTCTGAGAGAGAGTCGTCTCTCTCCTTGGCCATGTATCTGATGGGCACTCTGCTGGCCTCTGAGGGACTGGCTACCTCCTTCTCTAATGGAGAGGTAGCCACATCTTGGTGCCCCGCTTGCTTGGTGATCTTGGCAGACACTCTTCGGGTGGCACCGGCAAGCTGGGATGGGACACTCCTATCCTGTGAGCCCTCCTAAGCAATGTCTCTTGGGATTCCCAAAGCACACTTGCTCCTGTTCTACTTTGTCCTTGCTCTGTATGTTGTTGGCCGTGAGCTGCTGTGGAAATGGCTGAAGTGGCAGGCACTGGTTCCGGGTGGAAATAGGTGCTGGGACAGAAAGGAAGCAAAAGCCATACTTGCCATGAGTAGTTTTCTATATTATCCCAGCCTGACTCCTGCCATAGCTTCAGTGAAGCAAGAGAGGGTCCTTGTATGTGGATCGGGGCAATGGGCCAGTCTCCAGTCTGCCAAGGTACAAGGTAGTATCCAGGAGCTGGGTATGGATTCCTAACTTTGGCCTGGGCCAGAGCAGAGAGCAGCAACGGGGCTGCTCTAACCTGTGGCAGGAGGCAACAGTCCCTAAAGGATTATATTACAACTGGGGATGTGCTCTGGCCACTCCTGCCCTGGGGACTGTAGGGAGGAGGTACAGGAGCCAACTTTGCACTCAGGGGATCACCACTATTCAGTGCTGGGGGAAACCCTAGCTAGCTGGGGGTGAGGCCACTCCTTGAGCAGCACAAAGGAAGTAGGGCAGAAAACATCCCACCATGCCAGCAGGTATAACTGGTTCCTCAGGGACTTGCTAGACATCACACTGATCAGACTCCTGACCGGGGGATGTGGGGGACCCCCTTTGGTGTGGCCCAGAAGAGGCGTCATGTTCATGTTTCAGGGGGTTGAGGCTGTGTTGTGAGGTGGTTTGGGAAGTAGACGGTCTCCCCTCTGCTCAGGGCTCTTCATCTGCTCTCTCCTCCCCCTCCCCCCCCCAGGCCCTGGAGAAGGTCGCAGCCTACATGAGCTCTAGCCGCTTCATGAAGACTCCCGTCAACAACAGGATGGCCAAATGGAGCAACCAGAAGAAGTAGATCTGTGGAAGGGAGGGCCTGGAGAGGAATAATCCAGAGCCCCCACTTGCCGTTTGTGTACAGACTCCCTCAGATCGGATGTTGTGAGGGGGTGGACAGTTGAAGATGTTAAGTGGCGGTTTCAGTGAATTGCTCTGTGGAACAATCACTAACCGTGTGTAGTGACCCTACTCGGAAATGACCAGCCAATAAACGTTTAGTAATTGCACAATGGCTCCCTCGTGCTGAGTTGCCGTAGCCTCCCTGGAGGAAACCAGCCTCTCCAGTGCTGCCTCTTCCCCGCGTCTGTTCAGTTAACTGAGCTGGGAATAGCCAAGTACCCAGCACCACATCACATCTCCTACAGGGCATCGAGACCAAATCCTGCTTTGGCTTTGATGCCTCTGCAGTTGTCAGTGGAGTGGCGCAGGTGGAACTTCCCCCAACCCCTGGTCGTGTAGACTCATGCTGTTGATGTACCTCCCTTGGTGGCTGGGGTGAACCAAACTAACAGCATCAGCCTGAGACTCAGTTGGTGCTGGTCAGTGTTGCTTAGTGGATTTAGGGGGCTGCTGTTACTGTAGATCCTCCTCAAGGGAAGAGGCTCTGGCCTGTTTCCCATTCCATCCTTGGTGCTTAAAAGCCCTGTCTCCTGGCAACCAATTACAGTAGTTTCCTTGGGTGCCCTCCCTGATGTCCCTGGCCTGTGGGGGAGTGATGCTCCAGGCTGGGTTGCCATGGCCCTGGCAACTCAAGGACCAGTATCATCTGAACTTGCAGGGGAGGTTTCCTGTGCCCCACCAATTCCTCTGGAGATACTTAATGCTATTTAAACTAGGTAGCTTTAGTAAACTAGGGGTTTGAGGGAAGTCCAGCTGTTGGTGAAAGACTTAATGCTACATCAGTAAACAGGTTGGCAGGGGCCCAGTGATCTTGATCTGCTTTAGTATTCTGGAAGAAGAGAAGCTATGTCTAGCCTGGATGTTGATGGACTGGTCTAGGAACAGGGTGGATTTGATTTAAATCACTAGTCAGGAAGACTCAATTTAATCATGGATTTCTACATAAAAGTGCATTCTTGTTGGTTGGTATAACCTTAATACATATTCTTCCCAACTCCAATAGATGTGAGTTTCATTTTTAGAAAGTACACACATTTTTAAACTGATTTATTTTGAAAACTTTTCAGTTGAGTTTTACAGCTATATAAGCAAATGAAAGATTGTTTGGTTATTTCATTTACCAAAGGTAACTGAAGCAGATCTGTATGAAGTCATGGGGAGGTGAACTATCTCCAATTCAACAGGTTAATCGTAATATTTGGAGGATTTTCTTGCCATGCTGTATTAGGAAGAGAAGATCACCTGACAGACATTTAAATTGTTTTATTTAACTAAAACAACATTAAGTATTCTGGATTTTTTTTCTTCAACAGCAAACATAATATTTTAACAAAAAAGCATGTCCCTTGCTTCACATTTATCTCCAGACTTCTTCTCCTTGTCCAGATCTATTCCGCCCCCAACAATCTTCTATTCATTTAACTTTTTTGAAACTTTGCGCTTTTAGAGAAAGGTAAGGGATTGACTGTGTATGCAAATTTGCAGAGGGACAATAGGGTTGAGGTCTGTTATTTCTTACCTCTCTAGTTATTTAAAAACAACATTTTTGCTGTTAAGTATGTTACCTCTGGAAACCCACATTCTCAGTTTGAGAAGTGCAAAACGTAGCATCTCTGATGGTATCTTCTAGACTGAGCACTGAGTCCCAGTGGGTAGGTAAGTCATTTAGGTTAATCTTTCTATACAGAAGCCCCTGGAACCCCATAAAACTGGGTCCCTAATCCATGAACTATGGGAACTCATTTACAAAACTTTTCTTAAACATGACATGACTATATTGTCTCCTACTAAAGAATTAGAATTTATAATCCCTATTCCATGATGAGCTATTTTGAGCTATAATGTATCTTGATTTTTTTTCCCCAAAAAGCATTTTATCAAAAAAAAGCTGATTTTAAACCAATTGTTTTTTTTTTAAATTTCTCTACCCTGTCTAGGAGCCATCATATGGCCTGTTTACATGGCTTCAGCATAATTCTCTAGAATCATGCAGCTGGCTTAACAAGCAACTAGTGTTAGTGCATTGGGCATGGCCTTGTTTTGCACCAAGGCTCTAAGTAGCTGCATGGCTTAAGGTTGCCCAGACAAATGCCCTTTTTAAAGATGCTGCTGTCCACCAGTCACTGACTGGGTCTTCTGGCTACCATACACACAGCCAATGGGGAGGGAGGCGACACTCATCCAATACACAGTGCTTCACATGCAAGGTAGTGTGTAAGCTACCCAAGGCTTGAGTGCTAGGAGGACTTCTGGTCCTGTGCAGTTCATAACCCAGTTCTTTAGTGGCCTAGCTCAGTGTCTGTCACTAGGTTGGGAATTTCCCACAAACTGAAATGTTCAGCTTGGTGGGTGCCAAACAACTTGACACACACCCCCCACACACCTTTCTTCATCTTAATCTCTACTTCATTAAAACCATTTCCCATCCCTGGTATTGGGGGAAGAGCTCCTAGCCCCTCTGGAGGAGGGGGGAAGAGGCTGTCCCCTATTCCTAAAACTCTTCCAAAGTCAGCTCCTCAAAGGGGCTAGGAAAGAGCAGTTGCCTCTACAAATAAAGTGATTGAAGCAAGAACTTTTTCGCCATTATTAGGTGAAGTTTGTTTAATGGTGCGTAGTCTTCAATTGCTCCTGGCTAGAAAAACCTGTGGAAAACTAGACAACCATTTTGGGAGATCTTGGTCCTGGAGGCTTGATCTTAAGCAGAAAGATTTTCTTTTAGATGCAATAAGACTTACCCAGCTCTGCAAAGGCAGAATAGTAGGGAAAGAAAGCCAGGCATTCAAGGGGGTGTATCTTTGAGTTTAACAATACATGTAACCCCAGAACTGGTGCTGTACAACTGGGACAGTTGGACAAAGCCTGTTGGGGAGCTAAACTTATCTGCCTTTGAGCAGAATGCTGAAGTCCATGTTTAGCTGGAGCATATGTATCTTTAAGAATAAATTAGCATTATTTGTAGTGCAGGAGAACTCAACAGCCTGTCATGGACCAGGACCCCCCTTGTGCTAGGTGCTGTACAAACTGAACAAAAACAGTCCATGACAGTTGGGTGACACATGGCTATAGGGGATGTCTGCACTGGGAATGAGAGGCAGGGGAAGAGACTGAGAAGAATCCTAGAAGAGCAGTAGGGCTGATGCTAGGAGACCTGCTGTCCCTTGGATGCTTCTGCCAGACCGGAGATGGTGTAGAAAGGAGACAGCTAATCGTGAGGGCCGATCTGCAACAAGGAAGAGAAGTACAGAGCGCTGAGGTTCCAGACCTTGGTCCTAGGGCTGGGCCAGGGGCCAGGCTAGCACTCCTCGCAGGGTGACTGTACCCAGCACAGCTAGCACAGTGGGAAGCAAACGGTTAGTGCCACTCTCCAGTTTTCAGAGGAAACCCTTCATAGATGTGCCCTTCTCCCCTGCACATTTTTGGACACTTCCTTTGCCCTACCCCAGGTGTTTTTTTCCTCCCACCACCAATTGCATTTTACCAATGAAATGGGGGGGAATCCAATCAGCTGAAAAAGCTGCTCTGTTTTTTCCTATTTTATCCAAATACATTTTCTAAATGGAAACTTATTCAGGGGTTTGAAAGCCCCCCCCCCCCCTTTTTTTTTTTTTTTTTGACAAATGTTGTTTGAACATGTTGGTTCAGTTCTATGCTATTGATCTTCAGCAGCTTTCAGGCAACGAGCTCTGGTCCTTCTCGGGCCCCTAGCAGCAGAGGACCTAAGCACCCCACTCTTAGTGGATTTATTCTCACAGCCCCCTATGCTAGTGCTCCTCCACCTGCCTTCCCTGGGTTTGCAGATGGCACCGGGGTGCAGACAGGAGCTAGGCCAGAGCTTAGAGAGAGAGGCCGGGTGTGTGCTCAGAGGCAGAAATGTAAAGGCCTAGGGAACTTTTACAGAAAACATTTAGGCTTGGAGTGAGCTGAGGTGCCTATGGGGGTCAGTAGCTGCCAGGCAGGGTTTTGTAGTGCAGGGGCGCCTAACACTGGTCCTCAGGCAATAAGTACCTTTGTGGATCTGGGCTGAAAGGTCTCAAAAGGAACCCCAAAGCCCCCAACCTTTGAAGACTGTGCCCTTCCCATAAGTCAGATATGAATACCTCAGCCAGGCCCCCCCATGCTCATCTCTCTGCCGCACCTAGACACCAGCCCCCTCTATGTTTGGGAAGTCCCCTCTCCCAGTGCTGTAGAGACCCCTGCGGAGTCCGTTCAGTGATGGCCCAGGCAGGGCCCTGGGATGCTGGCTATGTGTATCTATGAAGCCTGTAGCAGACTCACCCCCAGGGACGATTTAACAGCAGAGAGCTTGAAGAAGACACATCTCCCCTCTTCTGGGCAGACAGTTTTCATCTCCTCCTGGGTTGGGTTCTCCCTCCTCCCTTGAAGCTTGACACTTGGTTGAGGTGTTACAGGGTGGGATGGACTGGGCCTTGTTGTATGGATATTGATCTCAAAAGCCCAAAGAGTTAAAGGTGTTTATAAACTCTTTCACTGTCCAACTTCAAACAGGGATAGATAGGCTGGGGGTTATTTTAAACAGAGGGCTTGATTTTACTCAGTAACTTGGCAAACACCCAAAAGCATTATTTAAATTACAAGTTTATTGATTATAAACAAGAAAGAACAAGAAATCAAAACAGGCATTTATAGTCAAACTGTGGTTGAATGATTATGCAAAACAAACTTAGGCAAAACCTTGAAAGCCCTTCTCCTTTTGGAGACAAAATAGCAGACTCATATTTTCAGAACAACTGGTCTTTGATGGAAAGGGTTAATTTTACTCTCAGTTTTGATGTGTAGAGTGCATTTACTTATCCTGTTCTTAACTAACAGACACAAGGTAGAGAAGAGAGAGGATAGAAAAGATGGGTGAATATGGCTTTTGTTGATGGTTTTGAAACACTGGGCTGCTGGTTAGTAATGAGTGGGTGCTTTTGGTTGGCAAGTCAACCATGACACCTGCTGCTTGTATCCTGGTTTACGATTTGGTCAGGGACCTCATCTGATTGGATCTTTTCTTCTTAGACAATCAGGCTTGGATGAATACACCATAGCTGACTTCAGAATTTGATAAACAGTCAAGAGAATGAGAGATAGAAAGTGGGGAGGGGGGCTAGAAAATAACACAACAGGGGAAGGGAAAACAATACAGGCTCTTACACATGCCTCTGCAGTACTGGCAATCGGATATCCCAACTGATGGGCTGAGGATTGGATGTCATGATCATGTGATGACTTTCAGCACTCACAGGTGAAAACAAAGTACCTCGAACAAGATTAAGGCCAGCCGGCCTTCCTCTCAGGAAGAAAGTCCTTTCGATGAGTCAAGGTGAGCTGGGATGAGTTGCAGTGCTGGCAGATCGGGAGATGAGCTGGTATGCAAGGTGGTGAGATGAGAGATGAGAGGGAGAGCTGAACTGAATTGATCTGAACGGAACTGATCGTGTCTTTTTTTTTTTTTTCACTGTTTCTTTTTAAGGAACCCAAAAAGAGGAAAAGTGGGAGTCATAGTTCATCCCTCTCACCAGTTAGGCCTCATATCCATCACACCAGTTTTGGACAATTAACTTCTGGTTCCACATCTTGTGTTTTTATCAATCATAATTACAACAGTTCTTGGATTATGTCAACATGACCTTTTTAGTTTAAACTAATCCAACTTCTTTGTCTGGTTCTTTTGGACTTGTTACAACATCCAGGGTCGTAAACAATTTGACCTATTTTTCATGGTTATTGTAACATCTTAAGAACTTTTACGTACTTTTTACATTTGAGTTTACAAGAGGAGAGCCTCTTGTAGATCCAAGAGTCACAACAGCCCAGACTCGTGTGGGGTTTCTATACCCCATCACACCATTTCTGTGTAAATAGGTTTAAAATACATTAATGAAGGAAGCTTGTCACACCCAGCAACTGTAGCTACGTAGACTGTGATATACAGAGAATGTTACTGGCTGAGATCCGTCTGTCAGTGAATTGTGACCTGTCCTTGATGGGGCTGCTGTCTGACATCACAAGAGTGATCACGGTTACGGCAGGCTAGTGGGAGTCACCTCCTTCCCTGAATGGGAGGATCATATATTGAATTATCCATCAGTGTTGCAGGACCCTGGGCAGCAGATTGCATTCATTGCCAAAATGGAGCAAAGAAAGCCAAGTGACAGCACTACAATTGGGAAAGTAGCAGCTCATGTCCCCGATCTCATCGTATATGGCGATTTCTCCCAGGAGCTGCCTTTCATTGAGAGTTTTGATGGAGTATTGCTTTTTGCAGACATTTCAGGTGGGTAGAGAGATTATTAAGGGTGGGATTTTCAGAAGGGCCCAAGGAAGTTAGGTGCCCAACTTCCATTTAAAATCAATGGGATTTGTGTGCCTAAAGGCTTGTCTACATGGCAAATTACCGTGTAGCAAGCCAGCGTGTGAATCAATAGGTTGCCAGTTGCCACGCACTAACTCGGTGTGTGGACAATGCTACACCAGAGTGAAAAGTTCCAGAGTGTAGCTTGATGTACCTTGCTCTCAACCAGCAGCATGCTAAGCTATATCCGTGACTTAGCAGTGTCCATACGATGAGTGAATGGATGGCAAGCTGGTATGCTGTAGAGTCACACCCTGGCTTATTGTGCAGTAACTCACCACGTAGACAAGTCCTAACTCCTTTATTAGGCCTTTCTGAAAAGCCCACCCTTAGTACATGGAAGGTTTAAAAGAGATATTGTCTGTGGTAATGGGAGACTTGGGCCCAAATCTAGCTGAAGTCACAGCTGAAATGGCTTAAGGACTTTCGTCTTTATTACGTTGACCGTTTTGCAGAATTGGCGTCTTTAGGCTGAAAAGAGTTTGGGACAGGAGTAGCAGAGGATGGTGCAGCAGCTGCTCAGGGCAGAGTTGTCAACTGCCGTCCCCATCCTGGAACTTTATGCAATTTTTTAGATATGATGGGCCCAGGCCAAAGAGTACCTGGAAGATAAGGACCGGGACCTTGAACTTGACTTTGTATTATGTGGGAAGATAGGTTTGATGTGGTTGTGATAGTTTGTGTTGCTGTGGAGATGTGCTGCCACATTCTCAGTTTTCTGAGGTGTGAAGGCTTTATGCCCAGGTATTTTGCATTTCTGTAGCCCAGCTGGGAGGTGAGGAAAGCATATATAACAGAGACGAGGTCATCATTCTCTAGGATGAGTCTCTCCTAGACAACTGGATGTTGTAGAGAAAGTTACTTGAGGATGCTACTGTGTGAGATTGTATCATCAGCGAACATTCCTAAACTACAGATTGAATTGACCAATGATGGATGTGTACCTTCAACCAAAGGAGACTGCACTGTGATTGCAAACGCCTCTACCCACTGGCATCTCCTCTGTCTTGCTCAGGTTCTGCTTTAATCAGTTGTTCTCCATCCATGAACTGATCTCCTCCAAGCACTGGGCCATCTTGATTGTAGGGGTATAATCATATGTATATGCGGAAGGAGAAGCAGAGCTGTGTATCATCTGCATATTGCTGGCACTCGTGTCCCTGTTGTCTGACCAGTTTGTAGGTATTGAATAGGACTGGAGAGAGAACTGATCCTTGTGGCACTCTGCAAGTGAAAGGTCTGATGGGAGACAAGCAATTTCCCATCACTACCTAGAAAGGGCTTAATGCTTTTTAGCATGTTCCCCTGGATTGTAACATCTTAAGAACTTTTACGTACTTTTTACATTTGAGTTTACAAGAGGAGAGCCTCTTGTAGATCCAAGAGTCGCAAGAGCCCAGACTCGTGTGGGGTTTCTATACCCCATCACACCATTTCTGTGTAAATGGGTTTAAAATACATTAATGAAGGAAGCTTGTCTCACCTATCAGAGGGGTAGCCGTGTTAGTCTGAATCTGTAAAAAGCAACAGAGGGTCCTCTGGCACCTTTGAGACTAACAGAAGTATTGGGAGCATAAGCTTTCATGGGTAAGAACCTCACTTCTTCAGATGCAAGTCTGAAGAAGTGCATCTGAAGAAGTGAGGTTCTTACCCATGAAAGCTTATGCTCCCAATACTTCTGTTAGTCTCAAAGGTGCCACAGGACCCTCTGTTGCTTGTCTCACCTAGCAACTGTAGCTATGTAGACTGTGATATACAGAGAATGTTACTGGCTGAGACCTGTCTGTCAGTGAATTGTGACCTGTCCTTGATGGGGCTGCTGTCTGACATCACAAGAGTGATCACGGTTACGGCAGGCTAGTGGGAGTCACCTCCTTCCCTGAATGGGAGGATCATATATTGAATTATCCATCAGTGTTGCAGGACCCTGGGCAGCAGATTGCATTCATTGCCAAAATGGAGCAAAGAAAGCCAAGTGACAGCACTACAATTGGGAAAGTAGCAGCTCATGTCCCCGATCTCATCGTATATGGCGATTTCTCCCAGGAGCTGCCTTTCATTGAGAGTTTTGATGGAGTATTGCTTTTTGCAGACATTTCAGGTGGGTAGAGAGATTATTAAGGGTGGGATTTTCAGAAGGGCCCAAGGAAGTTAGGTGCCCAACTTCCATTTAAAATCAATGGGATTTGTGTGCCTAAAGGCTTGTCTACATGGCAAATTACTGTGTAGCAAGCCAGGGTGTGAATCAATAGGTTGCCAGTTGCCACGCACTAACTCGGTGTGTGGACAATGCTACACCAGAGTGAAAAGTTCCAGAGTGTGGCTTGATGTACCTTGCTCTCAACCAGCAGCATGCTAAGCTATATCCGTGACTTAGCAGTGTCCATATGATGAGTGACTGGGTGGCAAGCAGGTATGCTGTAGATTCACACCCTGGCTTATTGTGCAGTAACTCACCATGTAGACAAGTCCTAACTCCCTTATTAGGCCTTTCTGAAAAGCCCACCCTTAGTACATGGAAGGTTTAAAAGAGATATTGTCTGCGGTAATGGGAGACTTGGGCCCAAATCTAGCTGAAGTCACAGCTGAAATGGCTTAGGGACTTTCGTTTTTATTACGTTGACCGTTTTGCAGAATTGGCGTCTTTAGGCTGAAAAGAGTTTGGGACAGGAGTAGCAGAGGATGGTGCAGCAGCTGCTCAGGGCAGAGTTGTCAACTGCCGTCCCCATCCTGGAACTTTATGCAATTTTTTAGATATGATGGGCCCAGGCCAAAGAGTACCTGGAAGATAAGGACTGGGACCTTGAACTTGACTTTGTATTATGTGGGAAGATAGGTTTGATGTGGTTGTGATAGTTTGTGTTGCTGTGGAGATGTGCTGCCACATTCTCAGTTTTCTGAGGCGTGAAGGCTTTATGCCCAGGTATTTTGCATTTCTGTAGCCCAGCTGGGAGGTGAGGAAAGCATATATAACAGAGACGAGGTCATCATTCTCTAGGATGAGTCTCTCCTAGACAACTGGATGTTGTAGAGAAAGTTACTTGAGGATGCTACTGTGTGAGATTGTATCATCAGCGAACATTCCTAAACTACAGATTGAATTGACCAACGATAGATGTGTACCTTCAACCAAAGGAGACTGCACTGTGATTGCAAACGCCTCTACCCACTGGCATCTCCTCTGTCTTGCTCAGGTTCTGCTTTAATCAGGTGTTCTCCATCCATGAACTGATCTCCTCCAAGCACTGGGCCATCTTGGTGGTAGGGGTATAGTCATATGTATATGCGGAAGGAGAAGCAGAGCTGTGTGTCATCTGCATATTGCTGGCACTCGTGTCCCTGTTGTCTGACCAGTTTGTAGGTATTGAATAGGACTGGAGAGAGAACTGATCCTTGTGGCACTCTGCAAGTGAAAGGTCTGATGGGAGACAAGCAATTTCCCATCACTACCTAGAAAGGACTTAATGCTTTTTAGCATGTTCCCCTGGATCTCTGCCACCTCTCTCAGAAGAGTCAGCATGATCTCATGGCAAACAGGGTCAAATGGAGTGGGGGAAGGATCAGAACTAGAAAGCAGGGACAGTTCCAACATAGGAACAAAGTGAACTGAAAGAACTAGGGACTTGAAAATCAGGGACTGTTGCATGCAGGGTGGATAAAAATTAATTAAAAAATATAAAAGGATTTTTTTTATTTAAATAGGATTATTTTTATTTAAATATAGATTTATTTTAAGAAAAAACAACCCGATTTAAAATTAAACTTGAAATTAGCAACTTATGTTAAGGCCTAAACTTATAGCCTATTAAAATCATTTAAATTACATACAAAAATAATACCTAGCGGTACATTTGTTGCCAAGTTTTAATGAAAGTCAAATTTCATTTCAAATGAGCCGGTGGAAGTCACTGGCTAAGCACCTGGAACCAGAGTTAGCTGATGTGCTAAACCAGTTTTTGGCGGCAGTAGCCTCTTGTGCGGTGCAGAATGAAATAAAGAAAATATTCTGTTTATTCAGCTAGTTCAGTTCAAAGACTAGTTCATTCAAAATTAAGAAGCCAGTTGGAAGTTGAAAAAGAGGGAATGCTTGTTTTCCTCTTCCAATTGCAAACAAAAACAAGGTGAAAGAGGAGGCGATCGACTTGTTCTAAAATCTTGAGGGACGTGGTGACCTAGAAACTTCAGTTGAATTCACTAACTACAGATAATACTTCCTTTGCTTAATAAATCAGTTTTAAATGGAAAATAAGTTTTGTTAAACTTTTTTTCTTATGTATCCAGCACATTTTAGGTAACACAAAGCATGTCTGACTGCAGTCGCTGAGATCATCTGCCATTTCTTGCCTCCTCCAGTGGCTGCCTGACTGCTGTTTGTGTTACAGGTTTTACTGCACTGACGGAGAAGTTTAGCACGGACACCAGTCTGGACTGTGGCGCTGAGCAGCTAACGCAGACCCTCAATCATTATGTAGGGGATATTGTGGAAGGTAAATCCCTCGCTGAGAGCACTTCCTTGGCTCAGGTCTGGGGAACTGAAGAAATGCCCATCAGAAAGGTGTTCTGTTAAGCAGCCTGGGCCCTTCTTGGAGGTTGGGATCTTCTCTGTCACTTAGGGAGCCTTGAAAATCTCCCAAGATTAGGAGGGCTGGATGGAGCTGCTTTGGGAACCAGCCTTTGCTGCTCCCCACTGGCACAACGTGTTCTGCTTTGAAGAGTCCATTGTTCCTTTGGCTCTACCCTGGTGTATGCCTCCACCTAAGTTCCCTGTAAGCTGCACGGCCACCTGGCAGCCTCTCAGTGCCAGGCAGGTGCTCAGGGAATCCGCCACAGCTGGGGGATGGGCGCTTATCCTGCGGGCCCATCCCCAAAGCTGCTGCGGCGAGGAGAGGCGCCTCTCCCCCGCAGCCCAGGTGCTGATGCGGGGAGAAAGAGCTGAGGGGAGTCCTCTCTTCCCGCTGTAGCCCCCTCTCACACTCCAAACCCTTCATCCCGGATCCACCCCAGAGCCCGCACCCCCAGCTGGAGCCCTCACCCCCTGCTCCCCAGCCCTCTGCCCCAGCCCTGAGCCCCTCATCCCTGGCACCACCCCAGAGCCCGCACCCCCAGCTGGAGCCCTCACCCCCTGCTCCCCAGCCCTCTGCCCCAGCCCTGAGCCCCTCATCCCTGGCACCACCCCAGAGCCCGCACCCCCAGCTGGCGCCCTCACCCCCTGCTCCCCAGCCCTCTGCCCCAGCCCTGACCACACTCCTAACCTCTTGGCCCCGGCCCCACCCTCACCACATGAATTTTTTTATGAGTCGCATATCACCTCCATATTGGTGCACATAACAAAATTCTTTCCGCACATGGGTGGGGAAAAATTAGAGGGAACACTCGTCTCCACCCCATTTCACTGGAAGAGCAACGTCTTGTTGTTTATGTGGCCAAGGAGTAGGGTGACCCTGTGACATCAGCACACTAATGATTTGGGGATCTGAGCTCTGACAAAAGTTACCAATTCCCTCTCAGGATCTAGAAAGCATCCCAACACCCTCAGAGCACAATGTGGCCCTTCCTTGTCTATCTTAGGCTTTTATATGGCCTCCAACACCCCTGTGAGGAAGTGAGGTAGGGGAGTGCTATTATTCATGTTATGGATAAGGAACCCAGGCATGGAGAGGCCAGGTGATTTGCCCAACGTCACACCTGTAGTCTGTAATGGAGCAGGGAACCAAATCCAAGTCGCCAGAGTCTCTGGCTTAGCTCCCTAACCACTGGATCATCCTTCCTTATCTCCTGCTGTCACATTGCTTTTGAGAACTTGCTTCAAAACTTCCCATGGAGCAGTGCTTCTCAGGTTGTCCCTGGGCCCTCCCTGTTGGATGCGACATTTTGAGAACTGAGCAGTAGGGGATTTGAAGGGTTGGGAGAAGAGGTCGGTCTGGGAAGGGATATTTGTAGTTGCCATAGAAACACTGTGCTCTGCCTCCTTTTTGGCTTTTGAGATGGAGTTTAACTCCCTGATTTTTGCTCTGAGCCCTCAGCAGCTGGGAGCTTTGTTGTGATGACATGGTCAAGCATACACCATCTTGCTCACTCAGTCATACCTACTCTGCAATATATGCCCCCTCAATGTGTGCATGCACAAACACACACACACACACGTGCCCATCCCCCGATCGACAGAACAATTTGTTCCATGATTTTCTTTGACAAGAGCTGTGTGTAACTTCTCTCGCCTTTTCTCTTGCTGCAGAGGTGCTGATTTATGGAGGCGATATCTTGAACTTTGCAGGTATTTATTAGCTTGTGATATCTGGGGTGGGGTAGAGCGGCCTACTCTCCCGTTGTCATTTGACTTGTGAGGCTCTGGACAGTGGCGGCATTCAAACTAGCCAACTCCCTTTTCTTGTTCTATTGTACCCGTCCCTCTGGCTTCTATTCCCACAGAGCTGATCTATGATTTGGAAGAAGCAAGAATTTACACTATATCTTTCAGTTAGAAACAACCCCGATTCCCCTTCCTCTGTGTCTGATTGAGAAATCCTGGCTGGTGCTTCCTTTAGAACTGAGCTCAGATGGAAGTTAGGCACCTAAATACCTTTATTTGTGCATAAGCTTTCATGGGTAAAACCCCCCACTTCTTCAGATGCATGGATACACTTCTTCACTCCATGCATCTAAAGATGTGCGTTTTTTACCCACAAAATCTTATGCCCAAATAAATCTGTTAGTCTTTAAGGTGCCACCGGACTCCTTGTTGTTTTTGTGGATACAGACTAACAGACTACCCCCCTGATACTAAATACCTTTGGGGATCTCGGCCTGAATGACTGTGCTAGCAGTTGCCCAAGGGCGATAGGAGGTGCAAAGCCTTAGATGTATCTTAGCCAGCGGACACAGGTTTGTGTGTGTGGGAGAGGGGAGAGGAACATGCAGCAAGCCACTGCAAGGGGTCACTGATGGGGAAGGGACACTTGCAGTCAGTGGCTATAAGGGATCACCGGGAAGGAAGGTTTACTTGTAAAAAGCAGCTGCAGGGCATTACCGAGGCCTGGTCTACACTACGAGTTTAGGTCGAATTTAGCAGCGTTAATTCGAATTAAGCCTGGACACGTTCACACGACGAAGCCCTTTTTTTCGACTTAAAGGGCCCTTTAAACCGGTTTCTTTACTCCACCTCCAACGAGGGGATTAGCGCTAAAATCGGCCTTTGCGGGTCGGAATTGGGGTAGTGTGGACAGAATTCGACGTTATTGGCCTCCGGGAGCTATCCCACAGTGCTTCATTGTGACCGCTCTGGACAGCACTCTCAACTCAGATGCACTGACCAGGTAGACAGGAAAAGCCCCGCGAACTTTTGAATTTCATTTCCTGTTTGCCCAGCGAGGAGAGCACAGGTGACCACGCAGAGCTCATCAGCACAGGTAACCGTGATGGAGTCCCAGGATCGCAAAAGAGCTCCATCATGGACCGAACGGGAGGTACGGGATCTGCTCGCCATATGGGGAGATGAAGCAGTGCTAGCTGAACTCCGTAGCAGTAAACGAAATGGCAAAATATTAGAAAAGGTCTCCAAGGCCATGAAGGACAGAGGCCATAACAGGGACGCACAGCAGTGCCGCATGAAAATTAAGAAGCTAAGGCAAGCCTACCACAAAGCCAGAGAGGCAAGCGGAAGGTCCGGGACAGAGCCGCAAACATGCCGCTTCTACGGGGAGCTGCATGCCATGCTAGGGGGTGCAGCCACCACTACCCCAACCGTGTGCTATGACTCCGTCAATGGAGAAACACGCAACAGGGAAGCGGGTTCGGGGTACGAGGAAGATGAGGATGAAGATAATATAGATAGCTCACAGCAGCAAGGAAGTGGAGAAACCGGTTTCCCCAACAGCCAGGATATGTTTATCACCCGAGACCTGGAACCAGTAACCCCCGAACTCACCCAAGGCGTGCTCCCAGACCCTGAGGGCACACAGGGGACCTCTGGTGAGTGTACCTTTGTAAATATTACACATGGAATCGGCGTTCCACGGCATGAACCTGCCCCAGTAACACCATGATTTGCACATTGCTGGGGCCTGTACCTTATGAGAGGTCTATGTCCATGTCAATTTCCTCATCACTCTCGTCGCCACGCTGCAATCGCCTCCTCGCCTGGTCCGGGTTTCGCCTTGGCATGTCCTGGCTCTGCATATACTCCAGGACAATGCGCGTGGTGTTCATAGTGCTCATAATTGCTGTGGTGATCTGAGCGGGCTCCATGATCCCAGTGCTATGGCGTCTGGTCTAAAAAAAAGCGCGAAACTATTGTCTGACGGAGGGAGGGAGGGAGGGGCGAGTGACGACATGGCGTACAGATACAGGGAATTAAAATCAACAAAGGTGGCTGTGCATCAGGGAGAAACACAAACAACTATCACACAGAATGGCCCCCCCAAAGATTGAACTCAAAACCCTGGGTTTAGCAGGCCGTTGATTTCACGGAGGGAGGGGGAAGCAAATGAATACAGAACAAATCTATTTTTTACATCTTAAGCTGGCAGCCGATGGTGCAGCATGACTGATAGCCCTCGGCATCTTCTGGGTGCTTGGCAGAAAATAGCATACTACGACTGATAGCCATCATCATTGGGAAGGCAGCAGAATATGACTGGGGGACATTCGGAGTTTCAGCCATCATCTGATCAAACTGCAGTATGACGACGACGGATACCAGTCGTAATACACCATCTACTGCCAAAAGACAAGGGGCTGCTGCTGTGTGCAATGCAGTACCACGTCTGCTAGCCCCACGTCTGCCAGCCCCCAGATCGCCGATGAAGGCTACCAGTCATACTGCACCATCTACTGCCAAAAGGCAATTAGCTGCTGCTGTGTAGCAATGCAGTACCATGTCTGCCGGCACCCAGAGGACATATGGTGACGGTGAGCTCAGCTGAGCTGAGCGGGCTCCATGCTTGCCGTGGTATGTTGTCTGCACAGGTAACCCAGGTAAAAAGGCGCGAATCGATTGTCTGCTGTTGCTCTGATGGAGGGGGAGGGGCCTGATGACATGTACCCAGAACCCCCCGCGAAACTGTTTTGCATCATTCAGGCATTGGGATCTCAACCCAGAATTCCAATGGGCGGCGGAGACTGCGGGAACTGTGGGATAGCTACCCATAGTGCAACGCTCCGGAAGATGACGCTAGCCTCGGTACTGTGGACGCAGTCCGCCAACTTAATGCACTTAGAGCATTTTATGTGGGGACACACACAATCAGCTGTATACAACCGATTTCTATAAAACCGGCTTCTATAAATTCGACCTAATTTCGTAGTGTAGACATACCCTGAGTGGGAAGAGGTAGTCACAACCGACAGCTGCTAGAAGCATAGAGGGGTTGGTCTGTTCACAGCCAGGAGGTGCTAAGGAGTTTGGGGTGGTTAGTGAGCAATCTCTCTGTGGGTCAGAGTGCTGGGCAGGTACAGGTAGATCTGCTGTGGCTTGCTGAAAAGCCAAGTGGCTTTGTCAGCACTTTAGAAACAAGAAGAGCATGTATCCCATAAGTCTCTGTCACTCTGCCTTCCCCAGGGGATGCACTGCTAGCACTGTGGAGAGTGCAACGAAGCCAGATGAGCGATATCATTACATTGGCGCTGAAATGTAGCCTGAGGATCCAGAAAGAGTATGGGGTTCGTGAAACTGAAGTGGGCCTGAAGCTCCAAGTGAAGATAGGTACTATGACTACTAGTGGAATAACAATACTTTGCAGTCACTAGAGAGCACATTCCCAAAGCACTTTACAAAAGTGAATAGGAAGCATTCGTCCCATTGTGCAGGGGGGAAGCAGAGGCAAATGGAGATGAAATATCTTGCCCCAGGTCACTCAGTGAGTTGGTGGTGGAGATGGGATGAGCATTCAGGACTCCTCACTGCCAGTTCCTTGCCCTAACCAGTAAGCAATTCTGCTTCCTGAGTGGACAGTCACATGAGCCCCCACTCCCCTTGCTCCCAAGATATGCCGCTGAGAAACACCCTGCCCAAATCTCGTTCAATTTCTAGTGTGCCAGGAGTCTGTAAAAGATGTTAATTGCTCAGTGATCTGATCAGTTGCATCCTTTTCGGCAGCTGCATGGGAAAAGCCGCACCTGTGGTAGGGAAAATGTGTTTCTGGTCAGAGAGGAGAGTCTTTTGGGGACTGGAATAAAGAACATTTCACCTCTAAGTTGCTGGTTCAAAATGAGCCTGTGGAAGTGGTGACCAAGACTCGTTCCTATCTGATTGCTTGCTGGCTCATGTGAAATGCATTGCAGGTCTTGTTTTAGTTCATAGCCGACATATATCTGTGACACGTAAACCATCCTTACATTCAGAAACAACAGTCTCATCGGAGAAGCCAAGGACTGAATGGGCCTTGGGGATCAAACAATTGAAGTACCTTAGGGAGGCAGTTTGGGGCAGTTGGTCCTAGAGCTGGCCATTCTGTATCTATTATGTGAATAAACAACTACAATTTATTGGTGCCAGTCTGGCACCTTTCAGCGGTGCTGACTGTACCTAGTTTATTTTTACAGAGCTCTGACTGTCTCTGAATAGCTTCTGACTAGGACTCATGGACAAAATTCCAACTGTTTTTCAACGGAAAATTGGGTTTTCTACTAAGCAATTTTTGTTATGAAGAGTGTCTGTTTTCCATGGAAAATTTCAATTTTCCATCAAAAAACCCCAAACAGCTGAAAACTGAAATATTTCGATTTAGAAATCTTGCCACAGTGCCTCATGGGAATTGTATTTTGGTCATCTAATGTCCTCCCTAGCTGGACTACATCTCCCATTGTACACAATGAACAAACACTCCTCCGATTATTAACCACTTCCCCTCACTAAGAGAGGACATTAAGAAGCATCATGGGTGATGAAGTCAAACTAACAGAGAGTCCTGTGGCACCTTTAAGACTAACGGATGTATTGAACCATAAGCTTTCGTGGGTGAATACCCACTTCGTCAGATCTTGCGTCTGACGAAGTGGGCGTTCACCCATGAAAGCTTATGCTCCAACACATCTGTTAGTCTTAAAGGTGCCACAGGACCCTCTGTTGCTTTTTACAGATCCAGACTAACACGGCTACCCCTCTGGTACTAGTAGTCGAACTAGAGAGCCCAACCTATAGAGAATAATGGGAGCTTGAGGCATCAGAACGACAACTCCCATAAATAAAGTGGCAGTATTTCCAAATCCATCTTTTTGTTTTGTTTTCAGCCAAAGTATTTCAGCATTTGAATTTCTGCTGAAAATCAACATTTTTAATGGAAAATTTAGATGAAAATTATTTCTTTTTTGTTTGAATTGAAATGGTCAGTGGAAAGAGTACCCCCTTTATTTACCAGCTCTACTTCTGAGTATTTCACATCCATGGAAAGCAACAGGAAGTTGCTAGCCATTAGGGTTGTGGGAAGTGCCTTCACGGTACCTCTGTTCCTTTCTGTTTGGCAAAGGAATGTAAAGCCACCTAAGTTTGGGATCTTCAGGAACTTGCTCTTTTGCCATTTCCTTATATTAAGCTGGGGAGTTTTAGATTACATCTGGATGTTTTTTCTGTGTGTGTTTTCAAGCAGACATTTACAAGCTCCCTTCACGCAAACTCCCAGCAGCAGCAGACTGAGAGCAAAATCCTTCTGCTTGCTGGCCCCCTGGTTAGACCACACAGACAGAATGTACAGTGATGTCCCAAATGAGAGAGTGCTTTTTACTGAGTTCAGCTCAAAGTCTTAATAGATGCTGCACTGAGCCGGTTCAGAAGGGATTATTGAATTGCATATCACTTTATTGCTATCCAGCCAATGTTTCTCAAACTTGTTCATGATGTGGGCACTTGCTACATGCCAAGTACCAAGCTCCAGTTGTTTTTGAGTGATCTGTCTGTGAAGAAAAAAGCATGGGGACAATTATTTTAAATGAGAAGAGTGTAAACATTATGCTCCATATTTGAAATAAATTACTCATTGGCAAAGAGGTGAACTTGGTGGAAATTTATGATCAGGTATAATAATAGGCAATTGTTGATCCACTGGATCATGGTGTACACGTAAGAGGTCTAGTCAGTGCCTGATGAATCCACCTATGGCTGACAAGCCCAGTTTGAGAGTGTGAAGGGTTGGATCACAGAAACCCCCTTGGGAGCTGCCACCCGATGTGCCAAGACTACCTCTACCCTGCTTTCCCTGCCAACTCGGGATCCCAGCACCCTGTCTTGCTGAGCCAGACACTCCCGTCTGCTCCAGCAAAGACCCAGGATCTGAATTACTTGCCCCAAGGCTGCAGGTTTACCTGAAGGCAGCTAACAGAAGTGTTCCTGTCTTTAGCACTCAGATGCCCAACTCCCAATGGGGTCTAAACCCAAATAAATCCGTTTTACCCTGTATAAAGCTTAAGCAGGGTAAACTCATAAATTGTTCGCCCTCTATAACACTGATAGAGAGATATGCACAGTCGTTTGCTCCCTCAGGTATTAATACATACTCTGAGTTAATTCATAAGTAAAAAGTGATTTTATTAAATACAAAAAGTAGGATTTAAGTGGCTCCAAGTAGTAACAGACAGAACAAAGTCACCAAGCAAAATAAAATAAAATGTGCAAATCTATGTCTAATCAAACTGAATACAGATAATCTCACCCTTAGAGATGCTTCAGTAAGTTTTTTCCTCAGACTGGACACTTTCCAGGCCTGGGCACAATTCTTTCCCCTGGTACAGCTCTTGTTTCAGCTCAGGTGGTAGCTAAGGGATTCTTCATGATGGCTCCTCCACTTTGTTCTGTTCCACCCTTTTATATATATTTTGCATAAGGCGGGAATCCTTTGTCCCTCTCCGGGTTCCCACCCCCTCCTTCTTAATGGAAAGACACCAGGTTAAAGATGGATTCCAGTTCAGGTGACATGATCACATGTCACTGCAAGACTTCATTGCCCACTTGCCAGCACACACGTATACAATAAGACTTACAGGTAAAACACAGCCATCTGCAGTCAATTGTCCTGGTTAATGGGAGTCATCAAGATTCCAAACCACCATTAATGGCCCACACTTTACATAATTACAATAGGCCCTCAGAGTTATATTTCATATTTCTAGTTTCAGATACAAGAGTGGTACATTTATACAAATAGGATGATCACACTCAGTAGATTATAAGCTTTGTAATGATACCTTACAAGAGACCTTTTGCATGAAGCATATTCCAATTACATTATATTATATTCACTCATTAACATATTATTATTATATTATATATTATTATAAAACCATATAGACTGCAACGTCACAGAGAGTAACACAGCTTGTTACAAATCTCATAGATCCAGATATTTTCTGAATGGGAGTCCAAGATTACAGCACACTGCTTTCTTCTTCAGATATAAACAGATTGTTATAATGGAAACCAATTTGTAACCTTATAACAGATGCTACTGTGTGACCCTTATAATTATGTGTGCATTATTATTATTTATTAACTGATATGCTGTTTAATTCATTGGAGAGTGTTGTTCTAGAAATCCTCAGATTCCTGGAATAAATATCACATATTGTCAAGAACTGATCCAAACCTCCCACCCCCCAAAAAATAGGTTGGCCTCCAAAATCCGCTTCTAAGATCATTGAGATACATATATTACAAATGGTAAAGTAAAAATGCCCTCCATAACAATCTTGTTTCTCTTGTCAGGGCTATCTGCAGGTCACATCTCCAAAGTTGTTGTTGGAGACAATAAGCACCAATATTTTCTGGTACTTGGCCGAGCAGTGGATGAAGTTCGGTTGGCCCAAAACCTAGCAAAAGCAAGCGAGGTTATTCTATCGCCGAACTGCTGGGAACTCTGTAACAGGAACATGATAGAGATAGAAACAATTAAAGATCAAAGATCTGTTAAGGTGGGCAATGTGGAGTGTGCAACAATTGTTCATAACCAGTGGCGTGTGTATTGCTTTGTTATCTAGGCTGGGGTGTGTTTACGTGCCCCATTGTCTTCTGCTGGATGCAACCTCACACGTATGCTTGTGTGTATATCTGTTATTGGGCCTGTATCCAATGGACCAGCTGGGCAGAGGGGGCCGAGAGGGATGGTGATGCGAAAGTTGAAAGTGGTGATGAAGTAAGAAGGCATAGTAGAATGTGGACTTAACTTTGGCTTCCTCTTGCCAGGAGTGGCTGGTCGTTAGGGAATAAGGGGGGTAAGCCCCACCAGTGATCTCAGAACTGGGTAGTGTAGCTGCTGTAGTGCAGGGGACAGAGCCACAGAGTCAGAGTATGGGGCTCTTTACCCATGCTCCCTGCAGCCTCCAGCCCCTGCAAGAGTCTCTGCAAGAGAAGGGATGCAAGTGGCAGAGGGAGGAGGTGCAGAGCAGCGAATACCAGAGCTTTCTGAGCAGGGGGCAGGGTTCCGACCTGTGGGGCATCTGAGATTGGTGGTGATGGGTGTCAGGTAGGAGGGGGAAGATTTTGGAGCCTGGGGATGGATTTGCTAGACCTGGAGGGATGTGTGGGGGCATTCTTAGCCTGCGGCTGTCTGGTGGCCAGGGCTCAGAGCTGAGGGTGTGGGCCTGAGCTGTGGAGGTCTGTTAGGAAGAGGGAGGATCTCAGCCTGGGGGAAAGGGTATGTTTGTCGGGCGTGTTTCTCAGCAGGTGGGGAGCTGAGGGAAGAGTTGAGTGGGAAGGTTGATGGAGTCGGTTGAGAGTGTGGGTGAATCAGTGACTGTGGAGGGGGTGGTCGGGGGGTGGTAGGGTACAGCTAGATTGGAATGGGAGATATTAGGGCTAGGAGAGAACAAGAAAGGGGTCACAGAAGGGTAAATACTGTTCTCACTTGCCCTGCCTTTTCCTGTAAAAGGCCCCAAGTACTCATCCTGACAGGATAACACCCAATTCCCTGATCCATCCCCCTCGCCAATCCTGGTGTCCCCGCTTTGAACTCTGAAAATACGACCAACCTGCCAGGGAGTGGAAGTGGGAGCATTGCTACCTGCAGCCCACCAGGTATTTTGAGCACCCCCCTCTTACACCTTGCATCGGTTCTTGGAGAGCAGCTGTGAGAATGGGGAGGAGAATCAGACCGTGGGCCTATTGTGATTTTAGTTAGTATCTTTCTGGAGGCACTGAGATAGTTCAGTGACAGGTGTCATGAGAAGAAGCTGGGCTTCAGTTCTGCACCTGCATCTGAGTAAGCCCATTGAAATCAGTGGGGCCAATCAGGTGCTTCAAGTTAAGCACGTATGTAAGCATTTGCAGGATTGGGGGCTTGCACAGATACCCAGCAGGAGAAAGATTGTGGAATTGGAAGGCTTTTCACCGCAGCTTTGGAGGCTGCAGAATCTTTTTGTTGCATTCGTTGGGAGCGTCGTCACTTGTTTTGCTCCAGCCAAAAAATCTTTTCTGATTACTGCTGTGTCCTCCATCCAGTTGACAGGGAGGTTGATGATGGAGGTGACAGTGAAGGATGGGAGTGCGTTTTATTGAATAATTCTGCACTAGGCTTGTGGAAGCTGACAGACGCCTTTAATTCTGTGTGCCTTTAGGCTAGATACATAAAGTACATCTCTGAGATTGAGTTCAACGAGTTCTTCTGGAAATGTACCGAATACCTACAGCACTACCCCACGGGTGAAAATAACAGTGAGTGCCTCTTCCATCTACTGTGTTGACCCCAGGGAGACGGCAGGCTGAAATTCCTTTGTTTTCCGTCAGTGTAAATGTGAGAGGGTGAATGGACTGCACATGGGGGCCCCTGCCCTGTACCCCTTTGAGTTCCTGTGTCGTCCTCCATTCCCTGCCACCAAAATCCCAAGGCAGCCAGCTGCATTTCAACTCCTTCTCCCCCCTGCTGGCTTCAACCTGTCTGGACACCGGCAAGGGCTACGCTGACTGTGGAGGAGAAGAGACCCTCTCCCTACTTTCTGTGTCAGCTCTATGGAGACCCCTGGCTGGCAAGAAGAGACACTATAGGGAACCCTGCTCAGTGCCTACAGTCTTTCTGGGTGAGCAAGCTTTCAGTGGTGCTGATATAAGCACACAAGGAATTTTCTAATAGAAAATCCCAACTGTGCATAGGCACCGACTCCGTGGGTGCTCTGGGGCTGGAGCACCCACGGGAAAAAAATGGTGGGTGCTGAGCACCCACTGGCAGCCCCCCTACCAGATCCTCCCCCTCCCCCCAGTCCCTTCTGCCCACCGGTGGGCCCCACCGATCAGCGCCTCCCCCTCTCTCCCAGCGCCTACCACGGATCAGCTGTTTCGCTGTGTCAGGAGGCACTGGGGGAGAGGGAGGAGGAGAAAGGGTGCAGTGTGCTTGGGGGAGGGATGGAACTGGGCAGAGAAGGGGTGGGAAGGGGCAGGGAAGAGGCGGGGTGGGGCGGAGCGGGGGTGGGAAGAAGCAGGGCAGAGCTTTGGCCTTGGGGGAAAGGGTGGAGTGAGGGTGGGGCCTGCAGGGAGCCGGGGGGAACCCCCCCACCCCCCCCCCGGCAGATTAGAAACTCGGTGCTTATGGAACTGTGATTTGCATTTTCAAGATTGTAAGTGAAATGGGTTAGACAAGACTCTCCATCCCCATCCAGGCACTGTCCAGTCCCTACTGGTAAAAGTCTGCCCTTGAGCAAAGCCAGGAATAAAACCCTACGGTTTAACCACAAGTCTTCCTTCTGCTCTTGAAAGCATTGAATTTCCTCCCCTAGGTATCCTCCGAGCAACCTCCACATTGTCTCCTAATGATGAGTTGGAGAAGTCCCTCCGGAAGTACGTGATGAGAAACATTCTGAAGAAGGTACTGCAGTAACGTCACAGAATTTTATTTTTTGGCTTGACGGTCTGTGCTTCACACAGCTAGAATTTTTCTGAGGTTCTCCTGATGCTACAGAGGAAAATACAAGAAACCCTGCAGTGGGTAGTTGTGGATCAACTTGTTCACATGGAAAGTTTTTTCCTTCCCCCTCCCTTGGTTTATGACCTGAGGCATGAGGGTTTAGATCCCTTCCAAAACTATTGGGTTTTATTTAAAGAAATCCTTACTATTATAACACTGGATGTTGTCATAATTTTTTGAAATCTGCCGAGTTCTTGACTGCAGGCAATGTGTTCCACGGGCTAATTGTAAGGTGTATGAAAAAGCTTTTCCTTTGTTCTGTTTAAAATTTTAAAGTTTATGGGGAGACCTGGGTTGTAGCAAAGTCACATTGACAGGCTCTGCTCAGCTATCTCCCCCTTTATCCCCTTGGTGCCTAGCCTCATTTCCCAGTCCTGTGCTGAAAGGATCATCGTCCTGAGACTGGAGAGTGCTTCCCATTGATGGGGGCCCCCTCCTTCCTATGGCAATAGCTGATCAAACATCTTTGCCCTCGTGGAGTTAGCACCTGTAGCTGAGAGCAGAGTCAGCCCAGCTGGAGGAGGGGTATATGAAGTAGTGAATGCTTCCCGCTCACCAGCAGTACGGACTGTTGAGTACATCTGGCTCTTCTCTTTCAGATCGATGACAACCAGCCTCTAGAATATTTATCTGAGCTTCGGCCGGTCACAATTGTCTTTGTGAACCTGCAGTTTGACAAAAGCGTCAGTACCTTGGATCTGTGCAAGGTCATCCACGATGTCAGTGTGAAGATCTCAAACATCATCCACGTCTTCAGCGGCAAACTCAACAAAGTCTTTATGTTTGACAAAGTGGGTCAGAGCTTCAAGGCCATTCCAGTTGGGCAGCTGGAGCTGGCAAACATTCCCCTGAGACTCCGGGACTAGTAGGAGGCAGGAGGGACAGTGGCACTGTCATTAGGGATAGAGAAGGGAGGAGGAGGGCAGGGATCAGGAGGAATGATAAAAAGCTTGGTGCTGAAGAGACTGAGTCTGAGGCGGTGGTGGGGTCTCCCAGAGCATTTTGGGGGTACTGTATGACAGCTCTACTCTAACAGGGTGGGTGGGAGAGCTGGAGCACAGTGGAACTGTTTGCCACAGACATTGATACTGATTTGCTCTTTGGAAAAAACCCTCACCCCTCTGGTGTTTTCTTTCCCCTCCCTGGCAGGGCTGCACATTCCTGTGTGTGTTCGGGCTCCCTGGGGATAAGCAGGTTGACGAGAGCGCCCACGCCTTGGACAGCGCATTTAAAATCTTCAATTTCTGTTCTAAGATGTCCATGGAAATAAAGTAAGCAGGAAGGTGTAGTTCTCCATGTTGCCTACAGGAGTGCTAATGGGCTTGTTTGTCATCGAAACTCCCTCGTCCCAACAGGAGGGCCCCCCTAGTGGGCAGGAGGCAGTGACATGACAGCTGGGAGACAAAATTTGGGATTAGTCCAGTTTCCCTGGGCTCCCCCTCACTCTACATGACCCAGACCTCCTAAGACAGCTATGTGCCACTGGAGCAGTAGAACCTCAGCCTCAGAGGTGATACTGGTGGGTGCGGCTGATGGCGCTTTTGTGGTGACTGGCCATGAATCTGGAACCTGCTCAGGATGACCGTGAACCTCAGCATCATTCAGAGCAAAATGCAAAGCCAACCACCTTCACTGACCTCTCCCACAACAGCCCAAGAAACTCCAACCCACAAGTCCAGTCCCTGCAGAAAAGAGAGAGTAAAAGACTAACGACGCCAGCTGGGCAGGATTCTCAGCTCCATTTGCGTGAGAATGGCCAATTCTTTGATCTCTAAAGGCATTTTTCCCCTTGAGAGCATTGGTAACAGGACAAAGAGCATGAGCCAAACCCCTATTGACTGTCACCCCCCATCCCATTGGCCTCTGAAGGACCCATCAAGTCCTTCTTGACTGCAGTCGGTGGAGGAGCTCCCTGCTGAAGGGGACCCCGAGGCCTGTCAGCTAGCAGGACTCCAGCAGTGCTTGGAGAGAGCCCTTCACCCTCTGCTATCTTCCAGCATGCTCTGGTCCGGTTGCTGAATTTTTGAGGCCTGTGGCTTGGCACGCAGGCACTGCTGACTTCACCGAGGCTTCAAATAAAACTCCTGCATGTTTGTGGGACCAGAGCCTTTGTCCCCTTTTGTGTCTATAAATGTCAAAACCAATCCAAACTCCACTCCCTTTTTACACCACTGGCACTAACCTTGTTAAGTTTTTGTGTAACCTCACTCCTTTTTTCTGCTGGGACGTTCCTCCAGCTCCTGACTCTCAGCAAGGAGAATTCAGACTGGCACACTCAGAGGGCAGCATTTATATTCAGCCAGGAATAGTGCGTGATAGCCAGTATCGGGGTGTGTGTGTCTTGTGCTTTGCCCAGTAGCCACTCCTTTTAAGGGGCATGCAAACCATGAAGAGCCAGGGAAATTCAACCAGTCACACGTGAGAGAATTAAATTCCAGGTGTGAGTACCCTGCGAGATCAGTGTCCAGGGACAATTACAGTTAAGCAGTTTTTTGCTGTGTGCACCCATTATAAATATGGGAGGCATACGCATACCATAGCAGTGGGTGTGGTATAACAGACTGGACAGCTGGATGATGCAAGGTGGGAGGGCTGAAACTCTACACCCATCTCACCACTCCCCCACCCATGGAAGCATTTTAAGCACGCAGGATTTCTACTGCGGGCAGATGAATGTGTTCAGAAAATGTGAATACTTCCCTGAACTTTCAGCCAGGGCTTCACCTCCAGTTCCACACCAGGAAATGAGGGTTCAGTTGTGGCTTTGCATTACAGGGAGAACAGGGACTCACCACCCATGGGGAGGTCAAAGAGACATTGTGCCTGTGGAGTTGCCTAAGGAATGCGGCCTCTGTGGCACACTTGCAAAGGATGGACATGGGCTCCCTTTGGCCTGGAGTCAGCTCGGCTAGCTGGGGTGGGGAGCAGGTGGGGCTGTGGCCCATCTCTCTGGGGAGGCTAGTTCCAACAGCAATGCCAGCTCATGGCATTCTGCACTCCGGGAAGCACAAGAACTGTCATTACATGGGGACGTGCGTGAGGGAAGCTCCTTGCCCTCTTCTCCATCCCTTTTGCACACACACAGAGCTGCACACAGGCTGTTGGGAGACCTAGCTGGTTGATGTGGGGATAGTCAATACAAATTAGCACTACAGGAGTGGGGGTGGGGGAGAGGGTGCATGAGCAGATGTGGCAAGAGGGACTGGACATTTGGGATTGCTGACTCCATGTTGCTCTCATTGCTTGCTAGGATAGTTTCCATCGGGGTTACCGGCGGGTCAGTGTTCTGCGGAATAGTTGGCCATCATGCAAGGCACGAATACACAGGTACAGTCTGTTTCTCTGGTCCTGTGCATGGTTGGTATCCCCTGGGTACCCACAGAGTGTGTGTGTAGGCTGCGTATTTTTGCTGGTGGAGGGGTATGTATGCATGGATACATATGGAGCTGTTCACAGGAGGATGAGCGGGAGCTCAGTTAACTTTCCAGTGCCCATTTTCTTGCTCTCTCCACCACACAGTCATTGGCCAGAAGGTGAATCTCGCTGCCCGGATGATGATGTATTATCCGGGGTTAGTGTCCTGTGATGCAGTGACCTATGCCAACTCCAGGCTGCCTCATTGCTTCTTTGAAGAGCTCCCCCGGGCTGAGATGAAAGGAGTTGTGAATCCCGGCGTGGTCTATCGTTATCTTGGCATCAGTGAGAAACCGTAAGTGTCCCCTGGGACGTCATGCTCAGAACCCTCAGAACCGTGAGCCACTGTTACCACCTGCCTTAGCAAGAGCAAGAGCTTTGGGGCTGCTAAGCTGTGTGGCAGGTCCCTGACGCACCAGTCTGTCTGCCTTGCCAGCAAACTCCTCAAGACTCTGCCAGTCTAAATGTGGGCTTGCCAGTAACAATCAGTGAGTCCCAGCTGCCAAGTTCCCCAGAAATGTCTCCCTGCAGCATCCAGTCCCTCTCACTTTACGCTCACGGCCTCCAAAGAGACAGAGCACACACCCGCCTGTTAGGTTAGCTGAAGCCTCACACTTCACTTGATGTTCCTTTAGCGCTCTTCTGAAGGGAAACCCCATGACACTACTTCACTCCAGCTCAACTTGAGCGTCTGGGGACAGGAGGCTAAGAATAATGAAACCGTTCTTGGAAGCAGTGCTTGGATTCAGAGAGAGTGGGCAGCCCAGCTGCGCCCCCACTCAGTCTGACCAGGAGTATTTTCGCTCTTTGACTGCAGCTTTCCTTTCTCTTCCTCCTTGCAGAATGATTGGCCAAGCGCAGCTCACCAAGGAGAGGTCTGAGTATTACCACTTACTGGGTAGGTGGACAGAGCTCTTCGGAACTCCAGTTGGTTTGTCATTCGGAACCTGTGGAGCAGTTGTTGCTGCTGGGAAGAGGATGCCCAAGGAAGCGATGGATGTGGGGGGAAATGTCTGAGGGGGACCCACTACTTGAGGATATTAAGTGACTGACCCTTGGGATCATTCAGAAATGTAAAGCTCTGAGATGTGCTCGGGATGTTCTTAAAGATACAGGGCCTTTACACTGACATTGTGGTGCCTGATCCTGCAGGTCTTATATGGTGCTATGGACTGCAGGATCTATCCATGGTCAGACAAGAGTGTGGAATACATGTTTGCCATGTTGTTGTAGCTGTATTGCTCCCAGGAGAGGAGAGAGACAAGGTGGGTGAGAGAATAGCTTTTATTGGACTAGTTCCTGTTGGTGGAAGAAACAAACTTTCCAGCAGAGGTGTTAACTGCCCACTTCATTTTAAGTGGTCTCAGGCAACATGTGTGATCTCCTTACGCTTAACCATCTGTGTGTAGCTGTGACACTCTGGTTACCTTCCCCAGACCTGACAAGTAGCTCTGTGAGACTTGAAAGCTTGTCTCTTCCACTAGCCAAAGTTGATCCAATAAAGATATTCCTCATACTCACCACCTTGTCTCGAAGGAATACATGCGCATTCTTACCCCTCATATTCACTCCCTTTGTGTCTTTGATTAGCATCTTTTCACTTTACTGACAAATGGGGTTGAAACAAAATGCTAGAATCCAGCACCCCAATACCTCCAATGGGGGGAGGGATAGCTCAGTGGTTTGAGCATTGGCTTGCTAAACCCAGGGTTGTGAGCTCAATCCTTGAGGGGGCCATTTAGGGATCTGGGGAAAAAACAACCAAAAAAAAAAAAAAAACACCTACCTGTCAGGGACAGTACTTTGTCCTGCTAGTGAAGGCAGGGGACTGGACTTGATGACCTTCAAGGTCCCTTCCATTTCTATGAGATAAATACCAGGTGAGCCCCACCGCATCTCTAAATTTGAATCCTGTTGTCCTGTAGGAGCTGATGAATCTCCTGGTTGGCAGGCTGATAAGGAGAGATGTAAATTATACTTCCCTGTGCCAGCTCCAGTGAATGTAGCTCAGGGTCTGTAAAGGAGACTGGATACAAATCTGAAGAGTGACACCGGGTATTGGAATGAACAAGTGGTTGTGTGATGATAGGAATAATGTGGTCACACTTCTTTGTGTGTGTGGTGGGGAGGGTAGCAGCGGTGTGCTGGAATCTGGACAGTCGGGTTTGGGAATATGCTAGAGAGGGGAGCTGCAATTATCAAAATGAGTGGGGAGAAAGGGATAGATAAGGATTGCAGCAGAGGTGGAAATGAACCAGTGACTTATGTATGCATTTCCGATATGGGTGGAGACATGCTGCCACTGCTAAGCAAAGAGGGAAAGGGACGTGCATTGGTCTTTGCTTTCTTAAAGTCACTCCATGTTTCTTAGGTCGGGAAAAAGAGCTTGAAATGTATAACTCTTCGTTGAAAGGATTTGTGGGGTCTACAGTAGGCCACGTCATAATATATGAAGGCCTTATGGGCTATGGAAAGAGCAAGTTACTTGCTGAAATTGCCTACTTAGGCCAGGAGGCTGGCCACAAGTAAGTGTCTTTAACTTCACTTTGATACCCCTGACCCCCTGTGCCCCACACACCTCTGCCCTTGCATCGTGATCCTGTGCTGTAACATTCCTCCAGAGATTGCAATAATGCCAAATGGTATGGAGGCTGTGTGAGGCTGGCACAGATTGAGATGGCCAAATGCCTGTCTAATTGGCTGAAAGCTGACCTCTAATGGCTTAAATGAGCCCTGCCTGGGGGAGAGGAGCTTTTAGTAACTTCCTCCTTTAGTACAACTATTATTTCATGTACAGAAATAGCCAGCACAGTCACAGGAGCGATGAAACAACCAGTGGTCCAATCGTCCCTATCAATGCCAGCCTGCTGCTCTGATTCGTCATTTAATAAATGAGGCAATCTGAAAGATTCACTTACGGTTGGATGGGTCCTTCCGTGATTCAAAGGATTAACCTCACCTGCTCTTTGATTAACTGTGGCTTCTTGTCCAGTTGATTTGTTGAGCTATCCACCTCCCATGAATCCGGAGGAATAGCCGTCCATCTGTTTTCTGGCAACATATGGGAAGTGTGATTTCTGGGAACCTCAAAACTAGCAGGGCATGAAAACGCATCAAAAAGAGATGGCTCTCCCATCCATCCTATGAGAGATTCCTTGACCCAGATCAAGTCAGATTCATGTTTCAGTGCTATTCGACTGAGATGCTAAAGAGGAAACATGTCTAGCAAGACAGTGTAGATGGGAGAGCTGCTAAAAAATAAATTGGGGGCATTTTGCAAATTTGTTTTATTAAGTCTCCCCTCATTTTCCCCCCATTTAATTTGAAAATTCAAAATTTGAAATATTTTGATCAGCTCAATACTTGGTTGAAAGCTGGGGAAAGATTTCCATGAAAATTGTCAATATTAACAAAAAAAAGTCCTTTTTTACCTTTCAAATTTCAACATTAAAAATGTTGAAATTTCAAAAGGTTTTGTTCAGCTTTTCGTGGGCTAATGCAACTTTTGAACTGTGGATGAAAGCTCATAAGTGTGCGGGGTTTTTTTCCCCAAGAGAAATGGACAAACTTTAAAAAGGTCATTAGTGAAGGGCTGGGAGATGGTCCATCACTAAGAAAAGGCATTTTTGGATGCATGCGATAGGGCAATGAGAGCAGCTCTAATGGGATGGATGCTCACGGGTATGTCTGGTTGCATGTTTTTCAATGCAGGATGACTTTAGAGTCCAGGGGAATGCATGGAACTGAACTGAAAGCAGCCAGGTGCTTTTGACAAGGGTGTGTTCTCCAGAAGACAATAAACAGACTGATCAGACTGGACTCTGACAGTAACCTAAGGGGTGTGGTTAGAAAAGGTGGTTGGAGATCAGTTCAAGGCTGTTAATCTTTTGTGTCCCACAAACAAAAGCGAAAAATGGAGAGGCTGAGCTCTGGGGTTAGGTTGCTTTGTACCAGCCATGGAGGAAACAGAGACCAGGAGACATTGCTCAAATCCTTTGCTGATCCTCTGCCATTTATCCATAAAGAAAATCAGGGGCTGAAATGTCTTGTAGTTGACTTGGAGGTTGATCAGAAAGTGCTGAAGAACCCTGGTTCCATTATTTCTCCTTCATTTGGAAGCTTTTTCTATGTGTCTAGATGTCCATGTGGTAAGTGGTAGGTTTGTGTTTCTGTAATTCTTTCTCAGAATGTCCTGGCTCTTCTTGACTCCCCATTAGAACTTCCTTATAATTTCTCTTCATTTTCACCATGCAGGGTTATTGCTATGGAGCTGACGAAGATAAATGTGCAGCAGAATTTTTTTGTCATCAAGACACTCATGGCCATGTTTCTGGGGATTGAGGCCTGTAAATCTGATGCTGAAAGACAGAAAATCCTCCAAGACAAACTCCGAAGTGTGGTAGAAGAGTCCTACTATTGCCTCCTGAATAACATCTTTCTTGTCAAGGTAATGGAGAAAGCCCTCACTCTCTGGGGGAAAAGCATGTCTGTGGAATTGGGTTCTGTTATTTACCTGGCTTCACACCAATTCGGCATCTCAGCATTTTTTATTCTTACCCTGAAATTGCACACTGGCTCAAAGGTGTGAATGCTCATGAAATTCAACACCGTCATTATAATTGGGATATACAGGGTGCTGGGTATGGTTGCAGAAATGTTTGCTCCTAGATCTTCATGGAAGAATTAGTGGCATGATGCTGTCGATCGGATGCCATCCACTTCACCTGTCCCACTTCCTCACTCTTATTCTGGGAGTGGCCTTCTCGCGGTCATGACGCTGACCTGTTTGGTGAGCCTGAATCCTAGTCTGTGCACACACCCTGGACTTTGTTCCTATACATTCGAAAGGATATTCACAGAATGTCGGCCATCTGCAGCTACACAGAAGGAAGGGAAGCAATTCCTCACAGACTTGTGAGATTGCAAGAAATAGCCCTGACTCATCCCAGGAAAGACTTCGAAGGCAGCGCTTGGGGAGTTGGGGGTTCAGATGGGGGCTCAGGGCACTTAGAGAGCAGTTAAGAGAATGGGTGGATACTAATCAGTGATGGTAAGAGGACCCCCTCCAATGAGAAGTTGCATTTGACTTTTCAAGGGGAACAGGAGTGGAGAAAAGTTGAATGTGGAGGGAAAGATTTGCCCTGGTAGCTGCATTGGTTGCCATAAAAGTCAATGGGGGAGTTCATTTCTTGTTCTCCACACTTCAAAGATTTGCTTTTGCTGCTTGTCACTGCACAGCATGGAAACATCAAATTTCGAAAGAGGCCTAAGGGGAAAAAGGTGTCATGGAGGGTGAGGCTTCAAAAATGGAAGCTGGGTGAAATGTGCAGGCTCGGCAGCCCTGGAGAACGAAACCCTTCTCCTTATCCCCAGAATTCCCATAATGGCGGAGTGAGCCTGCTGTACACACACAACTTCCCACCTCTGCTCTGAAAGTACCACCTCTCTGGGTGAGAGGGCACTTCAGCTATCACAGCCCCTCCAGTTTTTAGCCTGTCCACTGTCAGTCAACCAGAGTCAACGGAATCACAAGGGAAGTCAATGCCCATTGACTTCAGTGGGGCCAGGATTTCACCCATAGTTCCTCTGCTGTAGGCACCGTCCTACCAAGAGCAGGACTAAGACCAACAGTTTATTTCACATAGGTCACCAAAGAGCTGTCAGACGGTAGTTTAATTGTTCAGCTGGACTTAGACGGAGGATCTAGAAGCAGAGGCCTTGGTATATTCATGTACACATGCCCTAGATGATGCAAACCCTGTATGGAAAGGATAGACACTGAGATGAACATGTGCGTCTCACTAGGCTGGACATTTCAATCAGGGCTTTTCCCATGAATGTGTATAGCATGAACAGGAACGCTGCCTCTTCTGCTTACTGTTCTCATTTTTTTCTGACTAGTTTCCCACCTCTGCCGAGGTTTCCGAAATGGATCATGAAACAAGGACAGAGGAGATGGAACTAATTCTTGTGAAAATACTGCAGAAGGTGAACCACTCTCTTTATTGTGAAACGGAGAGAAATGATTCCCCAGACTGCACTGGACTTGCAGATTCTGCTAATGAGCAGCTGGTTAGCAGGCTGGGAATACGGTGTACTCCGGTCATTTTCCTTATGGCCTTATCCTCTATATCCCTCCTCAATCCTAATTCCTGTTACCTGCACTCACTGTTAGAGGGCAGGAACTATGTCTTTCTGTACCACCGAGTGCACTTTCTGGCCCTTCTCAGATTCAGATTATGGGATGGATTCTCCATGAAACTGGCTCACGCTTTGTCCCAAAGCTTGGATCTCCTCCCAAAATGCAGGGACTATACCCCCAGAGTGGAAAAACATAACTAACCCCTCTTTCCAAATGAGTGTAATCATCTTGGGTGACATTGCCCACGGTGTGCAGGGACACAACCCTCTTACACGGGCATGAATGAAGTGGGATAAGCTGTCTGGGAGGAAAGCTCTGGACCTTGTCTCCTCCCTAGTCAGCACAGAAGGTCACGTTAGAGGTGGTCGGGGGGGTCAGGCCGTGGGCGGGGACATGGATCCATGTGTATGCAGACCCAGTGGCGTAGCCAGGTTCTAAGTGCAGGGGGAGCAAACATAAAAAAGGCGCCCCCCCCCTTGGCTCCTCCTCTGGCCATGCCCCCTTGGCTCCTCCTCCGGCCGCTCCGCGCCCCCCCCCTTAGCTGGCTCCTCCAGCCGTACCGCATCTCCCCCACCTTGGCTCCCCCGGCCACGCTGCGGCCATGCTGCGCCCCCCCTCGGAGGGGCTCAGTCCGGGGGGAGGGGGCTGGGCATGGCACTGCCTGGCCCGGCCGAGGAAGTTTTTAGGGTGCGGTCGGAGAAGTGGGGGAGAAGAGGCGAGAAAGTTTCACGTGCCCCCAGGCGGGACTCACCAGCTGCCGAGCGACCTCGGACTCGGAGGAAAACATGACACCACGCTGGGCGGCCGCCGCGGGAGGGGGAGGGAAGAGACTCACGGGAAACTCCAGGCGGTGCGGGCTGCCCCCCTGCCCTGAAGCCGGGCTGGAGGCTGCGGGCGTGGGGAAGGGGTGCCGGGCGCTGCTCGCTTCTCCGGGGGGCTGTGGGGGAGCGGAGCAATGGGGTGGGCAGCAGCTGGCAGGCGGGCAGATCCCCACCTCTTTCCGGCAGCTTCCTGTTTCCCTTGGCCCGGGCGGGTGTGCTTGGCAGCCCAGCACTGGACCCAGAGAAGAAGCCTGTTGCTGCTTCCTGATATTTGTCCCCCGATCGCTTCCGGGAGGCGCTTGGGACATTAGACGTGTTGGGGCTTCTCGTCCCCTCTCCCATCCCTGCCTCTCTTTGCACTGTACAATGGGCTGCGAGCCGCTGCTAGGAGATGCTGCTGCTGCCGTATCCAGGGGCGGGGCGCGCTCGGCCGCTGAGCCCTGAACCGAGACAGGAATGTTGGGGCCGCGCTGAGCATGGGGCGCAATGGCCGAGGAGCCGGCCCCTTCGCTCCTCCGGCCGCGCCCGCCCCCCCAATGGCTCCTCCGGCCGTGCTGCCCCCCCTTGCCTGCAGGAGCCCAGCGCCGGCCCGGCAGGCGCCACTTTTGAAAAATGTGCTGAGGGGAAGCGGCTGCTTCCCCTGCACCCCCCTAGCTACGCTACTGTGCAGATCCCCATATCCTATCTAACCAACACAAAGGAGCTGCAGCTGCTCTTCCACCCCATAGGTTGGAGTAGCAGTCACGGGGGTGGGGGTATGACACCCCTGGCCCTGGCCTGAAGGCAAGATATACGTAAC
Source organism: Malaclemys terrapin pileata (assembly GCF_027887155.1). Classification (NCBI taxonomy): domain Eukaryota; kingdom Metazoa; phylum Chordata; order Testudines; family Emydidae; genus Malaclemys; species Malaclemys terrapin. Next base: position 5,125,866 of record NC_071508.1, on the reverse strand, counting down.
TGAAGCAACACCTTATTCAGGCAATTTTTTGCCCTTTTTTAGGAAGTGGAGAAAAACATTCTCATTTTTGTTATTGATGAAGCCCACTTCATTGATCCTGCATCATGGAAATTTCTGGACAACTTGCTCTCCAGCATCCCAGTGTTTATGGTCATGTCTCTATCTCCTCCCGGCCGCCAAGCATGGCCTACTTGTGTCTCTGCTGCGAACATCATTAACAGCGCAAAGACCACCTACGTTCAGCTGCGGGAGCTAAAACCCTCTGTGATCCTGCAAAAAGCCTGCGAGGACCTTGGGGTGGTCAGCGTCTCCCGGGAGCTAGAAATGTAAGTGATAGGCACCTGATCTGTGCTCTTAGCTGCAAACCAACCTTTCTCCGCAAAACAGAGGGGAGCAGGTCCATAAAGGAGGAACCAAATGGCTCATGGTCAAGTGACTGACTCTGTAGGGTCCATGAAAGCAGGGTCAAAACAGCCCAATAGCCTAGCACCTAGGAAAACCTGGTTGGTCCTAACTGTATGCTGTTCCATCTAGGGCTTGGCAAAGAGTCACTGTAGCCTAGTGGATAGAGCACTGGATTGGGACTGAGGTTTATTCCTGGCTCTATCACTGTCTTACTGGGTGACCTTGGGCAGATCACGTTGTTTCTCTGTCCCTCAGTTTCCCCATCTGTATAATGAAGCTGATTATACTGCCTCTGAAAAAACACTGATGAAAAGCACTATAGAAAGTCCAGATATTATTGTTATTAACATATCGCTCTTGGCTTGTCACTGCCTTCTAATGTTCTGGTTTGCAAATACATCCCAGGGTAGTTGCTTGGGGGATCTCTCAATCAGTTTGCTCCTAGGCAGAGAGCTAAGGTGGTACCATCCGTCCCCTCTGTTGTGGTGAAGAGTGGTGAGCGCAGAAGGCTAAGATGTTAACTTGACCTTTGTTTCCTGCCCCACCATTCAGCAGTCAGGTGTGAGTGCACCTTAGTACAGCAACTGCCCTGTCCAAATTCCTTCCACTACTCACTCAACGCAAAGAGGGAAAATACAGTCTGAGCTGTTTGAGTTCTGACGGGGAAGTGGCTCTGCCTTGGAACTAGTCTGACTGGAGTGTTTATCAGAGTCCTTTAGAGGGAAGGTGGTCAGAATTCTTTGCTGATATTAAAGGGCCTACCCCTTTGGGGAAAGGAAAGAAAGGCTAGGTTTGCTGCTGGGTTTCAGGTCAACATGGTCAGAGATTATTCCAGCTCTTTAGGCAAAGGGGTTGGCACAGGAGGGGGAGGGAAGGTGAGGCAGCAAAGGTTGGGGAAATGCGGTTTTCTGTCTGGGGTTGTCCCAGGAATCAATGCAGGCAGGGCAGCTCCAGACAGGTTCAGTGGTGGCATGTCTGGCTTGCAGAACCTGAGAGGGTGTCTCGGCCTGTCATGATGGTGCAATGTGGTTCCGTCAGCCTCAGAGTTGGTTGGATGGAAGCTGAGGAGGAGCATAGAATCAGGGAGCGGGGACAGGTGAGGGAGAAGAAACCAACAGAAATCTTCAGTCTCCCATCCCTGGGCAGTCTGGGATCCAGTTGGTCCAGTGATGGGGCCCAAAGTCTGGGTGAAGCCTGGATGTCCTCAGAGTAATTCCCAGAGCCCACAAACAAAGGTAAAATCATCAAAGTAAAGCATAAGCTTTCTGGAGTAACCCCCCCAGCCATCAAGTGCCAGTGGCTCCTACACCTCTTCTCAACATGTCCCACAGGGGGCAGGTGGTGACTCACCCACCCATCTATCTTCATTATTCCAGCCAGCTGAACACTGCTGCCAGTACCTCAAATTTGGGCAACTCCTTCCAGTTCTAGACTCTTTATACCTATTTCTATATCCATTTGTGACCTGCTGAGAGTCCTCAGCGTTGTATCAGCAGTTCCCTTTTTGCTTAGGTAAAACCCAGTCTGTACCAGGCTTCCATCTCCAGTTTTATAAACAGACTTAGCGAACGTCTAGCTCCAGGTTGCCCTTTCACCCATTCAAATGGCAAGGCTAAAAATTCATTAAACCTTATTTGATACCTGCTTTCAGCTAAAAGCAATCAACTAAAAAAAACCCTGCACAGTGCATTTTAAAATGTTATCCTTATTGGTTTTTCCATTTTACTCCTGTAATGCAGATGGCCATGCCAGTGCTGTTTCCATATTTGCTAAGATACTAAAGCTAAGCATGGTACGAAAACACTGGATGTTTTTTCTAAAAGATATGCTCTAGTTTCAACAGGAATTATTTCAGGGCAATTCTATGGGCTGTATTATACTGGCGGTGAGACTAGCTGATCACAGTGGTTTCTTCTGGCCTTAGAATCTGTGACTCAATGAAACATCAGGTAATGAGCGGACTTGGGAGATATTTTGCCAAAGGAAGCTTTACTGACATTTTGAGTCTTTGCAATTCAAGTGCTGAGAGGCCGCAAATGTCACAGCAACTGGTCAACAGAGATTGGCCGAGCCTGTTTAAAACATTGCAAATCAAAAGCCTGGTATAAAATGGAGAGATTTTCAAAAGAGCAACCGGAAGTTAGATGCCTAACTGCTGTATGTGCCTAAGCGAATCTCCTTACCCTCCTCCTGGTTTTGTATAAGAACTGTAGAAGGGACCCTTAAAATAACTCCAAGGACTCCTATGTGACCCCCACCCTGGTGTAACCATGGGATCCTAGATTCCATTGTGTGCATTGACTGAAGCAAGAAGTCCGGTGGGGGAGAGGAGGACAGTAATTAATTAAAGATTGAATCATAGTGTGTAGGCACAGTTAAAGTTGTATGGGTGATGTCAATGGGAGCTGCTGGGTACTCAGCACTTTTGAAATAATCAGGCAATTTATTTAAGTGCCCAAATATGGATTTAAGAGTCTTACTTTAGGCTCCCATTTTTGAAAATCTTGGCATTTATTTATATTATAGTAACACCTCAGGGTGCCAGTCAGGATGCGGGCTCCAGTGTCCCTGCCCTAAAAACACTGAGACTGTATGTTACAACAGGTAGCTAAAGAGGGTGGTGGTGGTGGTGGGAATGGGAGGGTGAGTGTTGGGCCTGGTCCACACTAACCCGCACTTCGAACTAAGGTACGCAAATTCAGCTACGTTAATAACGTAGCTGAAGTCGAACTATCTTAGTTCGAACTTACCGTGGGTCCAGACGCGGCAGGCAGGCTCCCCCGTCGATGCCGCGTACTCCTCTCGCCGAGCTGGAGTACCGGCGTCGACGGGGAGCACTTCCGGGATCGATCCGGGATCGATTTATTGCGTCTACACAAGACGCGATAAATCGATCCCAGAAGATCGATTGCTTACCTCCAGGCCCGGAGGTAAGTGTAGACCTACCCTTAGTCAAACAAGTACATTTTAGCACAATGAACAGTGCTTATGGCTTGCCATCTGCCTTGCCAATGTCAACTGACAGTGTCTTGCAGGCATAAAGGCAGAGGTGACTTTTAAGGAGGGATTTGAAGAAGGAAAAGGTGGGGACTAGATGGACTTTGCCAGAGAGCTTTTCTGCGACTGATAGGGCTTTATGGGAGAAAGGAGGAAGGTGTTTAAGGAAGAGGCTGGCTGTGACAGGTTGGAACTCTGCAGGAAGGTGGTGACACCTATGTGATGAGTTAGCAGAGAATATTTAGGCTTGACATGGGTCCAGTTTGAGTAACCTAGTTGCTATTAGTAACATTTAAAAACAAACATGTGGCCAGCTCCTCAGCTGTTGTAAACGACCGTAGCTACGTTAAGTGCTGATTTACACCTGACTGTCATTTGAATATGAGCCTGATCCCCTGCCCTGCTGCTCATTCACCCCACGACACACTCTGTGTCTTCAGTACAGCCCTGCAATCTACCACGTAGGAGGCATACAGGACACTTGATGCAGCCTCGTCCATTTCAACTGCAACCTTAGATGTTGTTAAGGCACCTGTCACCATGGTATCTACGTAGCTACCATCCCCAACATCGCCCAAGGAGAATAACAGTCCCTTATTTTAATGGTCAGTGATAGTTTTGTCTCTCTTTAGGTTCTTGATCCGGAGAAGCCATGGAATCCCATTTTACTGTGAGGAGTTGCTGCGGAACCTCCATTTAAAGAACATGCTCGTCTTCCATCTTTGGGAGGAGGAAGAGGAAGTAGACGATGAGTGGGAAGACCTTTTCAGTAAGCTACTTGTCATTAACTCATCATCACTTGGTAACCTGGTCTGTTCATTCCCTCTGAAGCACCTGGCACTGGCCACTGTTGCAAGACAGGTTCTTATGTTCTTAAATGCCACAGCCCACTGTATAGCATATAGTGACTCACCCTCCCAGGCAGTTCTCATCTTTCTGGGAATGTCTGTCGGCCTGGCACTGGCTGCTGGAATTCAGGGAAGGAAGGAGGGGGCCAGGGGCAAAGAGGAGATGTGCTGAGGGGAATGGAAAGAGTAGCTGAACAGGCTAGGAAAGGAGGCAAGACTGGGGCCAGGGGAGGCAGCAGAGAGGGTAAGTGGTGGCCGTTCAGCAGTAGAATGCTGGGTTGCAGGGTTCCATTCCTGTCTCTGGGAGGGGAGTGAGGTTGAGTGATTAAAGCAAGGGACTGACTTAGAACTCTTGGATGCTATTTGTCCCTGAGAAATTTCTATTCCTGCTCCAAATCTTTGGGACACTAAAGCTGCTCAAAAAGAGGGCAGGTGGAAAATACGCATTTTTTTAACATTGACAAAACTGCTGAACCATTTTAAGTCTTAACTTTTCAAAAAACCAAATCTGAGGCAGAGACCAAGCATGGAAAATTTCAGTCCCAAAGCTTAATGCCTAACAAAGTTATAAGTCACTGAAAAAAGGTTATAATGCAATTTGTTAGCAACCTTAAAAGGTTTCCTCTATGTGCTACCCCTCTAATAGCGAATAGTTATAGTTTTCCATAATAGAATATGCTGCCACCCAGTGAAATGAAAAACAACGTATTTAAAACATTAAAGGAAACACTTTCCTACTCACCACACAGTTAATCTGTGGACTAATTGATACAAGATATTATGGTGACAAATATCTTCCAACCAAAAGATTTTGATATTTATGGGAATGGTATCACTTGCAGTTATACTAGCTAAGATATGAGAAATGTAGCGGATAGTTTCTTAGATATGTTGTTCAATATTCAGACAAAATACATTTGCCTGAAAACAAAAACAAACCCAGCACATCTGTCCATGTTTTTGATTATTAACATTTGATGGACATGCCTGGCTTGATAAATGGATAATCAGAATAATACAATCACCAGAAACAAAACGTCTTGCATAGTGCAAAGGTAACACCCTGTTAAAGAGAGAGATCGGATGATTGTATTGTATAATGTTTCTTTAAATAAAAGCTGTTGTAAATATCAAAAACAAAATGATAATAATTCCATGGCAATGATTCTGTAAGCCTTTTAAAACTTCCTAAATAAATAAGGAGGAAGAGAAAAATAGCAGCCCAGCTCCTGCAGGCCATAAACCAGCCATTTACTTCCTGGGATTAGGCTAGTACTTCCCCATATATTAGTGCCAAATTTCCATAAGGGAAGAAGAGTTACGGTTTCCTCCTAAGATAGGCCATTGATCTGATTTAGGCTGGGAAATCTAGGCAACACCAAAGATTTGGCCCCCAGAAGAGCCAGCCTCGGAATGTTGTGATTAAGTAGAAATGCAATGGAACCTGTTTTGCATTCTGGGTGATAGAGTTTATTCTCACACCCAAATGGTTATAATGGCTGTTCCCATTAGATCTTGTCAAGTATTGTTTTGCTTTGGATAGATTTAAAAAGCAAACAAATTAAAATGGGAGTTCTTGTAATTGTTTTTTCTCCTCTTTCTCTCCGTGCAGCCAATGCCATCCCCTCCAAAATGGAATCGCCTTCCAGCTCAGACAACGAATTGTACATTTGCACCATTCGCCAGAATGTCAACTTGCAAAATATTATGCTGCCCCCTACCTTAAAAGGTGAGGGTCTGATCCTGATGTCTCCCGCCAGTGGGGACACAATGTTTCTGTTCCTTAAGGGCAGCAGTTAAAGAGGGCCTGGGAGCTTGAATGCGGCAGACAGCGCAGGTCTGAACTTTGGAGCAAAGCGGAGAAGCACGAGTCTGAGCTCTGCAGAATAGGCCAGACCTCCCAATTAGGCAAGAAGTATGTGTAGTGGTTCCTCACTCTCAAGTGGGGATGGAGGCCACCCGGCCTCACTACAGGCAGGTAGTAATCAATAGTCTATGGGGAAGTTCTGGCCCGGGAGAGGGAGAGGGGGAGGGTAGAGCACAGGCAGTCTATGGCCCACAACCTCCTGACTGGAGCAGACAGCAATTAACAGTCTATGGCCCACAACCTCCTGGCTGGGGCAGAGCAAAAGCAGGCAAGCGCAGACCATCCGGCCTAAGGTGCAGGGGCGGCTCTAGCTTTTTTGCCGCCCCAAGCATGGCAGACAGGCTGCCTTCGGCGGCTTGCCTGCGGGAGGTCCGCCGGTCCCGTGGCTTTGGCATACCCGCCGCCGAATTGTCGCCGAATCCACGGGACCGGCGGCCCTCCCGCAGGCAAGCCACTGAAGGCGGCCTGACTGCCGCCCTCACAGGGACCGGCAGGGCGCCCCCGTGGCTTGCCGCCCCAGGCACGTGCGTGGTGCGCTGCTGTCTGGAGCCGCCACTGCTAAGGTGGGTAGACTGCCTCCCCAGAGGTTAGGATGACCAGATGTCCCAATTTTATAGGGACAGTCCCGATTTTTGAGGCTTTTTCTTATATAGGCTCCTATTACTCCCCACCCCCTGTCCCGGTTTTTTACACTTGCTGTCTGGTCACCCTACCAGGGGTGGGGTTGGCAGCAGTGGATAGGGAGACCCGGGCCCACCCTACTCCACTGTGTCCCAGCCCAGGGCCCTAACGGTGGCAGTAAGGGCCGGCTTTAGGACCTGCGGGGCCCGATTCCGCGGTCTGGGTCTTCGGTGGCGGAGGGGTCCGCTCCACATCTTCTGCGGCACTGAAGGACCCCCCGCCGCCGAAATGCCGCCAGAGCGGACCACCACCGTGTGAGTCTAAAGCGCGGGGCCCTCTTAGGCGCGGGTGCGGGGCCCTCTTACCCGCGGGGCCCGATTCCGGGGAATTGGCCTAAAGCTGGCCCTGGTGGCGGGGTATCCTTGGGGATTCTCGTCTGTCTCCTCCGACCGCAGGGCGCAGCTCCATTCAGGGCCTAGTCTGCAGGGCCGTCCTTAGGATTTAAGGGGCCTTATGCAGTATTATTAAACTGGTGCCCCTATGCCCGACGGCAGCCCGGGGGTGGGGGGGAGGTTAGGGACGAGGCAGCAAAAGATACCGGCCCCACCGGCCTGCCTCACGGTGGTGGAGAGTCACAGTTCCCCGCAGAGACCCCCTTACCCTCTCCCTCACACAGAATGCGTGGTGCTGGCACATTCGGCTCTGTGAATACAGCCCCTGCCTAAGGAGACTGCAGTGCGCACTGGGTGTGCAGGAGCCAACCCGCTCTTACCTCCTGTCATGGGCAGTGGGTGAAGCTGCCCCTTGGGGAGGCTAGCTCCCCAGCCCACCTCTTCTGCCTGTGGCCTCACCCATACTCCACTCCTGCTCTGCTCCAGGCCCCGCCCCACTCCACCCAGGCCCTACCCTCTCCCCATTGTCTCCCTCCTCTCTTCCCTCCCTCATCGTGCTCACCCCCTTCCAGCCAAATCCCTGAACCCAAATGAAGCAAATGATGTTTGAAAAAAACACTCTTCTGCAATTTCTTTCTAAAGAAAATGGGGCGTGTTTTCCACTGCAGGCCAGACGGTGACGACTGGACATGCAGAAGGGACCTAATTAAAAGCACTAAACTTGGGAATAAAAAAATGTCAGTCACAGGTTTTTTGATATGCCCTGAAGTTAGGTTGGACATTAGGAAAAAGTTCCTAACTGTCAAGGTGGTTAAACACTGGAATAAATTGTCTAGGGAGGTTGTGGAATCTCCATCTCTGAAGATATTTAAGAGTAGGTTAGATAAATGTCTATCAGGGATGGTCTAGACAGTATTTGGTCCTGCCATGCGGGCAGGGGACTGGACTCGATGACCTCTCGAGGTCCATTCAGGTCCTAGAATCTATGAATCTTCACCAACTCACTAATGAAATATTTTTAAAGCAAATTTTAAACTAAGGTCCTGTAGACTAACATGTTCTGAGTAAATATTACAGTAATGCACAACTGGTTTTGTCAGCAAATTCAGAAACTGACAATATATACGTAGGGGTTGCCAAATGCCTGTTAAATGGGTTCATTACCACTTGAATGGCTCTTTAACAGTTTCAGTGTTGTGCTAATAGGTCTGGTAGGGTGGAAGACTTTTTCACTTTTAAGTTACTAGATCCCTTCCGGAGTAAGAGTCACCAGGCTTCAGCAGCCAGCTATGGGAGCCTGCAGGAAGGGTCAGAACAGGGATAGGAAGAGGCAGGAGGGGGACACTAAGACCCATTGGTGCCCTAAATTTTCAGGTGCCCTAAGTAGCCTCCTATGCCTAAGGACGGCCCTGCTAGTCTGGGATCATGTTGAGATTCCAGCTCCCTAGAAGAGAAATAGAATCATAGAATATCAGGGTTGGAAGGGACCTCAGTAGGTCATCCAACCCCCTGCTCAAAGCAGGACCAATTTCCAACTAAATCATCCCAGCCTGACCTTAAAACCTCTAAGGAAGGAGATTCCACCACTTCCCTAGGTAACCCATTCCAGTGCTTCACCACCTTCCTAGTGAAAAAGGTTTTCCTAATATCCAACCTAAACCTCCCCCACTGCAACTTGAGACCATTACTCCTTGTTCTCTCATCTGATACCACTGAGAACAGTCTAGATCCATCCTCTTTGGAACCCCCTTTCAGGTTGGTAGTTGAAAGCAGCTATCAAATCCCCCCTCATTCTTCTCTTCTGCAGACTAAACAATCCCAGTTTCCTCAGCCTTTCCTCATAAGTCATGTGCTCCAGCCCCCTAATAATTTTTGTTGCCTTCCGCTGGACTCTTTCCAATTTTTTCACATCCTTCTTGTAGTGTGGGGCCCAAAACTGGACACAGTACTCCAGATGAGGCCTCACCGATGTCGAATAGAGAAGAATGATCACGTCCCTCGATCTGCTGGCAATGCCCCTACTTATACAGCCCAAAATGCCGTTAGCCTTCTTGGCAACAAGGGCACACTGTTGACTCATATCCAGCTTCTCGTCCACTGTAACCCCTAGGTCCTTTTCTGCAGAACTGCTTCCTAGCCATTCGGTCCATAGTCTGAAACAGTGAATGGGATTCTTCCATCCTAAGTGCAGGACTCTGCACTTGTCCTTGTTGAACCTCGTCAGGTTTCTTTTGGCCCAATCCTCTAATTTGTCTAGGTCCCTCTTATATCCTATCCCTACCCTCCAGCGTATCTACCACTCCTCCCAGTTTAGTGTCATCTGCAAACTTGCTGAGAGTGCAGTCCACGTCATCCTCCAGATCATTAATGAAGATATTGAACAAAACCGGCCCCAGGACCAACCTTGGGTCACTCTGCTTGAAACCAGCTGCCAACTAGACATGGAGCCATTGATCACTACCCATTGAACCCGATGATCTAGCCAGCTTTCTATCCACCTTATAGTCCATTCATCCAGCCCATACTTCTTTAACTTGCCGGCAAGAATACTGTGGGAGACCGTATCAAAAGCTTTGCTAAAGTCAAGGAATAACACATCCACTGCTTTCCCCTCATCCACAGAGCCAGTTATCTCCTCATAGAAGGCAATTAGGTTACCGAGGCATGACTTGCCCTTGGTGAATCCATGCTGATTGTTCCTGATCACTTTCCTCTCCTCTAAGAGCTTCAGAATTGATTCCTTGAGGACCTGCTCCATGATTTTTCCAGGGACTGAGGTGAGGCTGACTGGCCTGTAGTTTCCCGGATCCTCCTTCTTCCCTTTTTTAAAGATGGGCACTACATTAGCCTTTTTCCAGTCATCCGGGACCTCCTCCGATCACCATGGATTTTTAAAGATAATGGCCAATGGCTCTGCAATCACATCCGCCAACTCCTTTAGCACCCTTGGATGCAGTGCATCTGGCCCTGTGGACTTGTGCTCGTCCAGTTTTTCTAAATAGTCCTGAACCAAACCACTTCTTTCTCCACTGAGGCTGGTCACCTTCTCCCCATACTGTGCTGCCCAGTGCAGCAGTCTGGGAGCTGACCTTGTTTGTGAAGACAGAGGCAAAAAAAGCATTGAGTACATTAGCTTTTTCCACATCCTCTGTCACTAGGTTGCCTCCCTCATTCAGTAAGGGGCCCACACTTTCCTTGACTTTCTTCTTGTTGCTAACATACCTGAAGACACCCTTCTTGTTACTCTTAACATCTCTTGCTAGCTGCAACTGCAAGTGTGATTTGGCCTTCCTGATTTCATTCCTGCATGCCAATATTTTTATACTTCTCCCTGGTCATTTGTCCAATCTTCCACTACTTATATGCTTCTTTTTTGCGTTTAAGATCAGCAAGGATTTCACTGTTAAGCCAAGCTGGTCTCCTGCCGTATTTACTATTCTTTCTACACATCGGGATTTTTTTTCCTGCAACCTCAATCAGGATTCTTTAAAATACATCTGCTGCTCCCTCCAGTGTTCCAGCCCCAACTGAGCTCTGGGGTTCTCCTTTTATACTTTCTGTCCCGCCCCAGGACTTCTGGTGAGGGGGGAGTGGCAGATTTAGCCCTGCCCACTAGGGGGAGTGTAGTGGTCCCTTGCTCTCCAGCTTTGAGGGAGGCCACTCAGTCTCACTACAGTCTGCTTAACAGGCATTCTTCTGGCGTTTGTACTGTAAAAGGTTCTCCCCTCTTTTTGCCCCAATCTAATCCCTGAATACGCTGGTCTGCTCTTGGAGTCATGCCAGGCCTCGAGTCCAGTAGTTGGCACTCTAGCTCGGTGCAGCAGAGTTCTGATGCTGTTCTGGGAAGCCGCTTTAAGTCTCATTTAAATGACAAACTATTAAGAATTAATATAAACACAGCCCTCCTAATAAATTCTACAGTCAAATCAAGGTAATGAGCAGTTATGGATCAACTCATGGTCAGTACAAAAATCCAGTGTGTGACTTCCCTGTGACTGCCCATTATCAGTAGTTGCTGTTGAAGGCAGCTTTCAGAAGAGATAATTGACGTGTTAGCTTCCTCAGGTCAGTTCATTTGTAGGGTAAAAAGGACAGGATCCAGACAGGACATCCATCCTCCTCTCACTCCCAACGCTAAAGCTAACCACTGTAATCTTACTGTCTTGGTCTCTCGGGAGCACCCAGCATGGAGAAGTGATGATTTACTGAATGACTTGTTTTCGGTAGGCATCGCACTGGCTGAGTTAGACAACATGACCTCTTCAGAGCAGATGGTAGTGAAATGTGCGGCTATCATCGGGCTGACTTTCACGACTGAGCTGCTGCTCCACATCCTTCCCGAATGGACCAAGAGGAAGATGAATCAGACGCTTGCAGCCCTGGTGGATTCCCACGTCTTCAAGTGTTTTCATAAAAGAAAGGACTCCCAGAAAGCACAGTCACAGGAAATGCACTCCACAGAGTTACTTGTTTGCTCCGGGACGGTGAGACCAATTGGACAAGTGTCAGGTACGTGGAGCTGGCCAGAGACTGGGGGCATCAGAGTGTGCTGAAATCCCACTGCTCCTTGTCTGTGTTCTTGGTGATCTTTCCAGAGTGCTCTGTGAATCCTTCTTGTTAACATGCATAAAGTGCAGGGGCTGTCTCTAGTAGGAAGGAACTGTACAGGTCATTAGATTTTTTTTGCCTGTAGTTTTTAGTACTTTCTTACATCTTAAATGTATCTATTGACAGTCACAGCCTACACAATGGAATCTTGCATCACACTTTGAAATAAACTCCTGAGAAGCATCTGTTTCAGGGTAATCATCAATGCCTTTTTTCTTTAAAAAAATAAAGGAAAATTCTGTACAATAATGTTGCAGCATTAGGAATGCTATTGTAAATGCATTCAAGTCACTCCTGCGGTATCTAGAGAGAGACAGTTGGGTCCAGAGGATAGGGAACTGGCCTGACACATACAGGAAACCTAAGTTCTACTTCTGGCTCTGCCACTGACCTGCAAGTCACTTCAGCTCTCTGTGTTTCAGTTTCCCGTCCCCCACTTTTCTGACTCATATGTAGATTATAAACTCATTGGGGCAGGGATTTTCTTTTATTACGCATTTATGCAGTCCCAGGATAATGTAACCCTCATTTCAGTTGAGATCTCTGTTGAATTACTTTAATACAAACAATAATAACCATGATGTGGCAGCATATACATTAAAGCACTAAAATATAGTCATTCAAAAACCCCTAACATACTGTGAGGACGAACAGAGGTCAAAACGGGCTGGTATGAGCTAATATGTCTTACCTGAATTTTTTATTTTGTTCTATTCTCTTTCTACCTCACCTAGATTCCACCAAACTCTCCCTACAGTGTCTAAGAGCTTGTCTACACACAGATTGGCACAGCAATCACCACTCATCTTTTGTTATTTCACATCTTTTGTTATTTCGGTGCAAGTCTGGCACCAACAATAGCAACAGGCGTGAATTAAAGTGGATGAGGTTATTTTGTCGTCCGCTGGTGTATAGCCAAGTGGTGATAATTCATACAGTGTGGAACTCTGGCCCAAATCTGGTGGTTGAGGAGCCTGCTACATCCATAGCTAAGGACTGAATTTTTTAGCCCAGGCAGTAATGTCTCATGCTTTCAGATCTGGTGGTCCTAGGTTTGATCCCGACCACCAATGACCCACCCCCCAGGGCCGTGTTACACCTTTAGTGTGGACAGTTGCATCAGTGGCTGCAGCAGAAACAGAGCCTTGTGTGCTCAAATGCTGGCCTTGCTGAGAGGGGATGGATAAATCCATGTTATCTTTCAGATATCCGCTCTTCTGTTTATAACCGAATCAAGCAAGAGCAGCTGGTGATACAATGCGGCGTCATGGCGTTTTGCATGCCAATGCTGCAGGAAGCGGCCTACGAGTGCTGGCTGAAGAGCCAGAAGAAAGCCTTACATCTGAAGTGTGCGAGCTATCTAGAAGGGCAGGCTCACAAATGCAGACGCTGCGGAGAAGGGGACTTCATTTCATTTCACCGCCACGCCGTGGAAATGATGCTGGAGAGCATCGAGTCTCAGGAAAACATTTCTGAGCAGCACCAGGAATACCCATTCAGCGAAGCAGCCTCACTGATCATTTGCACAACCCTGAAAAGGCTTGAGGGTCCTTCATTTGAAGGTAAATGGAAGCCCTTGTTTCCACAGCACTCCCCAGACTGGGCTCCCCAAGGGACCATGCTGTCGGGAGGGGGCAGAATCTTACACACAGGCCTTTGCTCGCTGCTGCAGAGACTGGGGCTATGCAGGCAATGCACTGACTGCACAGTCCTCAACGCAGCTCTGCGTCCCAATACTGCACGGGAGTGTATTGCGCTTCCACGTTCTCTGAGACATGGGGCCTAGTGGGTGTGACCAAGTGTACCTCTGGGCATCTTCTGCTCTCAGCTGGTTGGATGCACCGATCACCTTTGCCAAGTCCCTTGCTCTCTTCTCCTTCACTTCCAGTAGCCCTGTCTGCTTTGTATCCTCTCCCACCCTAGGGGAAATCTATCTGGAGAGGCATCCTGGCCCCCTTTCCAGGCTCTCCCAATCCCCTTAGTTTTTCCTATATCCCCACTCTCTACCCCTCAACCCCCACATATGCTGTAACCTTTCCATGCCCCCTCACATTTCTGCTCATCCTTTAGGTCTGGTGTCAGGAGCTGAAGGGTAGGGGAACGTCAAGGACTGTGGTGGGGGCAGCGTGGGGCTGTGAAGGAGTCGTGAGAAGCAGGCAGAGGTGTGGAGTGGAAGGACTGTGTGCAGGGAAGGAGGCTATGTTAGTTGGGCTGGTAATATGTGAAGGCGGAACCTGGGCTGGCCCAAATTCTGCCTTCAGCTCCAGCTAGACACAGGGTCTAGGGTATTCCACAATTCCATGGCTGCGGGGTTTGCTGGGGAACTGAGTCCTTGCCCCAGAACTGTTCTTCATAATCTGAATTTTCCTGTTGGAACAGATATGTTTATAGGCTTTCTGATGATGGAGAAAATGGAAACAGATGCAGTGTCACCTACCTGAGTCTGCAGAGAGCCTGAAACAATGGCTTTGAGGAAAAATGGCTGAGAGAGGTGTGATCTGTCCCATTCATCTCAATCAGGACCCTGTGGACTGTTTCAGCAGCCATAGAATTTTCCAAGGAATTCACCCTGTTGGTGGAATTTGGGAGTTCTGCTGCAGAATTTGGTCCACTGCAAGCTCTTTGAGGCAGGGACCTTTTGTTCTGTGCTTGTACAGCCCCTAGCACAGGGGGGTCCTGATCTGTGGCTGGGTCTCCTGGACACTATGGCAATGCAAATAATAGTTGTTCCACAGAGCACAACGGGCACTGGCTGTGTAACCCCCACAGGTAGGGCCCTACCAAATTCACGGTCCCATTTTGGTCAATTTCACGATCATGGGATTTTAAAAATCATAAATTTCATGATTTCAGATATTTAAATCTGAAATTTCATGGTGTTGTAACTGCAAGTGTCCTGACCCAAAAGGGGGAGTGGAGGGGTCACAAGGTTATTGTAGGGGGGGGGTTGGTATTGCCACCCTTACTTCTGCGCTGCTGCTGATGGGGTGATGCCTTCAGAGCTGGGTACCTGGCCAGCAGCTGCTGCTCTTCGACCACTCAGCTCTGAAGGCAGGGCAGAAGTAAGGGTGGCAATACTGTGACCTCCCCCCACAATCCTCTTTTGGGTTGGGACCTCTACTTTGAGAAACGTTGGTCTCCCCTGTAAAATTGGTGTACTTTTACCCTATACTATACAGAAGACCAGATTTCATGGGGAAGAAGGGATTTCACGGCCCGTGATGCGTTTTTCACGGCCAGTAAGAACTTAACCTTTAGAGTTTTGTCTTTTAAATGTTTAGATTTTAAGTGCTTTTGGAGAGGGAACATCTTTGTAGTCTGTGTCAGTATAGCACCTAGCACAATGGCCCACTAGCTTCCGCTGGCCACTGCCATGCGGATAGTGCTGAGAAGTTGTTCTACAGCTCTTTATTAATATGTGTTTCTCTCTCCGATTTGGCAGGGATGGAGAGAAAAGCTGTGACAGCCGAGGCTTCCCTAAGCAGCACGTGCTCCCCTGAAAGTGTCCAGAGGACAAGTGAAGGTAAAAGGTCCCATCAGATACAGAACTCACAGTAACCTGGAGGGACCGAGGCAAGACCATCACACTCAAACCCAGGGAGCTGCGGAGAGAAAGAGGGGTGAAAAAGGAAGTGGCTGAGAGGGGGAGAGATTGAGTGAAATAGTATGGGTGAAGGTATGAGACAGAGCACAAAAAAGAAAATGAAAGAGGCGGGTAAAGTATTGGTATGGAGAGTGGAGAAGGATTCAGGGGCAGTGTAGGACTAGTAGCACATACTCACCTAGTGGGCACCCCTCATGCTGCCTTGCACAGGGTCCTTGTCTCTGGCCTCACCTACTGGGCTCACTCCCTGCCCTTCAATGGCCTTTCTCAGGCTTCCTCTTCGCCCCTTCTGGGTACGCTGTGGCATGGCCATCTGACCAAGGCACATGGAAATTTAACCCCCTTTCAGGGATAACATGAAGAAGTCCAAATGAAAGGCCAATCAGATCTTCAAACTAATACCTTTTCTGCAGCCTCAGGGTCCACTGTAGTTCCCTTGCTGGCCCTGCCTCAGGACTTCTCCTGCAGAGGCCTAACCCACTCCTGTAGAGTTCTTCCTCTGGTGCTTCCTGTCTGTTAACCCTGCTGCTAGGGCTTTGCTCCATCAGAAACCGGTGGCCACTGTAGTCTGTCCCCACCTGAGCACCCTCAGGCTACTTAAAATGTCTTGCTCTGCTTCCTCTGGCCAGGAGGCAATTAGTTAATCACTCCCAAGTGCGGAGTATGACTAATTGGGGTTCTTTCCCTTGCCTTGCAGGTGATGGGGAGAAAGCCCCCTCCCAGGCTTTTTTGCTGCCCCAAGCAAAAAAAAAACAAAAAACAAAAACAAACAAACAAAAGAAAACAAACGGGGCAGCAAAAAACGGCAAAGCAAAAAACAAAAAACCTGCAGCGTGGCCGGAGCCAGGGTGCAGGGGGACTCCCAGCACTGCAGATGTGCCCCAGGGGGGAGGGGGCAGCCGAAGAGGAACAACAACAACAACAAAAAGCGGCCGTGCCGCTCTAGGATTGGGCGGATTGCCGCCTCGTACAATCTGCCGCCCCAAGCACGAGTAGGGTGACCAGACAGCAAGTGTGAAAAATCGGGACGGGGGTGGGGGGTAATAGGAGCCTATCTAAGAAAAAGACCCAAAAATCGGGACTGTCCCTATAAAATCGGGACATCTGGTCACCCTAAGCACGAGCTTACTCGGCTGGTGCCTGGAGCCGGCCCTGCAGGGAGCAATTGACTATGGCCCAGCCCCTCAAAGGTATTTAGGCATCTAACTCCCATTGATTTCAATGGAAGCTCGGTGCCTAAATACCTTTGAGGCCTAGTCCCCTGAGTCAGTACTGAACCAGTGCCCTACCATGGTGCTAGGGATTGCTGCCCGGCTGGAGACTTCCCATTGTTCAGATGAAATGTAACCTTGAGCTCTGTAAGATCCTACGGCAAGTGAGGCAAGAAGAAGGATCCAAGCCCAGGTGTTCTGATCAAGTTCCAGTTTGGGTCATTCCTTTCAGCCTGCTTCAGTTCAGGCAGTCTGAACGTTGAAACATTGGCTCTCTCGAAAGAATGCTGCTGGTCACAGTACGAGTAGGAAAATATGTGCAATATGTACCAAACCTATTGCAAATAATTTAAGAGAAGAGTAAGCCTACTTCAGTGGAGTTGGCCTAAAGTGAATTTGACCTAGTATGTTAATTTATGAGAACGTACAGCTTTGCACAGATTCTGCGAAAGAACTGGACATTTCGTTCTTAATGAAAAGAGGAGTTAGGTGGATTAAAGCTACCGTGTGTGGTGGTGTTTTGTGATAATAATTAAACCTCTCTCTATATATTCTCCCCTACACCACTGAGCTGTTCATCGCACCAGATCTAAGAATGTAACAAATGGAGTAGGGGCATTACGCTTATTGTGGTAATAAAATAGGGCCAAACAGGGCACTGAAAATACAGTAAAACTTCCTACAGTATTTATACAGTGTCTTTCAATGGCGTCATGTTTTACAGTTTATTTAAACATGGATTACTCACCCACCAAGAAATGCAGCTATCTCTGGGGTGGAGTACTGCAACTACTCTGTGTCAGCAACATTACCCAACAGGGTGTTTTAAGGAGTAGGGGGGAAGGAATAACCATTTCAAATGACACTCCGAAAAGTGTTTATGAAGCCGAATGTACATTTCCACAAAGAAATTAGATCAGGACATCACGGTTGCCACCTCTAACTTTTGAGAAAAGTGCTATGAAATCTTTCATGACCATGAATGGTCAGTACCTGAGTTTCATATGTCATACAAAAGACAGTCATACTGTGCTGGTTGTGGTCCTTTTACAGAAGGAAATGAAGGGAGCGTTCAAGTCGTCATGTACAAAAGAGTACAACAGAAAATGGGCTAATGTCCAATGGCAAGTCTATTGGGATGGTAGCCACTTTCATGGAGGCAGCACTCTCTTTCTCAGCTGCAGACTGCAGGTGGGGTCACGATGAAAGTTCATCACTCTCTCTTTCCAATAAGCAAAGGCAGGTGATGACTCTAAGGTTGCTTTTCAGAGGAACTTTATTCTTTGATTCTTTTTCATGTTGAGCGGGTGCACCCTTGACTAGGATCTCTGTGTCCAGGCAACCATCTCCTGAAATTTTCATGATCCCCAATGCCAGTAAAGATTCTTCTCTATGTAGGCAGCATGTATGAGAACCATTTGTCTTTAACAAAGGATGTGTGCAGCAAGCACTCTTAGGTATGCCTTCTCCCTTGTTCTCTGAATTTCAGACATCACTACCTCTACTTTCTCCAAGAAGTTAGAGTTATTACTTCCACAAGACATTGAGAAAGGTAAATTCAAACTTCTCTTCCTGGAATGTAACAGACGAGCCATGGGTTCTTTTTTAGACTCAGTCAGTGCAGCAGTGAGAAATTAAAGACCAAATTCATGCTTGACTATAACAGCTTCTAACCCAAACAGAACTGTGCTTGTCTAGCTCAAATCACAGCTTTATTAGATATAGGACTTCCACTGATTTCAGTGGGGGTTGCATGTTTGTAACGGAGAGCAAAATTTGCCTCCTCAGCATCATACGTTAGCCTGAAAAATTCAGGAGTGAAAAATACTGTTTAAAAGAAAGCAACAAACAAAAATAGGTGACTAGAGGGAACTGAATTTCTCCCCCTTCCCTCTGACTAACTAAGGCTATGTCTACACTAGGGACCTTACAGCGGCACATCTGGACCCTGCAGCTGCACTGCTGTAAGGTCTCCCGTGTAGCCGCTCTATGCTGGGGGGAGAGAGCTCTTCCATCTGCATAATTAAACCACCCCCAACAAGCAGCGGTAGCTATGTCGGCAGGAGATGCTGTCCCACCAACATAGCTCTGTCCACACCGACGCTTTTGATGGTGAAACTTATGTCAGTCGGGGCGTGGTTTTTCACACACACCCCCGACCAACAAAAGTTTTGCCAACAAAAGTGCTAGTGTCGCCAAAACCTAAAATGCTGCACTGAAAAGAACCTTTAACAGTTTGATGAAGTGCATTATGGACTAACAGGTTTGGGCAAAAAACCCACCCAGTGGTTCTCAACCTGCGGCCCGCGGGCTGCTTGTGGCCCAGTCCGCACAGAGCTGCGGCCCATGTGACATCCTCAGGGCCGTAGAGGTAGTATTGGATGTGGCCCACATAACACATGCAGCTCACAACGGTAAAGAGGTTGAAAACCACTGGGTTAGATCATATACTGGTGTAAGTGGGGATAGCCGTGCTGACATCAATGGAGCTATGCTGATTTACACCAGCTAAAGATCTGGACCATAAAGACCATTTTTGAGAGTAGTGGGTGTTTCTTCTCTTTAAGCTATCGGCATTTGGAGGATTTCTGGGTGGGTGGGATTCTTCCCATAGGGTTACCATACGTCTGGATTTCCCCGGACATGTCCGGCTTTTTGGTCCCCAATCCCCGTCCGGGGGGAATTGCCAAAAAGCCGAACATGTCCGGGAAAATACCGGCCGGGCACTTCCTCTCCCGCGGCTGCTCTGCTCCTCCCCTGACTCAGACTTCGGCTCTGTTTAAGAGCCAAGCTGCCCGAGCCAGCGCTACCGGCTTCGGGCAGCCCCCCGTGCCTCCAGACCCCGAGCCGCCGGCCGGGCACTTCCCTTCCCGGGCTCTAGCTGCTCTGCTCCGGCGGCGCAGGGTCTGGAGGCAAGGGGGCTGCCCGAAGCCGGTAGCGCTGGCTCGGGCAGCTTGGCTCTTAAACAGAGCCGAAGAGTCAGGGGAGGAGCAGAGCAGCTGGAGCCCGGGAGGGGAAGTGCCCGGCCGGGGGTGCAGGGTCCGGAGGCATAGGGGCTGCCCAAAGCCCGAGCGCTACCGGCTTCACGGGTTTGCCGGGCAGCCTCCAGACCCTGCACCCCCGGCTGGGCGCTTCCCCTCCCGGGCTCCAGCTGCGCTGGGGAAGCGCCAGCTGGGGGTGCAGGGTCTGGAGGCTGCCCGGCAAACCGTGAAGCTGGTAGCACTTGGGCAGCCCTTTTCGTGTGGCTGGGAGGGAGGAGGGGGAGTTAGGGCGGGGACTTTGGGGAATGGGCGGAGTAGGGGCGGAGTTGGGGCAGGGCTGGGGGTGGGAAGGGGGCGGGGCCAGGGCCCCGTGGAGTGTCCTCTTTTTTTATTTTTTAAATATGGTAACCCTATCTTCCCATTAACTGTGGCCTTCGGAGTTTCCTGGCCTCGTATGTCACACACTACGTCTGCAGTGAAGACATTTCCTATGTTATGGAATTTCATCTCATTATCTTAGTGCTAGAACATGGTAAAAAGCAGCTCTTAGTCCAGGACATATGATGTTGCATTGAACCCAGTGGTTGATTTTCTTTCCAGAGACTGAAAAGGCACTAAAGAAACACAAGATGTTGCCAGAGGCACTAAAGAAACACAAGATGTTGCCAGAGGAAAATCTTAAGTATGGGAACAAGGTCTTCATTCACCAGACCACTTTACAATGAAATAGATTCCTAGGGGCTCCAGAGGTTGTGAGTGGAATATATGCGTTTGGCTGCTACCTGTGGGGGAAGACATTACCTGATGGGGGGCAAGATACCCATGGAGACTGGGAGTTTGGAGGGTGTGAAGGACTCTCTCAGAATGGAACATCCCTACTGTCAGGGCCCCATGCATTCCATGGCACAATGGGACTCCTGCATTCTACAGCAGCATTAATTTACGCCAGGGGTAGGCAACCTATGGCACGCGTGCCGAAGGCAGCATGCCAGCTGATTTTCAGTGGCACTCACACTGCCCGGGTCCTGGCCACCGATCCGGGGGGGCTCTGCATTTTAATTGAATTTTAAATGAAGCTTCTTAAACATTTTAAAAACCTTATTTACTTTACATACAACAATAGTTTAGTTATATATTATAGACTTATAGAAAGAGACCTTCTGAAAACATTAAAATGTATTACTGGCACGCGAAACCTTAAATCAGAGTGAATAAATGAAGACTCGGCACACCACTTCTGAAAAGTTGCTGACCCTGATTTACTCTCTCTCTGGGAAATGCCCTTCATTCCCACTCACTCTCCCTCCCACCCCCCCCCCGTGGCTCATAGCTAAACATTCTTGCAGTAGAATTTGTTTATTTTCAACAATCCAAGAACGGATTTTTCATTACACCCTTTGGGTGGCCTGGCTCCACACCCCAAACCTTAGCTCCTGCCCCAGCCTGGCCCAGAGCCCTCTTCCCCAATGGATGCCAGGGAAGTGGGAAGCTGGGAGCTTGGCTGTTGTACCATTCTTCAGCCTGGTTAGCTCAGCAACCTGTGTTGTTCCATGGAGTTGGTGCTCTCCCTAGTCCCTGGCTCTATGGAACCATGCAGGGAGCATGCACTGAAATAACTCTCTGTTGTGGGGAAATCTGCAGAGCCAGAGGTAGCTGCAGGCAGGTCCTGGCAGGTCAGGAAGATAAAACGGTGAGTGTCTGAATGCAGCAAACCAGTGAATTCCATGGCAGAAATGGTGGTTTCTGTGGCATCCTGGAAAAATGGCAACTTGTGCAGCCATGGAAGAGCAGAGTTGATGGAGCCCTGGTTGAGATGGATGCGGCAGAACACACTCTCAGAATGATGGTTTCAGGCTCTCTGCAGACTCAGGCAGGCATCTCTCCATCTGTTTACATTCAATTCACGTTTTCAAGGTCCTACTCGGGAAAGACAGACAGTCATGAAAGCTGCATACTGTCTGGGCCAGCTGTGGTTCACAGTCCTGCTGCAGATGAGCCAAGGGCAGGAGATACAGATTAATCAATTAGGTCACATTCTTTTCTATCCAAAGGAAGGTTCTCAGGCCTGCTTACAAAGTTATCTTGTAGAGCCGCTGTTCAGTCAGGTACATTTTAGCCAACTTTTGTGCTCCGCTTTCTCTCTGGCGTGTTAAGAGACAGGAAGCTCTCCAAGCTGAAATGGTTTCAGTTATTCTGTTTAGGAGGGATTAGGTGCTGGGGCTGTCAGAGGCGATGGAGTTCTGTCTTCTCAAGCAAGGCAGGGAAAGGGCTGCCTGCATCCTGGCCAAAAGCACAGGGTGCCAAGGCTGGCTAATGTCACAGGCTTGTGCCGTGGGCCTGGGTTCCCTCCCGAAATCCTGCAATGACGTCTGCATCTCAGCTTTCATTTGTAAGAAATCTGTTTCCAGATCTTGCAAAAAAAAGAACTTGAAAAAACAGAAGGGAGAGTAACTGATGCAGGGATGTGATGTCTGCCTGAGTCTGCAGGGGAACAGCAGCCACTGTAGCTAGGGAGGATGCTGCCTGAGTCCACCCCACAGCAGACAGGGCAGGGCCAAGGGAGAAGGGGGACTCTGCCATGTCTGGTGGAGGTGGTGGTGGGGGAGCATTGCCACATGTCCATCCTCTAGTGGCCACAAGACCCCATGTGGGGGTGTGCCAAGAGTCGCAGATTGCCTTAACCTTGCCCTGCATAAAGGAATACCATAGTCTTCCTCCAGAACAGTGCCATAAAGGCACAGGAGGGGCTAGGAGTTTAGGGACAGAGAGCACCATCCCCTGGGTCACAAGAGCAACATAAAAACAGCACCAGGGAATTAGAACTGTGAATTCTGCCAAACACAGATATACAAGAAAGCCTTGTGACGTGGGAATCCTGCCCCTTCTCTGCCATCTTGTCTCCAGCAGAGCTGAAGAGATAGAGAAGGAGTTTCTGGAAAGGCTGGACGAGATCATTCATCAGTCTGACAGGGATTGGGAGAAGATCAAGCGCTTGGGATCCTGCGAATGTGAAGACATCGTGGAGTCTGTCTTTGTGCCCCTGGCCCGGCACTGCATGGCGATGGGAGAATACACCAGAGCCTTGTATTACTTGTTGGAGTGTGCAGCGGCTTACTTACATCTGTCAAACAACTACATGGTGAGCTGCTTTGCTTCCTTGATCCCATGCGAGTTCACGTCCTTTCCGTTGGTCTCCCTTTTACTTCTCGCCATATTAACAGGCTACCCCAGATTTCATCTAGGAACACACGTTCTTTGGTTCTTTCAGACTGTAGTGTTAGGCCCTACATTTTCCTTGCCTCTCCTTCCTACTTTGCTAGAGACCCTGAGCTGCGGCGCAGGATTTTAATGTCACAGACATAGCACATGAGCGATTACAAGCATACATACAGTTTAATATTATTACCCCTTTTGACCTGAGCTTTAAGTCAAAATTTGGGATCCTGTGGGTTGTTTCTGTTAGAAGGAAAAACTAAGTCAGCCATTTCATTGATGCAATCCTCTTGATTTACAAGGAATGTACATAAAGTTCTGTTTCCCTGAACACTGTAGGACTCAAACAGCTGGAGACAGTTAATTGCTCACAGATCCAAGTTTCTTTCGAGACAGCACTCTGCCCCAACGCTCTCGCTCTTGCACCTTTTTCTCAGGGTCATGCTACAAGTCCTTCTGTGGCTCTCCTGGCTTTCTTCTGCCTTCTCTGGGGCTTTCTGTGGTGTTTCTCACCCACACACGCCTGTGCAGTCCAGTCAATCCCAAGCCCTATGTTTGTTGTCAGACACCCAGGAAACGGCTTAGGTCACATGGATCAACTCCTGCTCCAGCTTTGCCCGTGGCCTGTGTTTTGGGGGGAGGTTCCTATCGCTTTGGCTGTCTGTTCCAGAAAAGAGCTGAGTGCCTCACACATTTGTGCGGAGTGAAGGCCAGCTCTCACACGCACCAGCCTCAAGGCGGTTTCACCCAACCCCCCAGGATAGTGAATATAGTAGTGGGAGGGGAGTGAGGAATGTTTAAAGGCATGGTGGTTTAGGGCACTAGCCCCAGTCCTCTAGAGGCTGGGGCACAGGGGGTGGGGAGGATAAGGAGATCATTAGGGACATGATTTTGGGAGGCCCATCATAGTCTCTCGGTGACATTTAGTCATATGACAAAAATCATCCTATGAATTAGCAATCTCTACCATGGAGAGCTCATGGGAGAGATAGGGTGCTTCTAGTCAGAATTAGAGTATGCTACCGAGCTGTGGAAGGTGCCCACAACTGGAATAGCCTGGAGGAGGCGGTACGCAGGTCAGGAATGAGGTCATTGGCAGGGCTGTGTGGGGGGTGAGGGGGGGTTGAAGGGTGACTGGGACTCAGTGCCATCAGTCCTTCAGTACTACATTTCCTCCATACATTCAGCCAAAGAAACCCATGGGCATTATGTCCCAGCTCTGCAGGCAGCTCCTGGGTTACTCCAAGGGGAAATAAAGCAATGTTGCTGTCCTAGACAGAGTGAAGAGAGCTCCCTTTGCTTTGTGGCTTGATTCACCCCTGTGTGAGCACAGCTAGGGGTGGCGAAGAGACGGGATGCACAGCCGCAGCTCCGTGATTCAGTGCCATGTTGCCCTGGCGTGCGATAGCTGCATGAGGGCAACCCTAGCTTAGGCTTCCAGCAGTGGAAGATCAGGCATAAAGCTTTGCTATGACCCCATTCTGCTCACACCTTGCCCTCAGAACACTCCCTCCTTCCTCTGCCACAGGGTGTGGGAGGAGGGGGGCAGGAGACACATTGCTGCCGCCACCTGTGCAGAGGGGATTCTCCCACTGGCCATCTCCTGCTGCTTGCAGTGGCCGTAGCAGACCAGAGAATCCAGCCGTTTCTCTTCAGCTGGTGGTGGGGTTGGAGAAAGTGTGCGGCACAGATGGTCACCTACCCTTCTCTGTGGTTTGTTTTGCTTAAGGCCTTTTGCAATTTGAATACAGCAGAGAATCTGATCAAATCGGTGGACTTCAGAGCGACTGTAATTAACCGGTTTGAGGAAGCTACCTTCTACAGACTGAAGGGTGAGGTAAAGAGACAGCAAGACATTGAGGAACCTCTTTATGTATCTGGTTGGGGCCATCTATGGAAGATGATTGCAGGTTTCCTGAGTCTCCCTCCTATGTCCGTACAACCTCATCCGAAACTAAAAGTCCAAACTACTGGATGGGCTCGCATGCCCCCTTTGCCTTAGGTGGGGCCACTGAGTTGTCTCTCACAGCTATCTTAAATGAGGAGTGGAGGACACAACAGTTTCAATGAGGTTTAACCCAACCCACTCTCTACTCCCCACCTCCACCCTTGGCTCCAGCATTGATGACATGCTAGAAAATGGCAGCTGAGAGCCCCACCATTTCGGAACATGCAGTTGACTGATAACAAACGGTCTTTGTCTCACTCTCGCTTCCCCTCTGCAGGTCTGTTATAACATGGGCCAAATGAATTTGGCAAAGAAATTCATCAGGAAGGCTTTAATTTTATTAAACAGAAGATTCCCATTTACCTTGATTGGAGTCTTTTTTAAGATGCTGATGGAAGAGTCAAAGCACACGTCTCACCAGAAGAAGCAGCAATTCTTGTATAGTCGCAGTAAAGGGTAAGAAGTAGAACTGGAGTAAAACCAAGTTGGGTGGATTTTACTTTAGTCTCTGGTTGTCATTTAGACCTCGATCCTGCAAACACTTAAGCACATGCTTAATTTGAAGCATGTAACTTGCATGCTTCAAATTAAGCATGTGAAGAGTGGGGGTTTTAAAAAATGGTGTTTACACACTGTAGGGAAGAGGCAATTACAGATATGTGCATTCCCAATGGTACAGTACTTTAAAGCAAGGCATTTATTTTGGAAAAGAGGAATCGATTGCAAAGAAATGCATTTGCTTTTGAGAATATTTTTATACTCCCTGCTCCTGCTGAAGGCATTATTTCCAAAGGTTGGCCTGTCCTTGCTAACCAGCCTCGTCATGGGAATGCTCATATTTCAGTCTGGGAACAGTGCTTCAATTTACCCGTTTGTGATAAAAATGGGTGCAACATATGTAAACAAGTTTTAAGGTTTTTATTTGCACTATAAACAATCTACTTGAACAGTGCCAATGCTTTAACAGAATGTATTCTACTGCATGGCTGCGTAATGTTATTACGAGCATTCTTGTAGGTTGTGGAGCAAGAAGTCATCATCTTAGTGGTTCGGGGATGTCCTAGGTGAAGGGGCACCTGAGATTAGGAGAAGCTCTTTTGGGAGCCATGGGCATTGGGGCCAACGGGGGCAGAGGGAGCAAGGAAAAGCATCTGGCGTTATGGAGAGACCCTTATGGATAGTGTTGCTGGGGATTCAAGCAGAGAGAGAGATGAGGCAGTGGGGGTATCAGCATGAGGGGCTGGAGGTACCCAGGAAGAGGAGATATCAGAGTGGGGTGCATAATGGGGGAGGTGCTGTGGAGGGGGAAGCTGGGGGAGATGAGGGAGCCCCGGTGGAGGGAGGCAGTGGTGGAACAGCAGGGGAGGGGTTGGTGGCAGAGGTCAGTGAGGCAGCCCGGGGTACCAGGCGGTGAGGGTTAAGGCAGTGGAAAGGAGGAAGTGCAGAGGTGAAGGGTTAAGGTAGGAGGGAAGAAGGGGAGCCTGAAGATGGGGTGCTTGGGGGTGAAGGTGAGGTAGTGAGGACAGGTAGAAGATGTACAGTCCAGCAGGGGGATTTCAGGAGTGGGGAAAAAAGTGAGCAGGAAAAGGCTGGATTCCAGGAGGGGGAGGTGAGGCTCTGAGGGGTGGGATGATGGAGTTTGGGTTGAGGCACCAGGGGGGAGTCAGGCTGTCTCACCTCTCCCCCAGGAATCCCCAACGTACCTCATCATATTCCCCTGCTGCTGCCACCTTCCTCCTCTGCTCACCTTCTTCCCCATCTCTGCTGGAACCCCCTTCCTGCTGCCACAACTCCCCCCTTCCCCCCATTACATTCACCTCTTACAGCCACTGGTGGGGGAGATGGACAGAGTAATTCTCTGCCACGAAGCAACCCTCCTTCCTGGATCACCAAAATGTCCTAGCACAACTGCCTTTCATCCGATCCCCCTCAATAAAACACCAACATCTACTTTGGCCTCCCCCTACAGTGTCCCCAGTGGCAGGCTCCCAGCCTACCCTGCAGCAGTCTCCAGATGGTGAGCTGAGTTTTCACCCTCCTTCCCGCTCCAGGCTTCTCTCCATGTGAAATCCGTCCAGACTCCCCAATAGCCCTCTTGTTCTCTCTGCCCCAAACAGCCTCCCACCCCAGTCTCTTTCCTCTCTCCCAGCCCTTCCAGCTTCTCTTTCCTTCCCCGAAGATCACCAGTCTCTCAAGCTTTTCTTCACAACATGAACTCATAGACTCATAGACTCATAGACTTTAAGGTCAGAAGGGACCATTATGATCATCTGGTCTGACCCCCTGCATGCTGCAGGCCATAAAACCGTCCCTACCCCTTCCCTGGACTCTGCTGTTGAAGTCCCCAATCCTGTTTTTAGTGACTTCAATCGGCAGAGACCCTCCTGCTAGAGATCCCTGCCCCATGCTGCGGAGGAAGGCGAAAAACCTCCAGAGGCTCAGCCAATCTGCCCTGGAGGAAAATTCCTTCCCGACCCCAAATGTGGCGATCAGTAAGACCCCGAGCATATAGGCAAGAGTCTCCAGCCCGACCCCGTTAGCCATTATACTATTTACCCACCATTGCTTGGCTTTCCTTGACTACTATGTTTTACCATTAAACCATTCCCTCCATAAACTTATCTAACTTAATCTTAAAACCAGACAGGTCCGTCGCCCCCACCGTTTCCCTCGGTAGGCCGTTCCAATATTTCACCCCTCTGACGGTCAGAAACCTTCGTCTAATTTCAAGTCTGAACTTCCCCACGGCCAGTTTGTATCCATTCGTTCTGGTATCCACGTTAGTACTAAGCTGGAATAATTCTTCTCCCTCCCTTGTATTAATCCCTCTAATATATTTAAAGATAGCAATCATATCCCCTCTCAGCCTTCGCTTTGTCAGACTAAACAACCCAAGCTCCTCTAGTCTCCTTTCGTACGACAGCTTTTCCATTCCTCTGATCATCCTAGTGGCCCTTCTCTGCACCCGTTCCAGTTTGAGTTCATCTTTTTTAAACATGGGAGACCAGAACTGCACACAGTACTCCAAATGAGGTCTCACCAGCGCCTTGTACAACGGAAGCAGGACCTCCTTATCCCTACTAGATATACCTCGCCTAATGCATCCCAAGACAGCATTGGCTTTTTTCACCGCCACGTCACATTGTCGACTCATAGTCATCCTGCGGTCTACAAGAACCCCTAGGTCCTTCTCCTCTTCCGTTACTTCTAACCAATGCGTCCCCATCTTGTATCTAAAATTGTTATTAGTCATCCCCAAATGCATCACCTTACACTTTTCACTATTAAATTTCATCTTATTTCTGATACTCCAATTCACAAGCTCATTCAAGTCTCCCTGCAGGATATCCCTGTCCTCCTCCGAATTTACAACGCCTCCCACCTTCGTATCATCCGCAAATTTTATCAGCCCACTCCTGCAATCGGTTCCGAGGTCAGTTATAAATAGATTAAATAAAATGGGTCCCAAAACCGAACCTTGAGGCACTCCACTAGTAACCTCCCTCCAACCTGACAGTTCACCCTTTAATACAACCCGCTGCATTCTCCCCAGTAACCAATTCCTTATCCACTTCTGGATTTTCATATCGATCCCCATGTTTTTCAGTTTAACCAATAATTCCTCATGGGGTACAGTATCAAACGCTTTACTGAAATCCAGGTATATTAGGTCCACCGCATTTCCCTTATCTAATAAATCCGTTACTTTCTCGAAGAAGGAGATCAGATTTGTTTGGCACGATCTGCCCTTCGTAAAACCATGTTGTAATTTATCGCAATTGCCATTAACCTCCAGGTCCTCCACTAGTTTCTCTTTCAGAATTTTCTCTAACACCTTGCACACTACAGATGTTAGACTAACAGGCCTGTAGTTACCCGGATCACTTTTTTTCCCTTTCTTGAAAATAGGAACCACATTAGCTATTCTCCAGTCTAACGGGACCACCCCCGAGTTTACAGATTCATTAAATATTATCGCTAACGGGCCTGCTATTTCCCGTGCCAATTCCTTCAATATTCTCGGATGTAGAATTCTTGTTCTTTTGAAATAATAAATGGCAGCCAAGGTTCTCCTGTGATCCCATGACTCCAGGAGCTGGGGCTTTAGGGAAAATGCCATCTATCACGAGAGTTGACAGCATGGCTTTCCCCATATCCCCCTCACAGCTATCCCCTGTGATGCTCCCCATAACTGTGCCCCCCCATGCTTGCGGGATAGTGGGGGAGAAGCGTCTGACCCAGCCAATGGTGCTCCCTCATGCCCTGGCCAAGCCCCTCCTGCTCCCCTCTGCTGACAGAGCAACCCCTGCTGGCACAGGGCTACAATTGCTAATCCCCCCTGTCTGGAGCCTAAAAGCTGATCTGTAGTGGCCAGGGAAGGGGGAGGGTTCTCAGCATTGCTGCACAAAGCAGCCTCAGGTTCTTCTGTGCTGCTCCCTTCTGCAGCCAGCCAAAGTGGGGGAGCAGATGTCTCCCGTCCTTCCCAATGCCCACAGGTACCCTCAACCTCCCTGCTGCTACCTCCACCTCCCCCACAATGCCACCCCTCCATTGACTGACCCTCCCCCAACTGGTACCCCATCATCCGATTGCTACTTCTTCCTTTCCCCTTTCCTGCCCCTGGAATCCTCCATGCCTCCTCTCCTAGGAGGAGGAAGAAATGTCCAGTTCAGGATCCCTCCTCCTCCTCCTCCCACCGCTGCTCTCTGTTTAATTAGTAGCAATAGTGAGATCTTTGTGCTGCTGTGATCTGCTCTGGCTAAAGATGTGTCTCTTGTGTGACAGGGAGAAGAAATTAGCTTTCCTGTACCAGCAGGGCCACTGCCTTTCCTTATTGTGGCAACTTTTCAGCCTGGACACTGCTACAAACAGCAAGAAGTTCTGTCGCCTGGCAGCACTCATGAAGGTGAACTCAGCAGAGGAATCAGAGGATGAGAGCCAGGTGGGTCCACCTTCGCCACTGGGAACCCTCTCCTCCTGCCCCCAAAGAAGAGGAAGTAACTGTGGTGACAGGACACACCCTGCCCCAAGGGGATTGAAGAGTCCTGACTGTTAATGGAGCAGATGTCCGATTTCAACAAACCATGGGTTGACCTGTAAAAGCTGGCTTTGGAAAATCATCCCAATGTTCTGATGTTTTTCTGAACCTCATTCACACTGTCTAAGCCTCTGGGGCTGGAAATCTCATGGAAAACCAGCTTTCTTGTCAGATTTCCAGCATGCCTTGCTTCTTTCTGTCTTGGCTGGTAAAACATGCCCATGGTCTTCCTTGTCCTGGTGCAGCACTTCTGCCTCTGGTAAGAACTAGGGAGGCAGAGATGTGGTGAAATGACAAACAATTAAAGTTCACTGAGCTTTTTAAGCCTCCCAAAAGAGTTGATCTGACGTTCAGTTTCATTTTTTTTATTGTAACAGTTTAGGTTGGTTCTGATTTTTAAGCTATTGCTAATTTCATGTACACTAGTTTATATTCTGTGTCTGTACAACACCTAGCACAGGGGGGGAATCCTGACTGGAGCCTTTAGACATGAGCATAATAAACGTTAATATTAATAATCCTAATTTTTTTTAATGGTCAGTGTTGTAAGAGAAAAAGGAACAAAGAAATGTGGGGGTTTCTGGTTCATCCATGTGTCCCTTTTGAGCCTATACCAGATAACGATTCAGTCAATAGTTTCAGGCTCTTGTTTTTTCTTGTTTTGAACATTTTAGATCATTTCATCCTATTCGGAATTCTCACTCTGCTGCCAGATGATGGGTAACCAAGATAAATGGATGAAATATGAGCTGATGGCCATCCAGCGTAGCTCTCACCTCCCGGTTATCGGAGGAGGGCTATTATCAACAGTTAAATTAGCACAGTCATTGGCCTCTATGAAGCTCTGCTTGGGTAACCTACCCTTATCTATTCAATTAGGTAAGTCTGCTTTCATCGTATACTGTGAAGAGGAGGTGTCAGTATTAAGGGAGAGACACTTAATACATTTGTTTTCTCCACAGGCTATCGAGCCCATGAAATGTGTGTGCGTCTGAAGAAACCGAAGCTGGACTATCTGGTTCTCTGCATGCTCTTCAAAGCTCTCTTTCTGAGCACCAGGTATGATGCAAATTTATGTTCCCATATGGATGGGCTAAGGAGAATGGTGTATGGAGAAGAAATCTAATAGGGAACTGTGGGAGGTCGATGGAGACACAAGTATAGTAAATATAAAGAAATCCCAATGACTTCAGTGGGCAAGGCATGTGGTTACAATGACAGAAGAGAGACCAGTGTCTCTAGGAAATGTCTTTAGGAAGGACATCATGTTTAAGGCCCTGTATAAAGAAAATTCCCGACAGTTTGCAAGGAATGAATTTGATAAGTACATTTAGTCAATTGTAAGGAAAAATATGTAAAAGATCACGGTTTGGGGGCATTTTCTCGATTTCCATGTCCTCCACAAAAATGTGATTTACACAGGGCCCTATTTATGGTGCCTGACCTCATGGCTGACCAAGGAGGAGATGGAAGGATAATACTGAGCCATACCTAACAGCTCTTAATGTGAATTACTACGGATGATAACAATGTGCCCTTGACGGAAAGAGGTGGGAGGCACATTATGAGGGCGACCAAGGACCTCCCTGGTCTATAGAGCCAGGAAGTGAGGAAGGATGGACAGGCTAAGTTTGGCTTTTTGCTTTGGTTGGCTGGTACTTTTCTTCTGAAGTGAATTTCTTCCTCATGAGGAGGCAGTTTGGATCCCCATACGTGGGATGCAGGTACCTCTGTCACATGGCTCAGAAGTGTCAACTGGAGTCGTGTGGCAGCCTTATTTCCTCCCACCCCTGGCAGATTAAAAGACTGGTCTGTCTCTTATTAGACATCAGTCTATGAGAACTCTCTCTGAGCCACAGTGGCTTCCTGAACACACTTGTTCTCACAACTGTTCCTTCTGCTGGGGCATGTTTGTCTGTAGTAGTAGGTTGGCCACCTGGCTTCTATATGCACTGCTCCTGGTGCTTTTCCTTGTCAATGACCAGCTGGAAAGGCAATTAGCTATCCACAGTGGACCTTGCAGACACTTATATGCACATAGGGATACTTTGCGCACCTGGGAAGGACCACAGTGGAACGTCTCTATCCACTCAGTGTCTTGTCAGGCATCCTTGAAGCCCTTCTCCATAAGCTCGTTGACCAAAGATCCTTGGAGAGAAAAATAGGATAGATATATGAGTGGAATGATGGATGGGAGGATAGAGAATGAGACATGGAAAGAGGAAAGGAAATAAAGGGATTGGGGAGAAACACCTCAGCATAAAATGAGTCGTGCAATAATTCTCCATGATGTCTAGGTACCAAGATTGTGTGCAAGTACTGAGCTGGCTGGAGCAGTTGGCTGTTGTGGAGGAGACAATCATTGGGATGGCTTGTTTCTTTTCTTACTGTTTAGAACTCTTGCTTTATGCTGGTAAGTACTGGGTAATGAGGACAACAGATAAAGGCGTGCTTTGCAAAGACACTCCTGGACAGGGACGGTTGCCATGTCAACACTGCCAGAAAACGGTGGCGCCATTCTGGCATCTCGTTTGTGGTTAAACTGCAATTGATATGCTTTTAAAGAAGAGAGCTAAAAGATTTAACAGAAAAGGGGTTGTAGCTCCGATGAAGGGATGTTGATATCTGTGTGAACGTTGACGCTTTTGGGATATTCTCATACAAATCTGGAGCCTTATACTGGGAGGTGGGAGGTTGTAAAGTTGGCCAACAAGGCTAACTGGGGTTCTGCAGACTTCACTCAGCCGGCATGGAGGAATTCCCCTCATCTCTACCCCAATCACCCTGCTCCTTTTAGCCCCGTGGCACTCCGCACATCTAAAGCCTTGTGTACACTTAAAACCTTTGCCAGTATAACTATATCAGTATGGCTGAATTGGCAAAACCCTGCTAATGGAGATGCTGTACCAGTTTATACCAGTTTTGTGAATGACATAAACTGTACTGGCAAAAGTCCTTTCCCCGCCCAGTATAGCTGCTACGTGCTAGGGCTTTGGCTGGCACAGCTATCTCATTAAAAAAAATCACTCCCCTAACTGACTTAACTAGGCCGGTAAAACATTGAATTGTAGACCTGGCCTAAGGTCTCCAGGACCACAGCTCCCTTCGTACAGACTTCAGAAAGCCCACAAAGTGAGGGGACTGGGTGAGAACAGGGGGCTTGGCTGGGAGATTAGGTGGTCACTTCACACCACCTTACAGTGGGTTTCCAGAGGTCTGCAAGAGGGGAGAACTCCCTTGTGAACCTTTGATTGGCGGTGGGAAACCTTTTTCTTTGACAAGTCTAGCCTCTCTACTGATCTGACTATGCTGTGAGCTCTGCTTCTGCATGGGAAAGGGCTAGAGACTTTCCTTGCAGTGAAAGTCTAGGGCTCCAGCAATCCTTCTACATGCAACACCAAGCTAGCCAGTGTAGGAATGTCTGTTCCTTGGAGTATCTGTTAAACATGTTTAATAACGTATTGTAGGTTACTCTCACAATCGTGCTCAAAGGCAGTGATCTGCTGAAGCCAATTCTCTTTGGGTTTTTGGTTGTGGTTATCTGTTTTTTTCCCCTACAAAAGTGGCAAAAAAGTTGGAAGAATTTGCAACTCTCTTTTTGCTCTATAGTTTAAGGAGGTCCTCTTTCAAAAACACCTTTTAGAAAGAGAGGGATGGATAATGGGACCCAAGTGGCAACCTTCCTTATGGAAGGACTGCTGCTGCTCCACAACATAGGAATTGCTTTGCCCATCCCTGCATTGCATCCATTGTGGAGAACAAATGTAACTCACACACCTCCTGAGCATAGGCATGCACAGCCCATTTCATTAGGGTGTGCACCCAGTGAGCCCTGTCCTAGCCCCACCCCCACCCTGCCCCCATCCACTCCCTCCTACTTCCCGCCCCCTGACTTCCCCCCTCAAAACCTCCAACCCCCCCTGATCCTTGTCCCCTGACTACCCCCTCCTGGGACCCCTGCCCCTAACTGCCCCCCAGTACCTCACCACCTATCTAAGCCTCCCTGCTCCTTGTCCCCTGACTGCCCCCCAGGACCATACCCCCTACCTGTCCCCTGACTGCCCCGACCCTTAGCCACACCCACGCCCCCAGACAGAACCTCAGGACTCCCATGCCTATCCAACCGCTCCCCGCCCCCAGACAGGACCCCCAGAAATCCCGACCCATGCAACCACCGTGCTCCCTGCCTCCTCCAACCCCTCTCCACACCCCTGCCTCCTGACAGCCCCCCCCCAGAACTCCCGACTCATCCAATCCCCCACAGCTGCTTGTCCCCTGACCACCCCCTCCATAGACCCCCCCACCCTAACTGCCCCCCCAGGACCCTCCTTATTCCCTGTCCCCTGACTTCCCTGACCCCTATCCGCCCCCTGACAGACCCCGAGACTCCCATGCCCCATCCAACCCACCCTGCTCCCTGACTGCCCCCTCCAGAGACCTCCCCCAACCCCAGCCACCCCCCCAGGATCCCACCACCTATCCAACCCACCCTGTCCCCTGACTGCCCCCACCCCTTATCCAACCCCCCTGGCCCCAGACCCCTTAACATGAGATGAGGCTCCTAGTCTCCCCGCGGAGCCAAACACTGCCCTGCGGGAGTGCACAGCCCCGGCCCCCAAAGCGCTGCGTGCGCAGCGGCATGGCTCCAGGGGAGGGGGCCCGGGAGCGCAGACCCTGCGGCTTGCCGTGCTGGGAGAGGGGGGCCATTTGCCCACCCCTGCATTAGGGTGTGCCTGGGCACACCTGGCACACCCCATGCGCACGCCTATGCTGCTGAGTGTGGTGTTCTGTCCCATCTAGTGGCACCAAGACCGCTTAGAGCGAGAGTATGAGTCTGCTGTACAACCTTAGCTAACAGGCAGTTGGCTTTTAGCTCATGCAGTAGAGGCTCATGCACTAAGCTGCTGAGGTCTCAGATTCGATCCCAGCTGCTGACAATTGGAGTCTGTCAGTGTTACAGAAACATGGGCAGTTTAAAGTGGACTGCATGCTTGGGTGATGAGGCTTTCATTTTTTCTGCCCAGTATGGGGTTTCTCCCCTTGCACTAGAGACCACTGATACAGAGCCTGTGACAACCCCAAGGAGCTCAGTTAAAACTCAAATCTTGCAACATTTCTTTTAGACTTTCATTGAGATCTGAGGATTTTTTATGCCAAGTGATTCAGCTACTTCCAAGATCCCTCTTGATGATCTTTGTACTTATGGTAGTTTTAGAATAGGGAAATACACCCTCACCAGAAGGGGAAACAGCTTCTCTAATGCAAATTTCTTTTACAGGATTTTCATTTAAGTCATTTAAAGAGTGCCTGGAATTCATACAACGCAATGAAAAAAACTGCATCCTTATATCTCAGAACAGCATCATGTTGGGGCTGTATTCATCCGTGGCCATTTGGTAATATACAAAGTCTCCTCAAAATTGCTTTGCTGTGTTACTGGTTTAATCTTTATTTTGCCATATGGTGGGTCGGAATTCAGAAACTTTGGGCCAGATTCTGCCGTCCGTACTCACGTTGAATAGCTCCTTAGTCCTGTTGAAATCAGTGTGACTACTTGGCGGATCAGGTACTTCTCAGTATGAGTAAGGGTGGCAGAACTGGGCCAGTTCTACTAGAGGACTGAATGGGGTATTCATGAGCCTTAAGGCCACCTTAGCTGGGGGGGTGGCTGAAAAGTTTTTGTCATCATGGCACATACCTCGGATGGATAATTTTAGGTCTAGTGAAAACATCTTTATTTTGCATTAAATTATTATAATCAACATCATTGTGCCTAGGAGTCCTAGCCATGAACCAGTACCCTGCTGTGCTCGGCGCTGTACGAACACAGAATAACGAGACAGTCACTGCCCCCAAAGTACAATCTAAGTTGGTGGTAATCCTATCTCATGCTTTGCTGCGTGCATTAGGAAGAATTCCTCTGCCCATTGTCTAGCACTGGGCAGGTAGCTAGATGCAGCGTGAGTTTTCCATATATAGGTCGGTGCCACTGGCTGGTCCAATAGTCCAATCCCCTACAGCAAATCTTATGTGGATCTCTCTCTTGGTGATCTAGGTTTGCCAGACTTCAGCAGTGGGGCAACTTCAAGGAGCCTTTTGAAAAGGCCAGAAGGTTGCTGAGGAGAACTAGCGCCTCATTCTTTGCTACCAATGGATTCTGTAGATTCTTGGAGTGTGAGATCCTTATGCTACGGAAACACCTTGAGGAAAGGCCTGAATTGGTCCGGGAGACTCGTACTAAGACGCTAAAGGTGAGAGGGAGAAGGAGATGTCCACATTATGTGGAAGGACTGTAAAATGCAATACATCTGCAAATGGCGGCTGGATATCTCCTGATGGCTGCTAGACATGGAGGGCCTGATCCAAAGCCCATGATGTCAATGGGAGTCTTTCAATGGGCTTTGAATCAGGCCCACTGGGAGCAGCCATCTATCACGTTTCCCTGCACCCCTCTCTTTCAGACACTGGGCATTATGATAGGTCAGGAGGGGCAGACTAGGGGAGTCCAGAGGCGTCGTCTAGTGGTGTGTGGGTGGTCTGGTAACTGGGAGGACAATTGGTATTCCAGGCAGTCCGGGGCAATGGTTAGAGTTCTCGCGGGGGGGGGGGGGGGTGTCTGTCGCCAGGAGATACAATCGAAGGGTTTGGGTTGGCAAGATAGGTAGGTGCAGTCAGGCAAGGCAGAGTCAGGTGAGACAGTACAGCAGCAAGGCAAGGTCAGGCGAAACAGCAGGGCAGCAAGGTGCTCCAGGCAGTAATGGCCTGCTGCTCAGACAGCTTCCTCTTCCTGTTGGGGTCTTTATATAGTCCAGGATGCAGAAAAAGATGCTATTAAGGCTGTGACAGATGTCCCCTCATCCCCATCCCACTCACTTTGCAAGAAACATATCTTTAGGATCCTCTCAGAGTGGCCTCTGGACAGGAGGTAGAAGAGAAATCAGCCACACAGAGGGCACAATTCCCAAAGAGGATTTGTCCTGTAGGTCGGATAAGAGACTATTGCAAAGCCAAGTTAGTGAGTGCTGCCTAAGTGCATGATCAAGACGAGTTCATACAGTCTGAAGCTTCCTGGTTTTTCTCTCACCCCTGCTACTTTCTATCTCTCTGCAGGTTTCCTGTTTCTTTCTAGCTGGCTCTTCTCCTCGGCCATACTGTATTCCTGCAAAGGGATCTCAAAGCTCTGGGATGTCATCCTGACATGAATCTCAATTGTTCTCTTGTTAGGACTTGGACCAGGTTCTCTCTCGCTGCTCCACAAGCCCTATCTGTTACCCTCGGGTTTACCACCTGAAAGCCTACATCCTCCTGGTGTTGGGCAATGAAGAACAGAGCCAAAGCTACCTATCCCAGGCATTCCAACTCTGTGACGTATATGGAAACCTCCTGGAGAAATCCTGGCTGGAGATCAGCAATGTAAGTCCCGAGAGCTGGTAATCTGAAAGCTCTTTCCTTTGAGCACCAGATGAGCTGGTCTCTGGGAAGGGATTTAGGATTCCCTAGAAGAAAGTGGAGCTGGCTGCAGGTCAAGGGCTGCAATATAGATAAAGTCAAGGGGGGGGGGCGGTGTTGTGAAGGCAAATGATCGAAATCCTGGCTGGAGCGGGTGGGTACCTGCAGTAGGCTGTACCTCCCTAGCACCCCCTGGGGGAAAGGATGGGACCTGTTCCTGTGGCAGAGTCCAGTGCTGTTCATAGCCCCTGCCCCCTTGTTTGGGCTACTTTAATTCCCCCTACCCCTGGGCAAACAGTTTGGGAAGTCAAAGAAAAAGAGAGCAAAAAAGGGCAAAAGTATCAGCCCTTCTCCTTTCTGCAAGGGCCTGGGTGGGCAAGGCTCTCTAGCTGTTCCCCCAGTCAGCAACCCCTGCTTCTGGGAGTCAGGGACCGCGGCACTGCAGTCCTGCTCCTTCAGAGTGCTGCCCCAAACTGAGCTGGGATCCTCCTTTTTAAGCCCCCCTGCCCCATACCTAGGCTGGACAAGGCTTACAGCTGCACTGGCTTGAGGCTGGTTGTGCTGGAGGAGCTCTTTAACTCCTTCCTGACAGGGGCGGGGAACTGCCGCACCACTGTGACATACAGCCCAAGCCCACCTAACTTCTAACTTCCACTAACATTTGTGGTATATTCTCAGACAGCCTGGGGCTGGCATGACATTTGGGGACAAGGCTTGGGGAGGAGCATGCGCAGCACCTGATCCTTCACCCTGTTGTGTACGTCCACACCCACCCCCATCATCAGAACTCTCCTCCACCAGAATGGAACAGAATCTCTCAAGGACTCCATTAACTGTGCTACTGCTCACCCTGCAGTTGTGACTATTTACAAAACCCAACAAATAGGCTCCCAGCTCTTGCCAGAGTTACTCTGCAGTACTCCTTGTCTACGCTACAGGGAAAAGTCGATCTAAGCTACGCAATTTAAGTTACGTGAATAGCGTCACTCAAGTCGATGTAGCTTAGATCTATTTACCACAAAGTCCATCCTACGCAATGTCGACAGGAGATGCTCTCCCATCGACTCCCCTTACTTGATCTGGTGGCGTATAGGAGTCAACGGGAAAGCAATCTGTGGTCGATTTAGCAGGTCTTGACCTGCGAAATTGATCACTGATGCATCGATCGCCGTGCGTCGATCCCCCGGTAAGTGTAGACAAGCCCACATCTGCCAAGCTGGGGAGTGAGATGCAGCCTGAGATTTCAACCCAAGTATTGTGTGAACAGCACTTATCTTGACGTCACTGGACGGTTCTCAGGGCTATGGTTTAAGAAGCATAAAATCCCATTCAAAACGTTTAACAGGTTTGGGACCATTTCTAGTACATGCCCAACCATTCCAAAATAACATTGCTTCCTGCTCTGCGCCTCCTGGAACTTGTGCTCTGGAGAACATTTTGATGGAAGATCGAGAGGAGCATCATTTTTAGGGGCCAGTGGTTTTCTCTCTAGCGCAAACTTTATATTTGCAAAATTAAATCTCCTTTTCCTGTTGTCCAAGCGTCTGTCTACACCTGCCTGCCCATCATGGCTTGGTCCAACTTGTCATGGTTAACATAGCATGTTCTCCCTAGCATGGCCATAACATGCTCCACATCTACACACACACTTGGGTTTCTATTATGCGATTGACTGTGCTGACCCACCTGTGCTTTTTGAGGTCCACCTTGATCGAGCCTCAGTCATTGTCAGTGTCGTGGTGAGCAGAGGGCAATGTTGTGTTAGCCCAAAGATGCAAATGGACCTCCCAGTGCAATCCTATACTGCAGAGGTGGCCTGTCTGGACACTTGTCTGCATTCCACTGTCCAGGAGTCAGCCTCACCAGGACCCACCTACTTGTACAAACAATGCAGCCCACGTGGGTGGCCCCTAGCTGCACAGTGCTTCCACAGTGGCAGGCTTCTTCCGGTGATTGATTTGTGAGCTGATCTCTACAATGCCTCATTGGATCATCCGACCGGGCTGCCAGCTGACCAGCACCGACATCAGCATGCTCACTGCCTTACTGACAGGGCCAGAGCCTGTGGTACCATATGATCACAGCCATCAGGGAAGGTGTATAGTATGATGGCATTTCCCAGCATCTGGCAGAGATGGACATTCCCTGTACTGGAGACTGCATTATGAGAGCAATAGAGGAGAAGGCCTCTGAATGCCGGGGGAAGAGGAATCTGATTAAGTGCTTCCTGAGACAGCTACAGGTTCAACCTGGAGAGCAGGAGAAATGCCATTCAGATCTGGTAAGCTACTTTTTAGTTGTGAAAATGTACCAGTGGGGTCTGATTTGGATTGGGAAGGGAATGCATTCCCAGGTTCTCCTGAGTGTGTGTTTGTAAGAGCCCTGCACAAGCCACCCTTCCCCTCTTTCCCTCCTTCCTTCCTACACCTCCATTGCATGGTCAGTAGGTCCCAGCACACCCAGTCCCCACCCCAATTTCCCTTTCTTGACCCCACACCTTCTGGTTGCCTGGCCTACTGTTCCCAGTAGGGACAGAAACGCCCAGTCCCTGATGAACAGCAGCTGGCTGTTGTCAGATGTCAGACAAGCAGAGAAAAATGTAAAAGGCCCACAAGCAGCAATGCAGAAAGACTTAAAAACAGGAGCATTACTAAAGATCTAGTGCAGTCTGGCCAAGACACCTACATGACAACGTATCTGCTGGGCCATGTGCCCTGAAGCACCTGCAAAGAGGCTGGTATAATTGGAACACACTGCCAGATGGTAGCATGCCTGCAATGCATGAAAATCAGTGCACAGTAATATGCGCTTTCATGGTACACTCCTCATATAGACAGGACATGGAACAAGTGAAGGCAACCACAGGAACAATGGACATATAACAGTGACAAGCATTCTTACTGGAAGAGTTTTACCATTGACCGTGTTAGTTTCTGACCTAATTTTAGCCCACTCTTGTGAGGTATGTCAGAAAATATCTCAAAGCCAGTGCTCTAATGTAGCTCTTGCGTTTCTTGACAGAGCCTATTTTCTTCTCCTGCCCAGGGAGCTGATTGGAGCAAATGGCTGGGGTGTATAGTTTGGAATTTAGAAGTTAAGGCAAATGGCTACATTTGTCTCATCCCTTGAAAGTACAGTATTAGGCTAAGAAAGGTGTGATGG
The DNA here is from genome assembly GCF_027887155.1 of Malaclemys terrapin pileata. NCBI lineage: Eukaryota > Metazoa > Chordata > Testudines > Emydidae > Malaclemys > Malaclemys terrapin. The sequence goes on along the minus strand of NC_071508.1, from coordinate 5,085,522 downwards.
CTTACTATGGACACAAACTCAAAACTACTTGGTTTGTCTTAACAGGACCTTCTACCATGGCCCCGGGTGCACAGTTCTGTTTTGGACCAAGACAACAAAGGCCAGTGTGGGCACTGGAGTTAAAACTCTCCTTTGCCATGATGCCAAGTGCTTTGAGACCACAGTCGACCAATATTGTCTCACTGTTTTCTTGTGCTCCCCGTCTGTCTGTATCTACCTGTTGACTCTTGTCTTAGATTGATAGCTCCTTGGGGCAGGGATGGTTTTTTGTTCTGTTTGTCCAGCACCAAGCACAATGAGGCAATACAAATAAAAAATAATAATACTAATAGGTTGACAGCTTTGAGGCCAGGAAGCACCTGCTATCGGCCTTTTAAAAAGACATTGGCCAGAAATATGCTTGGTCCAATCACAGTTGGAGGAGAAGGGGGAAAAAAAGTATGGGAAATCTACAGCTAGGATGGCATATAAACCATGGCTACCTACTTTCATCAGAAGGACATGCCCCAGGAAGAGAGGGGATTTGAAATATGGATGTCTGAGAACTTTTTCCAGACCCAACTGGACACAGGTAGAGTTCTAACCATCTGCGTAAGATCCTTCTCCGGCTCCTTGTTTACAGTACTCTGCCATACAAAATGTGGAAGACTTGAGTTTGGAATCGGCCTTTCCAACCACAGGCTCTGCCAGCCTAGCCTGTGAAATTCCACCCCGGTGGCAAACTGAGAGAACAATTCCCCTAGCAAGATGCATTTTTATCATCTTGGAGGACAGTTCTGTGGTTTGATGGTTCTGTTCTGGTGTCATCATTGTAAAGGCAGCTGGCCTGCTTTATTGCAATAAAGTCTTTTGTAGAAAGATAAGTCACTACAATATTTACACTTCCAGTATAGCGCCTCTGTAGCGTGAGGCAGGAGTAAATCATCAAATGAAAACCATTCACCTTACACCCTAAAAGGACGTAAGTAAGGGGGCTTAAGGGGCCTCAACATCCCTGTGTGGGCTATCTGTATTGTGGGTCACAACATGGGGAGCTGAGTAGTTTCAATGGGGTCCTACTTCCCTTCCTACATAGGATCAGGGAATCCAACACACCAGCCAGCAGTGCTGAGCCAGCATGGAAGGGGAAGAGATGCAGATTACTTCCTTCCCCAAAGCCAGCTGGGAACCAAGGGTCAAATTGCAACTTTCGTAATCCGTTTGTTCCCTGGCTTGCTGGTGGGGCAGTGTGGGATAGATAGCGATTAATAGCAAGAATAGGGGGCTCTTGTCAGACTCCTCCCCTTCCTGACCATCTTGGAAATGCTGTCTCTGAAGATCCAGTCTCATTCTGGCATTTCGTTTCCCTTTTGTTTTCCCTAGGAGTGGTGGTTCACTGCAAAAGGCCCCATGGAAGACTTATGGCTGAAGGCCGCACCAGATTTTCGCAAGTGGGAAATAGGAATGACAGAGAGAGACTTTCCAGAGATCCATAAAACCAAGTACTTGCTGCGGGTGCCAGCATTGGATATTAACAATCCTTTCCCAGAACCTGAGATCCCCGATGTCTGAGCTGCATGTAGTTCTGCCCAACTGGAGCACTTTGTAAGCCTTTCTAGCCGGCACTGCCCACATTTGTAAGCATTTATTATATTCCTACGGTACACATAACAACACCTGCTCTCTGCAAAGCCCTCTGTATTTGCTCCTTTCTTCCTTTGGTAAACGTAAGTTCTAATGTCTCACCATGGCTTGCTTAGACCATTTTTCCTCACTGTTAATTAAACTCTGCAGTATCTCTTCATTATAGTAATTTATTCCTTTATAACCTGGAACAGAATCTAGTGCTATTCCCAAAAAGGAAAGTGTGATGGGTTGGATCACAGAACTCCCCCTGAGAGCTGCCAACCGATGTGCCAAGACTACTTCTATCCCTGTTTTCCCTGCCAGCTCAGGACTCCAGCGCCCTGTCTTGCTGAGCCAGACATTCCCATCTGCTCCAACACAAACCCAGGGTCTGAATTACTTGCCCCAAAGCTGCAGGTTTACCTGAAAACAGCTCACAGAAGTGTGCTTGTCTTTAGCACTCAGATGCCCAACTCCCGATGGGGTCTAAACCCAAATAAATCTGTTTTACCCTGTATAAAGCTTATGCTTGGAAGCCTTAAGTTCTCTCCATAGGCATGTCCCTGCATGCCTTGCAGAGTCATAAGGTATATCTGCCTTCTCTCAATGGGTCAGTTGTCTAGCTGATGATCCTTAATGGGCCATCAAGCAGGCTAGGCAGTGCTGATACCAAATTGTCTGGGGTGTCACCAAGAAGCATAGCACAAGTTAGAAATACAGACAGTATAGAGCCAATACTTATAACTTTAAATACAAAAAATGAATATGAAGGGTTAAAATCCATGTGCATTTTATATAACCACCTGGTATATGGATTGTGCCGGGTCTTTTTCAGACCCAAAGTCCAGAGTTTGGTCTGGAGACCAAAGGCCTAGCAAATAGTAATTAGCTAAAAAAAAGCAAAATAAACAAAATAACATTGCCTAAAATATGCTTAATCAGTAAAAATGCCAAATGTTAAAACAATAACTAAATAATTATGTTTCATCCAATGTTTCAAAGTAAACAAAAAATCCCTGTTCCTATTGTGTTTCTCCTGAAGGGAAAACAGTCTTCCCACAGATCCAACCTTGAGTTTATAAAAATTGGTACATGTCAGTATAAAATATGGCATCCTTCCACCTCCTTTCCCAGGGACCAATGCCCTGCCTTAAGACATAAAGGAGACAATCTGTATTATCATATTTTTTTCACCGTTTCTTTGCTTTAACCCCTAGGAACATACCTGTTAGACAATTAAAAAAATCGCTCCATTCCTATGAACCCCAAATCAAAATTCAATATATATATATATATATATATTTTATACTAATAACCTTTTATCAAAGTATTAATTAAATGTTAATTTGCTAACTTAAAACCATGAGCGGAGACATTATGTAACCTTTTAACCATTGGCTAATGTGCTATCTTGTCTTGCTGCAAAACCTATCCTGGGGTGTGGAACTGCCTACCCCGTCACTTTCCCCCGCCCATGGTAAATCTATATATTCTATTGTAATCAATTAATTAACAGTGTCTGAGCCTAATAAGCCAAGTGACACTCCACCAGCGCTGTGTGTAATAAACTCCTATGCTTGACCTCTACACGTGTATGCGAAAGGGGAAATATTGGTAAAATGCCTCAGTTATTGTAAACATTGGTGTGCACACCACCAAGTAAACTTAGCATAATACAATCTGGTTAACCAAACCTGCTGGCCTCCGGATAGGTAGCAAAAAAATAACAAATATAAGCTATGATTTCAAAATCTAGGCTGTGTCGCTCGCTGACCGGTGTCAGGTGTGACGAGGAAATTTAATAAGCTACGATTTCAGAATCTAGGCTGTGTCACTCGCTGAACGATATCAGGAGCGAGAGGAAAGTTTGAACAAGCTTTTAAAAATGTTCAAAAAAAGCTGCATCCACCCTCAGTCGTAGCATGACTGAGCATAAGGGAGAACTTAGGGTTTCTCGCTCTGTGTCTGGGAGGGGTTTTTATTTTTGGTGTATGAACCCTCAGTGGTAGAAGGCCGAGCAATACAAAGGGAAGCTTAGCTTCTCTCCCTCTGGCCCAGAGTGGGTTAAAAACATAAGATACAGATCTTAATCTGTTAAACCAAACTCTGAAGAATATAGGAGTTTGGGCAGTGTAGTGTGGTTCATGTTTGTTTGTTTTGTTTTTTTGTAAGTAATATTGTGGTAATTTCACAATTTTGAAGAAAATGTTTAAGGAATGGGACCAGGAAGGGTGGGGGCTAGTTGGAAAGCCCACCCTCCTTGCTAAATTGGTAATGGAACAAGGCTTGTGCCCATGGAAAGGAACTGTTTATTGGAAAAAGCAGAATCGGGCCCAGGCAAGCAACAGATAAAGAAACTGGAAAAAAACAGTTTGGGTACAGAGACTTAAAACAGCACTCTCAAATCTTACAGCAGCAGAAACATCAGGAGAAAAAACATTTAAGACCCCAGAAAGGGGCAGACCTTTGGGACCCCTCTGGAGATTGGGAAGGGGAATATTTGGGATATTTGGGTAAATTCCTCCTCCCAGGGCCAAAATGGCATTGAAACAGTTAACAACAGTGCCTGCTTCTGCCTCAGATCTCCAGGCCATGGCAAAATGGCTGGAGATTTTAAAACAAAATTTTTTTTCTAGATAAAGTGTTAATGCCCTTTTACTGAGAGAAAGGGAGGATTTACACTCTCAAAAAATGCACCACTTAATTAGCATTTGTGCAGCCCCAAGTACCAAACACACTGTGGAAGAGACTAAGCAGGTTCTGCCATGGTGGAAGCACTATGCTAATTTGTTTTCAAGCTTCTATCTTTCAGGCTCTGAACCAGAACATCAGGAGAGCTGGTACCAGCTGCACCGCTGCCCCTGCAGCCTCTGCGCCCCCCGCCTGCCCTGCTCCTCCTCGCCCTGCAGCCCCTGCTCCCCACTTGCCCTGCAGCCCCCACACCCCTCTGCCCGTGCAGCCTCTGCGCCCCCCGCCTGCCCTGCCCCTGCAGCCTCTATTACCCTGCCTGCCCTGCTCCTCCTCGCCCTGCAGCCTCTGCGCCCCCCGCCTGCCCTGCTCTCCCGCTCACCCAGCAGCCTCTGCCTTCAGACGCTCAGCGGTGACCAGGGCGGCGCGGGTCCCTGCAGCCCTGGCCACAGTCTCCTTCCTGCCGCCGCCGAGCACGTTCCCCAGCCTGTTGTCCCTGCCGGAAACAGCTCCCACGGCAGCGCCGGGTTCCGAGCCACGCGGGGCAACAGGGCCACAGGAAGGGTCCCCAGTGGTCTCTCAATGAAGTTTCCATATCAATTTGATTAGACAGGGTTTCAGACAAAAGAAACCTCATTGCTAAGAATATTCTGCCAGAGACATATGTTGTGATGTCATTTCTATATAGTCTCAGTTTACCTGATTTATGTGTGAAGACACGGTTATTTACAGCTGGGAGGACTAACAACTCTTTAAGGTAATCTCTCCCAGTGTATCCTTCTTACCCCACTATCATTCTTCCCTGTTGATTCCCCAACAGGAAATATCTGCTCTAACAATCATCCTGTTAGAGCAAAAGGTCAACTATTTGCCTATTATCCCAGCTACTCCCCACATGCATGAAGCTGCTTTCCGCATACACGTATACCAAACAATCAGTCAAGGAAGTCAGACATATGTATCCTGACGACCCCCAGAAGGATAATCATTCGAGGAAGTCCAACAGATGTATCCTGTTTACCCCTAGAAAGGAATTTAAAAATTCCATAGGTTAGCAGAATGTATGCACGCTAAGTTGTTTGTTACTGGGTATAAAAAGGCCTGCTTTGCGCTTGTAGGGTGTGTCTCTCTCTCTGGCACTAGCCGAGGGGAGCACCCACTCAGCTGACTGATCAATAAAGAACTTGAAGCCGTCTTCTAGACTCCCGTGCCTCCTTGGGGTAATTGGGCAGATCCAGGGGGAAACGAGCCCATTTGGCTAACAATCCCTTACTGGCAGCCACTCTGACAATTTTTCCTAAAATACTTAATTGACTTTAGGAAAATCAAAGAATTGCGCACATGCACATGTCCAAATCATTGTCATTTATTTATGATGATTTTTTTTAAATTTGCAAACTCAATAATAAAAATATTGTACAGTTGTCGCTATTCTTTACTGGACCGAAACAGAATAGCAACAAAACGAAGGTGCTTTGCATGTTCTTCTGGTCTTTCGTTGTTGTTGTTTCTTTTGCTTTTTTAGTGGTCTGTTTTTAAGACTTGCTAGCTAGTAAGTCTGCTCCTGTGACAAGTGTTATTTGTATGGTTCTTAATGTCACTTTTCACAGAAGCAGACTTGCTAGCTAGCTGGGAGGCAGTGAAAAGCGCTAGTAACAAACATTTCACTTTTCAAAGCAGATTTACTCAACCCCAGCAAGCTGTGGGACAAATTAAGACCTGGATGGGGAGGTGGGTAGGGAGGTGGCGGCGGCCAGGGAGGATGGGGAGTGGGTGAGGGGCCAGGGGAAGCAGCAGGGACCAGTGGCAATGGCTGGGGATGAGCCCGGTGCCCAAAGCCCTGTGGCTGGGGACCGGAGCCTGTTGCTAAGCGACTAGGGACCAGGGCCGGAGGATGCAGCAGGGTCCAGGGGTGATGGTGGGGGATGATCACAGGGCCAGAGCCCAAAGCCCCATGGCTGGATCCTGGGGTCCCAAAGCCAGAGGCCGGGGCCTGGGGATGGAGTCCGCTGCCGTGCGGCCAGAGCTTGGGGATGGAGGAGGTAGTGGGGGCCAGGGTGATGGGCAGGGGGTGGTAAGCCTGGGGCCAGAGCCCAAAGCCCCACAGCCAGATCTTGTAGCTCCGCGGCCAGAGCCTGAGGCCGGGACCAGGAACGGAGCCCGCCGCCACGCAGCCAGAGCCCAGGGTTGGAAGAGGCAGTGGGAGTCAGGGGCGACAGGCAGGGGGAGGGAGGTGATCTCAGGGCTGGCACCGGTGCTGTGGGGCTGGGGCTAGATCCTGAAGCCCCACAGCCAGAGCCTGGGGGATGGATCCCGCTGCCACGTGACCCAAGCCCAGGGCCAGAGGAGACAGTGGGGACGAGGGACGATGGGGGGAGCGGTGAGCGCAGGACTAGTTGACGGAGCCTGCCACCACGCGGCTGGAGCCCAAAGCCCCACGTTTGGAGCCGGCCGCCTGTCACTGCAGGGTTGAAGTTGGAAGCTCGAGCCCCACCACCCCTAGGAGGTGGGGAACTCACACCAGTTGCCTGCTCCTCTGCCATTTCTGGCTCCAGAAGGGGGCAGGGTCCAACCCCTGCTGGGGGGGCCTTGGAGTGGGGTCACTGCTTCGCTCCCCGACCCCAATCACTGCCCAGGAAGCTGTCACCCCAAGAAAAGACCCTGGTGGCCCCATTTGAGGAACATCGGTGAAGCTAAGGTCATTTGAGGAGGTGGGGGAGCCATGCTGGCAGAAAACCACCTCCTGTTGGCGTACGCGGTGTCTCCACTCACAGGCCCTGGGGGCAAAGCTACACTGGCCAATGCTCTGTGGTGGAGACAATCACAGTGTTTCAGTTATTAGGGCAGCCTGGTCAGCAGCAGAAACACAAATTAGTGGTGGGAGGTTAATGTTCCTTATGGCCTCAATGGATCAACTTCTTCCTTCCCTTTCTCATGTTATGGCTGGATATCGTTATCCGGGCTTTTTATGAAAGCGTAACTTGAATTTAGGAGAACTGAATCGGAGCTTTTCGTTTTTCGTGCTGTGACGGATTTACAGTTTATAATGATTGTGTGGAACATCAGATATTGTACCTGTCGAACTATTGGGTTGGGGGTGAGATTTCTTACCAATCTAGTGATCTCGTCATAGGGGTACAGTCATAGCAGGACAGAGAGGCCGTATGTCAGTGCAGCTTCTCTCCCTTTCCTATATAAGCACCTTTGGAACAAAATAATTAGATCCGGGAACTGGCTGGGTGGGTGGAGAGGACCCTGCAAGGCTCAGTTACACACACCCACACCCCCCTCTCCCCGGGAGCGGGGCTGGGTGGAAAGGACCCTGCAAGGCTCAGTTACATACATACATACACACACACACACACACACACACCCCTCCCCGGGAGCTGGCTGGCTGGGTGGGTGGAGAGGACCCTGCAAGGCTCAGTTACACACACCCACACACCCCTCTCCCCGGCAGCGGGGCTGGGCGAACCCAGCTGGGCTCAGGCTCCGATCCCTTGCCGCGGGCACCACTCGCTCCCGCCGCGGCAGGGGCCGCTTTCCCCTCCCTGCCCGCTCCGCCCCCGGGCCCCGGACTCACCGCCGCTGCCGCCCACACGGGGGACAAGGCCGCGAGCTCCCGGGGCTGTTCCCGGCAGGGATCGGGGGGTCTCGCCCGCAGCGCGGCCCGGGCGCCGGGAGTTTTCCCCACGAGGAAACAGGCGCCGCGGAGACCAGGAAGTTCCACCCCCGTTGACTTCCCCCCAGCCCATGGCCCGGGCCCCCCGCCCGCGGGGATCGCCCGGGGGTGATTAGGGGCGGGGCTTATTCAGGGGCCGCAGGTTTGGATCGTTTTCGGTGGTGCCCAGAACGGGTCCAAGTCCCGCCCCCTGCATGTTGGTGCATATAACAAAATGCATGGGGTGGGGCTGAGGGGTGTGGGAGGGGCTCAGGGCTGGGGATTAAGGGGGGGGGATGAGGGCTCTTGCTGGGGGTGAGGGATTTGGGGTGTCGGAGAGGATAGGGCAGAGGGTTGGGGCGTGGGGGGATAAGGGCTCTGGCTGGGGATTAGGGGTTTGGGGTGTGGGATGGGCTCAGGGCTAAGGCAGAGGATTGGGGTGCAGGGGTGAGGGCTGCAGGGTGGGGCTGGGGATGAGGGGTTTGGGGTGCAGGAGGGGAGCTCAGGGCTGGGGCAGAGGCAGGGCCGGTTCCAGCGTTTTTGCTGCCCGAAGCGGCGGGGGCGGAGGGGGGGGGAAGCTGTGATCGGCATTTCTACCGCCGCTGCTTCATTTTTCGGCGGTAATTCGGTGGCAGTTCCTGCCCTCCACGGGGGACTGAGGGACGTGCCGCCCCTTTCCCTTGGCCTCCTTGCTGCGCTGGTGCCTGGAGCCGACCCTGGGCAGAGGGTTGGGGCGGGGGGTGAGGGCTCAGGGGTAGGGCTGGAGATGAGGAGTTTGGGGTGCAGGCAGGCAGCCCCAGGGCTGGGGCCAGAGAGGACTCCACAGTCCCCCCAGCCCTGTCCTCCCAAAGCAACGAGCTCCAAGGGAGGGCCCCCATTTCCCCCCGGCAGTACAGTCACTCAGCACTGTCACTGCACATACTCCTACGGGCTGGGCCCCTCTGGTCCAGGAAGCCCCCTCGCCTCACCTCCCCTGTGATGGGTGCCAGGGGAAGGGGGCTGCCATCACGTGTGTGCCGCCGCCTCATCCTGCTGCCGGTGCCGCTCCCTTTTGTAGCCGGCAGCGGCCGGCAAGGGTTTATTTGACCACCTCTGTGGTTGTTTCTTCTAATTCACCAGAGATACTGTAATAGGTAAGCCAGAGAAATCACAGCATTTATTAGTTCACTGCAACTACCAACTCCGATACACACACACAGACAAGACAGGTTTCCTCTGACCTTGAACTAAGGTGACAGGTCACGTGTTCCAGAGGACGAGCGTTGCCACCTGTCTGGGTTTTACCTGGGCCGTCCGGTTTTTGGTTTCTGTGTCCAGGTGCTGTTTAGGGTTGCCAGGTGGCAGCTTTTTGACTGGAAAGTCTGGTCAAAATGGGGACGTGGCAGTGTCTGGTCAGTACAAAGTCCGATGACCCCGAGGCGGGGTCAAGTGCCGGGTCATTAACCCGGGCCAGCCCGGGTCACCTCCTACCTGCAGGCAGGCTCCTTGTCAGGCTGCAGGAGCTGCCATCCCAGCCCAGAGCAGAGGGAGCCCAGCTGATGGGGGGAGGGGAGGTGGAGACAATTCAGCAAGTGGGGGGGGGGGAGAGGAGCAACAGGGGTGGGGCCTTGGGGGGGAAGAGGCAGACAAGGGAGCAGGGCCTGAGTGAAGAGGGAGAGAAGAGGTGGAGCCTGGTGGAAGAGGTGAAGATGGGGTGGGGCTTTGGGGGAAGAGGTGAGGCAGGGGCAGGGCTTCAGGGGTCGAGTTAGCAGCAATTAGAAAGGTGGCAACCCTACAGAAAACACTCTGATATTTCCAGAAACTGGGGGGACAACATGAGTGTGAGATCCCACCACATGGGGGACATGATCTTTAAGAGCATACCCACCCTGCCCATACTGGTGTGACCTCTACTCATGGTGAGTGCAAAGTCACGCTGCGGGGGGGACACTATTTTTAAGAATGCCTTGTCCCACTGGCGTGACCTACATGCAAGGTCATACTGCATGAAGCGTGCCATTTTTAAGAGTCAGAAGGGGCTGAACATTGTCCCCCATCCAATACCAGTCCCAGTACTGAAAAGAGGACAAACTTCTCAAAAAGGGGACCAGCCGGTTTTATCTGGAACAAGTGGCCTCCCCATCCTTAACCCTGCCCTTCCCAACCAGGACAACACACATTATGAAAACAAGACAACTTAACACTAAGATAAAGATGCACCAGCTGTTGGTGGAGGTGCTATCTGCACAGATCATTACAACATTCCCCACTTCTGTTTAATAAGAGTTTGAAAACAGCAACCAAAACATTACTGCTGAAACTCCTAGGAATCCAGGTAGTCTGCCATCCACGCGGGTTTCCGGGTTGGTCTTCCCTCTGAAGCCCTATATTCAGTCATGGACACATCAATTTTGGTTTTGTTTTAACAACAGTGGTAGGGGCTTAGCACGTTTGGCATTCACTTTGTATTTCCTGGTTTTCAGAGGTTTAGGTTTAGCCACTTTTCAGTCTGGAAGGGCATGAGGCACCACTGAGCAACCCTAACTCGGCATGCATTAATGATTTTGGGAGGCATTTAAATAAGGGATAGACACTATACGTCCTACTTAGTGCCCCAGTTCCAGGAGTCATGTGATTACAGCAGAATCTCAGCTTTGATTAAAAGAAAACTCTCATCTGTTATTTTTACAGAGGCCAAAGAGTGTGCTTATTCACCTAAAAAGGAGAGAAATTCCTGGTCTCCATAGGACACTCCTCAAATAAGGAGACAAGGTCCTTGCCCCCAAAGAGTTTACAGTCTACATCGGGGTAGGCAACCTATGGCATGCATGCCAAGGGCAGCATGCGAGCTGATTTTCAGTGGCACTCACACTGCCCGGGTCCTGGCCACCAGTACGGGGGGCTCTGCATTTTAATCTAATTTTAAATGAAGCTTCTTAAACATTTAAAAAACCTTATTTACTTTACATACAACAATAGTTTAGTTATATATTATAGACTTATAGAAAGAGACCTTCTATAAACATTAAAATGTATTACCGGCACGCGGAACCTTAAATTAGAGTGAATAAATGAAGACTTGGCACACCACTTCTGAAAGGTTGCTGACTCCTGGTCTACATATTGGATTTGGTTTGCACTTTGCAATGCAGAGCTGGAAGATATCGTGTGTAGGAAGCTAGAATCCCTGAAGAAGTTGCTGTGTCTTGAGGCGAGTGCATTGTTTCCATATCCAGCCATTTTATCCCTTCTTGCAATATTTGGTGCTTTTCTTAAAGCCTTGCTCATGCAATCAGGTGATCATATCAGAATCTCTGCTTTAATTTTTTAAAAGTGTTTACAATCCTTCTGTAAAGGTTGTTCTTTGAGATGTGTTGCACACGTCCATTCCTTCTAGGTGTGTGTGCACCCCAAGCACACTTGCTGAAAATTTTTTCCTCAGTGGTACCTGTCACTAAGGAACCCAGCCATCCCCTTGCCCCCTCTGTTCCTTCTTTCCAGAAAACTATGATGTAGAGGGCAGGAGGGTGGATTACGGAATAAACACGTGCAACACACCTTGAAGAACAACAGTGTTACCAGATTTGCCCATTATTTTGTGGTATGCTTATTTATTAGGGTTACTCTTTGGGGGGCGGGGAGTGTAATTCTATCAATGTACTGCTTGTGTCACTTGTGTTCTCATATGGAGCTCTACTTCTCCCTGCTGCAAGTTCCCTCCCAATGGAGCTATCCTGCACGACTGAGGTTCCCCAGGGCTGGGTTCCTCCAGCCCCAGAATCAGATGAACACACACATTAACAGAGCGTATCTGAGCGGACCAGGTCAACCAGCACTCCGAAGCGTACCCCTTATATGTCCCTGGACTCAGCAGGCTGGGTCGAGCAGCACTTCCAAGCTGCCACCCCCATATGCCACGAGCACGGCACCGGAATAGAGCACGCCTGAGTAGGCAGGGTCGAGCAGCACTTCCAAGTTGCCGCATGTCCCTATCCCCACTTTCCCATTACAGTTGTTCTGGTAGTAACCCACGTGATGAGCAAACCCCACAGGATTTTTGGGCACTGCAGGGCTCTTTAGCTTAGGTAAGAGGAGCGTTGCTGCAGAGCGAATGGGGAAGCCAAAAACACAAGAGAGAGAGGGAGGGAGGGAAACAACCAGCTTAACCATAAAATTTATTTATTGCCAGGTAATAACCACATAAGGAGAACTAAACAAACAATACAGCCAAATACAAGTGTTGTGATATATAAAACTATATCCAGTGTGATTCATATACCAGGTAATATGTTATAGGTCATTGAGGCCTGGTATGAATGACGTGTACTTGACATGAATACGTGCGTTGCAAGTTGGCAACCAAAGCAAGAACTTAAGATCAAGAACTATTAGAACTATTTGTGCAAAAACAATCTTATGTTCTGAGAAAAACACAGAAAATCATCAGAAAAGGAAACACCACCAGCTGGACTGATATAAAATTGTATAAGAATTGGAGGAAATGGCATGCCTTGGATCATGGCGGCCTGCCCAGGATTGTGTCTTTGAAATCGTGTGGGTAGAATGCCTTTGTTTACTAGGCCAAGAACCGATGACGCAACAGAATGCACTACAAATGATTGCCTATGATTTCTGCAAATCAGAATAGTTTATTGATCCAGAGCCCCAGGTGGATATAGATGTGGTTTTTGCCGGCTCCCAGCATCTTATGATCTTATCCTGACGGAAGGAACCTCGACTGACCATCGGGACTATGCTGACCTTTGGACTCTGGTATAGTATGTTTGGGGTATCAACGTGGAGTGAGTAAGGTTTGTTTTGTAATCAATAAAGAGCATTTAGCGCATTATATACCAACACTGTGTCCGGTATCTACTTGCTCCCCATGGGAGACCTCTACTGCGGGTCTAACACAAGGCCATCCACCTAAGAATGCCGGCCAGGGCTGCAGAATGGGTGACTGTATCCTAGAAAGCAGTGACTCTGAAAAGGATTTAGGGGTCATAGTTGACAGACATCTGATCATGAGCTCCCCGTGTGATCCTGTGGCGAAAAGGGCTAATGTGATGTTTGGATGTGTAATCAGAGGAGTAATAAGTAGGGCGAGAGTGATTTTACTCCTGTGTATCACCTTGGTGAGACTGATACTATAATACTGTGTACAGTTCTTGTAGTCACATTTTACAAATCATATTGAAACACTGGAGAGAGGGTACAGAGAGGAGCCACAAAATGATCACAGGGCGAGACAAAATACCTCACAGTGAGAGACTTAGAGAGCTCAATGTGTTCACTTCTCAAAAAGATTCAGAGGTCAGGTGATTTGATTACAATTTAAATGTCTTTAAGGGGAGAAAATGCTGGGTCCTAAAGGGCTGTTTAATGGAATGGAGGAAGAGCCACTGCCAATGACTGCAAAATGAAGCAAAACAAATTTGAATTAGGAATAAATTCCCAAATTTTACAGGTGAGGGTGATTAACCACTGGAACAAACTTCCGAGGGTAGTGGTGGATTCTCTTTCTCTTGAGGTCTTCAGATCAAGGCTGGATGCCTTTCTAGGTGTTCTTTAGGCAAACAGAGGTTATTGGGTAGCTGGGTGAAATGTAATAGCCTGTGATATACAGGAGATCAGATTATCTCAAATATAGATATATAAACGTATGGAAATCATTTCCACTAGATCGCACTGAGACTTGGAACTCATGGAATTTTGAAAAAGGATCAGATAGAAACAGAGATAATGAGAACCTCCAGAGTGACACTAGCTGAACTAATATATAATGTATAGATGAGGAATCTGTTTCAGGGCACAAACCAACAACTGGTTGACAGGATTAGGCAGAAACTTTTGCTAGGGACAGATTTCCCCATAATTGTCCACTACGGGGTTTCCTGCACGTTCCAACCAAGTGTGTAGTGTTGGCTGCTGTCAGACACAGGACTAGCTGAACGACTGGTCTGCTCTGATGTGGCTATTGAGACTCAACAACGTCATGGCAGTTGATGAAAGAAGAAAGAATTGATTTTGCAGACGGGTAAAAGAAGCGGGGCTCAGATCCCAACCTCTTCCCAGGGAGAGGGAGGGAGCAGGGAGCTGAGCAAAAATGGATCCCCTTAGAAATTCTTCACGAACAAGGGATTTACCCCCACAACCTTCCAGAGAAAAAGCAATGTGTTCCTTAGTACTAGGAGCCATGTTTTGGTTGTGAACTACTGTATCACAACAGTCCCCAGCACAACCAAAGAAATACACAAACTCACTGTTTCATAATAGGCACACCCACCCTCACTGGGGCATTCATGTTTAATTAATAGCACACAGAGTTAACAGTGTAAAGTCGTGCTACTTTTGTTAATCAGTCTATTGAGAAATGAAAAGAAAGGCATCTCTTCTTTGATCTGTAGTCACTTCCCCTTAATGCCTCACACTGCTGGGACACTGTCCTCCATCCTTATGAAATCCAGTCACTATTAGGCCCCATTCCCATTACAGCTAGAAATGTGATCTTGTAAGTGGTTTGAGATGGTTGCTGGTTACGTTTGTCATCAGTTAATGAGACCTCAGATACCTCGGCTCAATCACTTTATTGATTAGCAATAAAACGGCAGAATACAGAAAGGTCAGACATTTCCAGTGTAGAGAACAGGCTTTCAGTGACTGTAGTTTACATATTTCTTGTGTTGATAATCAACCAATAATTAATAAATGACTAATAATGGATAGGAATTTTAATTGTGATTATATATTTAATGAATAGCCTTCTCTTAAATTTAGATTTGGTTAACAAGTCAGCTTTGAATGAATTTATTAAACAGTCAAGACAGCACATACAATTACTCACAACTGTAGAAGGCCTTCTCTGTAGTTTCAGACAGTCTGGATCTTGTCTGCCAATGGTCTTACTTAGGATTTCTTGTGGTAATTGTACGCTGGTAGCTCTCTTTAGTTCAACATTTCAACCCTTATCAGTTTCCTCCTTTTGGTGTATACTTCTCCATATCTTAGGCCTTGTTTACACTACAGTGGTAAGTCGACCTAAATTACACAACTCCAATAACATAGCTGGAGTCGATATAGCTTAGGTCGATTTACTGTGGTGTCTACACCGCGCTGCATCGACGGGAGATGCCCTCCCATCAACTTACCTTACACTTCTCATTCCAGTGGAGTACCGGAATTGATGAGAGAGCGATCTGCAGTTGATTTAGTCGGTCTTAACTAGACCGACTAAATCAATGCCCAGTGCATCGACTGCAGCAGCATCGATCCCTGGTAAGTGTATACATGCCCTTACTTCAGTTCCCTCAGACTCTTACTTCAGTTCCCTTTTCCTTGTACTTTTTCAACTGTTTCAAAACCTATTGGTTATTCATTGTTTATGGCCTTTTTTATGCATTACATATCTTGCAAATATGTTGCACTTAGTACATTGCAAAAATATATTGCATAACAAAATATGTCATCGGTTGCTGCACTGTAAAATTCCATTCCTTGCTAGATAGCTTTTTCTTAATTGCAAAATATCATGGGAATCTTGTCCCAAGGCAAGCCATAAAAATCTTTCCTGACCTATCTTATAGTGTCAA
The DNA here is from genome assembly GCF_027887155.1 of Malaclemys terrapin pileata. Taxonomy (NCBI): domain Eukaryota; kingdom Metazoa; phylum Chordata; order Testudines; family Emydidae; genus Malaclemys; species Malaclemys terrapin. Next base: position 5,070,000 of record NC_071508.1, on the reverse strand, counting down.
CACCGGTCTACTCCAATTTGCTTATCCCGACACATATACCCCAATTGTTTACAACCTAGTAGCTCCTTGTTCATTGGCAACCCATTCTTAGCCATATGCCTTTGAAAGTGAGCTGTACCTTTAGCCAACAGCACTATAGCCAGTTAGTACATGGCAGAAAGCTGCTGTGAGGGTAGGGGCAAGGCTGACTTACTCCTGTTCACCTGTCACCTTTAAAATTTCTCTTGCTAAGGGTTTGTCTACACGAGGAATTAAACTGGCATAAAATATACCAGTGTAATTATACCTCTGTAACTCCCCATGTTGACACACTTATTCACAGGAAGTTATGCCACTATAACCGTACTGGCAAAATTATACCAGTACAACTTCCGGCGTAGATAAGTTAAAAAAATACAGTTGCCTCAGTACCAAATACAGAGGTAAAATAACCTCTCTGATCCTACTCGAGATTCCCATTTATCCATCTCAGGACTGCATGAGCTCTTTTGGAGACACCATGGCACTGGGAGCTCATCTTCAGCTGATTATCCACCACAAACCCGAAATCTTTTCCAGAGTCCCACCTTCCCAGGATACAACAAGGAGTCTGGTGGCACCTTAAAGACTAACAGATTTATTTGGGCATAAGCTTTCGTGAGTTAAAAACCTCACTTCTTCGGATGCATCCGAAGAAGTGAGGTTTTTACTCACGAAAGCTTATGCCCAAATAAATCTGTTAGTCTTTAAGGTGCCACCAGACTCCTTGTTGTTTTTGTAGATACAGACTAACACGGCTACCCCCTGATACTCTTCCCAGGATAGAATCCCCCATCCTATAAGTATGGCCTACATGTTTTGTCCTAGATGTAGACGTTTAGCCACATTAAAATGCAGACTGTTTTCTTTTGCCCAGTTTGCAAAGTGATCCAGTTCACGGTGAATCAGTGACCAGTCCTCTTCATTGATTTACCACCCCCCAGATTAGAGTGTCACCTGCAGACTTGATCAGTGATCATTTAGGTTTTTTTCCAGGTCACTGATAAAAATGTTACATAGCAGCAGATCAAGAATGGATCTCTGCAGGACCCCACTAGAAACACACCTGTTCAATGAGGATTCCCTGTTTACAGTTACAGATTGAGACATCTCAGTTCGCCAGGTTTTAATCCGTCTGTAGAGTGCCATGTTAAATACCCGTGTCTTCACAATGTGTGGAGGATGCCATTTTGTTCTACAAAATGGCATCCTCCCTGTGTATTCAGGGGCCGGGTGGAATCGTCCCACTGGCACAGCCAGTCAGGAAGTCATATTCAATGCTCACATGGGGATGCAATCCATGCATTGCATCCATTGATGGCACGCCGCTGCTCAGCTTCCAAAATTCAACTCCACTGCCTTGAAATTCCCATTAACCATCCCCCAAACCCATTGAAAGATCAGTTCCTCTCTTCATCAGCTTTGTCCCCCTCCCATCATCATAAATAAGGCGATACTACCCACCCATCCTCCTTAAGCCTTGTATTTTAGAATACATATGGCTAGAGAAGTGTCTTACCAGAATAAAAAAAATACCACTCCACAGTTTTCTACCATTGCAATTATAGATCTGTTTAATCTGAAGCTACATTTGCTGCATGGGGTTTCTTTTTCAAGTGTAGTTTTGCCAAGTGTTGAACAAGGTTTGATTTGTGATTGAAGCCTTTCCCACATTCCGTACACGCGTGAGTCCTCCCTTCCCGGTGTGTTAACTGATGCTGGGAAAGGGAGAACTTCTGACGAAAACTTTTCTCACACTGGGTGCATTTATAGGGCCGCTCCCCAGTGTGGGTCCTCATGTGTTTATGTAGGGTTTCTTTCCGCCCGAAGCCTTGCCCGCATTCGGTGCATTTAAAAGGTTTAGCTCCCGTGTGGGTTTTACGGTGAGTACAAAGGACGCCTTTCAGTCTGAAGCTTTTGTCACAGTCAGGACACTGATAGGCTCTCTCCCCTGTGTGGATTGTCTGATGTGAAGCAAGGTGCAAGTACTCCCTGAATTTTTTCCCACAGTCAGGGCAGCTGTAGTTTTTCTCCTCTTTGTGGATCCTTTCGTGTCTGCTGAGTGACGATCTGCAGTTAAAGCTCTTTCCACAGTCGGCGCATACATGGGATTTCTCTCCCGTGTGTTTTTTCTGATGCCATCGGAGGTGCGAGTTGTGGTAATAGCTTTTCCCACACTCAGCACAGCTGTAACGTCTCTCTTTGGGACGGACTTTCTGGTGCACTGCTGAGTTGCTACTGAAGCTTTTCTGGTCACTACTTGTACTCGGTTGTGCTCCCCTATTAGTGCTCTGGTGCCCAATGGTGCAGTTCAGTTTCTTGGAAACTTTTTTATGTTGCACAGATATGCTGCCGCTCTCCCCTGTAGGGCTCCCATGCTGCCTTTGTGCAGCTCCCTCACTTCCACAGGCTTCTCCCCACTCAAGACTCTGGGGTCTTTCCAACAACATCCTGTCCAGCTCTGCTCTCACAAGCCCTTCCGTCTCTCTCACCATCCCATCGTTAAACCCTCTAGATACCTCTCCTGAATGGATTCTCTGATGCTGAGTAAGTCTCTCTCTCCGGATAAAGAGCTGGCCACAATCTGGACACTTATGGGGTCTCTCTGACTCGTGGACTGTGTAACAATGAAGAACAAGGCTTGTCTTGAGCCTGAAGCTTTCCCCACATTCATTACATGTATAAGGTTGCTCCTCTGGGTGAACTCTCAGATGAAGCTGAAGGTTTTCTTGTCGAGCGAAGCCTTTGCCACACTCATAACACTTGTAAACACTTTTTTCTGCACCCGTTTGCTGACAGTGCTGAATAAGGAGTGAACTGTTACTGACTCTTTCCCCCAGTTCATTGACAGTATTTGGTGACTCCCCCATATGGGTTACCGGGTGGGCACTGGCATCCTTGGATTTCCTCAAACCTCTTCTCTTGTGAGTGGATTTACTCCTACCTGGAGGGTCTCCCCTCTGCCATCCCACCCTGCCATGACTCTCACTGGCATCTGCCACGGCAGGGCACTGTGGTCTCCCTAACAACATCCTGTGAATCTTCACTCCCACAGCCGCTTCCTGCTGGGGACTCTCCTCGTTTTCACTTGCTGTCCCGGTACCTGTTGGGAGAGAGAATCCAAATGGGATTCACTGCATGTGCTGGGGACGGAGGGGGCAGTAAAGGGATTTATCATTGCTAACAGAACCTGATAGGTAGGAAGTAAATTCCCCCAAATCTTTCCACAGAAGGGAAAAGAGGGGCCAGTTCTGCCTCAAAATCCCATCTGAGCCTTAAGGAAAAGCCTTCTGCCAGGGATCAGGCAGAACGAGTGGAAGCCAGGAGTGAGACCTGCCATGAGGACAGGGCACAACAATGAGTCAGATGAGATGGGACAGAACAGGGGGAGGACTCAGTGGGTTTGCTGGGATCCCAGCTTTTCCCCTCAGGCCCAGATGATTTCTCAGTTGGTGTCACTCATTCCTCACCTGTCGTAGTTCCTCTTGGGATTTCCCTTTCCTCGGAGCCCTGGAGATCTGGGAACCATGGCTTTTCCCCTCGCTCTATCTGGGACAGCACATCTGGTTTAGTGATCGGAAATCCTGCTCGTTGGAAAGAGGTACATACATCACAACATGTCAAGTATTTCTCGATCACTTAACTACAAAGAACAGCAAAGAAAATCTTGGACTGAAGGGGAAAGACACAATCCATATAGGCTTCAGTATCCCCTTTTGGCAAGCAGACTGTCTGGTGGGAAATGGGCTGTGTTCCTTATAGGAGATTTAGGCCATGTCTACACTACGGGGACTATAGCAACTGCTCACCCAACGAGAGGAGAGTCTCATAATTCTCCTGCAGGACATCTCTGTAGAGTTCCTTCTGCTTTTCATCCAAAAGAGTCCATTCATCTTCAGAGAAGAACACGGCCACCTCCTCAAATGTCACTGGCATCTGAAATGACATGGGTCCCCCACTCAGCACCTGTCTGGTCTGGCCACAATCCCACCACTCAGACACAAGCTGAGCAGCAAAGGGCAAAGACATCACAGTCAATGCAGCATTATGGGGAGGGGGGGGGGGGGGTGGAATCCCATTTCCCACTATCCCAGCCTCCTCCACACAGCAAGAGATGCCAGACTCAGCCTGCCCACAAAGCTCCCCATTCCTCCAGAATTCAGCCCCAACTCAGGCCACTGAAACAAGCACCGTTTCACAACTCACCATAAAGCCAAACCTACAGAGTGAGGCCACCATATCCTGGTCTCCTTCATTCCCCTTATCATAAGGAACAAATAAATAAGGTGCAGGAAGATCTAAAGGATTACAAAGATACCGTTAGAGGGACCCACACAGACACACACGCTCCTGGACCTCACGACTCTACTAGGAACATGGATTCACCCAGCCTCCACATGCCATTAGATACACTGTCCCAATGATTTCATACAGGCTGCCTTGGGGACTCCCCTCCCTGCTGTGCTATCCATGCTCCCCAACATCACATGCATCTCCACACACAACTTATTACCTAGTTGCTGTGAATACTGCAGCTTCTCTCTGAGTTCACAGCTCAGTTGTGGTCCTGGGCGGTGGAACCTCCGAGACCTTGAGCTGGACGGGGGCTCCATCCCTTCTCTTCCGATCACACAAACTGAGACCTGGGAAACATAGACGTTGTTAGCTCTGTGTGAGGGACAAAGGTAGCATCTGAGGGGCAGTGACATGTGGCTCTCAGATTCTCTACTAAACAGAGTTATTGAAAGCCAATGGGCCTGCCACACACACGAAAGGGGCTCTGTGTCCCGCCAAATTTCCATCTTCCAGTTTTCACCAATATCAGTTGGGTTCTGCCCTTTGATGACTAGAAGAGATCCCTCAATTTTGTATCTCTTCCTTGTGGCCTTCTGCCCAAACCAAACCTTCTTCCTTCCTGGGCTGCTTTTTTCTTCCTAGTGAACCCTTTCTGCACTCAGGTGATGTTACCTCAATTCTGCCTTTTATTTGACTGATCCTGGCACCTAGGAATATCAGATCACAATTGCACTCCTGCAGGTAGGTGGCTCTTTTTATGCTTTTTAATGAACATTATTATTTATTTGTGTTCCCTTAGAGCTCAGGACTCTTAATCATGGGGCAAGACCCCATTGTATCAGGCACTGAAAAAGAACAGAACAAAAAGACAGTCTTTACCCCAGATAGCTTCCCTTGTAACATAATCCTTCTACATTTCAGGGGCATCACTCAAAGGTTTTACAATTTTCTCATGAATATGAATTTACAGAATTTTATTTAATGGCAACCTTTTTGTTGGAACTTGTACCAGATCCAGATTTAACTGTTCCTTTTTCAAGACCCTTAAGGAATTTGAAATGTACAGTACTACATAAGGCTTTCATTTCAACTATATGCCTTATTCCATTTTCCTTTAGCTGTAGAGAGTTTTCAAGAGGGGGGAGGAGGAAACCCTGAGAAGCAGTCTTTTTGATGTTCTTATGGATGGTAACAACATTCCTTTTCTGGGGGTGAGGGGGGGAGAGAAGAGAAGAAGTTAAATGAAATGGGCTGGAGCTGTTGCTTCTGTTGTTAAAGTCTGATCTCGTTTCTGTGAAGACAAAACAAGACAAATGCACAGAAAAAGGGAGAGGAAAACAGCGAAGATAGAAAATGCAGTTCTGTCTCGCATGCTGACTCGCAAACCCGCTGTTGTAGAAACGGGCAGGGTGTGGGAGGAAAGTACTTGAGGAATTTGCAAACTTTACAATACAAGCATCTCAAAATTGGGAATTTTCAAATCTTATTTGATTAGATGCTACAAACATCACATTTGAACCTTTCCAATGCTAATAAAGATAAGAACTTACAACTCATTGGAGCTGTACCTAAGACAAACTTAAAACTGATGTTGGTCTCAGTCTTCAGATTTTTAGAAACACACTAGCTCTTGTCACATTTTTTGCTCAAAGTCCAGATTGGGAAATATCAAAAAAATCTCCCCCCCCCCCCCCCCCCCAATCCCTACTCCTCTTGCCTTTTTAAAGCTGCACATTTACATAAACGGTGAAAATGTCATGCACAAGTGGTTAAACTTGCTGACTAGCAGAAATTTTAGCCCTTGTGTCATTTTTACCCCTGTATATTTCCTCCTTTTAAAAAGAAGCAGCCAGTGAATGTTCTTTGGAACCAATTTTGCATCCATGAGCCATTTGCTACACCCAAAGGTAGTAAGGTACACCCTACGGCAGGCCTTGCCCACCAACATTTCCCGGCCACTGAGGCAATTTAGCCGCTCCCAGAGGTCTAATTCGAACCACTAGAACTGCGCTGTTTCACATAACAAAATCCACCACCAACACCTTGTTTTGTTTTTCCCAATCACAAAAAATCTTGAGGGTTGCAACAGCCCTTGCGGATGGTTTGAAACTCAATGTACAGCCCTGAATTAAGCTGCCATTCCGCTGAAAAATGTTATCCGAGCAGAAGTTTGCTTTAGCAACTTAACAATTTAAAACACTTTATTTTATCACTTTTGCATTTTGCTTAAAAATGCCTTTACGTTGAAAGTTCAAAGTTACCACCAGTTAGGGAAACTACAAACCTTAAAATACACAAAAGAGAAACAAAGCATTTGTAAAAAGAGATTTAAAAACCAGTAATAACTATCAAACAAAATGATAAAACCCTCTGATTTTTTAAACAAGAACATTAGCAGACAGCTTTGCATGCTCAGCCCAAACAAGCTCAAAACACACCTGGATAACAATTGGTAGTTTGCCAGAGTATGTACGTTAACCTTAACCAATTTTGGTCCATTGATGTCTGATCCCAGACTCCTGTTGTTTACCAGACACGATCATAACACAATCCTAGAGTTATAAGATTTACAAATCTCATTCAATTAGATGCTAGCAAAATCATAGTTAAACCTTTCAAAGGTTAACAAAGCGAAGAATTTACAACTCACTTCATTTGTAGCTAAAACAAACTTAAAACTGTCTGGGTGGAAAAACTTTCCGCACTGATTTCTGATCCCACATTCCTCTTGTTTACCAGACATGATCTTGACACACTCTTTGACCTAGACCAGCAGGCCTGTTTGTTGGGAGTAACCCAATCTGTTTGTCTCCCTTTTGAACCGTTTCCCATTAGCATTTGTTATAGGTGCCTGGAACATTTTATAACATTTTGGCCATTTTTCCACAGTCGGGGTAGGCCTGTCCGGCCCCAGTTATTACAACAGGTGTACATATCATGTCGTATTTATTACCACAGTGCCTCGGAGGTTTACTCATGGACCACAACCCCATTCTGCTAGGCACAGCTGTGTGAAATGCAAGTTTGGATGTAAATATCATGAGGCAGAATGGCAACTAAAAGGAAATAAGCATGTACAGCTTTCTCTCTTTCAGGGTCCAGCCATGGACTCTCGCGGTTCTCTTACCGCTTCCGAGTCTCTGAGTTGATGGACTTTCTTCTTCGTGGTTTCTAGAGACTGGAGAACAGAGATTCTAGTAGGGTAAAAATCTTCTGTAACTCAGAAAACACCTGTTAAACAATGGACCCACTGCTTGTCAACTACAGTTGGTTTTCAACCAATTGCACCAAAGAAATTATTTCTTCACAGGCTTTTATAGGAAGCTTTGAGCTTAAAGCTGTTGCGTGTCTGAATTAATGACTCAAGATTGTCAAAATAACAGGCTCAATTGGAATTACTTAATCTCAGATTGTTAATCAGAGATTAGTACAGCACTATACAGAAAGAAATAGCTACATTTCCCCTTTCTTGTCAGTCTAATTGCTGAACGTGTGTCTGTCCTGCATCTGGAAGGGAAGTGCAGTCTTCATTCTCCCAATTAAGTTTCCATATCAATTTGATTAGACAGGGTTTCAGACAAAAGAAACCTCGTTGCCAAGAATATTCTGCCAGAGACATATGTTGTGATGTCATTTCTATATAGTCTCAGTTTACCTGATTTATGTGTGAAGACACGGTTTATTTACAGCTGAGAGGACTAACAATTCTTTAAGATGATCTCTCCCAGTGTATCCTTCTTACCCCACTATCATTCTTCCCTGTTGATTCCCCAACAGGAAATATCTGCTCTAACAATCATCCCTTGCTGGCAGCCACTCTGACAATTTTTCCTAAAATACTTAATTAACTTTAGGAAAATTAAATAAATTTGATGCGGTGGCTAGGGAGGATGGGGAGTGGGTGAGGGGCCAGGGGAAGCAGCAGGGACCAGTGGCAATGGGTGGGGATGAGCCCGGTGCCCAAAGCCCTGTGGCTGGGGACCGGAGCCTGCTGCCAAGCGGCTAGGGACCAGGGCCGGAGGATGCAGCAGGGTCCAGGGGTGATAGCAGGGGATGATCACAGGGCCAGAGCCCAAAGCCCCATGGCTGGATTCTGGGGTTCCACAGCCAGAGGATGGAGCCTGCTGTCGTGCGGCCAGAGCTTGGGGATAGAGGAGGCAGTAGGGGCCGGGGTGATGGGCAGGGGGTGGTGAGCCTGCTGATGGAGCCCAAAGTCCCATGGCTAGACCCCAAGGCCCCACAGCTGGAGCCCAGGGAACAGAGCCTGCCGCTGCATGGCCAGAGGCCGGGGATGGAGGACACAGTGACAATCGTGGGGGTGAGCCTGGGGCCAGAGCCCAAAACCCCACAGCCAGATCTTGGAGCTCCGCGGCCAGAGCCTGAGGCCGGCAGCAGGAACGGAGCCCGCCGCCACGCAGCCAGAGCCCAGGGTTAGAAGAGGCAGTGGGGGACTAGGGGCGACAGGCAGGGGGAGGGAGGTGATCTCAGGGCTGGCACTGGTTGCTGTGGGGCTGGGGCTAGATCCTGAAGCCCCACAGCCAGAGCCTGGGGGATGGATCCCGCTGCCACGTGACCCAAGCCCAGGGCCAGAGGAGACAGTGGGGACCAGGGACGATGGGGGAGTGGTGAGCCCAGGACCAGTTGACAGAGCCTGTGTAGATCAATCTCTGATAATTTTCATATGACTTTACATTGTGCCTCTTCATATAACCTTGTGGTGGGTCTACCTACGTGTGACCTCTGTTTTCATGGAACTTTGTATCAAAGCCTCATTTAGAAACTTTGCATTGCCCTTGGTATAATATTATAGCCCCTAAGGATAGAATAAGATAGAAGAAACATTTCTTTTTGCTAGCAGTAGAACAAGAGCTCTTCCCCGCCCCCCCACTCTTAATCAATTGCCCTGTTGAATGAATGAGGTGTGGATGAGCAAGGCATGGAAGGCAGACAGCCTCAATTGTTGGAGAGGGGCTGGGAGCCAGACCCAAGGACAATAAAACGTGTCAAGTGGGCTCATTAAAGACAAGCAGACATACTGACAGCCTCGGGGGTTAGAAGCAAGCACCTTCTTTTGGAAACACCCTCTTTGCAGCATTGGGACAACACTCAAAAGAAAGCAGCACAAAGGACCAATGGACACAGACACAGAGTTTGAATCTGGTCTAGATTTGCATAAGAGAAAAGCTGCTATAAAAGTGAGGTGTCTTGCAGAGGACCCCAGGTCTCGTCTTGTCAACATGGGAGCATCGATCCGGATCGGCAGAAGCCCGGCTCCACCCCCTCCTCCATCTAACTCACCTGGCCAGTGAAGTTAAGGGGAGCAACTAATTGGTAACAACAAGACGGAATGGGTTTGTGTGTGTGTGTGTGTGTGTGTGTGTGAGCGTAAGTGTAATATATTATATGCATATAATACAGTGTTAATGAATACATGTATTACTAATAAATGTGGCATTTTGCCTTATTCCCCCTGAAAAGATCCTGTGCAGTACTTTAAGTACAACACCTGCCACCACACAGCTGGAGCCCAAAGCCCCACGTTTGGAGCCGGCCGCCTGTCACTGCAGGGTTGAAGTTGGCCGCTCGAGCCCCACCACCCCTAGGAAGGTGGGGAACTCACACCAGTTGCCTGCTCCTCTGGCATTTCTGGCTCCAGAAGGGGGCAGGGTCCAACCCCTGCTGGGGGGTCCTTGGGGGGGGGTCACTGCTTCGCTCCCCGACCCCAATCACTGCCCAGGAGGCTGTCACCCCAAGAAAAGACCCTGGTGGCCCCATTTGAGGAACATCGGTGAAGCTAAGGTCATTTGAGGAGGTGGGGCAGCCATGCTGGCAGAAAACCACCTCCTGTTGGTGTACGCGGTGTCTCCACTCACAGGCTCTGGGGGCAAAGCTACACTGGCCAATGCTCTGTGGTGGAGACAATCGCAGTGTTTCAGTTATTAGGGCAGCCTGGTCAGCAGCAGAAATACAAATTAGTGGTGTGAGGTTAATGTTCCTTATGGCTTCAATGGATCAACTTCTTCCTTCCCTTTCTCATGTTACGGCTGGATATCGTTATCCGGGCTTTTTAAGAAAGCGTAACTTGAATTTAGGAGAACTGAATCGGAGCTTTTCATTTTTCGTGCTGTGACGGTTTTACAGATTATAATGATTGCGCGGAACATCAAATATTGTACCTGTCGAACTATTTGGGTTGGGGGTGAGATTTCTTACCAATATAGTGATCTCGTCATAGGGGTACAGTCATAGCGGGACAGAGAGGCCATATATCAGTGCAGCTTCTCTCCCTTTCCTATATAAGCACCTTTGGAACAAAATAATTATAGCCACCTGCGGGGCTGGCGCTGTATGCTTTAAATACCAGGGCCGGCTCCAGGCACCAGCCCACCAAGCATGTGCTTGGGGTGGCGCCTGGAGGCGGGGCGGCGCGGTGGGGTGCTCCGGCCCGAGAGTGGGGCCGCGACTGGGCTCGCTGCCCTCCCTGCGGCGCTCTTGCCGGGCTCTCCGCCCTGCTCCCAGCGCTTCGGCCCACTCGGGGATTGCGGGCCTGCGGCCAGGCTCAGCACCTTCCCCTGCCGCGCGGGGGGTGGCTTTTTTGCCTAGGGCGGCAAAAAAGCCAGAGCCGGCCCTGTTAAATACACCGGTATTGTTAAAGCAAGACACCTTGTGTGTGTGCACAAGGCCTTTGGGGATTACCAAGGCTTTTTTAAAAGTGTTGTATCTCAGGACAGTTGCTGGCTGGGTTGCAGGGGCCCCTCCTGGGCACTGGCTGCACAGAGCTCCCCTCTTTGCACCCCAGACACTGGCTGGGTGGAGAGGACCCTGCAAGGCTCAGTTACACACACCCACACACCCGCTCTCCCCGGGAGCGGGGCTGGGTGGAAAGGACCCTGCAAGGCTCAGTTACACACACACACACACCCCTCTCCCCGGGAGCGGGGCTGGGTGGAAAGGACCCTGCAAGGCTCAGTTACACACACACACACACACCCCTCTCCCCGGGAGCGGGGCTGGGTGGAAAGGACCCTGCAAGGCTCAGTTACATACACACACACACCCCTCTCCCCGGGAGCGGGGCTGGGTGGAAAGGACCCTGCAAGGCTCAGTTACACACACGCACACACACACACACCCCCTCTCCCCGGGAGCGGGACTTGGTGGAAAGGACCCTGCAAGGCTCAGTTACACACACGCACGCACACACACACACACACACACCCACCCTCTCCCCGGCAGCGGGGCTGGGCGAACCCAGCTGGGCTCAGGCTCCGATCCCTTGCCGCGGGCACCACTCGCTCCCGCCGCGGCAGGGGCCGCTTTCCCCTCCCTGCCCGCTCCGCCCCCGGGCCCCGGACTCACCGCCGCTGCCGCCCACACGGGGGACAAGGCCGCGAGCTCCCGGGGCTGTTCCCGGCAGGGATCGGGGGGTCTCGCCCGCAGCGCGGCCCGGGCGCCGGGAGTTTTCCCCACGAGGAAACAGGCGCCGCGGAGACCAGGAAGTTCCACCCCCGTTAACTCCCCCCAGCCCATGGCCCGGGCCCCCCGCCCGCGGGGATCGCCCGGGGGTGATTAGGGGCGGGGCTTAGTCAGGGGCCGCAGGTTTGGATCGTTTTCGGTGGTGCCCAGAACGGGTCCAAGTCCCGCCCCCAGCCCCTAGCCTGTTGGTGCATATAACAAAATGCATGGGGTGGGGCTGAGGGGTGTGGGAGGGGCTCAGGGCTGGGGATTAAGGTGTGGGGGGGGGTGAGGGCTCTGGCTGGGGGTGAGGGATTTGGGGTGTCGGAGAGGATAGGGCAGAGGGTTGGGGCATGGGGGGATAAGGGCTCTGGCTGGGGGTGAGGGATTTGGGGTGTCGGAGAGGATAGAGCAGAGGGTTGGGGCGTGGGGGGATAAGGGCTCTGGCTGGGGATTAGGGGTTTGGGGTGTGGGAGGGGCTCAGGGCTAAAGCAGAGGATTGGGGTGCAGGGGTGAGGGCTGCAGGGTGGGGCTGGGGATGAGGGGTTTGGGGTGCAGGAGGGAAGCTCAGGGCTGGGGCAGAGGCAGGGCCGGTTCCAGCATTTTTGCTGCCCCAAGTGGCAGGGCCGGGGGCGGGAAGCCGCGATTGGCACTTTTACCGCCGCTGCTTCATTCTTCGGTGGTAATTCGGCGGCAGTTCCTGCCCTCCACAGGGGACTGAGGGACGTGCCGCCCCTTTCCCTTGGCCTCCCTTGCTGCGCTGGTGCCTGGAGCCAGCCCTGGGCAGAGGGTTGGGGCGGGGGGTGAGGGCTCTGGGGTAGGGCTGGAGATGAGGAGTTTGGGGTGCAGGCAGGCAGCCCCAGGGCTGGGACCAGAGAGGACTCCACAGTCCCCCCAGCCCTCTCCTCCCAAAGCAGCGAGCTCCAGGGGAGGGCCCCCATCTCCCCCCGGCAGTACAGTCACTCGACACTGTCACTACACATGCTCCTATGGGCTGGACACCTCTGGTCCAGGAAGCCCCCTCGCCTCACCTCCCCTGTGGTGGGTGCCAGGGGGAAGGGGCTGCCATCACGTGTGTGCCGCCACCTCATCCTGCTGCCGGTGCCGCTCCCTTTGTAGCCGGCGGCAAGGGAGCGGAGCAGCAGGGCAGCCACCCGCTGCCCAGGACACAGGCAGGGACGCTCCGGGGCAGTGCATGGGGGCAGCAGGCGGGGCCGGAGGAGAGACCCAACCCCAAACATTGGTGGAGCCGGTCCCCCAGGACTTGAATTTGCTGGAGCACGGACACCACAGGCCCATATAACTCGCCGCTCATGGGTTTATTTGACCACCTCTGTGGTTGTTTCTTCTAATTCACCAGAGATACTGTAATAGGTAAGCCAGAGAAATCACAGTATTTATTAGTTCACTGCAACTACCAACTCCGATACACACACAGGCAAGACAGGTTTCCTCTGACCTTGAACTAAGGTGACAGGTCACGTGTTCCAGAGGACGAGCGTTGCCACCTGTCTGGGTTTTACCTGGGCCGTCCGGTTTTTGGTTTCTGTGTCCAGGTGCTGTTTAGGGTTGCCAGGTGGCAGCTTTTTGACTGGAAAGTCTGGTCAAAATGGGGACGTGGCAGTGTCTGGTCAGTACAAAGTCCGATGACCCCGAGGCGGGGTCAAGTGCCGGGTCATTAACCCGTGCCAGCCCAGGTCACCTCCTACCTGCAGGCAGGCTCCTTGTCAGGCTGCAGGAGCTGCCAGCCCAGCCCAGAGCAGAGGGAGCCCAGCTGGTGTGGAGAGGGGAGGCAAGCAAGGGGGGGGAAGAGGAGCAACAGGGGTGGGGCCTTAGGGGGAAGAGACAGACAAGGGAGCAGGGCCTGAGTGAAGAGGGAGAGAAGAGGTGGAGCCTGGTGGAAGAGGTGAAGAAGGGGTGGAGCTTTGGGGGAAGAGGTGGGGCAGGGGCAGGGCTTCAGGGGTCGAGTTAGCAGTAATTAGAAAGGTGGCAACCCTACAGAAAACACTCTGATACTTCCAGAAACTGGGGGGACAACATGAGTGTGAGATCCCACCACGATGCCCACCCTGCCCCTACTGGTGTGACCTCTACTCATGGTGAGTGCAAAGTCACGCCGCATGGGGGACACTATTTTTAAGAATGCCCTGTCCCCACTGGCGTGCCATTTTTTAAGAGTCAGAGGGGGCAGAACATTGTCCTTCATCCAAAACCAGACAAAACCATGTCTGGTTTTGTCCCAGTACTGAAAAGAGGACAAACTTCTCAAAAAGTGGACCATCCAGTTTTATACGGGACGAGTGGCCTCCCCACCCTTAACCCTGCCCTTCCCAACTAGGACAACACACATTATGAAAACAAGACAACTTAACACTAAGATAAAGATGCACCAGCTGTTGGTGGAGGTGCTATCTGCACAGATCATTACAACATTCCCCACTTCCGTTTAATAAGAGTTTGAAAACAGCAACCAAAATATTACTGCTGAAACTCCTAGGAATCCAGGTAGTTTGCCATCCACGTGGGTTTCTGGGTTGGTCTTCCCTCTGAAGCCTTGTATTTAGTCATGGACACATCAATTTTGGTTTTGTTTTAACAACAGTGGTAGGGACTTGGCACGTTTGGCATTCACTTTGTATTCCCTGGTTTTCAGAGGTTTAGGTTTAGCCACTTTTCAGTCTGGAAGGGCATGAGGCAACTCGGCATACATTAATGATTTTGGGAGTCATTTAAATAAGGGATAGACACTATACATCTCTACTTAGTGCCCCAGTTCCAGGAGTCATGTGATTACAGCAGAATCTCAGCTTTGATTAAAAGAAAACTCTCATCTGTTATTTTTACAGAGGCCAAAAAGTGTGCTTATTCACCTAGAAAGGAGAGAAATTCCTGGTCTCCATAGGACATTCCTCAAATAAGGAGACAAGGTGCTTGCCCCCAAAGAGTTTACAGTCTACATCATGGGTAGGCAATCTATGACACACGTGCCAAAGGTGGCACGCGAGCTGATTTTCAGTGGCACTCACACTGCCCAGGTCCTGGCCACTGGTGCGGGGGGCTCTGCATTTTAATCTAATTTTAAATGAAGCTTCTTAAACATTTTAAAAACCTTATTTACTTTACATACAATAGTTTAGTTATATATTATAGACTTATAGAAAGAGACCTTCTAAAAACATTAAAACGTATTACTGGCACACAAAACCTGCTGACCCCTGGTCTACATATGGGATTTGGTTTGCACTTTGCAGTGCAGAGCTGGAAGATATCGTGTGTAGGAAGCTAGAATCCCTGAGGAAGTTGCTGTGTCTTGAGGCGAGTGCATTGTTTCCATATCCAGCCATTTTATCCCTTCTTGCAATATTTGGTGCTTTTCTTAAAGCCTTGCTCATGGAGTTAGGTGATCATGTGAGAATCTCTGCTTTAATTTTTAAAAAAGTGTTTACAAACCTTCTGTAAAGGTTGTTCTTTGAGATGTGTTGCACACGTCCATTCCTTCTAGGTGTGTGTGCACCCCAGGCACAGTTGCTGAAAATTTTCTCTTCAGCAGTACCTGTCATTAAGGCACCCAACCATCCCCTCACCTCCTCCGTTCCTTCTTTCCAGAAAACTACAATGTAGAGGGCAGGAGGGTGGATCATGGAATAGACACATGCAACACACCTCGAAGAACAACAGTGTTCCCAGATTTACCCATTACTTTGGGGTATGCTCATTTATTAGGGTTACTCTTTGGGGGGGAGGGGTTCTGTAATTCTATCAATGTACTGCTTGTGTCACTTGTGTTCTTATATGGAGCTCTACTTCTCCCTTCTGCAAGTCCCCTCCCAATGGAGCTATCCTGCAGGACCGAAGTTCCCCAGGGCTGGGTTCCTCCAGCCCCAGAATCAGATGAACACACACATTAACAGAGCGTATCTGAGTGGACCAGGTCAATCAGCACTCTCAAGCGTACCCCTTATATGTCCCTGGACTCAGCAGGCTGGGACGAGCAGCACTTCCAAGCTGCCACCCTCATATGCCACGACCATGGCACCAGAACAGAGCACGCCTGAGTAGGCAGGGTGAAGCAGCATTTCCAAGTTGCCGCACTCCTATGCCACAGGTTCAGCATGTCCCTATCCCCACTTTCCCGTTACAATTGTTCTGGTAGTAACCCACTTGATGAGAAAACCCCACAGGATTTTTGGGCGCTGCAGGGATCTTTAGCTTAGGTAAGAGGAGCGTTGCTGCAGAGCAAATGGGGAAGCCAAAAACACAAAAGAGAGAGAGAGAGAGAGGGAGGGAAGCAACCAGCTTAACCATAAAAGTTATTTATTGCCAGGTAATAACCATTCAAGGAAAACCAAACAAACAATACAGCCAAATACAAGTGTTGGGATATATATATGTACACACACACACACACACACACACATTGTGATTCATATACCATGTAATATGTTATAGGTCATTGAGGCCTGGTATGAATGACGCGTCCTTGACATGAATACGTGCGTTGAAAGTTGGCAACTGAAGCAAGAACTTAAGGTCAAGGACTATTAGAACTATTTGTGAAAAAAACAATCTTATGTTCTGAGAAAAATACAGAAAATCATCAGAAAAGGAAACAACACCAGCTGGACTGATATAAAATTGTATAAGAATTGGAGGAAATGACACGCCTTGGATCATGGTGGCCTGCCCAGGATTGTCTCTTTGGAATTGTGTGGGTAGAAGGCCTAGTAAACAAAGGCAAAGAACCGATGCAACAGAATGCACTATAAATGGTTGCCTATGCTTTCTGTAAATCGGAATCGTTTATTGATCCAGAGCCCTGGATGGATATAGATGTGGTTTTTGCTGGCTCCCAGCATCTTATGATCTTCTCCTGATGGAAAGAACCTCAACTGACCATTGGGACTATTCTGACCTTTGGACTCTGGTATAGTATGTTTGGGGTATGAATGTGGAGTGAGAAAAGTTTGTTTTGTAATCAATAAAGAGCATTTAGAGTATTATATACCAACACTGCATCCAGTGTCTACTTGCTCCTCATCCCGTAGGGAGACCTCTATTGCGGGTCTAACACAAGGTCATCCACCTAAGAACTAAGAATGCTGGCCTTGGCTGCAGAATGGGTGACTGTATCCTAGAAAGCAGTGACTCTAAAAAGGATTTAGGGGTCACAGTTCACAGACATCTGAACATGAGCTCCCCGTGTGATCCTGTGGCGAAAAGGGCTAATGTGATGTTTGGATGTGTAATCAGAGGAGTAATAAGTAGGGCGAGAGTGATTTTACTCCTGTGTATCACATTGGTGAGACTAAGTATCAGAGGGGTAGCCGTGTTAAGAAGTGAGGTTCTTACCCATGAAAGCTTATGCTCCCAATACTTCTGTTAGTCTCAAAGGTGCCACAGGACCCTCTGTTGCTTTTTATTGGTGAGACTGATACTATAATACTGTGTACAGTTCTTGTAGTCACATTTTACAAATCATATTGAAACACTGGAGAGAGGGTACAGAGAGGAGCCACAAAATGATCACAGGACTAGACAAAATACCTCACAGTGAGAGACTTAGAGAGCTCAATGTGTTCACTTCTCAAAAAGATTCAGAGGTCAGGTGATTTGATTACAATTTAAATGTCTTTAAGGGGAGAAAATGCTGGGTCCTAAAGGGCTGTTTAATGGAATGGAGGAAGAGCCACTGCCAATAACTGCAAAATGAAGCAAAACAAATTTGAATTAGGAATAAATTCCCAAGTTTTAAAGGTGAGGGTGATTAACCACTGGAACAAACTTCCGAGGGAAGTGGTGGATTCTCTTTCTCTTGAGGTCTTCAGATCAAGGCTGGATGCCTTTCTAGGTGTTCTTTAGGCAAACAGAGGTTATTGGGTAGCTGGGTGAAATGTAATAGCCTGTGATATACAGGAGATCAGATTATCTCATATAGAGATATAAACGTATGGAAATCATTTCCACTAGATCGCACTGAGACTTGGAACTCATGGAATTTTGAGAAAGGATCAGATAGAAACAGAGATAATGAGAACCTCCAGAGTGACACTAGCTGAACTAATATATAATGTATAGATGAGGAATCTGTTTCAGGGCACAAACCAACAACTGGTTGACAGGATTAGGCAGAAACTTTTGCTAGGGACAGATTTCCCCATAATTGTCCACTACGGGGTTTCCTGCACGTTCCAACCAAGTGTGTAGTGTTGGCTGCTGTCAGACACAGGACTAGCTGAACGACTGGTCTGCTCTGATGGGGCTATTGGGACTGAACAACATCATGGCAGTTGATGAAAGAAGAAAGAATTGATTTTGCAGACGGGTAAAAGAAGCGGGGCTCAGATCCCAGCTCTTCCCAGGGAGAGGGAGGGAGCAGGCAGCTGAGCAAAAATGGATCCCCTTAGAAATTCTTCACGAACAAGGGATTTACCCCCACAACCTTCCAGAGAAAAAGCAATGTGTTCCTTAGTACTAGGAGCCATGGGGGTGTTTTGGTTGTGAACTACCGTGTCACAACAGTCCCCAGCACAACCAAAGAAATACACAAACTCACTGTTTCATAATAGGCACACCCACCCTCACTGGGGCATTCATGTTTAATTAATAGCACACAGAGTTAACAGTGTAAAGTCGTGCTACTTTTGTTAATCAGTCTATTGAGAAATGAAAAGAAAGGCATCTCTTCTTTGATCTGTAGTCACTTCCCCTTAATGCCTCACACTGCTGGGACACTGTCCTCCATCCTTATGAAATCCAGTCACTATTAGGCCCCATTCCCATTACAGCTAGAAATGTGATCTTGTAAGTGGTTTGAGATGGTTGCTGGTTAAGTTTGTCATCAGTTAATGAGACCTCAGATACCTCGGCTCAATCACTTTATTGATTAGCAATAAAACGGCAGAATACAGAAAGGTCAGACATTTCCAGTGTAGAGAACAGGCTTTCAGTGACTGTAGTTTACATATTTCTTGTGTTGATAATCAACCAATAATTAATAAATGACTAATAATGGATAGGAATTTTAATTGTGATTATATATTTAATGAATAGCCTTCTCTTAAATTTAGATTTGGTTAACAAGTCAGCTTTGAATGAATTTATTAAACAGTCAAGACAGCACATACAATTACTCACAACTGTAGAAGGCCTTCTCTGTAGTTTCAGACAGTCTGGATCCTGTCTGCCAATGGTCTTACTTTCTTATGATTTCTTGTTGTAGTTATACCCTGGTAACTCCTCTTAGTTCAACATTCCAACCCTTATTTATTGCCTCCTCCTAGTGCATACTTTTGCATATCTTAGAGCTTGTCTCCACTTACCAGGGGATCAACGTGCATGATCGATCCTCCGGGGGTCAATTTAGCGGGTCTAGTGAAGACCCGCTAAATTGACCCCTGATTGCTCTCTCGTCGACTCTGGTACTTCAGTGGAACAAGAAGTATAAGATAAGTCGATGGGAGAGTTTCTCCCGTTAACACAGCGCGGTGTAGACACAATAAGTTCACCGAAGGTACGTCACCTGCATAACTTAGGTTGACTTAGCCCCGTCGTGTAGACCTGCCCTTAAGGCTCTTTCCTCAGTTCCCTCTTCCTTGTAATTTTCCAAGTGTTTCAACACCAAGTAGTTAATCATGGTTTATGGCCTTTTTTGGACATTTTTATTTATTACATATCTTGCAAATATGTTGCGGTTAGTACATTGCAAAAATATATCTTATATAAAATATGTCATCAGTTACTGCATTGTAAAATTCCATTCCTTGCTAGATAGCTTTGTTAACTGCAAAGCATCATGGGACTCTTGTCCCAAGGCAAGCCGTAAAATCTTTTCTGACCTAAGTGTCAATACCTCTGTCTGTTCCAATTTGTTTATACCGTCACATATACTCCAGTTGTTTTCAACCTAGTTACTTCCTTGGTTTGTTCATACCACTCATCTCCCTTACACAGCAAAACATTTAGGACTTGCAATTAATGGTTAAAACATCTGCAAACAGATCAGTCTCAGTACCTCTCCATTCCTTATT
Organism: Malaclemys terrapin pileata; assembly: GCF_027887155.1. Classification (NCBI taxonomy): domain Eukaryota; kingdom Metazoa; phylum Chordata; order Testudines; family Emydidae; genus Malaclemys; species Malaclemys terrapin. The sequence continues at coordinate 5,050,204 of NC_071508.1, read as the reverse complement.
TCACCAGCAAGCATAGCAATCGGTCACACATATCCTTTATACATTTTGCATACCTGCAAAGCCTTAGGGGACTTTGTCTCATAAGCTAACCAATCACACTCAGGCTTAACTGGCTGTAAGTTTAACAGGGCATTTTCTGTTTTCCATTCATCCCCCAGCACTCTGCCCAACTGTGTGTTTTAGGAGTAAATTGTGAAACCTTTCAGGCAGCTATTCCATACAGGATAAGTAGCAGGTCCCTGCACCAAGGATTATGAGTACTTTTTCCAGACACCTTCAATGGACTATGGGATGCACAGCTCAGGGAGGGAGTAGCACTTGCATTACCAGTTACACTGGCCCAGTTGGGGTACTTGCCTTACAGGAGAAAAATCACGGTGTGCCTACCCACTTGGAATAGACTGAACTGCTAGGGATGGAAGATCCAGGTGAAGATGCACTCGTTGGCATCCCATTATTAACCATATGCCTTTGAAAGTGAGCTGTATCTTTAGCCAATAGTGCTATAGCCAGTTAGTGCATGATAGAAAGCTGTTGTTGCATAAAATATACCAGTGTAATTATGCCTCTGTAACTCTCCAGGTTGACACACTTATTCACAGGAAGTTATGCCATTATAACCGTACTTGCAAAATTATACCAGTAAAACTTCCAGAGTAGATAAACCCTGAGAAATGTTTAACAAAAATACAGTTGCCTCAGTACCAAATACAGAGGTAAAATAACCTTTCTACTCCTACTCGAGATTCCTGTTTATGCATCTCAGGATTGCATGAGCTTTTTTGGAGACAGCATTGCACTGGGAGCTCATATTCAGCTGATTATCCACCACACCCCAAATTTTTTTTTCAGAGTCCCACGTTCCCAGGATAGAATCCCCCATCCTTTAAGTATAGCCTATATTCATACATATATTTACGTTTAGCCACATTAAAATGCGTATTGTTTTCTTTTGCCCAGCTTGCAAAGTGATCCAGTTCACTGTGAATCCGTGACCTGTCCTCCTCATTATTTACCACTCCCCCAATTTATGTGTCATCTGCAAATTTTATCAGTGATCATTTTCTGGTTTTTTTCCGGGTCACTGATAAAAATGTTACATAGCAGCAGATCAAGAATGGATCTCTGCAGGACCCCACTAGAAACACACCTGCTCAATGAGGATTCCCTGTTTACAGTTACAGATTGAGACATCTCAGTTCACCAGGTTTTAATCCATTTGTAGAGTGCCATGTTAAATACCCGTGTCTTCGCAAGGTGCGGAGGATGCCATTTTGTTCTGTAGTGTGTTCAGGGGCTGGATGGAATCGTCCCACTGGCACAGCCAGTCAGGAAGTCATATTCAGGGCTCACATGAGAATGCAATCCATGCATTGCATCCATAGATGGCATGCCGCTGCTCAACTTGCAAAATTAAACTCCACTCCCTTGAAATTCCCACTAACCATCCCCAAAACCCATTGACAGATCAGTTCCTCTCTTCATCAGCTTTGTCCCCCTCCGACATCTCACTCCCATGATCATAAATAAGGCGATACTACCAACCCATCCTCCTTAAACCTTGTATTTTAGAATAAGTATGAGTGGAGACGTGTCTCACCAGAATCAAAAAAGTACCAGCCCATTATTTTCTATCATTACAATTGTAGATCTATTTAATCTGAAGTTACATTTGCTGGATGGGGTTTCTTTTTTAAGTGGACATTTGCCAAGTGTTTAAGGAGATTTGATCGGTCATTGAAGCTTTTCCCACAGTCAGTACATTTGTGAGGTCTATCTCCCCGATGCACAGACTGATGCGCGGTAAGGTGGGACTTCTGAAGAAAGATTTTCCCACATTCAGTACATTTGTGAGGCCTCTCTCCCTGGTGTATTAACTGATGTTGGGAAAGGGCGAACTTCTGACGAAAGCTTTTATCACACTGCACACATTTATAGGGCCGCTCTCCGGTGTGGATCCTCATGTGTTTAGTCAGGGTTGATTTCCGCCCAAAGCCTTGCCCGCATTCGGTGCATTTGTAAGGTTTAGCCCCTGTGTGGGTTCTACAGTGACTGGTAAAGTGTCCTCGCAGCCTGAAGGTTTTGTCGCAGTCGGGACACTGATAGGGTCTCTCTTCCCTGTGGATTCTCTGATGCATAGTAAGGTATGAGTACTCGCTGAAGTTTTTCCCACAGTCAGTACAGCTATAGTTTTTCTCCTCTTTGTGGGTCCTTTCATGTCTGCTGAGTATTGACCTGTACACAAAGCTCTTTCCACAGTCTGCACATACATAGGGTCTCTCTCCGGTATGGTTTTTCTGATGCCTTCGAAGGTGAGCATGCTGGTGGTAGCTTTTCCCACATTCAGCACAGCTGTAACGTTTCTCTTCCAGGTGGGTTTTCTGATGCACAGAAAGAGCTGAGTTGCTACTGAAGCTTTTCTCATTGTCACCATTTGTGCTTGTTTGTGCTCCGGTGTTGGTGCCCTGGTGGGCAATGGTGCTTTTCAATTTCTTGGAATCTCTCTCGCGTTGATTAGATATACTGCCTCTTTTGCCTGCAGGGCGTCTCTGCTGCCTTCGTGCCATGCCCTGACTTCCACAACCTCCTACCTGCTCAGGACCCCAGGGTCTCCCCGATGATGTCCTCTGTGGTTCTTCTGCAGGCCCTTCCCGCTGGAGATTCTTAGCTTCATCTTCACTCATGATCCCATCATTAAATCCTCTAGGTTCCTCTTCTTTGTGGATTCTCTGATGTTGAACAAGTCTCTCTCTTAGGACAAATTGCTGGCCACAGTATGGACACTTATAGGGTCTCTCCACCCTGTGGACTATGTAACGATGATATACAAGGATTGTCTTCGCTCTGAATCTTTTCCCACACTCAGTACATTTATAAGATTGTTCCATTCTGTGACTCATGGTGTGATCTTTGAGCACTGAACTCCGACTGAAGCTTTTCCCGCATTCTTTACATTTATAAGGTCTCTCTCCTTTGTGAGTTCTCAGATGTATCTGAAGGTATTTTTCTTGGGTGAAGCTTTTCCTACACTCACTACACTTGTAAGCACTCTTTTCTGCACCAGTTTGATGATGCTTAATCAGGAGAGAGCAGTCATTGAAAATTTCCCCAAGTTCAGTGTCTGTATTTGGTCTCTTCCCCATGCAGTCTGTATGCTGTGTGCTGGTGTCTTTGGATTTCCTTAAGCCTGTTTTGCTGCAAGTGGATTTACTTTGTCTCGAGTCTGGAGGGTCTCTGTGCTGCTGTCTCACCTTGCCCCTATTCTCACTGGCATCTCCCCACTCAGGGCACTGGGGTTTCCCCGACAACATCATGTCTGGCTTTGCTCTCGCAGACCCTTTCTTCTGGGGATTCTTGTCCCTGTTCTCACTCACAATCCCATCGTTGAACCCTCTAGATGCCTCTTTGTTGTGGATTCTCTGATGCTGAATAAATCTCTCTCTCAGAATAAAGAGCTGGCTGCAGTCTGGACACTTATGGGGTCTCTCTGACTTATGGACTGTGTAACGGTGAAGAACAAGGCTTGTCTTGTGTCTGAATCTTTTCTTGCATTTGTTACATTTATAGGGTCTCTCCCTTCTGTGAATTTTCAGATGTATCTGAAGGTATTCTTGTCGAGTGAAGCTTTTGCCACACTCACTACACTGGACGGCACTCTTTTCTGCACTAGTTTGCTGATAATGTTGAATAAGAAGAGAGCTGTTACTGACTCTTTCCCCCAGTTCATTGATGGTATTTGGTGTCAACCCAATATGGGTTACCGGGTGGACGCTGGTGTCTGTGGATTTCCTCAAGCCTCTTTTGCTGTGAGTAGATTTACTCCTGCCTGGAGAGTCTCCTCTCTGCCGCCCCATTCTGTCCTGACTCTTGCTGACATCTGCCCCATCAGGGCCCTGCGGTCTTCCTGAGAACATCCTGTGCATCTTCACTCCCACAGCCCCTTCCTGCTGGGGACTCTCCTCCTTGTTTTCACTTGCTGTCCTGGTACCTGTTGGGAGAGAGAATCCAGATGGGATTCACTGCATGTGCTGGGGACAGAGGGGGCGGTAAAGGGATTTATCATTGATAACAGAACCTGATAGGCAGGAAGTATATTCCACCAAGTGGCAGAGGAGGGGTGAGTTCTGCCTCAAAGTCTCATCTGAGCCCTAAGAAAAAGGCTGAGGGAGGAAAAGGCTTCTGCCAGGGATCAGGCAGGACGATTGGGAGCCAGGAGTGACACCTGCCATAAGGACAGGACATAATAGTGAGTCAGATGAGATGGGACAGAACAGGGAGAGGACTCAGTGGGTTTGCTGGGATCCCAGCTTTTCCAAGCCCCAGATAGTTTCTCAATTAGTGTCACTCATTCCTCACTTGTCTTAGTGCCTCTTGGGATTTCCCTTTCCGCAGAGCCCTGGAGATCTGGGAGCCACATCTCTTCCCCTCGCTCCATCTGGGACAGCACATCTGGTTTAGCAATCAGAAATTCTGCTCATTGGAAAGAGGTACATGCATCACAACATGTTAAGTATTCGTCGATCACTTAACTACAAAGAACATTCCAAGATGTTCTTTGCTGAAGGGGAAAGACATAATTCATATAGTTTATAAAAGATTTAGGCCATGTCTACACTATGGGGACAATAACAACTGCTCACCCAACGAGAGGAGAGTCTCATAATTCTCCTGCATGACATCTCTGTACAGTTCCTTCTGCTTTTCATCTAAAAGAGCCCATTCATCTTCAGAGAAGTACACGGCCACCTCCTCAAACGTCACTGGCATCTGAAATGACATGGGTCCCCCACTCAGCACCTGTCTGGTCTGGCCACAATCCCACCACTCAGACACAAAATGAGCCGCAAAGGGCAGAGCCATCACCATCAACGCAGCATTGGAGGAGGGGAAGGAATCCCATTTCCCACTCTCCCAACCTTCTCCACTTAGCAAGAGATGCCAGACTCAGCCTGCCCATCCCTACAGGGCTCTTAGTCCCAACTCAGGCCACTCAAGCAAGCACCTGGAGCCACAAGGGAGCCCCATTCAGCACATGCTTTTCCTGCAATAGTCTCACCACTCAGTCGTGGGATGAACTGCCAGGGGCGAATCCTGACCAACTGGAGGGGCATGAAGTGAGCTATCCAGGATGTTGGAGAAGCTCCACATGCACAAGGCACCTCCCAAAGAAAAGGGTGTGATTATTTTATTGATGGGGAAGAAAAAGTTGGAAAGACCATTGAGCAATGGAGGAGCCGGGAGGAGGTGAGAGGAATGAGAGAGGACAAGGAAGCAGCATGGCCCAGGAGGAGGAACAGTGCGGACCGTTTCACAACTCACCATACAGCCGAACCTATGGAGCGAGGCCACCATATCCTGGTCTCCTTCATTCCCCTTATCATAAGGAACAAATAAATAGGGCGCAGGAAGATCTAAAGGATTACAAAGATACCGTTAGAGGGACGCACACAAACACATACGCTCTTGGACCTCATGACTCTATTAGGAACAGGGATTCACCCAGCCTCCATGTGCCACTAGACAACCAAATGCTGTTCCGATGATTTCATGCAGGCTGCCTTGGGGACTCTCCTCCCTACTGTGCTATCCATGCTCCCCAACATCACATGCATCTCCACAAACAACTTATTACCTAGTTGCTGTGAATACTGCAGCTTCTCTCTGAGGTCACAGCTCAGTTGTGGTCCTGGGTGGTGGAACCTCTGAGACCTTGAGCTGGACAGGGGCTCCATCGTCTCAGAAATCCCTTCTCTTCTGATCACACAAACTGAGACCTGGGAAACAGACGTTGTTAGCTCTGTGTGAGGGACAAAGGTAGCAACTGAGGGGCAGTGACAAGTGGCTCTCAGATTCTCTACTAAACAGAGTTATTGAAAGCCAATGGGCTTGCCACACACACGAAAGGGGTTCTGTGTCCCCCCACATTTCCATCTTCCAGTTTTCACCAATATCAGTTGGGTTCTGCCCTTTGATGACTAGAAGAGATCCCTCAATTTTGTATTTCTTCCTTGTAGCCTTCTGCCCAAACCAAATCTTCTTCCTTCCCGTGCTGCTTTTTTCTTCCTAGTGAACCCTTTCTGCACTCAGGTGATGTTACCTCAATTCTACCTTTTATTTGACTGATCCTGGCACCTAGGAATATCAGATCACAATTGCACTCCTGCAGGTAGGTGGCTCTTTTTGTGCTTTTTAATTAACATTATTATTATTTATTGGTATTACCCTAGAGCCCAGGAGTCCTAGTCATGGGCCAGGATTCCACTGTATTGGGTGCTGTACAAAGAGAGAGAAAAGTGACATTCTATTCCACAAAGAGCTTCCCTTGTAACATAATCCCTCTACATTTGAGGGGCATCACTCAAAGGGGTATCCAATTTTCTCATGAGTCTGAGTTAACAGAATTTTATTTAATGAAAATCTTTTTGTTTGAACCTCGACCAGATCCAGATTTAACTGTTCCTCTTTCAAGACCCTTTTTAGACCCAAACAAAGCTTTATACCCGTGCTCTACATTTTCCAGTGTACTTGTCTTTTTGGTAGTGAGAGATTAGCTCTAGTTTGATTTAATTAAGTGCTTTTCCCATAAGGAGCTCCACTTATCATATCAGAACTGCTAGGTTACTTTCGACCTCTGTGTCAGACAAAGCCTTGTCATAAGAAGATGCTGAACTCTGAAGTAACATGAAAATACCCAGAAAACCATCTGTTCTCTGTTTCTTGTTAAATGAGAGACAGTCTATATGATTTACCTGTGTCCAGCTTCATGGTTCAAGATGTATTTGTCACATTCAGATCGAAAAAAGTTTTGACCCTCAAAACTGAGGACACACTTTATTTTACATTTCACATTGATCATTTGGACAAGGGTGCCTGTTTGCTAAGCCATCTCTTACTTAACGGGTAGTAATTTCCAAACCATGCTAGTATAACCAAGGTATGGACTAAATCTTTACAAATTCCCTTGGTGCTTTTGTCTAAAGACATTGGCCAGTGGGCAGCAATCTTTAATTTCCCATTTCAGCTAGGGAGACATTTAGATTACACTGACTAGTTTAAAAGCAATGCAGTCTGTCACTCTCACTTCCATAGCCTCCTAGGGACTGTCAGGAAAGTTACAATATGTCTACACTAGAAAGGTTATGCTGGAGCCCAGCATAGCCCCCTAGTGCAGACGCAATGTACACTGACAGAAGTGTTTCTGATGGCAAGTGAACACCTCCCCGAACAGCATTAGCTATGCTGCTAGCAGCATTTTTCTTTCAGCATAGCTGTGTTCACACTGGGGGTTTTGTCAGCATAGCCATGTTACTGAGGGTGTGTGGTTTTTCAGCCCGACACCGGCATAAGTTTTAAGTGGAGACCAGGCCTTAGTTCCTCTTTTAGAGTACAACCAACTTTTGGCCGCACACCCAGAAGTGTAGCTGGTGCTCTTACTTTTTCACTGTTTCTTTTGCCTGGAAGATGTTTACCTTAAACTAAACTTTACAGAAGCAAAACATAAAGGGATAGTTCCAATAAATAACCCCAAAATTCCTTGTTGAATGTAATTAATACTCCAAGTGTATGGAGGTTAGACTGACTTTGCATTCACAATTGGAATTGCAAGGTTATACATGCCAAAAATAAAACTACCTAAGCATAACATAAGATCTTTTAATTTCTCACTTGCATTTCATAGAATTATAGAAATGTAGGGCAGGGAGGGGCCTCAAAGGGTCATCCAGTCCAGTCTCCTGGGCTAAGGCAGGACCAGGTAAACCATCTAGACCATCCTAGACAGGTGTTTGTCCAACCTGTTTTTACATCCTCCACCGATAGGGATTCCACCACTGCCCATGGAAAATTATTCCAGAGCTTAACTACCCATCTTGTTAGAAAGATTTTCCTAATACTACCGGACCTAGGACTGATCCCTGCGGAACCCCACTGGATACACACTCCCACTTTGATAGCGGACCATTGATGATTACTCTTTGAGTAGGGGCTGTCAATAATTTTTGCATCCACCTTATAGTAATTTAATCTAGACCACATTTCCCTAGTTTCCTTATGATAATGTTATGTGGGACTGTGTCAAAAATCTAAGTAAAATTGAGACCATAAAACATCAGAGTTGGAAGGAACCTCAGGAGGTTATCTAGTCCAACCCCCTGCTCAAAGCAAGACCAATCCCCAGACAGATTTTTATCCCAGTTCCCTAAATAGCCCCCTCAAGGATTGAACTCACAAGCCTGGGTTTAGCAGGCCAATGCTCAAACCACTGAGCTATCCCTCCCACCATGTCTGCTGCTTCCCCCTATACATTAGGCCAGTAACCCTCAGCTTGCTTAGTGCTAGGTCAACAACCAGCTTTAAAAACTTTTTTTAACCTTTTACTAAAGGTACCGAGGAAAAAAAGAAAAAACAATTAAGCAATTTGAAATGTAAAGTATAAAGCAAGGCTTTCATTTCAACTATATCCCTTATTCCATTTTCCTTTAGCTGTAGAGAGTTTTTAGAAGAGGGGGAAGGAATCTTTTAGATGGTGCTAAGGATGGTAACAACCTTCCTTTTTGTGGGGGAAGAGAAGAAGTTAGTTGAAATGGGCTGAAGTTGCTGTTTCTGTTTTTAAAGTCTGCTCTCGTGTCCGTGAAGACAGAACAAAACAAATGCACAGAAAAGGGAGAGGTAAGAACAAGACAGACAGAAAATGCAGTTCTGTCTCGTGTGCTGACTCTTACTTGCAATCTCGCTGCTGGAGAAACAGAAAAAAGAAAAAGGTACTTGGTTGTGTTTTAAGGTTTGCAAATTCCTCATCCCAAAATTGGGATTTTCAAATCTTATTTGATTGGATGCTACAAAAAAAAAAATCACATTTGAACCCGATGTTAATAAAGATAAGAACTTACAACTCACTTTATTTGTAGCTTTATTTGGCTTTGTCCATATCGTTAGTAATTTGTATGAGCTGAGGTTTTTTTACAGGCCAATAATGACTTTAACTGTAACTCTAGTGGGGGAATGTAGACAAGAAAGGTGGGTGTACTTTGGATAGTTAAATCCTGATAGGCTGGGTTGGACTGGAATTAATGGAGATGTTTTTAAAAGTGGAAATAGGGGAAATAGCTTGATTTCCTATTAAAGTGGGTTGCTTTGGAGTAAAATAAATATTTGGTTTTGTGACAAGACACTTTAAGGAACCATATTGGTACCTCTTGATTGGTAACCACGCAAAAATGGCTATTTTTAGCATAGGTTACCCTTTTTATTAGAGTTTTTTAATTGGTCAGCCTTACCAGGCATGATGATGAATTTTGTAAAAAAAAAATTCTGCAGTTTACACAGAACAGTGATTGTCTTAAACACGTTACACCTACAGATATACGGAGGCCCTTTTTTAGAGCAACAGGCCATCTGTGGTACTTTTCAGGTTTGAGTTCGAGTGTGATAGACCACCAAGGGAGGTACATGAACGTGTTTCCTATAGATGTCGCCTTTGAGGTGACCTATAGAATGGACAGCTACCAATTGCCAGTACACATTCTTGTCTGGGTTAAATACTGGTAATGAGACTGTGAATGAGACATACAAGGATCATGCCATTATACAATTTTTTGAAAAAGAACAACCGTTTTGGTTAGGGTGAGGTGTTACAGATCCCATCTTGTTTATAGCACCCACTGATAAATGCCGGCATGAATTTAAACATGCGGATTGGGGTTTGTTTTTTCAGCGTTTGAAAACATTTGGGACAGTACCAACTTAACAGTTGCTCATTTTTAATTAAGTTAAGAACCTTTCTTAATTTTAAGGATTGTGATATATTAGTGATTACATTTACAACGTATTTTCCATATGCGGAGCATATAATCTTTTTTAAGTGTTGATTCCTGGGCTGATTACTGTTTTAAGCGATTAGCTGATTAATTTTATGTTGGGTTTTATTAAATAGTTGGGTTATGTTATGCATATTAGGAACAGTAAATTGCTTTTTCTGTGACAATTTTTTTATTTTTTGTAACATTGGATTTAAATATTCGCTTGGTTTTAAATTGACACTTTTGAATTAAATAGTTCTGTTAGGGATTTTAAACTTTTAAGGAGATTTAAGCTACGCTTTCTTCTAGAGGTATGTGGTTTATGGAATTTATTATTAATTCCCAACAGAACAATATTTTGCACTTGTTGATGTGAATAAAATTGCAGCCCAAGTTGTACTGAGAAAAAGGAAGCCACTTTGGTATGCTGACAATAGCTAATTTTTTCTAGATACCAATTAAACAAATTTAACACTACAGGAATATGCATAAACTGAACCTGATTACTTTTTCTATTATGGGTGTTGTGGTGAGACCAGTATCAGGGTCTGGGTTTATTATTGGACAAGTTACATTATTTGGTATTGGGTTATTATAATTATAGTTAATACTTGGATTTTGAACCTAAAGTTCAAATGTAACATTTAGTACACTTTTTTGCTTTCTGATTTGGTTTGAAAATTAGCTATAATGAGCATTTTATATTGTTCTTTATTTTTATATTTAAGTTTATATAAGGTTAAACTCCCCCCACACACACACACACACATCATTATTAGATTATTACAAATGGCTTTTTTTTTTTTTTTTTTTTTTTTTAAGGTTTTATAAGGTATTCTGTGTTTTAGGGAAGTTGAATTTGTTGGTGAGGAGGTATACATTTTACATTCTTCCCCCCCTTTGAGTTATTATTTAAAAGGCCAAATGTTTTTCCAGCCATTGGATGGCAACGAGATTACTTTAACCAATTGATATTTAAAGGTGACATTTTTCCCTTTAATTTCCTTAACCTGGTGTAGAGGACTGTGGATAAGTTTTGGGTTGAGTATAATAGTTCGTTCCTTTTGTGTTGGTATGTTTTGTTTTACATGCTTAGGCAATTGAGCACAACAGTGTAGTCTGGTTTTATGGGGTTGTAACACAGTTTAGTTCCAAATTTGTGATTTTGGCTTAGTTTTACCCTTAGAGCAATGATAAGGGTATAGTAAATTAGAAATATTAGTGTTTCTTTTATGGTTGCAATTTGCTGGACTTCAGCTGTGGTGATTATGTTGGATGCTGTTTATTTAAGTTCTGAGGAGGAAGTTGCTTCTGTGACCTGAATGATTGATAGAGCTTTAACTGATTAGCATGGTAGATTTTGTTTTTATTACACTTGCCTTCTGTTCTTTTAATGTTATGCACTGCTGAACTGAGTTTATTGATGACCTGGAAGGGTCCAATCCATTGGTTACACAGCCCAGGCTCCGGTGTTTTATATGATAACAGCATTACTTGGTTTTCAACCTTTTATGTTTTTTTGTTTTGTTTTTGTTTTTATTAAAGTAAGCCTTTGCCTTTTGTTTGGATTGTCCCTGTTTAGCTGCTACCTGCAAATGGACGTGATTTAAATGTTTTTGCAGATTTTGCAGGCAGGTGTCCATTTTTAATTTATTTAATTGAGTGCCACTGGTGTGCCAAATTAAATGGGGAGGCAGTGACTTGGATCTCTGCAGGCATGAATTGTTCTGGGCAGCATCTGCAAATAAAGGAACACGGTCCCGGGCCCCTACAAGGGGTCCAAACGCATAACCCTGTCGAGGGGCACACCCACTTGAAGGTCCAGGATTATTACGTGGGTTAGGGTCATTTTGCCGACACTGGTACCTAGGGAATCTAGGAACACCTCAGCCTAACCATGGGGGTCCCTCAATCCTCACGGTGGGATTAGCTTGTGGTTCCTGAAGTATTGCAACAGGGGCTCCACGCTGACCTATTTCAGGACCTCCCTGAGAATATGCCTTGGCCAGGGGTAGTAACAGAATATTTTTGATTTTTTTTTTTTTTAAACTTTAATTGGCCACCCTGGAACAGTGATTGGTACTGCTAACCAGCGGAAGTATTTTACCAGCGATGCATACCTAATAGGTGAGCCATTAGAAGATGTGAACCCTTTTGTTTTTCAACATGGTAGAAACTTTGTGAGAGAATTGCATACCCATACGGAGTTTGAAAAGAGACAGATACTTTGGTATGTGGTGGTGATGGAGAACTGCACACAGTACTCCAACACACAAGCCACCGCTGTTATTGTAGCATATTGAGCCGAATGTGGAATGCATGCATATGCCTTCTTCCAAGGCTCTTTTTTCTCCTCGGGAGGAACTGCGTAGATTTTAAACCCGGTATAAGGTTTGCCTTGATGGTAAATAACTAGAACCGTTAACAAAGAAATGATACCTTTTAACGGAATTTGTTTTCTGGCTTAATGGTTGGAAAAGCTATTTTTTTCCTTCCCCCTTAGAGTCAATTGATTAAGATCGGGACACACATGTGGCTCCCCTTAGTACGGTAGGGCAGTTGGTAACAAAGATGGTGTCCTAACAGGTTTTACTGCAATATTTTTTGCAGCAGCAGCAATGCCCAGTGGGCTAGGCGAGCATTTGAGACTTGCCCATCTTTTACCCTATTGGACAGTAAGAACTGAAAGGGAGTATGCGATGCGGGTAATATGACTGGGCTGAGGCCAATTAGAAAATAGAAGTGTTGTATCGCCTAACTGGTGGCCAATAGGTACTTTTCACAATTGTCATACTTATGTTCAATTGATGACATTAAACGGGAGGCATAGGCCACAGGTCTGATTTTTTCATGCCTCTCTTGTGAAGCCACAGCCGCTAACGCATTAACACTTACCGCTACCTTTAGATGATCGGGTATCTTAGGATTTGGAATGATCAACACCAGAGCCTTGACAATGGTCTGTTTTAGCTGGGATACTGCTTCCGTGTGTTGCTCAGTTCATTTTCATTGGACGCTTTTCTTTAACAGTTGGTACAAGGGACCTGCAATGGAAGCAAAATTAAGAATGAAATTCCTGTGGTACCCAATTAAACACAAAAAGGATTTTAAAGCTGTTAGGTCCTGTGGTAAAGGCGATGTTTGAATTGCATTTACTTTTTGTTACGCCAGGGTTTTACCCCATTTTGTCAGGGACAGGCCCAAGAAAGAGACACGGTTGGCCATTAGCTGTGCCTTGGCCGGATTGCATTCTAGCCCTGCTTCCTTTAGCATCTGCAGGAGCTTGTCAAGCCTTTTCAGATGCTCCCTCTTGGTTCGTGTTGCTAAACAAAGGTCATTTACGTATTGAAACAGAACAGTTGGTTTAGAAAATTGCGACAGTACCCGCCTCATTTGTGCATAGAATGAAGCTGGAGAATTTGTATATCCCTGGGGTAAATGTGTTTAGGAATAAGAACAGGAGTACTTGTGGCACCTTAGAGACTAACAAATTTATTAGAGCATAAGCTTTCGTGGGCTACAGCCCACTTCTTCGGATGCATATAGAGTGGAACATATATTGAGGAGATATATACACACACATACAGAAAGCATAAACAGGTGGAAGTTGTCTTACCAACTCTGAATACTTATGGACTGGGAATGGCTGAGCCACTACAAACATTGAATCTATCTCCCCTTGTAAGTATTCTCACACTTCTTATCAAACTGTCTGTACTGGGCTATCTTGATTATCACTTCAAAAGTTTTTTTCTCTTACTTAATTGGCCTCTCAGAGTTGGTAAGACAACTCCCACCTGTTCATGCTCTCTGTATGTGTGTATATATATCTCCTCAATATATGTTCCACTCTATATGCATCCAAAGAAGTGGGCTGTAGTCCACGAAAGCTTATGCTCTAATAAATTTGTTAGTCTCTAAGGTGCCACAAGTACTCCTGTTCTTTTTGCGGATACAGACTAACACGGCTGCTACTCTGAAACCTGTGTTTAGGAATATTGGCTTCCCTGGAAACTAAATGCAAAACAGTACTGTGAAATGCAGGCCAATGGTAATGTCCAAAAGCTGTTACTGATGTCAAGGACAGTAAACCACAGAGCCTCTGGACTTGATTAGATCTGGCATTTTGACCACTGTAGGGGCACAAGTGGGTGTGACCTGATTTAGGCACCTGTAATTAATTGTGAGATGCCAAGAACCATCTAGTTTCTTCACAGGCCAAATAGGGGAATTGGCAGTGGAAATACATCTACATAGTACTCCCTGTGTCAGCAAAAACTTGATAGTCTTTTCTAGGTATGGGTTTGCCTGGTCTGGGTAAGGATATTGTCTTTGGGCTGATACATCTTTTCCTTTTACAACAATAGTGATTGCCATACATCCACAATCATGTTTGTGTTTAGCAAAGCCATCCGCATGCTTGCGAAGTAAAGCATGTAACTCAAGTTGGTTTGCATGATTAGCCACTATTTTGTTTAAATCATACCCCTCCACTGGAGACACCATGCCATCCTCAGGTATGATTACTGGTGAGTCATCCTTTGCCTGTTCTACGGTGACACAACAATAGGTTAACCAAATCAAGAACACAGCCCTGTTCGTATAGGAAATCAGTTTCCAATAGGCAATTCTTTGGGTTTGCTAATTTTATTAATGCAAACATATGAACCTTTTTTAGGTGACCTATCTGTACTTTAAGGGGTTTAGAAGTGTGGTAACAACCTGATTGCTTGCAAAAGTTGAAAGTGTTTTTGTACGCCCTGATGATAGAGAAGAGGATCAAGGATCCTTGACATGGATAATGCCAATTGCTCCCCCAGTATCTATAATAAAATTCCTGTGGCGGCCCCCTACCGCTGCAGATACTGTGGGTCTCCCGCTTGCATCCCTGCCTAAAGGGACTATGACTTCACTTGGGGCCAGTTGGCATCATGCCGAGTAATTTGTAGAGTATGCAGGCAAATAATCTATGGGTTTTCCTTTTATCTCTTCAGAGGCAGCCAACTCTGGAGGAGGAGAGGCTGTCCACCGGAGAGAAGGAAATGGATCATTGGAGGCCACTGGACCGTTCGAGGGTGCTGGGCCTTGCCTTCCATCATCAGCTCATTCACGCGTGCTTGGAGTTCCCGGATAGTCCGTCGTTGAGCCTCAAGCGTCTGCTGCACTGTCTTAAACATTATTACAACTGAGTTTTAATTTCTCTGGGGAGGCAGTGACTTGGATCTTTGCAGGCGTGAATTGTTTTGGGCGGCATCTGAAAAGAAGGAACACGGTCCCGGGCCCCTACATGGAATCCAAACGCATAACCCTGTCAAGGGGCACGCCCACTCGAAGGTCCAGGATTATTACGTGGGTTAGGGTCATTTTGCCGACACTGGTACATAGAGAATCTAGGAACACCTTGGCCTAACCCTGGGGGTCCCTCAATCCTTACAGTGGGATTAGCTTGTGGTTCCTGAACTATTGCAACAGGGGCTCCACAATGACCTATTTTAGGGCCTTCCTGAGAATATGCCTTGGCCAGTAAGGCTAATGCCTTCTTTAAAGAAGTGCTATCATTTATATGCATGTTCCCCATTTTCAGGAAAAGGTTAAGAGAGTTATTGACTGTGGGGATGTATCATCCCTACACCAACCTAATGAAAAGTTCCATGAGGAGGTAAGGGTCACGATGGGACACTTGCCAGGTAAACAAATCATGGCCTTATGTAAGTACCCTGGTGGTCTAGGATTATATAAAATGATCATGGCCTTATGTAAGACCCCCTGGTGGTCTAGGATTATATAAAATGATCATGGCCTTATGTAAGGCCCCCTGGTGGTCTAGTATTATATAAGATGAGGTAAACAAATCATGGCCTTATGTAAGGAACAGTTGAACCAATCGGTGTGGGGCTATACATGTGATAAACACATGATTCTCCTTCTTGTCCAATCCGTAAATGTGTTATTATAGCCTAATTGTGTTATGTAATGTTGAGAAAAACTATAAAAGAAAGCTTGTAATAAACAGAATTGGATTCAGCTTGCAACCACATTGGTCGTGTGCTTTATCCGCTCCGCCTGGGACGCCACAAATGGTGACCCCGACGTGATTCGGCTTGGACATCGAGGCAGCCGACTAAAGCGTTCGGTGAGAAAAGGCGGAGGTGGCAGCCGCGACAGGAGGTACCGGAAAATACCGGCTCCTGGTCGTCCGAGAGAGACGTTCGTGAGCTCACAGCCGACAGAAGCGTTCGGTGAGGAAAGGCGGAGATGGTAGCCGCGGCAGGAGGTACCGGAGGATACCGGCTCCTGGTCGTCCGAGAGAGACGTTCGTGAGCTCACAGCCGACTAAAGCGTTCGGTGAGAAAAGGCGGAGGTGGCAGTCGCGGCAGGAGGTACCGGAGGATACCGGCTCCTGGTCGTCCAAGAGAGACGTTCGTGAGCTCACAGCCGACTGAAGCGTTCGGTGAGAAAAGGCGGAGGTGGCAGCCGCGGCAGGAGGTACCGGAGGATACCGGCTCCTGGTCGTCCGAGAGAGACGTTCGTGAGCTCACAGGTGAGCGGCTGCATTTAATAAAATGGGCTCTGCTTTGTCTGCAGAGGAGGAGACGGTGCATGATTTTTTATTACGCATCGCTAAAAAGCGGGGAGAGAAGCTTCCCTCTAACGCGTTGTCCCGTTTGTTGAAATGGGGGCAGAGACGCGGGTTTTTTGTTACTCCTGATACTGTCTTTAATAAGGCAGTCTGGGAAAGTCTAGGCTCTGACCTCTGGGAGTCAGTCTCTCACGGCAACAAGGAGGCCGTGTCATTAAGCCAAATATGGTGCAAATCTAAGAAACTGATAGAGACGCTTGCCAGTCGGCCATTAATGACCTCTTTCGGCCAAAAGAGGAGCCGCCTTATGTGTTGCCGGTGGGAGCCCGTAAGTTCTTTGGGGGTAAGGACACTATCATACCACTCATCCCCGGTGTACCCAAAGCTGATCCTAGTATCGTCCCGTTACCGGACGACCCCGCGAATAAAATGGAGGTCTCAAGCCCAGAAGGGGATAAGTTACAAGAATTTCGGGCGGAAATGTACAAACAGGGCCTTCAGCTACAGGACATGCTGAATCAGTTGTCCCATTTGGCCGGTAAGAGCCATCCCCCGCAGTCCCACACATTGCGAGCCCTGAACCAGCCCGGCTTTCCTGTCACCAATGATGTTTGTACCCCAGAGTTCCGGGCGGAGTTCCCGGGGCAGGGTGAGCAGTTGCGGAATAGGTTGGAAAGAATGGCGGAGCCAGGCTTATCTAACTTTGAAAGGACATATAGGAAAAATCCACCGGATAAGATCCCTCCGGCAGATGATATTGCTACCCGAACACCATACCGCCACACAGAAGCCAAACAACGTCCCCGCAACACCGGACCTGCACTTGTTGTTTGCTACAACCTAGACACCTAATAATGCTGTACTTCTGTTTGTTCGGACTCCTTATTATAGGAGCAGGGGTCTTTGTATGTCCAAACTCTGTACCTTTTGTTAACCCACGACAAAATGTTTGAATCACCTGGGCGAACCAAACTGGCCAAAAAGCCCTTTTTGCTTGTTCATGGCCACCCCATCGGATCCCCAATGGTTTTCGTGGGTATTTATGTAATGTTATGTTTTTTAATAGTTCTCCATATATTTCCCAGTTGTTAAATGTCATCTGTCGTCAGTTTTATAGGTTCAAAAAAAAAAAAAAAAAGTAGTAAGGTGGCTAGTAATTGTCCTAATGTTAGTTGGACCCTCCTATAGGCCTTATTTAAGAAAAAGGGGGGAGGTGTGGGGATGTATCATCCCTACACCAACCTAATGAAAAGTTCCATGAGGAGGTAAGGGTCACGATGGGACACTTGCCAGGTAAACAAATCATGGCCTTATGTAAGTACCCTGGTGGTCTAGGATTATATAAAATGATCATGGCCTTATGTAAGACCCCCTGGTGGTCTAGGATTATATAAAATGATCATGGCCTTATGTAAGGCCCCCTGGTGGTCTAGTATTATATAAGATGAGGTAAACAAATCATGGCCTTATGTAAGGAACAGTTGAACCAATCGGTGTGGGGCTATACATGTGATAAACACATGATTCTCCTTCTTGTCCAATCCGTAAATGTGTTATTATAGCCTAATTGTGTTATGTAATGTTGAGAAAAACTATAAAAGAAAGCTTGTAATAAACAGAATTGGATTCAGCTTGCAACCACATTGGTCGTGTGCTTTATCCGCTCCGCCTGGGACGCCACAATTGACCAACAAACTACCATATGATGGCTTATCTGTTTTCTCTTTTATGTGACTGTGCCATGCTGCACTTAACCACAGGTGAAATTGATTGGGGGACTCATTAGGTATCTGCTTTAGGTTAGACAGGATGGCCACTTCAGCTTGTCCCGGATGCAGATTATGTTCCAATAAGGCTACTGTCTCTTTAAAAGATCTCTCTCCTACCCTAAACTCAGGTGGCAAAGTACTCCAGAATGCTCAATTCACTGTGAGGAGTTGTAAGATTTTAACCCAATCTTTTCTTGGTAAGCCAAACACTTTTGCTGTTTTTTGTACATGTTGTGCATGCATTGCAACCGAAAAATCCTCCATCATTCCCACTACCAGATCTAGTATCTGTAACAACTGCTACATGGCAATCAGAATTAGAATTTGAGGATCTTTTCTCCGGATCGGGATTTAGGCTTTTATTTGAGCTTGAATCTATAATTTTTATGTTTTGACTTTTTCTCCCCAATTCACATTTTTCCCCTCGGAGCTATTAGAACTTTCCTCTGGAAATAATCCTGGATGAGCAGGATAACTTTCCATAAAACCTCTACATCCTACACTCCAGGCATCTCCACACGGATGCAGGACATCTTTCAGTTCATTAAGATCTGATGCAGTAGGGTGTTCTACCGGTACACCAGGTAATACCAGCATATACCAAGGGTTTGTAGAGGGTTCACAAAATTCTAGGGACCTAGGCAATGTTGATGATTGCCCAAATGCCAATAAGTGTCCACCCAAAGGGGCTGGGTCTCTTGATCTATATGGTGCCGATGTAATATTGGGTGGAGGAGCAGGAATTGCATCCCTTGGTTGTTGTATCTTTCTCTGTTGTAACCTAGAGATTACTACATCACAGGCATTAGCTACTCATGTCATTTGTGACACCGCATCTTCTAGTCCCTGAACAATTACAGTCTCTAAAGACACTCCCTCTTCACTATCAGGGGAGGACACTAACAGAGGAGAGGATATTTCCTCCCCCTTTGCTCTGCTCACCTTATCCTTTACATCACTAGTCGCCTTCTCTGTAATGACACTCAATTACACCTCTTGTGTTGCCACCCTAGGACTTCCTTTTTTTTAAATCTGCAGACTGCTGGTAGCTGCTGCACTGCTAACTTCCTCTTTTGACTCTCCCAGTGGCTTCTGAGACTCAGGCTACATCTACACTACAGGGAGGGGGTCGATTTAAGATACGCAAATTCAGCTACGTGAATAGCATAGCTGAATTCGACGTATCGCAGCCGACTTACCCCGCTGTAGGGTCGGCGGCAAAATCGACCTCTGCGGCTTCCCGTCGACGGCGCTTACTCCCACCTCCGCTAGTGGAGTAAGCTTCGATTCGGGGATCGATTGTCGCGTCCCAACGGGACGCAATAAATCGATCCCCGAGAGGTCGATTTCTACCAGCCAATTCAGGCGGGTAGCGTAGACCCAGCCATATCTCCAACTCCGCTCCTAAAGGTACTGTATCAGCCTGAACTAACTCTCTCGCCCTACTTTTAGTAACTGGCCCTGCAGGTTTCTCTATCTTCGTCGGTTTCACCATGCCAATAGAATCATAGAATATCAGGGTTGGAAGAGACCTCAGGAGGTCATCTAGTCCAACCCCCTGCTCAAAGCAGGGCCAATCCGCAGACAGATTTTTGCCCCAGATCCCTAAATGGCCCCCTCAAGGATTGAACTCACAACCCTGGGGTTAACAGGCCAATGCTCAAAGATGGGAACTGATTCTTTGTCCTCCTCTAATACATTTTCTATCTTTTCCAACTCTTTGATTCTTTTCAACAGCCGACCTCAGTCTGATTTATAGCTGTCCAGTAATTTTAAGCTGACATTCACTCGCTCCTGCCAACAGTGTGCTTCCTCTCCTGCTTCCTATATTTGGTACCTACACCGTTTTAACGTTTTCTTTAACTCCTGCTTCTTTTGGAAAAGTACTGACTGCTTCTTTGACACTACATGTAGCCGATTTGTTAAATCCTGAATAACCTTTCCTCCCTCATCCAAAGTTTGCTGGGCTTCTCTGAGTAACTAATTTTTTATTCAATTTCTTTCCCCGTGAACTACAAGCTACGAGCAGACATTCAACAGCTATTCCCTTCACCAGTTTAGCCTTTTTTTTTTTTTTTTTTTTTTTTTTTTTTGCTTTGTTTCTACATTAAACACCTCACTTACAAAACCCCACGGGTTAAAATGCTTAGAGATCATTTCGCTATTTCTCAGCTGTACTAAACCTCCATCATGTTTCTGAATGTATTTTCTGGCAAAGTTTTGTAAAGCCAGACTGCGGGTAACTCCAACAGACTCTACTCTTGCCCTTGCTCCACTCATCCTAACACATAACATAGAACTCATTTCAATTCTAAAACTTCACTATTGACTAGCCTATGTAATAAACTATATAATGAACACTCTGCTGTTCTTTACTCTGAAACTGAAGGTGTCCCTTCACAGAAACAAACAACACCCCAAATCGTTTTTTACACTTAGTTCAATAAGTCCCAAATAAACGATAGAGAGGTGGGGGCGCGTTCCCCTCTCTTCCCTCGATGGCTCAAAGCTGATTGAGAGGTCTCTTTTCCTCTGTCGGGACCTGCCAAACAGCTGGGGAAACTGAGGCAGATGGATCAGAGGTGCAGTCCGGGAGAGTTGAGGGGACTGAAATAAGGTAGCTTGAATCGTACAAGTTCTGAGTTACTGTGGCCTCTTGGCAGCAATTAATACATAGATTTATTAACCCCCACACCACCACCAGTGTGGGTCATCGGGCCCGATGCTACTGCTAATATCTTATCGGTACCATTTGCTATAACTTCAACCTTCAACAAAGCCCCTTAAACGCGCATATCACTTGACATAATAACACTATAACTCTTTATCTCGCAAGATTAAATTCAAAACTTTTAAGCTAAAACTCTAAGTCAAACCACAGTACATAACAGCAAATTCTGGAATCGCTGCCAAGAAGCAGTCACAGGAAATCGAGGTTCCTGTGTTCTTAAGAGTGAGTGAGTAAGACACACAATCGTGCTCTCTAACTCTAAGGGTACGTCTACACTACTAGCGATCGATCTATCGGGGATCGATTTATCGCGTGTAGTGTAGACGCGATAAATCGATCCCCAATTGCTCTCCTGTCGACTGCTGAACTCCAGCTCGGCGAGAGGCGGAAGCAAAGTCGACGGGGGAGCCGCGGCAATTGATCCCGTGCCATGAGGACACAAGGTAAGTCGAACAAAGATACGTCGACTTCAGCTACGCTATTCTCAGGGCCGGCTTTAGGCCGATTCAGCCGATTCGGATGAATTGGGCCCCGCGCTAAGAGGGCCCCGCGCCACAGCTCTCCACCCCGCCCCCAGCTCACTTCCCCCTCCTCCCCTCCCCTGCACGCTCCGCCCCCTGCTCCTCCCCCGCCCCTGCTTCTCGCGAATCAGAGGTTCGCGGGAAGTCTGAAAAGAAGCAGGGGCGGGCAGGCAGCTCCTGGTAAGCTGAGTCAGGAGTGTGGGAGGGGGACGTGAGAAGCGCTCCGGGGAGGCGCGACCCAGTCCAGCCCCGGCCGAGCACCTCTGGCCCCAGCAGCTCCGGCCCCGGGGCACCGGCCCCGGTTCTGGCCGAGCGCGCTGGCCCGGCCCGCTTGGCTCGGCTCCATCCCGGCCCCCGCGGCTTGGCACTTCTCGGGCCCGGCTCCTCGACTCAGGCCCGGCCCGGCCCCCCGGCTCAGCTCCAGCCCGGCCCCGGCTGAGCGGCTCCGGGCCAGACCCAAGCCCCACGACCCCGGCTGGAGCGCCGGCCGGAGCACAGCCCGATTCCTGGGGGCGGGGCTTGCCGCAAGCCCCACCCCCAGGAATCGGGCCCCGCTCTTGCTAAAGCCGGCCCTGGCTATTCTTGTAGCTGAAGTTGCATATCTTAGGTCAATCCCCGCCCAGTGTAGACCAGGCCTAACTCTTCACTTATGCCTCAGGTGAGATTCTCAGGGGTCTAAAGATGCCCGGAATCCCTGTCACACACTCCTTGAGTGGTCCTGCCTGTTGTATGTTGTACCCCTATAAAAAGATCTTGTGTGCTTTTTATATAAGCATAACATGCCTGGCTCACCAGTCTGTTGCCTGATTTAGGAGGTTAATAATATTAATTTGGATAGTATCGGTTTTAGGCTCGCCAATTTGTTTGATTAGAAGATAATAAGGTTCTTGTCCCAAATTAGGCTCCACAGAATTTACAAAGTACCCTCGGGGGTATGACAGGAAGCTTACACTGAGACCGATATAGCCTTAAAGACTTTTTATTAAGATAAATAAAGTATTAATTAAATAGTAAAATAATCAGTGTTACAAAGTTACAATTGTATTACTGCTATTCAAAAGATACATATGGTATTATATGTTATAAAGCTTTGGTTAATATACTCACACCCTTCCTTGATAACCTGGTGGCGAGAGACACAGGACCAGCCTCACCTTTGGCAGTTCAGGTTCAAGTGAGAGGTGCAAAGCTTAGAAGAATCTAGAGCTATTGAAGCTAACTTAAAGTTTACTTAACTAACTTAAAATTAAAACCTAATACACAAAATTAAAAACAAAAGCTTAGGGAAACCAAGCTCAGCCTAGTCCCCTTGGAACTTAGAAAGTTCCAAGAAAAACAATACAGCCTCTCTAGCAAGGCCCTTTTTTATAGGGCACAGGTGTCTGAACCCTCCTCCTATGCCCAAACTTTATTTCTCACCCACAAAAATGTTAGGGTACACTTAATCCCTAAGCTAGTATGTTTGTACGTATTGAGGACATGTATATACATATTAATGACATTAGATCATACACACACGTTATTTTTATTCTCCCAGTTATTTTGGGTCTTTCCTTGTGGTGTACCTGTTAAGTTTGAGTGTACAGACCTGGAAACCCCCTATGCCATTCTACCATTATCTATCTATCTAGGTGAAATGTCCCAGACGTATGTGTGTGTGTGTGTGTTGACTTTGCTATCTGGGTGAAAGGTCCCAGACACAGATATAAAAAACAACAACGAGGAGTCCTTGTGGCACCATAGAGACTAACAAATTTATTTTGGCATAAGCTTTTGTGGGCTAGAACCCACTTCATCAGATGTATGAAGTAAAAAATACAGGAGCAGGTATAAATACATGAAATGATGGGGGTGCTTTACCAAGTGTTAGGTCAGTCTAACGAGATAAATCAATTAACAGCAGGATACCAAGTGAGGAAAAATAACTTTTGAAGTGGTAAGAGAGTGGCCCATTACAGACAGTTGACAAGAAGGTGTGAGTAACAGTAGGGAGAAATTAGTATTGGGGAAATTAAATTTAGGTTTTTGTAATGACTCAACCACTCCCAGTCTTTATTCAGGCCTAATCTGATAGTATCTAGTTTGCAAATTAATTCCAGTTCTGCAGCTTCACATTGGAGTCTTCTGTCTGTATCTGTGCAAGTTTTTTCATGAAGTTGATGGATTTCCTCTTCATACAGCTAAATTGAAGCTGCAGAACTGGAATTTTTGCTGATACAGACTAACACGGCTACCACTGAAACCTGAGACATAGATATGCTAACTTTGCCTTAGCTCAATATACAGGATATGGCCTGTAGGTCCCTTGCATTATAGCCGAACTGAACTTACTTTAATATCAATCTATAAACCTATTACAATAAACCAAATACTTAAACTATAAGAAAAGATTATATATGCGCAAGCAAGCAGGTTAATCTTATAGGCTACATGCCCTCCTTTGACGGGGTGGTTTGCACCAATGAACCCCGTTACATAGGTACGGATGCAGGTGGTTAAGTATTTGTGGGGACAGTTTTAATGCCATTTTTATAAAGATGCTATTTTGGACCCTGGCACATTTTTGGAGAGGTGAGATCAAAGGGGAATCTTTACAGTTAGAGCACCAAAAATATGGATCAACTGGTTAGTTCTAATCGGACAAGAGAGCCACCACTTCATATGTATTGCTCATAGAGTGGATCACTGTACAGCTAGGCCAAAACCCTCTGTGTGCACAGCAGGATCTACCAGTGTAAGTGGGGGTGATCCTGCTGTTGTAGGGAACTTTCCTGGCTTCTACACTACCCTGGTGGAATCAGAGAGCAAAAGGATCTGAGTCCCCACTCCCATTCCCTTTACATGGTGGCCTGCCTGACCTCAAGGACTCCACTTCCACTCTTATGTGCAGAGCAGAGTCCTTGTAACCTTGACAAGGCTGGACCCAGGATTCCTGGGGGAGCTTAATCCGCAGTCTTGTTGTGCTCACTTAGGACAGGCACTGGGGTGTCCCCAGTCTGGGGCTCTCTCTCCACACCAGCTACTTCCCTGACCCACTGATAACTACATTAAGTTCAAACCAAATACAATTTATTAAACAGCAACTGTGAAAAAAATAAGGGGAAAAAATAGAAAAGGTTGAAGGAACAAAGGATCCCACCATACTGGCATGGGGAACACCATGAACAGCCATAAACATCCACAGTCTGTTTCTCACACATCCCAGGCCTCCTTCTCAGTTCTTGGCTGCACTGTGGTGATACCCCCACAGGTCAGATACTTGCTCTGGTGGTGGCCACACGCCCTCAGGCTATTGGTGGCAAGACCCTTCTCCACCATATTGGCCCTCCCATAGGGTTCACGTTAGGGTTGCCAACTTTCTAGTGCACAAAACTGAACACCCTTGCCCCACCCCCCATCCCTTCTCTAAAGCCTTGGCCCCACTCACTCCAGCCCCCCCTCCCTCTGTCGTTTGCTCTCCCCCACCCTCACTTACTTTCACTGGGCTGGGGCAGGGGTTTGGGATGCTGGAGTGGGTGCGGGCTCCAGCTAGGGGTGCGGGCTCCAGAGTGGGGCCAGAAATGAGGAGTTCAGGGTGCGGGAGGGGTTCCAACACAGGAGGAGGTGCGGGCTCTGGGAGGGAGTCAGGGTGCAGAAGAGGGTTCCGACCTGGGGCAGGAGGTTCAGTCTCTGGCCGGACAGCGCTTAGCTCAGGCGGCTCCCAGTTGGCGGAGTAGCGGAGCTAAAGCAGGCTCCCAGGAAGCAGCCGCCATATCTGGACCCTAGACAGACTGGCAGAGGCACGGCCAAGCAGCTCTGCGTGGTGCGCACTGCCCACGCCTGCAGGCATTGCCCTGCAGCTCCTGACCAATGGGAGCTGCAGAGGCAGCGCTCGGGACAGGGGCAGCACACCCCTGATCATACCTGTGCCTAAGGGCCACAGGGACATGCCAGCCGCTACCGGGAGTTGTGCATAGCTAGGGCAGGCAGGGAGCCTGCCTTAGCCCTACTGCACTGCCGACTGGACTTTTAACGGCCTGGTCAGCAGTGCCAACCGGAGCCACCAGGGCCCCTTTTCGACCGGGCAGTCCAGTTGAAAACCGGATGCCTGGCAACCCTAGTTCCCGTGCCCTCTCCAGTCTGGCAACATCTCCCTGCACTGGGCCCTCTGCCCAGGATTCCCCCCTCACTCTCCCCAGCTGCTCACCACATTTGGCTGCAGCGTTACTTGTGGGACAGCCAGCATCCGCTATCCTGACTCTGGCCCCACAGCTCCCTGCTGTAGCTCAGCCCTGGCTCACCATGGGCCCAGCTGGTCTGTGCTGTTTCAGATCCCTAGCTCTGGCTCCAGTTCAACTTGGCTCTTCTGGCTTAGCGCTGCTGCTCTGCCTCCAGCCCAGCTCAGGCTGCTGCTCTCTCCTTCTCTCTGCCCTGATCTGGCTCAGGCAGCTCCAGCTCACACAGAGGACAGGCCCTGAGCTCCTGACTCCCTCACTGGCTTGCCTGCCCAGTCAATCGGACTGACCTGGAGCACTGCCCTCTCCCCATTGGTCCTGGGGACTGTCATTCTCAGGTTCCTGAGTTCTAGTCAGCCCTCCCCCCACCCTTTTTTTTTTATATTGGGAGAGGGCCAACCAAAAAACCCCACTAATTTTCAGTAAGACACCAACAGCCCCATTACACATGACACAATGAGGCCTTCATTCTCCGGCTCATGAAAGATGTCCTGACCAGTGCAGGGCAAAGAGAAGGAAAGAGATCGCCTAAAAATTTAACCTTTAACCTTGCATTTCAATTTATTGAAATTTTCTTGGGTCAAAATTGATACCTGTGAAATATTGCAAATGCTTTTCTACACAGGACAACAACCAGAAAAGCTAAGAGAAGTGCTCCACTGCTTCTCCCCTTCTCTTTGTACTTAAAAACATCAAATGTGGATGACACCTGAACTTTAAAAATGTTGAAAACAAGTAAAAGGCCTGATGATCAATAGTTTTTAGGGGAAACACTCCTACAATCTTCTATGGTGGCCCTGACTGTCAGTGCAAAACTAAGGCCACTTCTGAAAGAAAGCATTCACACAGAGGTTTAAGGCATTGTAACTTATGTGCATTAATGTCACACCTTTAGTGTCACACCATGTAGACTAGCCTTTAATAACTAAAGGGAAGGAAATAAGTGAAATTAAGGGAGGAAAAGTCTCTATTAATGCTTTAGTTTAAAATATTTTAACTGTTTTTTCCTGATACCCACATAACTGGGGGCTGTAGGCATTCAGATGCAAATACCTCTGATGGCAAAGGAGCAGTGTTAGCCACATAATCAGTATCAGAGTTGTCAAGTTCTGAATAATAATGGTCCATTTAACATCTGTGTCCTCGGTGCTAAGAAAAGGGGTGTTTATAATCACAGGGTAACAAACATGCATTACCTATCCCACTGTAAAAACACAGTGGACCCAAAGCACTTTTAGTTTCACCAAAAGACAAGCTAGGTGATATCACCACCATGTCCCCACCCAACCAATGCAAAGAAGTAACAGTATACTCATTGTTTAAAAAAAAAAAAAAATCATTGACTTTGGCAGTAACGAACAATAAACTTGTCAGAATGAAGAACATCACTGAAATGTGCCTTAACAAAATATACACAAAAGACAATGAAATTAAAATATATAATTAGAAGAATAAACAGTTTTGTACAAAAATCAACATCTATGTATGCAACAAATTAAGTAATAGAAGAGGAAAGCGTAAACTTCAGTATTTGCTGGATGGGGAATTACTTACAGAAATAAGGATTTTTAATAAGTTTGCAGTTATAAATGGGGTGTGGGGGAACCATGTTACCAGAAGTCCAAAATGGTGTTGAATGTTATAGGAATGTACAACTCTTTTAGGTACATGGAATCTTTGGGGTAGATACATGCTTTTGCTGTATGCCCTAAAGGCTCAGAAACAAAAAGGCAAATTAAAAGAACCCAAAATGTATGTATATATTTCTTTATTTAACTTCATGACTTTTGGGTGTATAACTCATGATTTTTTAATGCTTGTGGTTGTCTATCTTGGGGTTGTATACCTATATTTAGTGCAAAAAAAATTACAGTAGAAATTTGCCTTTGAGAAGGATTTCACAGAAGATTTTTAGATGTATAGGGCCAGGTATTTAGATTACTAGTGGGATTTTCAAAAGCATCTAGGTGCTTTCAACCTTTAAAAAACTGGCCTTTAATGAATCTTTGGGACCCAAATTGTACAGTCCAGTGGTGACATGTGAAATAGCAATAGGGTTCTGGATAAAGAGACAAAGTAACAGTTGACAAAGGCAAGCCCCATTGGCAGATCAAAGGAAAGTGAAGAAGTTTGGCCACCAACCCAGAAAATCAGTCCACCTTGAAGTCACATGTTCCCACAGAATAAACTTGTATATAAATAAAAAGATTAAAAACAAAAATGTAGAATGAAACTCTAGCCGAGCAAGACAACCAGGAAGCGCTGTCCTAGAAACATTGGGAGCTAGGACTGCTGAAGCCACTAGCCACTTGAAGGGCTAGAGGCTTTGTGCAGACGCATGAACTGAACGAGGACTGTCTCAAACACTAAAACCAGGCCTGGACAGTTGCACCTTGGGAGGGGGGTGGACGTTTCCTGGGAGCAGGTCTCCTTTAGCAGCTGGGGACAACCGGCCTTGGCCATAGGGGTGACCAGACAGCCAGTGTGAACGATCGGGACGGGGTGGGGGGGTACACCTCTACCCCGATATAACGCTGTGCTCGGGAGCCAAAAAATCTTACCGTGTTCTAGGTGAAACCGCGTTATATCGAAGTGCTTTGCTCCGCCGGCGCGCGCAGCCCCCCGGAGCGCTGCTTTACCGCGGTATATCCAAATCCGTGTTAGATCGGGCCGTGTTGCATCGGGTAGAGGGGTAATAGGAACCTATATAAGAAAAAGACCCAGAAATCAGGACTGTGGCTATAAAATGGGACACCGGTGACCCTGCTCGGCCCGGGGCGCAGGGAGCTCCTTGGGCAGCGGGCGCTGAGCTGCCCCCATGACCGCAGCCAGGGCAGGGTCCCCCCGCGCCGCCGAGCCCGGGGTCCCCTCGGCCACTGGCAGGGAGCGCCCCGGCTCCCCCCGACCAGCCGGGCGGCCGCAGCCCTTACGCGGGACGCTCGGGTCTGATTCTGGGCGTCCCCGCGCTCAGCCCCCCCCGTAACGGTCACCGCGCGCCCCCGTAACGGTCACCGCCCCCCCCCCCCCGTAACGGTCACCGCGCGCCCCCGTAACGGCCACTGCCCCCCCCGTAACGGTCACCGCGCGCCCCCGTAACGGCCACCGCCCCCCCCCGTAACGGTCACCGCGCGCCCCCGTAACGGCCACCGCCCCCCCCCCGTAACGGTCACCGCGCCCCCCCCGTAACGGTCACCGCGCGCCCCCGTAACGGTCACCGCCCCCCCCCCCCCGTAACGGTCACCGCGCGCCCCCGTAACGGCCACTGCCCCCCCCGTAACGGTCACCGCGCGCCCCCGTAACGGCCACCGCCCCCCCCCCGTAACGGTCACCGCGCGCCCCCGTAACGGCCACCGCCCCCCCCCCCGTAACGGTCACCGCCCCCCCCCCCCGTAACGGCCACCGCCCCCCCCCCCGTAACGGTCACCGCGCCCCCCCGTAACGGCCACTGCCCCCCCCGTAACGGTCACCGCGCCCCTCAATAACCGCCATGGCCCCGCTCCGGAACGGCTGCGGCATCCGCCTCCCCCCCCTTGTAACGGCCGTGCCGCCCTATAGACAGGGCGGGGGAGGGGCACCTGCCGCCCCCCGCCCCGCGCTCTTACCTGCAGCGCCGCGCGGCCAGGTCCCCGGGAGCCGGGGAATGAGCCTCCCGCCTGCCAGTGGGCTCCCTGCCCGCTCCCCCATCCCGCCCCCTCCTCCGCTTCCCCCAATCAGCAGCTGAGAGGAGCCTGGAGTGACAAGCCTCCTAACCAATAGCAGCGTTCTACGACCCGGGAGCCCCGCCCCCGCCGGGGTGATGACAAGTGCCTCTGACAGCGGGGGGCATCGAGCGGCTCAGCGTGTCCGTGTCCCCCCCCGGCTGGCGGGGGGAGGGGGTGTTGGAGCAGTGGGAGGGGGAGGGCATAGGCTGTGTCCTGCGGGGGGGAGCAGTGAGTGGGGGGGAGCAGCTGGGGGTGGGGGGAGAGGAGCAGTCCCTGGGGCAAGGCTCCTGAGTGGGGGGGGGGAGCTGCAGAAGGGTGGGGGGCTGGGATCAGTTAAGTGGGTCTGGGGGGCGCTCAGAGCAGCAGGGAGCCCCGTCACCTCTCCCGGGGAAGAGACCGGGGACAGGCCCTCCTGGTCCAGAGCCGGCACGGCCACTAGCACCAGGACAGGGGTGGGTCTCTGCTGTGCTGCAAATTCTGCTGGCAGGTGCTGAGCTGGCGGGGGATGAAGGCTGCGCTGCTGGCCACGGGCTCCAGCATCCGCCTCCCCCCTGTCCCCCTCTGTAATGGCCACAGCGACCACCTTCCTCTTCCCCGTCTAACCGTCACGGCAAGAACTTCCCCTGTCCCCCTCTGTAGCGGCCACAGCACCCGCTTCCCCTCTGTAACGGCCACAGCACCCCCCTTCCCCTCTGTAACGGCAGTGCCGCCATACCGAGGGGGCGGGGGGATCACCTGCTGCCCCCCGTGCAGCACCGAGGTCTGCTGGCTGCACACGGCCTGTACTCCAGCACAGCACAGGCCTCAGACGTTCGCCCCCAAAGTCCATGCCAGACTTTACCCCTGACAGAATTCTGCACCCCTGTGAGGGCGCAGAATTCATATGGCCTGCATTTTTCTGTGCCCTCTCCCGCAAACACCCCCATGCAGAAAAACGCAAAAAAAATCTGCCAGGGGACACGCACCTCTGCCCAGGCAGAGCATCTGTTCCAGTGTTCCTGGAGCAGCCTCAGAGACAGGGGAGGGGGGCTGGGCATGCATTCCTGCATGGTTGATCACCGTTGGGGGGGCAGGACAGGGTTGGGCATACGTGCGTGCCAACAAATGAGAGAGAGACTCTATCCCTCTTGCTTGCTACTGCAGCTCGCTGGCATGGAAAGGATGTGCTTTTTAGTATGGCATGTGCTTTTTATTATGCACAAGGCAGACTAGAGGCAGAAATGTAACAGCCTGCCTGTTAGTTAATTGATCTCATATTCTGAGACACAAATGTAGCAGCCTGACTGTGTAGTAATAGTTAAAGTTGCTGTTGATGGATAATTGATCTCATCTTCTGAGGCAGAAATGTAGCAGCCTGTCTATGTAGTAACATTGTCAATGTTCCTATCGTTAGTTAACTGTTCCCATTCTCAGTCAATTCCCCCAGGAGCATTAAAACTGTGAAAGTTTTAAGGCCCCTACATTGCCACAGTGATGTAAAGGAGCCCATAGGCAGCGAGTTATATGGGCCCGTGCTGCCCGTGCTCCACCACTATTCAGGAACATGGGCCCGGCTCCACCAATGTTTGGGCTTATATTTTACATACATTTTGATGTAAGCAATATCTCTATTCACAATTGTCCACTGAGCATCAACTTGAAAGGCACACTTAACCTTCTTTTCATAGGTGCGGGAACTAGGGAGGGGGGGGTGCTGCAACACCCCCACATTTTATGCAGGTTACCGGCTGCCACCTGGGGGCTCTAATGCCAGCCCCGCACCCGGGGACTCTGCTGCCGGCTGAGGCTCCACTCCCAGCCACGCACCCGGGGTCCCAGCTGTGCCCACAGTCTTGGCCCCCTTACCCCTGTCCAGGTCCCCCCTCCCAGAGACATGGCCCTGCTCCCTGTCCCAGCTGGGGCGGGGGGGGGGGGTGGACAGGGGTAAGGCTATATATCGGCTTACAAGGCAGGTGTGGGGCCACCACCAAAAATTATACAAACCTGGAGCCCATGAAGGAGCCTTATTATTAATGACTGCTTGCCTATATATCTTTTCTTATAAGTTTCTTATTTTCTTACGGGTTTGATTATTTGTTATATTATTATAGATTTATATTAGAAAATATTTTGGCTGTAACACAAGGGATCTGCAGGCCACATCCTGTATGTTGAGCTAAGGTGAAGTTAGCATACATATGTTTGGGACCTTTTACATAGATAGATGGTGATGAGCTAAAGCATAAGGTCCATGTATGGCTGCGACCTTTAACATAGAGGATGCTTTCAAGTAGGTTGGCATAGGGGCTTTCCTAAATGCATTCCCTTTTAAACCTAACAGGTGAAAATTAATTGGTACACCACACCTTGGAATTTGGAAAGAACTGAAATAACCAATTAGGACAGAAATAACAAATGTGATACCTAGCCACAAAAGGGCCATGGTAACAAATTGACGTATATGATAATAAGTTGAGATCATTGATATACTAACTTATAGGAAAAAAACACTCCAACATTAGTAAGGTGAGGAAATACAAATAAGGAAAAGGGGGGAAATCCCTTACTGAATATGCATCAAACATAGCGGTGTCAGCGTAACGTATTATAAAAGTGGCATCCCAGCCTAGGGGCGGTAGGAGAGAGAGATGTAGTCCTTGGGAGGTGCCAGAGTGTTGGCCGCTGGTGATGATGGGGAAGGTGATTGTGATGAAGATGATGGCTAATGTGACACTGCATCCCATATTCTTCATAGTGATATTAGTATGATATAATTATATCATAATTATGATGTACCTTATGCAAGATAAGGCATGTGAGATGTCATTATGATTTGCTGAATATGATTATCCTATTTGTATGCATGTATCGTCTTTGTATCTGAAGTTATGAATATTGACTATGTATCTGTATTTCACATGCAGTTACACCTGGGTAACACCCACTAGGCAAAAGGCTCTCAGTCTAGATCAGTGGTTCTCAAACATTTGTACTGGTGACCCCTGTCACATACCAAACCTCTGAGTGCAACCTCCCTTATAAATGAAAAACACTTTTTAATAGAGGATATTACAGACAGCCTCTGAGTAATGGCTGCTGTGTCACTACAGGGACATATGATCAGGTCACCTGGTGCTGTCTCCATCTTGGGATGTTAATATTTTTCCACTGACTGGCATGGGAAACAAGCTTTGAAACAAAGGGTTCCTGCCGTATGCAAAAGCCAAGGTGGGGGAGTGCCATAATTGAGGTCCTTCACTGACTCCCCACCCAAGAAGACTCCTGAAAACACCTGTGAAACAGAGACTGAACTGGGGGAAGTGCTGGACCCAGGCTAAAAGGGATTTTTAGCCTGTGAATGGAACATCTGGGGATTCCAAGCTGTAAGCAAGTGCAGCTTGTCCCTTAAGAATCTGCTTGTATCATCACTTAGGGTGAGGATTTGCTATTCGTATCTGATCTGTATAGTATATTAAGCTCAGTTTGCCTTTTTGTTTATTTGCTTTGCTCTGTTTGCTCTCCCTTATAATCACTTAACATCTATCTTTAGTAGTTAATAAACTTGTGTTTGCTTTGTCTAAAACCGGTGTGTGGGAGTCATAACTCAGGGCAGAAAACTGTTGTGTATCCCTCTCCACATTGAGGGAGGGAGCCAATTTCATGAGCTTACGCTGTACAGTTCCCCGTGCAGCGCA
This sequence comes from Malaclemys terrapin pileata, assembly GCF_027887155.1. NCBI lineage: Eukaryota > Metazoa > Chordata > Testudines > Emydidae > Malaclemys > Malaclemys terrapin. The sequence goes on along the minus strand of NC_071508.1, from coordinate 5,017,217 downwards.
AGACAGTATAATTTTGGGTTTACACACCAGAGGGATGCATGCCTGAGTAGCTGGGAAGTTTCCTAGCTGTAGCCTTCCCATGCAGGGCTGATCACAGCATCTGCATGTAACTGCAGCTAGGTGTGTCCCTACCTGTATGTGTCCCCACCTGTGCTGGTGAGCTGGGCAGCTTGTCACAGCAGTACAGTGTAAAGGGAGCCCGAGCTGGTGTGGGTCATGGGGGCTCAGTGGTACCCCAGTGCCAGGTTGTACACAGGGGGGAACCTGTCACAGGGCCACAGGTGGTGATAAGGAAGGTGATGGTGATGAGGAAGATGATGACTAGCATTTCTGGTTGTTCTGCAAGGGATGGTGTGAGTATATGGATGTGCAGATGTATATTCTGTAGTATTTCTGTCTATCTTACTAAGTTGGTGTGTTTGTGACTGTGCTAAATGTATTCATAAACTATCTGTCAACCCTCAAGGTGATAACTGGGAATTCTTAAGTAATCAATATAATTAATATATAATCTAAAGATCAGGCAACAGATGCAATGGGACCCTGAGAGGCGCACAGGGGCAATCTCCCTACTGGGATTGTGATAAATAAAGGAAGGGGGGTAGCTCCCTTTTATGAACACCCAGTCAGCCAGTAGGTATAAAATCCCTCTTCGTAGCTGTTCTCTAATTGCTCTACCTGTAAAGGGTTAAAAAGTCTCACTGCTATGCATAGGTAAAAGGAAGGGAGTGGGCACCTGGCCAAAAGAGCCAATGGGAAGGCTAGAACTTTTTAAAATTGAAAAAAGACTCCCCTTTGGTCTGTCTGTTGTTCTCCTGGGGAGAAGCTGACAGGGCAGCAGTTATGCTGTAAGAAGCTTGGGCCAGGTATGAAACATCATCAGTATCATACCAAGAAACTACTCATTAAAACCCCAGCTATGTAAGTAGATCAGGAAATGTCTAGGAAGACGCGATTAGGTTTATCCCTTTTATTTCGTTATGGCTTGTGGATTCCTCTGTGCTAACCCCAGGTGCTTTTGTTTTGCTTGTAACCTTTAAGCTGGATCTCAAGAAGCTATTCTTGGTGCTTAATCATTGTAGTTGCTCTTTTAAATTCTAGCAATAGCCTGAGTTCCCAGATGTATTTTCTTTCTTTTTTTATTATTATTAATAAAATGTACCCTTTTTAAGTACAGAATTGGATTTTTGTGTCTTAAGAGGCTTGTGTACTTGATGGTTAATTAGCTCGTGGCAACAGCTGATTTCCCTTTTTTTTCCCCTTCTTTCTCAGCTCTTCCCCGGAGGGGGTGTGAAAGGGCTTGAGGGTATCCCAAAGGAAGGAATTCCCAAGTCCCCCTTCCTGGGCTCTAAAAGGGGTTCTGCACTTGGGTGGTGGCAGCATCTACCAATCCAAGGTCAGAGAGAAGCTGTAACCTTGGGAATTTAATACAAGCCTGGAGTGGCCAGTATTAATTTTTAGAATCCTTGTGGAAGTGCCAGAATGGGAAATTAGCCTTGACAGGGATAGGAAACTCTAAGTAAAAATCTTAAATTGAAATCCAACTGATGTCTCAGCCGGAGTTTGATGCTGGTCAGAAACACTGTACATGTCACCAGGGGCTTCCTCTTTTTCCTCAACTGTTTCCTTTCTGTTTCTTTGCCTTTAATACATTACTTCTACTTTTCTTAACTGATTAATTTTACAATAAAGGGAGGAATATGTCCTCCATGGGGAAATAGTAGACATAGACACAAAGGAGCGCTCGAGGTCTTGACCATCAGACTAACTTGGCGTGCCTTGTGGGTGACCACCTGTCTCTCAACATTAGATCTCCATGGATATTGTAAGTGTGTAAGGACTCCTCATTGCACTTGGAGGACATCCTCATTGGGTATTATTGACCAGTTACTGGAGTTTAGAATCTTGCAAGAAGGAGATTCCTTTATTCACGTGTTAAGGGGGCTTTATAAGTTGAATTGTAATAATATTAGGGTACCTGAAGTTACCTTAGCCCTGGTCTACACTATGAGGTTAGGTCAAATTTTGCCACGTTAAGTCGATTTTATAAGCAATGCGGCTACACAACCAACCCCTTTCCATCGACCTAAAGGGCTCTTACAATCAACTGCTGTACTCCTCCCTGGTGAGGGGAGTAGTGCTAAAATCGACCTTGCTGGGTCAAATTTGGGGCAGTGCAGACGCAGCGCTGTGCAATTGGATGGAATTGATCTCTGGGAGCTATCCCAGAGTGCTCCAATGTGACCGCTCTGGACAGCACTTTCCACTCCAATGCACTAGCCAGATACATAGGAAAAGCCCTGGGAACTTTTGAATTTCATTTCCTGTTTGGTCAGCGTGGCGAGCTCAGCAGCACAGGTGACCATGCAGTCCCAGAATCACAAAGGAGCTCCAGCATGGAGCGAACAGGAGACACTGGATCTGATTGCTGTATGGGGAGAAGAATCTGTGCAGGCAGAACTCCGATCAAAAAGAAGAAATGCTAATATATATGCCAAAATCGCACGGGGCATAGTGGAGAGAGGCTACACCAGGGACACACAGCAGTGCTGCGTGAAAGTTAAGGAGCTCAGGCAAGCCTACCAAAAGATAAAGGAGGCAAACGGTCGCTCTGGGTCAGAGCCCCATACATGCCACTTCTATGACCTTACCACTATCCCATCACTGTCCGTGGACACCTGCAAGGAGGGAGTCTCACGCAACACGGAGGAGGATTTTGTGGATGAGGAAGAGGAGGAGGAGAAGAATGCGCAGCGGGCAAGCAGAGAATCCGTTCTCCCCAGCAGCCAGGACCTTTTCATCACGCTGGAGGCAATACCCTCCCAGGGCGTATTGTTCCTGGATCCTGAAGGTGGAGAAGGCACCTCTGGTGAGTGCACATTTGTAACTACACTACAGGGGTTAAAACCAATTGTGTTTAATGTTTGAATTGCCCTGAAGAATTGGGATGCATTTGCAGCCAGTACAGCTACTGGAAAAGTCTGTTAACATGTCGGGAGATGGAGCGGGAATCCTCCAGGGACATCTCCATGAAGCTCTCCTGGAGGTACTCTGAAAGCCTTTGCAGAAGGTTTCTGGGGAGGGCTGCCTTATTTCATCCACCACGGTAGGACACTTTACCACGCCAAGCCAATAGCAAGTGGTCTGGAATCATTGCAGCACAAACAGGGCCGGCTCCAGGCACCAGCCTGGCAAGCAGGTGCTTGGGGCGGCCACTCCGGAGAGGGGCGGCACGTCCAGCTATTCAGCAGACGGTCCCTCACTCCCGCTCGCAGCGAAGGACCTCCTGCCGAATTGCAGCCGCAGATCATGATCGCGGCTTTTTTTTTTTTTTTTTTTTTTTGGCTGCTTGGGGTGGCCAAAACCCTGGAGCCGGCCCTGAGCACAAAGCATGGCAGCAAACGGTCCTGGTCACATTCATGCAACATTTGGTCTTTATCTTTCTGTGTTAGCCTCAGGAGAGTGATATCATTCATGGTCACCTGGTTGAAATAGGGGAATTTTTGTAAGGGGACAGTAAAAGGACCCCGTTCATGCTAGGCTGTTTGCGCTTGCCTAAAAGGGATCATCCCAGAGAATAGCCACGCGGCGAGGGGAGGGGTGAAGGGATCGTCCCTGAGAATAGCCACGCGGTGGGGTGGGGGGAGGGATGTGCTGCACATCCACCCCAAAACCGCAGCCTCTCCTTTTAAACGGCAAACCCAACCTGCATTGCTTGCTATGGGAAAGGAGGGCGCTGCAATTTGAAACCATTCCCACATGTTATGAAGGCATTAGAAGCCAAACCCGCGTACCCTTTGCCTTACCATGGCTGCTTGGAAACCGAATTCCGTTGCCCAGCCGTGTGTGATGTGTCACCATACCGGCAGGCGCTAAATATAAAAGGCAAAATGCGACCTTGTACCTAAAGCACGTGTTGTCTGCTGTGAATTGCTTGATTCACTGTGAAAGAGTCTCGCTTTTGTTCTCAGAAATGTCTCATCTTAAATTTTACTCTCCCTTTTTATCCCCCCTGCAGGTACAAATGTTTCTATGCTCCCCCTATCATCTCCGTCCCTGAGGTTATCGCAGATTAGAAGGCGAAAAAAATGCACTCGTGATGACACGTTTTCCGAGCTCATGCAGTCCTCCCGCACTGATAGGGAGGCATTCGGTGGCAGAGGCCAGGAAAGCATTCAGTGAGCATGATCAGAACACATAGGAGGCAATGTTGAGGCTAATGGGGGAGCAAATGGACATGATTAGGCGTCTGGTGGAGCTGCAGGAAAGGCAACAAGAGCACACACTGCTACTTCATCCACTGTATAACTGCCTGCCTTCCTCCCCAAGTTCCATATCCTCCCCACCCAGACACCCAAGAATCCGGGGGGTGGCTCCAGGCACCCAGCCACTCCATTTCAGAGGATCGCCCAAGCAACAGAAGGCTGTCCTTCCCTCCTCCCCCACCCCACCCAGGCTACCTTGTCAGTGATCTCACTTTTTAAAAATAAATAAAGAATGCATGGATTCAAAACAATAGGGACTTCATTTCCTTTGCCAGCTGTGGTCGAAGGGGGGAGGGGGATTGGCTTACAGGGAAGTACATTCAACAAAGGGGGCGGTTTTGTGTCAAGGAGAAACACACACAACTGTCGCACTGTAGCCTGCCCAGTCATGAAACTGTTTTTCAAAGCCATACCACCAATGGATTAAACATTGTTGTTCAGAGCAGGTCCAGGAAACCTAAGAGTTGAAATCATTAATCGTTTCAGGTTTACACCTTGGTTTGCCTATAAAAGAGGTTTAATGATTTAGTTAGGAGCCAAATATGTTTTCTTGTGTCTTTAAACCCTAGATTAAAACACAAGTGGTAAGAGAAAAATATTAACATATATTAACTTTATTTATTTAGGCGATCTAAGGGGGAAATTGCAAGAGATAAATTGTTTTTTTTTTTTTTTTGTGAATTAAGACTTGTAACAATAACTATGATTTAGGTTGTAGGTAGCAAAGGTGGCTGCATTTTGCTTTGATACTTCCTGTGTAAAGCAGAAAGATGATACGATGCTGGCTTCCTTTAACGTGCTAGGTATGTCTGAAGTCAAAACTAACGTGATACCTATTTTTGCAAGCATAATGCACAGCAACTGATTTAACCCCCAAAGTTTTGTGACTGCAATTTGGCTAATACAAAGATGCAAGTAACAAAACAATAATTAATTTCACCCTTCTTAATTTCTCGCTTCTTTCTCACTTCTTTTCCTACTGCCTCCCACTTACAGGTTGGGGGAGGGGCGTAAGAGAGAGTTTGCTTTACCTTGTATGTGTACATTAGACATAGCCCAATGAATCAAAAGGATGGTGAATTAGATGTTCTACGGGTTTTTAATTTTAATATTATTCGGTCAGAAGCAATTCACTTTGCCCACTTCCTCTTTTCTCCAAAACGCTCAAAAGCTTTGTCCCTTATGGTTTTTACAGCAACACGTTAGCTGCTAATCAAAGATTCAGTGACTTTTTGTTTCCTGTTGGCTTAGAAATCCTAAATTAAAAGCACAGTGGCTGTCAGCCTGACAGAGTACAGGAGTTACAGTCTCTACGACTGGGGGAGGAGGGGGGCAAAGAGGGGGGAGATGAGCTTTCAGAACTTTCTGGTAAAAAGTTTTAAGTAAAAGTTGTTCTTTCTTTTGATACATCTAAATTGACTGCAAACCAGTAAAAGAATTCCAAAACTCCTGGTGGTAACATGCCTATTATAAATACCTTAACCTAACATACTCACACCCTTTCTTGAGGACCCAGTAATAGGAGGTGAAGGACCAGCCTTACTCCTGGCATGCCCGATAACACGATGGTTCTGGGTTCCCCAATAGTTAGGAATGTTGAGTAGTTATACTATAATACACAAGCTGAGCTGACAGCGTGATAGAAGATAGAATGATAGGTAGATAAAAAGATATTCTATAGAATATAGGAGAACAAAAAAAAAGAAAAAGCTCCCTAAGATATCCTTACATGGTATTTTATAGGAACCTGACGCTATGTAATTCAGGCCCAACCTACTATACCAAATCTTATTTCCGTACCCTAAGAAATTTATGGGTACCCTTATCCTATAGGTTAGTAGATTATGACACTTACTCTCTACATATTAATAAGGATTGTCTCACTCGAAAAACCGGCAACCTAGGCTCTCTTGACGATTTCCAGGTTTGTGGTGTACCCTGTGGTTACCAACCGGTTGCAGACGCTGGATAAACCTGTTCAGTGTTGTGTGTAGTTCCTCCTTTTGGTGCCCCAAAGTTCAGGGACCATGTCTATCTGTGCCAAAGGTTGCCAGCTTTTATGCTGATTTACTCTTAACTAATCATACTTTTAGCTATTTAGCGGATCTTACCGGATACAGGTCAGTAGGCTTCTTGCATTTCAGCAAAACTTATTCTATGTATAATTATTAGGAAACACATATCATATGCCTCAACACATCCTAATTTCATAGGAATTAATACTGACAAAATATAAGAATCATATATGAAATGGATTAATTCAGAAAGAGAAACATATTATTTGATACGGCTGGCTGGATTAGTAGGATACAATAGCTAGCAAAGTAATCCAATGGGCTACAGCAACAATACAAAATCCTCAGAGGGGACCCACGTCAAAACCAGCTCACAGCACCAGGAAGCTGACAGCATTGTTCCTCCCCTGCAGCAGTCGTAATGTCCTAACAGTCGGTTCGGAAAAACACCTGGCCAATTAAATGCAGACACCCAAGCTCCAGCGTTTGTACTACGTGAAGATGATGAGAAAACAGACTTTGGTGTAAACCTCCAAATGGTGACCTCTAACTCTGTAGTAGTTGTGGTCTGGAGCCAATGGCAGCAGCCCAGTGCAAAAACACCCTTTGGTGTACTGGTGCAAGGACACTCTTTTGTGCACTAGTATAATCTTCGGGGCAATATAGTCTCATTCCCAGTGGACAGTATTCAAAATTTGGGGAAGACTGAACATGGACAGTATTAAGTTTATTGCCTAAAGTGTTGGTGTCATATATATATTATGTACTAAAAAAAATATATCTAAAAGGGACATATTGTAAAGGGGCATACCAGGTGACAGAACAACCCTCAGCTATAAGCTAGTGAATGTAACCATAGAATCATAGAAGGTTAGGGTTGGACGGGACCTCAGGAGGTCATCTAGTCCAACCCCCTGCTCAAAGCAGGATCAACACCAATTAAATCATCCCAGCCAGGGCTTTGTCAAGCCGGGCCTTAAAAACCTCTAAGGATGGAGATTCCACCACTTCCCTAGGTAACCCATTCCAGTGCTTCACCACCCTCCTAGTGAAAGTTTTTCCTAATATCCAGCCTAGACCTCCCCCACTGCAACTTGAGACCATTGCTCCTTGTTCTGTCACCTTTAGTAACCTGGAAAGAGGTTTATCTTCAAATCAATAACTCCATCTATACCGGGGTAGCAATGGGTACAGTATGGCATAAATCAGTTCTGCATACAGTATACACATATAACACCATCCTATAATTTTAGAATTGGAAAAGATCCCACATTTAATCAAGGATTAGCAATAGCTAAATTGTATTGTTAATGACTGTTCAGGAAAAGCCACTTGTTTAATTCTCATCAAAAGTGCCACTGAAAGCACAATTCAGGTCTGGGGTCTGTAACACTGCACCCCAATTAAGACTCTTATTTAACTAAGATTATCATGGCAAATCCTTATGTATCCTGTTCCCAGCCTCTTTGCCTGTGTTCAATCCAGGTGAGAATGTGTTCGGCGGTCACTTGGCAGTTACCCACTCAGTAGGTCACCTTGTAGACAATGTCTACAATAAACGCAGCAATGTATCTCCTCTCAGGGCCGGCTCCAGAGTTTTTGCCACCCCAAGCAATGGGGGGGGAAAAAAAGCTGTGATCAGCAGCACTTCGGGGGCAGCTCTACCGCTGCCGGTTTATTCTTCAGCAGCAATTCAGCGGCGGGTCCTTCCCTCCGAGAGGGACTGAGGGACCCGCCGCCGAATTGCCGCCGAAGAGCCGGAAGTGCCGCCCCAAACACCTGCTTGGTGCGCTGGTGCCTGGAGCCGGCCCTGCCTCCTCTGGTAGTTTATCACCCAAATGGGAAAATTCCACTGAAGGCCTGTTGCTCTGAAAAGGGGTATCAGTACGTTGGCAGGTACAATATGTTTGAGGTGGACACACCACAGTGTGGCCAGAAGGAAGGTACCAACATAATCTGTCATCATAGTCGCCGGTAGCCTGCCAGGCTAACCAAGCAAGAGGCTTGTATGCGGAGGGTGACATATAGTGGAGATGGCCAGTATTCTAGTATTGTAATATACATACAGTATATCTCAAAATGACTGTTATGGTCAATTGGAGTGCAGGGTCACAGGTTCAAATTTCGTCCAAATCCCAAAGGCACGTAAACACATTGAGCAGGTGGTAATTCCTATTTACCTGTTATCTATTGTGTTACGGGTGAAGTCCTCATCTTCTGTGATTATGTTCAACAACAATCACCCTATCAAAGGGGGGCCTTTAGCCCAGTGGGCCGGCTTGCCTTTATTATATATTCGGCTTTGCGTTATATTCAGCGGTAATGCAAAAAACCTACAGGCCTGTATCCTATCAGACATTAGCTTCAGTAAGTTAGCAGAAGGCTTGAGGCCTATGAACTTTGAACAAATAACCTTTGCACAGATAAACGGCCCAACGGAAAACCCCAACTATTTGGGGAGCTGAAAATAGAGTTTAATGGCGAGTTCTGGCCACAGATACATGAGTCAACCACAGAAGCGTCCTGGCAACGAACTGACGTACATAACAGGTACATAAGATACATCTAAGGCTAGCCTGCTTGCTTGCCTATAAATCTTTTCTTATAAGTTTCTTATTTTCTTATGGGTTTAATTATTTGTTTTATTATAATAGGTTTATATTAGAGAATATTTTGGCTGTAACACAAGGGACCTGCAGGCCACATCCTATATGTTGAGCTAAGGCGAATTTAGCATACCTATGTTTGGGACTTTTCACCTAGCTAGATGGTGATGAGCTAAAACATAAGGTCCATATATGGCTGTGACCCTAAACAGAGGATATGCTAAAGTAGGTTGGCATAGGGGCTTTCCTAAGGTCATATCCTTTTAAACTTAACAGGTACACCACAACTTTGAAAGAACTGAAATAACCAGTTAGGACAGAAATAACAAATGTGATACCTAACCACAAAAGGGCCATGGTAACGAATTGACGTATATGATAATAAGTTGAGATCACTGATATACTAACTTATAGGGAAAAGACAGTCCAACATTAGTAAGGCGAGCAAATACAAATAAGGAAAAGGGGGAAAATCACCTACTGAATATGCATCAAACATAGCGGTGTCAGTGTAACGTATTATAAAAGTGGCATCCCAGCCTGGGGCAGTAGGAGGGGGAGATGCAGTCCTTGGGAGGTGCCAGAGTGATGGCTGCTGGTGATGGTGGGGAAGGTAATGGTGATGAGGAAGATGATGGCTAACACTTCAGGTTGTGCTACAGGAAATGGTGTGAGTATCTGGATGTGCAGATATATATTCTGTAGTATCTCTATCTTACTGAGTTGGGGTGTTTGTTACTGTGCTAAATGTATTAATAAACTATATTTGTAAATATAAAAGAGTTCTATAGTGTGTGTTGCAACTGTGCCCATCGGGGTTCCCAACTGTATAATAATTTGATTAATACTGGGCCTGATCTTGGGACAAGAACCTGTCAACCCCCAGGGATTCTTAAGTAATCAATATAATTAATACATAACCTAAAGATCAGGCAACAAGCAGTAGTTACAAGCACTGTTAAGACACAGCGGGACCTAGCCCAGAAGGTGTCGTAGAGAGAGCCTGGAGCACTGGGCCTGGGGCAAGATCTGAGGCCTGAACCAGAGGCTCTGAACCAAAGTCAGGCCAGGTGGTAAAGCAAATGCTTACGAGTTCACTGTCCAGTACGTGAACTTGGCAAAGTTGTTGCTGGTGTACTAGGCACTAGATATTTATGTAATTATAGTCCAGCTAGTACAGATACATCCCAATCTGGTACAAGATAAGATGGTTTGACAAAGCAGGGGGTTGGATGCCAGATCCTAATGAAAAAAAGAAGGTGGGGGAGCAGGAAGGTAAGAGTTATTCCCTCCTGGGGTGAGGTCTGCAGGGCCGTCCTTACCCATAGGCAAACTACACAGCTGCGTAGGGCACCAGGAAATTTGGGGCACCTGAGCCGGCCAGAAAAGCTACCCCCACCCCGCCTCTTCTCACCCCTGCTCCGCCCCAGCCCTGCCCTCCACCCCTACCCCTGAGCTACATCCCGGGGGACTGCAGCAGGCGTCGGGCACGCCCTGCACTCACCGGGGACGGGAAGTGGAGCAACCCGGCCCCATGCCCCAAGCCTGCTCCTGCCCCCCACAGACCTTGGGCGACCCCCTCCCGCGGATGCCTGTGGACGCCCCCCGCCCCGCCCCCGCGGAGGCCTGGGGCCAGCTCCCCCCCTGCAGGAGGGCTGCATAGAGCACCACAATGTCTAGGGACAGCCCTGGAGGTCTGGCTAGAGTCCTAAGCACCATTTGACCTTTTTCTCTGCAGCGTTTAAAGACAGGGCTAATGAGGCTGCATTGAAAGTCACTGCTTCCTTTTAGTGATGGTCAGAGATGGATTCCTGAGAAGCAGGTCTAGGCTAAGGGCTATGCCTTAGATGCGGTGAAAGGACAGCGGGGAAAGGAAAGGCAATGCATGCCCAGTGATATCACTCAGAGCTGAAATCACTGAAGACGTAGGTTAAGCAGCGGTAGCAAAAAGCGGTGACAGCACGTGACCCCAGCCACAGTTGCAGAGGCACACACTAACTGCAGACATTGCTCAATGCCCCCCTCCTTTCTGGGGTGGGAGGTGAACCCTTTAGGGTTGCCAGGTGTTCGGTTTTCGGCCGTTCAAAGTCCAGTTAGCGTAGGGCTGGCAGGCTTCCTACCTGGCTCCGCGTGGCTCCCCGGAAGCAGCAACATGTCCCTCAGCTCCTAGGCAAAGCGACAGCCATGGGACCTCTGTGCATCGTCCCTGCCCCGCCCCGAGTGCCAGCTCTGCAGCTCCCATTGGCCAGGACCTGCGGCCAATGGGAGCTGCGGCGATAGCACCTGCTGCACCTCCGCCTAGGAGCCAAGGGACATGTTGCCACTTGCGGGGAGCCGCCCAAGGTGAGCCCCCTCAGTCCAATTTTTCCACATCCTTCTTGTAGTGTGGAGCCCAAAACTGGACACAGTACTCCAGATGAGGCCTCATCAATGCCAAATAGAGGGGAATGATCACGTCCCTCGATCTGCTGGCAATGCTTCTACTTATACAGCCCAAAATGCCGTTAGCCTTCTTGGCAACAAGAGCACACTGTTGACTCATATCCAGCTTCTCGTCCACTGTAACCCCTAGGTCCTTTTCTGCAGAACTGCTGCCTGGCCACTCAGTCCCCAGCCTGTAGCAGTGCATGGGATTCTTCCGTCCTAAGTGCAGGACTCTGCACTTGTTCTTGTTGAACTTCATCAGATTTCTTTTGGAACAATCCTCTAATTTGTTTAGATCCCTTTGTATCCTATCCCTACCCTCCAACGTATCTACCACTCCTCCCAGTTTATTGTATTCTGCAAACTTGCTGATAGTGCAATCCACACCATCCTCCAGATCATTAATGAAGATATTGAACAAAACTGGCCCCAGGACCGACCCTTGGGGCACTCCGCTTGATACCGGCTGCCAACTAGACGTGGAGCCATTGATCACTACCCGTTGAGCCCGACGATCTAGCCAGCTTTCTATCCACCTTACAGTCCATTCATCCAGCCCATACTTCCTTAATTTGCTGGCAAGAATACCATGGGAGACCGTATCAAAAGCTTTGCTAAAGTCAAGGAATAACACATCCACTGCTTTTCCCTCATCCACAGAGCCAGTTATCTCATCATAGAAGGCAATTAGGTTCGTCAGGCATGACTTGCCCTTGGTGAATCCATGTTGACTGTTCCTGATCAGCCTATGAGTAATGGCTGATATGATCCAGCAAGGGCAGGTGACCCCACCACATGACACTGAACTCCATTTTGGTACCTGTATTTTTCCACAAACTGGGCTGGGAACTGTTTTTTGAACAAAGGGTCCCCACAATATGTTAAAGCCATATAAGGTGGGGAGTGACTCCACACACAAGAGAACTCCTGAAACACCTGAGGAACAAAGACTGAACTGGGGGAAGGGCTGGACCCAGGCTAAAGGGATTTCTAGCCTGTGTATGGAAACCTGGTGAACTGCTTGTATCATCAGCCAGGGTGAGAGATTGCTAATTCATATCCAATCTAGCTAGTATGTTAGGATTAGTTTGTGTTTTGTTTATTTGCTAGGTAATCTGCTTTGAATACCTGCACCCCCTTCCTCCGCACCCCCCTTCCATCTCCAAACTCCCTCCCAGAACCTGCACCCCCTCCTGTCCTCAAACTCCCTCCCAGAGCCTGCACCCCCACCCCCAGCCCAGAGCCTGCACCTCCTCCCTCCACACCCCCTCCTGTCCCCAAACTCCCTCCCAGAGCCTGCACCCCCACCCCCTGCCCCAGCCTGGAGCCTACACCCAGCACCCAAACGCCATCCCAGACCCTGCACCCCAGACTCCCTCCCCCACCCAAACTCCCTCCCAGATCCTTAGGCAGGTGGGGGGCGGAGTTTGGAGGGGCAGATTCTGGGCATTCTGGGCACCACCAAAATTTCTACAAACCTGCCGCCGCTGTCCACAGACCTAAGTTCCCTCTAAGCTGCACAGCCAAGCAGCAGCCTATTAAGTGCCCCGACCCCGACCACAACCCAGCCCAACCCCAGATTTGCCGTGGCCGGGAGAGAGGCGCCCCTCCCCCAGCCCCAACTCAGCCCCCCTTCTCCCCCAGCCCAGCCCCGGAGCTGCTGCGGCAAGGAGAGGCGCCTCTCCCCCCAGCCCAGGTGCTGCTGTGGAGAGAGAGAGGGAGTTGGGGGGGGGGGGGGGGAAGTCCTCTCTCCCCGCTGCAGTCCTGGGGCAACCTGCATCCCAAACCCCTTATCCCCAGCCCCACCCCAGAGCCCACACCCCCAGCCAGAGCCCTCATCCCCTCATACCCCAACCCTCTGCTCCAGCCCTGAGCCCCCTCCTGCATCCTGAACGCCTCATGCCTGGCCCCAGCCCAGAGCCCTCAGCCCCCTACACCCCAACCCTCTGCCCCAGCCCTGAGCCCCTCATCTCCAGGCCCACCCCAGAGCCCGCACCCCCAGCCAGAGCTCTCACCCCCCATACCCCAACCCTCTGCCCCAGCCCTGAGCCCCTCCTCTCTAGCCCCACCCCAGAGCCCACATCCCCAGCCAGAGCCCTCAGCCCCACAAACCCCAACCCTCTGCCCCAGCCCTGAGCCCCACCCCACACTCCAAACCCCTCAGCCCCACCCCCAATATGGAGTGATGTGTCACACTTCACCTCCATATTGGTGCATATAACAAAATTCGTTCTGAACATGCTTGGGAAACACTAGAGGGAACACTGCCACAGACGGTGTATAAAGGGCCCACGAAAGGTGACTATGAAAATAAAGTTTCAGATCCCAGAAACGGCATTCCGTTGTTATGATCAAGCCAAAGTATGTGAATACCCCCACCTACAGGTGAAAACCCAGAAGTGTTGTTGTTACCATAGAAGCCAACAGTTTAGGGCTCTTTCTTATCCTGCGTCAAACACCCTGCCGAGCACGAGCAACATTTATAAAATTAAATAAATAAATATATGGAGATATCCCATCTCCTAGAACTGGAAGGGACGCTGAAAGGTCATTGAGTCCAGCCCCCTGCCTTCACTAGCAGGACCAAGTACTGATTTTGCCCCAGATCCCTAAGTGGGCCCCTCAAGGACTGAACTCACAGCCCTGGGTTTAGCAGGCCAATGCTGAAACCACTGAGCTATCCCTCCCCACCCCCCAAATTCTGTTCAGTCAGTTTTCAGTCTAAGACTTGGACTGAAAACTGACTGAACAGAATTCAATGATATACACAGACAACAGATTTCCAAAGGGGGCTGCACCTCCATTTGAAAATTTTTAGGGGTCTGCAAATGAAAAAAGGTTGAAAACCATTGGTGCAGGAAAATCCACCTCCCCAAGAGACGGTTGCTAGGTTGACAGAAGAATTCTTCTATCAATCTAGCACTGTCTACATGGGGACTGAGGTCAGCTTCATTATGTCACTCAGGGTTGTGGATTTTCACACCCTGAGCAACGTCGGTGGGTCGATCTACTTTTCTAGTGTAGAACAGCCCTTAGAAATAAAGACCCACAGAGCCCTGCGCTTCTTTTAGTACTGCCCTTCATGTTTACTAGATTCACTACAGAGGGGATTAGAATCATGATGTAACACCAATGGGGGAAGTAAGGGGGGGGGAGACAATATTCTTTCAACACTTCTGTAAGAGGGAAATAGTCCCAAAAATCCCAGCAGGAAATCACAGGAGCACAAGCGTGCGGCTACAGTAGCTACTGCAGAAGCTACAAACAATCCACAGATTAAAGCAGGAAGTACAGATAAATGACTTGAATGTATGTCTCGTTCCTTCCAACAGTACACAGCAAACGAGTACTATAAATTTAATCTGGATGTGGTAGTGACCTTTGCATCACATTTTCATGTAGTTAGACAAGCTGTCAGATACCTTACACAGGCATTTTAGCCATCGAGATTACAATACACAAAGGGAAAACGATGGTCTTTTTTCCCCACTGATCTTGTGCAACGACCAACTGACTGATTTTCCACCACCTACCAAAATCATCCTGTTGATAGGGGAACAGCACAGGGGAGAACAGAAGAGGTAGGGTGGGCAGCACAAATGCCACCGTCCTGGGACAAGCTGTGCGATAACACGAACATCAAACTCTGTATCCAATGCACTTCAGCCCCTAAAAATCAGTGTAGACCCACTGGCTTTTTCAGACTCCTCAGAAGCAAAAAAGGGAAACAGAAAACCATCCCGGTTTTCAAGTGGGCAGCTTTATTCTACATAGACTGTACAGACAACCATCAATGGACCCCACCTCTCACAGACGACTCTCTGTAAAAGTTTGGGGTCCCAAAGGGTACATCTTCATTGCAATCAAAGACTCGCGGCTGGCCCGGGTCAGCTGATTTGGGGTCATGGGGTTCGGGCTGCAGGGCTAAAAGCTGCACTGGAAACGTTCAGGCTCGGGCTGGAGCCCGGGCTCTGAAAACCAGCGAGGGGGGAAGGTCTCGGAGCCAGGCTCCAGCCTGAGCCCAGACATCGACACTGCAAATTTTAGCCCCGCAGCCCAAGCCTGGGTCAATGCTGTGGGGTATTTATTGCAGTGTGGACGTACCCCAAGACACCAGAAGCCTAACTGGGAGTGGAGGTGGCTTCTGCTGGGTTGTTCTGCTGACTGAAGTAGCCGGAGAGCTCTTTTAGTGCTCTGTAGCGATGGGAGATGGAGTTCTTCACTGCCTTGGGCAGCTCGGCATACCTGGGGAGGGGGAGAAAAACAGGAATAGCCACAATCCCAACCAGAGCCTAAACCCTGGTTTGCTCGGTAACTGGGTGCACCTGAGTTCACGTGGCCTGCTGAGAAGCTGAACCTGCTCCCTTCCCTGGTTATCGTCAGGCCAGGCCTTAGAGATGCCGCTGGTGACAGACCAGATACGCGCATTCTGTAGCTGTCACGTTCATTGGCAGAAGCGGTTCCCTTGGCCTGCTTTGTACGTGCAGATTAGGGCGCCCTCTGTTGACTCTGGGCTTCACTTCGGCACCAACCTTTTGTCACATAATTTCTACTTGTGACTCAAGCAGGCTCTCTTGCCAGGCTTACCTCACGGAGCCCTTTGTCAGCTTATTCAGAGGGCAAGGAATTGAGTGCAGTTCCCTGAGAGTCAGACCCTGGGCCTGGGTCTCCATTATCCTGGCCCTGGGCAGTCATTTGCCCTTGTGCAACGCCACCTCTGTCCGTTTATTGAACGACACTACTCTAGGCAGGCTGATGCAGCTCACTGAAAGTCAGACAATAAAAACCATATCTGACTCCTACAACAGTCCACCGACTAGCAGCAGCTACTAGAAACAACAGCAGAACCACCCCTGCATCTCTCCAAAGTCTGTGAGGAGTCCTAGGATGGGAAACAGTTCATTAGATACACACTCAGGTCGTCTGCCCTACAGGCTTGAGACAGTCTGAGCTGTGAGGTTCCGACCCACGTCCCCCATGGTCAAAGCTGTTCAGATGTAGGATTCTGCTTTAAGCCCATCTCAACTTCTCTCTGGCAGAGTTCACTGTAAGCGGGTTCCACTTTATGCATTAACAGGACCTTTGGTTTCGTGATTTTCTGAACTAAGGAATTAAAGGCAAAGAGTCACTTACGTCTGGTTGTAACCATCAGGCTGGAAGCAAGGATCCCAGCCAAAGTCTCTGGGGCCTCTGGGCTCAACAATGCGACCCTGCCAATTCGGGGAGGAAGAAGAAATAAGAGGTTTCTTTCTCGGCACTGCTCTGCCACATTCACATCATTACACGCAGGAAAATGAACCGGTTACATTTTAGACCGAGCTCTGCTTTGGGAAACCACCAAAAGTTACAAGACTGTTTAGCAGTCCCCCAAAACAAGGCCAAGGTAAACAACTAGGACTTCTTGGTTTAGTGCTCCATCTTCTTAAGTCCACGCCGTAGGCAGACAGACCTGCACCGCTCTCCACCTTCCCCTGGCGCGCCTGCTCAACACACACATCCCAGGGCACTGAGGCGTCAGGACTCAGCCCACAATAAGAACTCCTGACTGTCTGAAGGATAAACTAACAAACAAGCGGAGGAGAAACACGGGGCATGGATGGTGGGAGAAGACTGATCACTTCAGTGCTTCTCAGTACCAGCAAGATGTAGCCATATTAGAGGGAGTTTTGAGGAGCAACCACCCATCCAAACGAAAATGATAGGGTCTGGAAAGATGGACATCTGAGGAAAGGGTTAACTACGTGCAGCCGGGTGACGGGGCTTGGAGCTCATTGAAATGGTGCAGCCGCACATTCTGCTCCTAGCATTCAAGGGCTTGGAGGGCTGCACAGCCGCCAGGCTCAGGAGTGGAGACAAGAGAACTTGGAGGATCATTCAGAACCTTCAACCAACGTTTTCAAACTCTGGTGCCTCTGGGCACCACAATGAGTAGCCTGATCTTCAGACGTGCCGCGTAGCCACATCTTCCACTCAGGTCTATGGGAGCTGCAGCCGCTCAGCAACCCTGGAAAATCAGGCCATTGATGTAGGTGACTAAATATGGATGTAGGTGGCCAAGATGAGCCCCTTGCGAATTAGTGCTGTGAATGGATTCATGTTACGAGCCCCCTCACGCCCCAGCCTACTGCTATCTACAAAGGCTTCTTTCGCCCAGCGATCTGAATACCTACGCAAGTCTGGCCTTTGAACAGCTTCACCGGGTCCTCCGGGTTTCCAGTGCTGAATGCAAAGGTGCAAAGAGCATAAGCGGACTTGTCTTCAAACCCCGCTAACAGTTTGTACAGACCTAAGCAACAGAAGGAGGATTCCATCATCTCCGCGTTTCATTCGGCACACGGCACAACTGACAAGAGGCAATCTGTGACGAGCGAGGGGAGGGGAAACCCCAAACAAATAACATTTTGTGCCCCCGTGGCAGGCCTCCCACAGACTGCATCCAACTCACAAGGGGAGGGAGTATTACCGGGATTAGGCAGGGAATGGTCTGTCTCATGGGTATTTCAGGAGACTGGTGATCAGGATTCTTGGGCTCTACTCATGACTTTTCCACAGAATCCTTACAAGGGGGCTTAATGAATGTTTTTAAAGGGTTTTGCGATGCCTAGATGAGATGCTACATAACTGCCTAGGATAATGGTTTTATTCATCTGATACTAAAGGTTACATCTCCTGTCACTTGGGGTCAGTCTGTTTCCCATTGCCCATAGTTGTGACAGCAGAGAGGGAGCTCCTGGAGTGTAGTCAGAAGAGCAGGCAAGGAAGGGGGGTTTGGTGGTACTGGAGGGACACGAGGTGGGTGACAGGAAGATCAGTAAAAAGCAGGAGATCAGGAAAGCACATACAGGGGATCGATGGATGGATTTTGGATAGGTTGGAAAAGAAGTGACAGGATTCAGTAATAGTCTGGGGGGGGGGGGGGGGAGGAAAGAGGGGTGACACCAAGGTTGTACTCCTGTGTTGCCATGTTGAACTGATAACTGCAGGGCAATTAGGAAGAGCGGTTGTCAGTACCAAGGCAGATATGACTCTGAAGAGAGGTAGATTTGGGAGTCATCGGCACAGAGATGGCTGCTGAAGCCATCGGCGCAGATGATCTTACTGATAAGGTGTAGATGAAGCAAAGGGAGGGGCTAAGGGCAGAACATGATGGGACACATGGAGACCGTGAGGAATGGGGAGAAGTGAGCAGTCCCAGAGATGGCAAAGGAACCAGTCAAGTGCAGAGCTATGAAAGCCCAATGAGGAAAAGGATTCACTTCACATTGTTGCTAGATTGCACAGGAGCATGTGATTCTGAACAGCAAATCCCACTGAGAGCAGTAATTCAAAGGGAAATACCTTCTGGTTTTAACTTCTCTAGAAACCATTTTCTGAAACGTAAGAACAGAACAAGCGTCAGTGGCAGGGTTATTTTCTGCCATGGTCATCAACAACGGAAATATGTCTAGTGCAACATTCTACGGCGGATTTCTCTCTGCACAGGTTTCCTAGCACTATGAATCCCTGGTGGACTTGCACTGTTTACTAAACCTTACTCCGGGCTATATATTAACAAACATTAGGAAATGCAGATTTAGACTCCAAACCAGCAAGTTACAGACCCCCGAGGGTCGTACTGAAATCAATGGGTCTCCTCCCTGGGCCAGGGGTCAACTTGCATGGAGTTCATTTTGCAGGGTTGGGGCCTATTTCTTAAATAACAGAGCCTGTGGGTCTTTAGCCCAAGATTCTACTCCAGTGATTTTGCTATTCAGATTATAGGCCAGTCTGTTGTGCAGTACCACCTAGCCTGTATGTTCAATACTTTAGCGAGGAAGCATAGTTTAATGGTTAAAGCAGAGGACCCAGGAGACTTGGGTTCCTTTCTTGAATTGCTGTACAATTTGGGGGAAATCACTTAAGTTCTCCATGCGGTAGCAATCCCCCCTGTAAAATGGGAAGAATACCTACCTCGCATAGGTGAGTTTGTAAAATACGTGGGAGCTCTTTAAATAAAGAGAACTATAAAAGCGCTAAGTATTCCTGAGGCCAAAAGTTCAGAAGAGTAATTCCCACAAATGAGCAGTGAGATGGTAAAAAAAAAAATCCTTCATTTGAAGATTTTTTTCCTCCTTCCAGAATCACTAAGTCAATTGACTCACATTTGGGGAGTGATCATTTGCCCAGTTTTGTTGTAAGAAATAAAGAATGTGAGTTATAGAAGTATGTAATCACATTCCACCTTCCATGTTTTCTGCCCTGGTAACCAGAATAAGCAGAGCAAATTGTAGAGAAACTGCAAAACTAAAAAGCAGTGCCAAGAGCTATGGCAGGACTTTGCTAGAGGAGTTCTGAGTAAGGCTGCGAGTCTGTCATGGAGGTCACGGATTCCGTAACTTTCCGGGAACTCCAGGTCTTCCGCAGCTGCAGCAGCTCGTGCAGCTGGCCCTGGGGGGAGTCTCACCAGCTGCTGCTGGGATGGCCCAGGGCCAGCTTCTTGGGTGGCCCCGGGGCCAGCCGCACTGACTGCTGCTTGGGCAGGCCCGAGCAGCTGGTCCCGGGGTCGCCGGAACAGCAGCCGATGTGGCTGGCCCCAGGAGCCACTGGAGCAGCAGCGGTTCTGAGGGCTGCCCCGGAGCAGCGGTCCAGGGGGGCCTCGGAGCAGCGGGTGGGGTAAGCAGTCAGCCCCCACTGCCGGAGCAGGGGTCAGCCATTGGCCCCCGGGGCTCCCCTGGAGCAGCTAAGATTTAGTCAGGGGTATTTATAATAAAAGTCATGGACAGGTCACGGCCCGTGAATTTTTGTTTATTGCCTGTGACCTGTCTATGACTTTTACTAAAAACACCCCTGACTAAATCTTAGCCTTAGTTATGAGCGATTAAATTTAGAAATCTTGTTTCCAGTTGAACTACAGCAGCCTCCAGGGTCCCATTATACAATACAATAAATCCAGTGATTCGAATTAACAAAACTCGGTAGCTCTTTCTCTACTGAAGTGGCAGAATGGACAAAATTCCTCCCCTGATGACTTCAGTGTAGTTACACAAGGGATGAATTTGGTCCAAACACTTTAAACCACAATTTCAGTTTAAGAGACCGACCCTGCAAATGATGCCCGTGCTGAGTTTGAAGTGAAGGGTGCCTGGATCAGCCCCCATGGATTCCTTCGCAGGGCCAGGTCCTAGTTGGGATGCAGGAGCAGTAACCAGGAGCAGGGAGTAAATCGGAGTCACTGAACTGTCCCATGCACTATGCATTAAGTGCAAAGCAGGGACCGGGTGAGTACAAATCCCTTCCCCATTTCCTCTCTCTTCAGGATGAAGCTGCAGGAGCTAGACCAGCAAACAACAGAAAAGAGAGTTCTGCTCCTGGGGTTTGGAGAGCCCCCAGGAATCACATCTCAGAAACCTATAGCCCCAGTCAAACCGTAGTACAGGAAAGAACTACAAGCATAGCCACTCCTACTTACATATATGGTCCTGGGAGGCCCCCCAAGGCATTGAAACACAAACAAGTGTCTTCTACGATAACAGGTCCCTGGATCTGCAGAGGGAAGTCAAAGAAACAGAAATATTAGATCTAAGGGGAAGGTACCTTCTCCTCAACTGCCTTTTTGGTTACAATCCATTATGGTTCCACATGACGTTAGAGCAGGGGTCGGCAACGTTTGGCACACGGCTCGCCAGGGTAAGCACCCTGGCGGGCCAGGCCAGTTTATTTACCTGCTGACGTGGCAGGTTCAGCCGAGCGCGGCCCCCACTGGGTGCGGTTCACCGTCCCGGGCCAATAGGGGTGGCGGGAAGCCACGGCCAGCACATCACTTGCCCGCACCGCTTCTCGGCACCCCCATTGGCCCAGGACGTCGAACCGCGGCCAGTGGGGGGCCGCGATCGGCCAAATCTGCCGCGTCAGCAGGTAAATAAACTGGCCCGGCCCGCCAGGGTGCTTACCCTGGTGAGCCGCGTGCCAAACGTTGCCGACCCCTGCGTTAGAGGCTTCATAAAAACGCAGCATCCATTAAAGCTCCTTAAATCTGAGGAGATTATATATAGAGAGAGAACAAGCAATGAAACCTGTGCTCTGCACCTGCAGCTAGAAGTGGCACTACCAAGGCAGAGATAATAAGCTTTCCTTTGGAAGTTTGAGGAGAGCTAATCTAAAGCATTCATATGGGTATCGCCCTCATTGGGGGGCAGTACTGGAGGAACCTAAAATGCAGGGGGGGGGGGGGTTGTTGCATTTGCACAGTCCTGACTTTCATTGGAGCCCGAGGCCTAACTGGCTTCTTCATTCTGAAAAAAAATCTGTGCCTGGGCTCTTTGGATGACAACCTGTCACTGGCTGGTGGAGAACTACTTCATTACCCCCCAAATGATAAGATGGGAACAAAGGCGCTGACCCCGTACCCGCAATCGGGGGCACCAGAACAGAGGGTCCATGCAGCCATAGCCCCAGCACTTTTAAAAGTGGGAGGGCGATGTCCTCCCACTTTTTACCAGCTGTAGGGCGTGTGAAAAGGAGTGAGCAGGGGCCGGGTTCTTAGTGGGAAAGGCAGTGCGAGGGCGGGGCCCCGGAGGAAGAGGCAGGGCAGGGCCTTGGAGAAGGGGTAGGGCCTCAGGGGCAAGGGACAGTGCAAGGGTGGGCCCTAGGGGAAATGGACGGTGCCGGTGGCCCCCCCCACACACACATTTTTGCCACTCCTGCCGCAATAGGTACAGTAACTCCTGACTTAACGTCATCCCGGTTAACGTTGTTTCATTGTTACATTTCAGAGTAACAGCCGTGTTAGTCTGTATCCGCAAAAAGAAGAACAGGAGTACTTGTGGCACCTTAGAGACTAACAAATTTATTAGAGCATAAGCTTTCGTGGACTACAGCCCACTTCTAAGTGGGCTGTAGTCCACGAAAGCTTATGCTCTAATAAATTTGTTAGTCTCTAAGGTGCCACAAGTACTCCTGTTCTTCTTTTTTCATTGTTACATTGTTAATCAATTAGGGAACATGCTCGCTTAAAGTTGCGCAATGCTCCTTTATAACATTGTTTGGCAGCCACCTGCTTTGTCCACTGCTTGCAGAAAGAGCAGCCCGTTGGAGCTAGCTGGTGGGGGGGTGGACCGGCAGCCCCCCATCCGCTCCCCCCTCCCCTAAATTCCCTGTGCAGCAGCCGCCCTATTCCGGGCAGTTCATCTAGGACAGAACCAGTTGTAGGAATGTTCTGCCAAAGCAACTGAGCTGATCTCACTCTCAGTCCTAGAGATCAATGGGATCAGGCCAGGGAAGGGCCTTTGCCATAAAAGACCCTATTTATGAACCTCTCTCATAAGGGCTTCCATTGGAATTTCTCTGTAGCTATATTCAAATTTTCTACATCCTTTTTCTTGGCACCAATCAGTCCATGGCCATTTAATTCCCCACCAACTATGTGCCAAACGAGTGCGTAGTCATGCAGTGGGTAACAGCTGGGCCATTTAGCCTAAACTCTTGGTTAATCTCCATTCATTTTTGACTGACACCTGTGGAAGTGGGGAAAGCGGAAAAGGAAACGACCTGATTTGCTGCTTCCCGGCATTTCTGAATGGAGATCTCGTCTGGTTCCCCTTGGTATTCTGGCACTGCAACAAGGACAGGAGGGATTATTGCGAGGTGAGGGGTGGCCAATGGCTGCTGAAACGTTACCGTTTAACGAGCGAGAAACAAAGTCACGGACTTACAGTCAATTTTTTTTGCGACCAGTCTGTAGGGAAACGCATCCCCAAGGATCTGAAGGACCTGTTGGGAACAAGACAGAGGCTGTTCAGCCAGCTCTGCGGGCGGGGAACAGCGCCTAGCCCAGTGTGTGAGATACTGGGGGGAAGTTTGGTCCCATCCTCCCCTAGCCACAGGAGCTCTCAACACCCACCTCAGACCCAGGCGCTATGGGGCGGGGGGGCGGGGGGGAGGAGGAGTGACAGTAAGTTTGGAGCAGGGCGGGCACTGGGCAGTGCTGGATGGGAGCAGTGTTTGGCCGGGATCAGGGATGGCGGGGGGGGACTTGCTCTAAGGCTCCTACCAGGCTCCGGCAGGGACACTGAGAGCAGGTTCGGGCCCCGGTGAAAAAAAATTTTCGGGCCCCCAGCAAGGGCAGACCGCTAAACAGGCTGATGAGAGGGGAGGAAGCCGGTCCCCGGTAAGACGACGAGAGGAGGTGGGAAGCCGGTCCCCGACCCCCTTCCGGACCACTGGACCCCGGTAAGGCGACGGGGGGGAAGCCAGGCCCCAGGCCCCCTTCCAGACCACCGGGCCCCGGTAATTTGTACCAGCTTCCCCCCCTCTCGTCAGCCCTGGGCTCCGGTTCAGGGGAGCGGAACCCCCGACAGGGTTCGTCCACTGACAGGTTCAGCGTCGGGAGCGTCCCCAGGGCAGCGACAGTCCTGGCGGAGCCCGAGCCCCGGCCTGCCCGGGCGTTAACGCTGGAGCCTAATGACGGCAGCGCGCGGAACGGGCGGGCAGTGGCGGCAGGGGGCGGGGCTAGCTGCGGGGGCGGGAGCAAGCGCTGCATGCGGGAGGAGGCCCTGCCCCTCCCCCGGAAGACCGCCATCCGGGGGTTGGCGGACGCCATGCTGCATTCCGGTACGGTGGCCCCCTCCGTCCAATCCGCGCAGCTCCCTACCCCCCACCTCCTCGAGCTTCTTGGCGTTGCCGGTCACGAACACCACGTTCCTCCCGGCGGCGGCGGCCATAGCAGAGCCAGAGCGCCTGCGCGCTGACCTGCCAATCACAGCCTCGCCGCCCGGCAGCCAGGGCAACGCGCCTAGCCCCGCCCCGCGGGACCGGCCAATGAGAGGAGAGACCGATCTTCCAGCGCCGTGGGGACTGAAAGGAGCCTGGGTACGCATTTCCGGTGACGAAGGGCGAGGGAGGCTCGGGGACAAGACACTTCCGGTCTCCCAAGCCGCCACTAGCTGGAGCAGACCGGAAGTGCTTTTCTGCCCCACCCCCGAGCTCTATGGCCCTGGAGGCCGGAAGTGCGTTGTCGGGTTGCTCTGGTAACCGATGCCCTGCCGGAGGGGCTGCGGAGACCCAGCAGGGCGATGCTGTGGCCTGGGTGTAACGTGGCCTCCCTCGCACCTGGCCCGTGCGCGGCCGCGGCTCTGCTGCCCCGGAAGGGGTCACCAGGGGTTTTACCGACCCCCTGCCCTGCTTAGCGTTGTTCTATGGGCACCAAACCGACTCCCCTAGCCCCGCCCCTTCCCCGGGGCCCCGCCCCCGCTCCCTACATGCCCCCTCCCTCACTTTCCCTGGGCTGGGGCAGGGTTTTGGGGTGCGGGAGGGGATCAGGGCTCTGGGATGGGGATGGGGGATTTTATGGTGCAAGAGGGGTTCCTGCTGGGGCTGAGCTATTCGGAGTGCAGGCGGGGGCTGTGAGTTGCGGCAGGGGGTTGAGGGGTGCAGGAGGGGGTCAGGGCTCTGGGGTTGGGCAGGGGATGAGGGGTTCAGGGGGCAGGGGGGCTCTTGGCTGGGGCAGGGGGTTGAAGTGCAGGGGGGTGGGGGCTCAGGTGCAGGAGGGGGCTCTGGTTTGCGGGGTCTATGGGGTGGAGTGCAGGAAGGGGTACGTGCTCTGGGGTGGGCTTTGGGAGGGCTCAGGGCAGGGGATTGGGGCACAGACTTACCTTGGGCAGCTCACCATCAGTGGCGCAGCAGGGCTAAGGCAGGATCCCTGGCACCGTGCTGCACCCCAGAAGCAGCCAGCAGCTCCGGCTCCTAGGCGAGGGCAGGAGGCTTCACAGTGCACGCTGCTCTTACCCACAGGCACTGCCTCCCCAGCTCCCATTGGCCAGGAACTGAGCGCAGAGCTGGTGCGTGGGGTGGGGGCAGCGCGTGGAGCCCCATGGCCTCCCAGCCTAGGAATCGGACCTGCTGGCCGCTTCCACGGTGCAGCACGGTGCCCCAGGACAGGTAGGGACTAGCCTGCCTTAGCCCTGCTGACCGGGCTTTTAATGGCCCGGTCAGCGGTGCTAACCGGAACCGCCAGGGTCCCTTTTCAACCGGGTGTTTCGATCGAAAACTGGACACCTGGTCACCCTAGCCCTACTCCAGTTTGCGGGCTCCCATCGGAGGGGGGGGGGCTGATAGGCCCAGCTGCATATCCCCCACACACTTCCGGGCTGCTGGGGGGGGATCCTTGCTGGGTCTAGAGGGGGTTCAAGCTCTGATCCCCTCCCGCTTCCACTCCTCTTTAGCCCAGACTCCCCTGGGCTTTAGCAGCGCCCAGACATGGGTGTGGCATTCCGGTAGGGTCTTACCAGGAGAGAAATGCCTTAGTGCACCAAGGGGCTGAGAGACTCAGACCCACCCGAGTCACTTAACACCTCCAGATGAGGAAACAGCTGAGAGCAGGAAGTTCCTGTCTTTATTAAGTTCCCCCCCTTACAGCATAGCCTGGCCCTCTCTGGAACTGGGGAAAGCCTTGGGGCTCTATAGTTAATTCTTTCTGTTCCCCAGATACACTGAAAGGAGCACTTCCATACCACATGCCAAATATTAAATACACCTCTACCCCGATATAACCCCACCTGATATAACACGAATTCAGATATAACGCGGTAAAGCAATGCTCCAGGGGGGTGGGGCTGTGCGCACCAGCGGATCAAATCAAGTTTGATATAACGCGGTTTCACCTATAACATGGTAAGATTTTTTGGCTCCCGAGGACAGCATTCTATCGAGGTAGAGATGTACATGCAGCCCTGCTGTACTAAAACAAAGAAATGAACCAGTCGAAGGGTATAAGATCCACAGAGCATATGTACACCGCTGTCATTCCTTCCATATTTAATATAGGTCACGGGTTAGGTTGTTAAATGTGGAAGCAAATGTGAGAGTCATCACAGGTTTTGGGAGAGGATTCAGAATCCGCTTCTGAGCCGGCACCCTGCAAATCCACTTGTAGGGCAAACTCCTCAGCTGCTGAAATACGCAGAGCGTGGGAATTTCAAAAGCACTCAGCGCCGGCCTTGTTCTTCCCCCATTACAATCAAAGATAAACCTCCCCTTCACTTCAAAGAGAGCAGAGCGAGAGCAATACTGGGCTTGTTGAAAATAACACCAGGAAGGGTCAATAGCAGAAGTTCTTTCCTATGGACACATTTTAGGTGGTTTGGCAAATTGCAGAGTGGTTTTTTTAAGTATAAATATTCTTATTTTACAGGGAAAGGTGAACTACACAGATGAGGGAATCCAGTTCACTATTCCTTGTCAGGCTGACAATTCTTCGCAGCTGGGATTTTGAAAGCAGCCCAGCTCCCACTGAAGCCGGATTCCTATTGAATCTGAGAGCATCCTTCCCTTAGGGTCCTTGGAAATCCTGAGCATGCACCATCCCCTCTAACGAACAGAGAGGGTGGGAAAATTTCAAGTAATCGTTCAGGGGGAATTAGCCCCTTTCAGACAGATCCTCTGCAAAGCAGTGTCTGGTTTTAGTGTAACAGGCTTATGGCAGCACAAGACATGAAACAAACACACAACCGCATACAGTACACGACACGTTCCCTTTTGGAGTTTGCAGCCAGCACAGCGCCCCCTCCCCCCCATTAACAAAGCAGCTGAGAAATGTTTTCCACCGGCGCTACTTGCACAGCGACTCGAATATCTCCAGGGTCCTTTTGATCTCCCGGATCTGTTTGGCCAGGGCGTGGACCGGCTGCATGGAGCGGTCCAGCTCCTCGCAGCGGGCCATCAGCGTGTACATCCCTTTGATGCTCATGTCTACGGACTCGCCCAGGCTGTCCACGGCGTCCCGGTAGGTCTGGATGTAGCCCACGCTCAGGGCCGTCATGTTCTGGATGCTGCCGCTCAAGCTCCTCATCATCTGGTCCACTTTGTGGGCCACCTCTTGGGTCAGGCGCTCCAGCTCCGTCAGCACCGCGGGGTCAATGGGGGGGATGTCGGCCGCTTTGCTCCGCCCCAGCCCTGGGAAGGGCTGGCCCGGGGGCTCCGGCTCCTCCAGGCTGCCCCGGGAGCTCAGCTTGATTTTCAGCTGCAGGTTGTTGGCCACGAAGTGGGTGAGGTCCCCGTCGTGGCTGACCGTCCCTTCCAGCTCCAGGGCGCTGGAGATGGTGGCGCGGCGCCCTTCCTGCGCCCGGCTGGCCCCGTACGCCTGGCTGATCCCATCCAAACTGCGGCTGTCCAGCAGCCGCCCTCCGGCCAGCCTGTCCCCAGCGGCAGCCGCCTGCTGCCTCCGCGAGCCTTCCCGGCACGGATCCTCCAGGCTGGCCGCGGCCCCCGGGGCTTGGACGCGCACCTGGGCCATGATGTGCTGCGGCAGGCCTGCGCCCCTCTCCATGCTCCGGCCTGGGGCTCCCAGCGCGCACTGGCCGGGAGGGGGACAGCGACACCAGGGGAGGAGCCTAGGGAGAGGCAGCTAGGGAGGGACGCAGGGAGAAAGCCAGCGATCCAGTTTGCACCTTTCCGAGGAGGAGGAGCGAGCTGGGGAGAGGGGGATCCCTGATTGGGCTCTGCCAGAGGCAAAGAGCAAATCACAAGCAGCAACACCAGGACGGGGGGAGGAGGCGAGACAGGAGAGGGTGTGAATGTGATTGAGACAGGGAGGATGAGGGGGAATAGGGTGAGGAAAGAAAAGGTAGGAAAAAGAGACAGAAGAGGGGCAGGAGGGATGGAATGAGAAGAGGGGGAGAGAAAGGGTCATGGAAGTGAAGGCAAGATTCATGGATCTTAAGGCAGAAGGAATCTGATCATCTTCTCCAGGGGTGGCCAACCTGTGGCTCCGGAGCCTCATGCGGCTCTTCAGAAGTTAATATGCAGCTCCTTAGATACATGGGGGCGCCGGCGGAGCAAAAAAAAAAAAAAGGAAGCTGCGAAATATCGGGACGCGGGACAGACGCCTAAATATTGGGACAGTCCCAATTTTATCGGGACCGACTCTGGGGCTGGAGCTACAGGCGACAACTTTCCAGTGTGCCGGGGGCGCTCACTGCTCAACCCCTGGCTCTGCCACAGGCCCTGTCCCCCTCCCCTGAGCCTGCCATGCGCTCGCTCCTCCCCTTTCCCCTCAGAGCCTCCTGCACGCCACAAAACAGCTGA
This sequence comes from Malaclemys terrapin pileata, assembly GCF_027887155.1. Lineage (NCBI taxonomy): Eukaryota > Metazoa > Chordata > Testudines > Emydidae > Malaclemys > Malaclemys terrapin. The sequence continues at coordinate 4,988,849 of NC_071508.1, read as the reverse complement.
TTGAGAGGTGTGGGGAAGGAGGGGGAGGCGCTGATTGGCCGGTGTGATGGTGGGTGGGAGGCACTGGGAGAGGGGTGGGGGGGAAGCTAATGGGGGGCTGCTGACGTATTATTGTGGCTCTTTGACAATGTCCATTGGTAAATTCTGGCTCCTTCTCAGGCTCAGGTTGGCCACCCCTGATCTACTTTGACATCCTGCATAGCATGGGCCAGAGAATCTCACCCAGGTACCTCTGTATTGATCCCAATCACTTGTGTTTGCCTACAGCCAGGGCCGGCTCCAGGGTTTTTGCCGCCCCAAGCAGCCAAACAAAAACAACAACCAAAAAAGCCGCGATTGCGATCTGCGACGGCAATTCGTGCCGTCTGCTGAATTGCTCCCGAACAGCTGGACGTGCCGCCCCCTCTCCGAAGTGGCCGCCCCAAGCACCTGCTTGGAAAGCTGGTGCCTGGAGCCGGCCCTGCCTACAGTAGTGGTTCTCAGCCCGGGCTATGCAGAGGTCTTCCAGGGGGTGCATCAACTCATCTAGATATTTGCCCAGTTTTACAACAGGCTACAAAAAAAGCACTAGTGAAGTCAGTACAAACTAAAAGGTCATACAGACAATGACGTGTTTATTCTGCTCTATATACTAGACAATGAAATGTAAGTACAATAGTTATATTCCATTTGATTTATTTTAGAATTATATGGTAAAAATGAGGAAGTCAGCAATTGTTCAGTAATAGTGTATTTTTATGTCTGATTTTGTAAGCAAGCTAGTGAGGTGTAACTTGGGGGAACACAAGCCAAATCAGACTCCTGAAAGGTGTCCAGGCGTCTGGAAAGGTTGAGAGCCACTGGCCTAAAGCATCTCTTCCAGAAAGGCCTCCGTTCTGGATTGGAAGCCGTCCAGTAGACCAGGCCCAGTGTAGTGTGCAGGAACAGGCTCCTATCCCTGTACATAGTGTGGGAGCGCTCGCTCACTGTGCTGTGTTTCAGAAGCAGTCAGAGCAGCAGGATGTATTTCCCTGGCAGGAGCCGGACAGAGCCTCTGGCCTGGTGGGGAGAATGGAATCCTGCTATGGGGGAAGAGGAAATGTGTGGGACAGAGCCCTGGCACGGTGGGGAGAATAGAGGATCCTGGTATGGGGAAATGGAGGGCAGACAGAACCCCTCACAGGGGGCACCCTAGTATATGCAGAATGGGGGATGCACAACTCCTTGTGAGGAGAGGGAAATTGGGGGGATATAGGGGAAGGGGTCATACAGAGGCCCTGGCATTGGGGGGGGTTGGGGGGTTGCAGGAAGACCTTGAAATAGAGAGGATGGGAGGAGGGCATTCAGGGAGCTTATGGGGGGATGGAGGGATACCAGGAGTCCCAGAGCTCAGCCTACACAAGCTGTTAAATGCATGCCCCTCTACCGTATATTTAGAAAACACAATTATTTGGAACCCAGCTGTGATTCCTTCAGATTATTGTTGTGTAAAGAGCAAAAGACACAACACAGAAGAGAGAAGACATATTTGAGATCAGGAAGGATTTTTCCCCTGGGTCAGATAGGCAGAGACCCTGGGGGCATTTTTTGCCTTCCTCTGCAGCTTGGGGCCCTGGTCGCTTGCAGGCTTAAACTTGTATAAATGGTGAATTCTCTGTAACTTGTAAGTCTTTAACTCATGATTCGAGGACTTCAGTAGCTCAGCCAGAAGTTAGGGGTCTATTATGGGAGGGGGTGGGGGAGGGTCTGTGGCCTGTGATGTGCAGGTCAGGCTAGATGATCCCTTCTGGCCTTAAAGTCTATGAGGTGTATTATGGTAGTTCCTAGGGGCCCCATTCATGGCCCAGGGTCCCACTGTTCTAGGCACTGTACAAACACAAAACAAAAAGACATCCCCTGCCCCAAAGGGCGTACAATATGAGTTTAAAGCAAAAGACAGCAGAGGCAGACAGGGCAGTACAAGGAACCAATGAGATAATACTGGTCAGCAGGATCAGTAGTGGTTTCAGCACACCAGCAGCCTAACTGTTGTCAAGTTTTTTATAGGCATCGCAGCAATGGAGTGTTTGGAGGAGGCATTTGAAGGAGAAGGAGGAAGACGACTCCAGACTGCTACTGGTCAGTCGCAAATGAGTTTGGAGTCAGGAAGTTGACCATTCTGGCAGCAGCTAATCCTGCTATGAAGGACTGTGACTCTTGGCAATGTGCATGAAATAGTGGAGGGCTTTGTGGCAATGGGATTCCCTAACTGCGGTAGGGCAATAGATGGCAAGCATATTCCAATTTTGGCCCCAGACCATCTTGTGACAGAGTACATCAACTGAAAGGGGTACTTGTCTATAGTATTGCAGGCACTTGTGGATCACCGTGGGTGTTTCACTACCATCAACGTGGGTGGTTCAGGAAGATGCACGACACATGCATCTTCAGGAACACTGGCCTGTACAGAAAGCTGGGAGCAGGGACTTTCTTTCCAGACCAGAAAAGTCCAGCGGGGGATGTTGAAATGCCCATAGTGATCCTGGGAGACCCAGTATACTCCTTGCTCCCATGGCTCATGAAGCCTTACATGGGAAACCTGGACAGTAGCAGGGAGCGTTTTAACAATAGGTTGAACAAGTGCAGACTGACTGTAGAATGTGCCTTTGGCAGATTAAAAGCACGCTGGCGCTGCCTTTATAATAGGTTAGACCTAAATGAAGAAAATATTCCCGTGGTCATAGCAGCCTGCTGCGCACTCCATAATATTTGTAAGGCTAAGGGTGAAAAGTTTCCCCCAGGTTGGAGCACGGAGGCAGGATTGCCTGTATGCTGAATTTGAGCGGCCAGATACCAGGTTTATTAGAGGGGCACAACGGGAGGCTATTCGAATCAGGGAGGCTTTGAGGCAACATTTTGTCAATGAGCAGCAATGATGTGTTTTTCTATACAGCACTCTGCCATGCTTTGTTAACTTGCCACCTTGCGTGAAAATTGTAATGATTCCTGACTGGGATTTGCAGTCAGCAAATGATCAAACTAACACTATGTATTACTACCAGCAGCAAACACCATGTGTAGAGACAAATAAAGAGTTTGTTTTTATTAAATACCAATTAACAACACACAAAAAGCTTGGTGAGAAGGAAGATAAGAGTGCAGGGCAGTGTAGGGTCTTATAACTGTGTGTAAGTCCAGCTACCATTTTGGAAGCTGTCTGAAGGGGTGGAGTGAATGGGGTATGGAGACGTTCCGGGAGGTTGCAAGGAATATGTGGGAGGGGTTTGGGGAGGGAATGGAAAGCAGTTCTGTATTGGCTGCAGGGCTGTGATGGACACTGGGAGTTGCCTAATAACTCAGTTCTTTCCTTTACCACAGAAGCCTTGCTCCAGCTCTCTAACCCAGCTGAGCTCTTCCTGGCCTTCATAAAGACTAGCCGCTCTTCAGCTAAACAAAAAACTTTGATAAGGCAGAATTTAGGTAGCCCACTGGGTGTCTTAGGCCTTTCCAGAATGTTGAGAGTGGCTAAACTTAACCCACTGAAAACCTGGAAATAGAGTTAAGGAATATATACATCACACACACCCCCAATGCAACCTTAACTCTGTCCCCCTCAACTCTAGCTATAGCCACTGGGAATGAGTGATGCAAAGGTTAATAAACTCCCAATAGGACTGGCACATTCTCCATCTCTTCAAATCCAGATGGGACGCCTTTCTGGAAGATGCTTCAATCAAACACATTGGGCTTGTTACAGGGACAACTGGGTGGCATTAATGGCCTGTGCTATACAGGTCAGACTAGAATCTATACATTTTAAGCTGTTAGGCAACTAGTAGAAAAAGTGTCCTCCCTCCTTCACGCCCCAGCGCAAAATATCTACTTCATTATATGGTATTGACATATAGCTCTAGTGACAGCTCCAGATAGCATATAAGTAATTATTAAAGAGCATGCTCAGATTTATCACAGAGAGCTATACTTTTATTTTTTCCTGCTCAGTGAGGCTCAGAGGAACCTAGGAGAGGAAAGAACCTCCTGGGTCATTAAGTCCAGTCCTCTGCTAGCACAGACAACCCTGTCAAGTAATTCCATTCATAAATTTATCAAGCTGCATCTTCAAGATAGGTTGTTTGCCCCCACCACTCCTACTGGGAGGCTCTCCCAGAACCTGGACAAATTTCAAGGTAGTTGGATACAAAATCAAGAGAATCTGGAACAATTTGAGGACAAAAATACAAGCTAAACAACCCAGGAAGCTGATTTTTCTTTTTAAATTGACATCTTGTTTATTGAATTTCCTAGAATAAAAGTTATGCACAAATCAAAAAAACTTGCTGATGTGCTCTGTACACACAGGATTCCTCTTAAATTAGTGGTGAGACTAAAATTAGAATGCACAAAACCGTACCAACTGGAGTGTCAAGAAATTACACCTAACCAGTTAGGAGGGTCTTAGACAGTATGTATGGGGATGGGTCTAATATAAATTGGTTGGATAGATGGGTGGGAACGGATGGATGGATGGATCAGATGGATAACTTTATGAGAAGGGGGCATCCATGGGAAATATGAAACCACCGGAACCAAAGCAAACTAAGAAAAGACAGAATGGATCTTGGTCTGATTTCTAGTGGAGATCTCCAAATTTATTACTGAGTGTATTGCAGTAAAGCTTACTGGTCCTAACTGAAATTAGGGCCCCATTGTGCCAGATGCTTCACAGACCCCAACTGAGATCTGAGCCCCCATTGTTCCAGGCACTGCACAGACTCCCAATCGAGCTTGGGGTCCCCACTGTGCTGTGGGATATTTTGCAGATATCTCATGGGATATCTTGCAGAGAGTAGATGACATCATGGAACTCAGAAGTGTGCTGAAGAACGAGAATGCCTAGGTCAGTGGTTTTCAACCTTTTTTTCATTTGCAGACCCCTAAAAAAATCTCAAATGGAGATGGGGGCCCCTTTGAAAATTCAACCTGTAGTCCACGGACCCCTTTCATAGAAGTCTTAGACTGAAAATGAACTGAATGGAATTCAATTATAAATGTTGCACGGGCTCAACACGGCAATTGACATGGCATAAGAAAGGGGGCTAAACTGTGCGCTTCTATGGTAACAACAACAATTCCGGGTTTCGATCTGTAGTATTCACATACTTTTGATTGATCATAAAAATGGAATGCCTTTTCTGGGATCTGAAACTTTTTTTTTTTTTTCATAGTCACCTTTCGCAGACCCCTTAGCCATAGTCTACCAACCCCAATGGGTCCACGGACCATAGATTGAAAATCACTGTCCTAAGTGATCTTCTCTGAGATCCTTCCTGTCCCTAGAGCAAAGGAAGACAAAAGATTCTGGAAGTGACCCCCTGGCTAGGTAGGTGGTGTAGGATGTAGGGTTTTGGATTCGTAGAACATTGGCCCATCTTCTGTGGGGCAAGGGGAGCTGTATAGTTTGGATGGCCTCCACCTCAGGATACTTACTGGATGGGGGACTCTCTCCTAGGAAGCAATGACTGAAAAAGATTTGGGGGCTGTCGTGCATAATCAGCTGAGCATGAGCTCCCAGTGTGATGTTGTGACCAAAAGGGCTAATGCGATCCTGGGATGCATAAACGGGAATCTCAAAAAGGAGTAGAGAGATTATTTTACCTCTGTATTTGGCACTGGTGCAGCCGTTGCTGAAATCCTATGTCCAGTTCTGCTGTCCACAATTCAAGAAGGGTATGGATAAATTGGAAAGGAGTCAGAGAAGAGCCACAAGAATGATTAAAGGATTAGAAAACCTGCCTTACAGTGACAAATGCAAGGAGCTCAATCTATTTAGTTTAACAAAGAGGAGGTTAAGGGAAGGCATGATTACACTCCATAAGAACCTACCTGGGAAACAGAAATTTGGGGCTCTTCAGTCTAGCAGACAAAGGTATAACAAGATCCAATGGCTGGAAGTTGAAGCTAGACAAATTCAGACTGGAAATAAGGCATACATTTTTAAGAGTGAGAGGAATTAACCACTGGAACAATTTATCAAGGGTTGCAGTGGATTCTCCATTACTGGCCACTTTAAAATCAAGATTGGATGTTTTTTCTAAAAGCTCTGCTCCAAGAATGATTTCAAAGAAGTTCTCTGGCCTGTGTTATATGGGAGGTCAGACTAGATGATCACAGTGGTCCTTTCTGGCACTGGAATCAATGAATCTATAAATAAATGAATTGCGCCAGGCGCTGCACAGACACACAGGGAGAGACAGTCACGGCCCCAAAGAGCTCATAATCTGAATTTTGATTATCCTCATTTTACACTTTGAGAACAGAGACTCAGAGAAATTAATGAGCTGACCTAAAGCCCATGGGAGTCTTCCCACTGACTTCAACGGGCTTTGGATCAGTCTGCGAACCCTCGACCTTGGCCCCGGGAGAGGGGAAGGAGCAGAGAAGGATGACTAGATCTGGGGAGATCCAGGAGAGTGAAGGGACGGGGCCCCCATGGGATGGGCACAGACCTTAGGGGACAGGCTGAGCCTGTGGGGGTTAATAATCCTTGCTGGGAAAGGGGTATGGGAAGGGGACATGCCCCAGCAAGGATGGGATTCCCGGTAGAAATGACTTAAAACGCCACCTCCTTTTCCCCATGATGCCCAAATCCAGCCTCCAGCCCTTCACCCTGCCCACCTGCGTCAATAAAATTCAATAAAGATGAGAGCTAACCAATAAAGATAACCAAAAATGGTTAGTATCATTCTGGGGTGGATTAGCGGGAGTGACTTACATAAGACACAGGAGATAACTGTCCTGTTCCATTCGGCACTAGTGAGGCCTTAGCTGGAGAACTGTGTCAAATCCTGGGCACCACAGAAAGATGTGAATAAATGATAGAGAGTCCAGAGAACAGCAACAAAAATGATATAAGGTTTAGGAAACCTGACCTAGAAGAACAGGCTTGAGAAACTGGGCATGTTTAGTCTAGAGAAAAGAAGACTGAGAGGGGACCTGATAACAACCTTTAAATATGTTAAGGGTTGTTATAAAGAGGATGAAGATCAATTGTTCTCCCTGTCCACTGAAGGAAGGACAAAAAGGCATGGGCTCGATCTGCAGCAAGGGAGATTTAGGTTGGATATTAGGAAAAACTTTCTAATTTTCAGGGTAGTTAAGTTCTGCTATAGGCTCCCGAGAGAGGTTGTGGAATCCCCGTCACTGGAGGTTTTTAAGAACAGGCGGGACAAACACCTGCCAGGGAGAGGGTTACTTGGCCCTGTCTCAGCGCAGGAGCCTGGAATTGATGACCTCTTGAGGTCTCTTCGAGTCCTACATTTCTATGATTCTATCACTGCAGCTTCTCTTTCAGCCTGGCTGAGTGCACCGTGTCCCCAGGGGCAGCCCTGCTGCCCCTCCTCCACATCCCGTGGCCGGATGAAGGGATCCCTGTACAGGCGGCTGGCAGTGGGCACGTCCGACAGGCTCTTCTCCTTGGCATGAGTCCTCTGGTGCTGGGCCAGAGCCGAGCCCTGAGAGAATCCCCTCCCGCAGTGGGGGCAGACGTAGGGCCGCTCCCCGGTATGGATGCGAACATGTTGTGTCAGCGCCGAGCTCTGCTTGAAGCTCTTGCTGCACTGGGTGCAGCGGTAGGGCCGCTCGCCCGTGTGGGTGCGCCGGTGCCGCTTGAGGGCCGAGCGGTCCCCGAAGCCCTTCCCACAGTCCCCACAGCGGTGCGGGGTCTCACCGGTGTGGGTCCGCTGATGCTGGATCAGCGCCGAGCTCTGGCTGAAGCTCTTCCCGCACTGGGCGCAGTGGAAGGGCCGCTCCCCGGTGTGCAGCCGCCGGTGGGTGGTCAGCGCTGAGCGCTGGCTGAAGCTCTTCCCACATTGGGGACATGGGTAGGGTCTTTCACCCCGGTGGGTGCGCTGGTGTTGCAGCAGGGATGACCGCTGGGTAAACCCTTTGCCGCACTCCCCGCAGGCGTTGGGCCGCTCGCCGGTGTGGGTGCGCCGGTGCCCATTGAGGATGGAGCGTCGCATGAACCCCTTCCCACACTGGGGGCAGACGTGGGGCTTCTCCCCGGTGTGCACCCGCCGGTGCTCCGTCAGCGACGAGCCGCGCCGGAAGCTCTTCCCGCACTCGGGGCACTTGTGGGCCCGCTCCCCGGAGTGCGCCACCAGATGTGCCACCAGGGCGGTGATCTCCCCGAAGCGCCGGCCGCACTCCGTGCACTTGTAGGGCAGCTCCCCCGTGTGGCTGCTCTGGTGCCGCAGCAGGTTGGTGCGGGTGCTGTAGGCCGCCCCGCAGTGAGCGCAGACGTAGGGTTTTAACCCAGCGTGGACGTGGCTGTGGCGGGTCAGGTGCTCCTTGTGGCGGAAGCTCTTCCCGCACTCGGCACATGGGTAAGGCCTGGCGCCGGTGTGGATGCGCTGGTGGCGGAGGAGGTTGGAGCGGATGGCAAAGCTCCTCCCACAGTCAGGGCACTGGTAGGGCCTCTCGCCCGTGTGGGTGCGCTGGTGTTTGACGAACTCCGAGCTCTTCCCGAAGCTTTTCCCACAATCCCCGCAGATGATGGGCCCCTCTCTTGCCCGCGGGTGACCACCGGTCTTGGGTCTTTCCTGCTGAGATGGCTTCCCCTGCTGCCATCCCACGCCACCGGATGCCACTCCCAGCTCTGGGCTCTGGGACGTCCTGTGCAGCTCCACTCCTGCAGGCCCTTCCTGCTGGGGGTTTTCCCTCCTGGCACCTGCTGGGAGAGAGAAAGAATCCAGCTAGGGTCTGACCATGTGCTTCGATATCTCCGCTGGGATCAGAAACAGGTTTATCTCACAGGAACCCCTCATTCAAGAAGCTGGACATTACCACAGCTCGGCAGAACCATGACAGTGACTTGGATCTAATGGCTCACATGGCACGTAGAGAGAGAGAGCACCCAATAGTTCACCTCAGCATTGATCAGTAGGGGGCGCTGTGCTGCAGGGAGTGGGGGAGGGAAAGGGGCTCAGTAAGGGGCCATCTCTTCATGCAGTGGGTGCTGACCCCAATGCAGGGAAGAGAATGGGTCAAATCCCCAGCCAGTATATATTGGCCATAATTCCACTGGAGTCAACAGGTCCAGACTCTCAGCTGGTACGAATTAGCATCACTCCAAACACGCCAATGGAGTAAAACCCATTTACACCAGCTGGGGATCTGGCCCTGCACTGTTAGGGCCTAACATGTCTAGAGATATCAACCAGAGCCCGTTCACCCATCCCCTTGGCCCGTCCTTTGTCGCTCAAGAGGGTAATCTCCTTGGGGCAGGCACCTGTCTGTCTTTGTGTTTGTCTGTCTTTGTGCTCAGTGGGACCCAGATCCTGAACAGGGCCTGTGGGCGTTGCCATAGTAACTGAGACAGAACTGGGTGAGCGTTCCCAGCTTTTCCCTTCTCTCCCGGACGGTCTCCGAGCCGGTGTCGCTCATTCTTCACCTGCGCCGGCGCCTCTCGTGATCTCCCTTTCTTCGGAGCCCTGGAGATCCGGGACCCTCAGCTCTTCCCCTCGCTCCATCCAGGAGATCGCGGCCGGGTCAGGGACGGGGACTCCTGCTGGCGGGGAAGGAAACAGGCGAGACGGTGCTTGGTGAAATCTCAACCAAGGGCTCACAAAGAACGTGCCTGATTTTAACCTCAGCCCTGCTCTCTGTTGGGTGGAGTGCAGGATCCAAGCATGGGGGATATGTTCACAGGGACCCTTTGGGACAATGAGACGTCTGGGGGCAGATGGGCTGCACCCTGTAGGGGAGTCAGGGATTCCCATGCACAAGTGAGCTGGATGCAGGCAGACGACAAAAATAAAACCTAGGTCTAACCCCGCATAGATAACTTATCTGATGGGCCAAAACCACCTTGGGCACTTCTGAACCGCCCACCCACCCACCAGCTCCTGATCCCCGAGGGGCAGCAGCGCCTCACCCAGCGAGATCAGAGTCTGGTAATTCTCCTGCATGACGTCCCTGTAGAGCTGCCTCTGCCCTTCGTCCAGGAGCCCCCACTCCTCCCGGGAGAAATACACGGCCACCTCCTCGAACGCCACCGGCGCCTGGAACCAGAAGAGACCCCACAGTCCCATCTGACAGCAGGGGGAAGCAGGGATGAGGAAGGCGTGTCAGGGAGGGAGAGAGGAAGAGGGGGAGTGGGGCAGAGAAAGGGGATAGAGGGATGGGAGCAAGGACTGGAGGGAAGGAGTTTAAAGAGTGAGGGTGATGGGATGATATTCACAAGGGAACAAATTCTCCCTGCTCCCAAATTAGGACTGAATCCCTCCCTCGCTGTAGCCAATGGGCTTGTGCAACAGATTTCAGTGCCTCAGGATCCGGCACCCTACTGCTGTTCAAACTAAAGTCACGGACAGAGCAGGATCAGTGCCCAGGGGGCTTTTGAATGATCCCTCCAAGCCTCAGAGAGGAACCAGTTAACGTCCCCGCCCCCTCCCCTCGGAGAGACGCTGGGCTCCATCCTTCTACAGCGAGGATGGAGTGACCACGCAGCTCACCTGGAAGCCGACCATGGGTGTCGATGACACGGACTCCTGCTCGTCATCGCTCTCCTCCTCGGATATCTGGGGTGGAAGCTGATCTGGGAAGGGGGCGGGAGGGAATGTGAAGAATGTATTATGTGGGGGGTCCCAATGCGGGTATCTGCCTCCTTCTAGACAAACCCTTCTGCTTCCACGTGCTGGGGTCATGCTTAGCCCCTGGCACCCACTCGCCCCTTGTAGGGCTGCCCCCTTGGCACTGGTCTTAGCCCTACGGTGCCCCCTCAGCTGCTCTCCCACCCCATCCCGACCACCCTGCTCAGTACCCCTTTCCCGTCGCTCTCGGGGCTCCTGGGACGGCGCGCTCCAGGATCCTGGAAGTTCCTCCTGAGACACACACTTCAGTCGCACCAGCTGGAGGCTAAGGGAATCCATCTTGTCTGAGACCACTTCCTGCCCAGCTTGACCGAACTGCAAGCAGGACTCGAGCAGAGCCTGGGAGAACGAACGAGAGAACAGGGGAACATTATGTGGAGGGGCGCATGCATCCTAGCCACAAAGGGCAAGCACAGCTGAGCGCTCAGGCCCCACCGTGGTGCAACCCTCGAGACTTCTGGGGTTTCCAGGCTAAGAGCTCTGGCTTGGAGCTGCCATGGGCCCCGCAAACTCCCCCACCTCTGCTCCTTAATCCTGGCTGCTTCTTTCCAGCCTCCAGACAGCGATTTCCTGCCTCTGCTGCTGTTTCTCTCCCTCCCCTGGAGCCGCCTCTGGTTGCCGCTCTCTGTGTCTCCCCAGCACCTGGTGCCCCCCCCCCCCTCCCCACCCGGCCAGCTGGGGTGATTCCCCTGGGCCCTGGCCTGGGGATGCTGCAGGGATGCAGAAGAGTGACTCTGAGTCCTGGATGCAGGGGGCTGGACAGGAAGGTCCCAGCGCTATTACAGTCCCCACTTCTGGCACAGGCAGGTTTGGGAGATTGGTGGTTTTAACCCATTAACTTCCCAGATCGGGAAACACTGTGAAACGTTTCTGAGGAGTGAGCCCATCCCTGCTGGCTCTGTGCACCACAGCCCAGGCCTTCCAAGGTATTTAGGCTCCTAACTTCCAGTGATTTGGGGCCCTGGGGTCAGCACTGGTTGTAAGGGGGAGATTTCAACGGCCGTTAGGAGGCTAAATATCTTTGAGGATCTGGGCCCGAGTCAGAATAACTGGGGCTCTGGGATATAGACTCCACCAGGGGAGCCAGCAACTCCACTGGGAATTGCCCCTCACCAGCCTAGGGTGACCAGACAGCAAGTGTGAAAAATCAGGATGGAGGTGGGGGGTAATAGGAGCCTATTTAAGAAAAAGACCCAATCGGGACTGTCCCTATAAAATCGGGGCATCTGGTCACCCTACACCAGCCCTCCCTGCACAGTGGTGCTGGAACAGTTTTTGGAGTGGGGGTGCTGAGCTGCACCCCTCTAACCCCTGTCCGGGCCCCTCACCGCCCCCTAGATCTGGGGCTGGGAGCAGGGCCTTGGCTCTGGGAGGGGGGACGTGGACAGGAGTAAGACAGCGGCGGCTGGGGCCACAGCTAGGGGCAAGTGGGGAGCCCCAGCCATGGGGCTGGCCGCCGGGACCCAGCATGTGGGGCCAGCAGTGGAACTGTCGTGCACAGGACCGCCACCCCACATGCAGGGCTGGCAGCGAAGGGCCGGCGGCCTTGTAGGACCTGGGGCCAGCAGCCGAGCGGGACCCGGGGCTGGCAGTGGAGCCGGCAGCTAGAACCCCGGCCAGCAGAGGGGCGCAGGGCCAGCGGCCAGGACCCTGGGCGGCAGGGATGCAAAACCTAGGGGTGCTGCAGCACCCCTCACTCCTATGTCCCTCCATGGTTCACACCGATGGATGCATGGGCTTCTTTGGGGGAATGCGGTTCTGCTTCCCATTGTTGGCCCACAAATGACCCGTCAGGTTACACCCACAGTAGGGCGCGCTCTCCCCTCTCAGCCAGTGCTGACCCCAATGTTGTACTGTGAGTTCTGGGCTGAGATGGTGCCCAGTTGCACATATGCCTTAAAAGAAAGGTCCTGGGCAGTCATGTTCAGTACCAATCACACATCTCTTCCCACGGGCTGGGGCTTGAACCCTGGCGTCCTGGCTCAATACACTCCCGGATATTCCTAGTCACTTCCTCACCCCCTCCCCATCCCACACAGCGTCAAGGGGTACAGGAGTCTCTTCCCTTTCCCGCCTCACGCTTTGGGCAATATTTTGAGGTGAATGATCAGCTATGGAGCCCACCCATTGCGAAGCCCACCCCCACTCCCCTCAGCAGACTCTGGGGAGGGCCACAGGCCTGATGGGTCTGTGGCAGTTGCAAATGGCGGGAGGTTCAAACGCTGGGGCCCGTGTTGTGGGAAATGGCGGGAAATTGGCCTGGTGAGTGGGGAGGTGTCTGTGGCTGTTGGAAATGGCGGGAAATGGGCCTGGTGGGGCCACGACGGCTCCATGGTGGTTGAAGGAAGCTCTATGCCAAGATCAGTAACCGGAAAGCTGCAGTGACATATTCACAAGCGCGTCCTGTGGAGAAAGAGTCTCAGGCATCACGGTGAGGAGAGTCTATTTACTTTATACGCTGGCGTACTGTGCCAGCCACAGATTTATTACAAAGACAATCCTTGTAGTCTCCCCAAGGCCTTTTATGACTCGCGGTACCGTGGAGAACGGCACTTTTATTTTCTTCCCCCTCAACACCCTGTCTCCCCTGCCAGCACGTTGGCTAGGGTTACCATATTTCAACACTGAAAAAGGAGAACACTCCACGGGGGCCCCTTCCCCACCCCCATTCCAACCCCTTCCCCAAAGTCCCCGCCCCAACTCCGCCACCTCCCCTGAGCACCCCGCATTCCCCCTCCTCCCTCCTGCCCCCCAGCTGCTGCTGCACTGGGGAAGTTGCTTCGGCCCCCGCCGCGGTGGAGAGCGGTGGGAGCTGGAAAGTTGGAGCCCAGGGAGGAGGCGGCTGCGTGCTCGGATGCCGCCCGCCGCCTCTGTGCCCCGGCAGATCACGGGAGTTGTAAGTTTTGCTGCAGCCACTCACACTCGGGGTCCCCTTACCATGCCTCCCTATTTTCCCGGACATGTTCGGCTTTTTGGAAATTCCTCCCGGACGGGGATTTGAGGACCGAAAAGCCGGACATGTCCGGGAAAATCCAGACGTCTGGTAACCCTAACGCTGGCAATCGCCCCCCTCCATCTCCACAGTAAAATCTGTGCTCCGGGAACTGCTTTTTTGGTGTGTGTTTGTACAGCGCCAGGCACAGTGAGGTCCTGGTCCATGAGTGGGGTTCCTAGGGGCTACCACACTACAGAGAAGAGTTCATCTTCACCAAGATCCTGTTTATTGACCGGGAAGAAATAAGAAAGAGAAAACCAACAGCGAAAACCCCTGATGAAAAGCATTTTCACTCTCATCTCATGGGCAGCACAGAGCCAGGGGTCTCCGTTACCAAGGCTAAAAATGCTACAGCTCTACATTAGAAGCCAAGCTGGGCCTAGGAGGGGTTAATGATCCCTGCCAAGTGGGGAAGGGAGAAAACTACCCCAACCTGGGGCACTTTGTTAGCCAACTCCAGTGAGGAGGGGATGCCCGGGACCCCTGAGAAGCAGAATGTAACTGCCCTTTACGTTTTCCCTTCATAAAGTTTGTGTTTCATTTTTTATTCCGACATCCCGGGCTCTGACCCCTCCATCTTGTCCCCGGCTGTCTGGGTAGGCAGGTGGCTCAGTGTCCCTGGAAAAAACCCCTCCATGTTGAATTCCTAGTCCACCACCCGCTGCCCAAACCCTCGATCTAGCCCCTCCCAAAAATCTTCCCTTCACTCAGGCTCCTCTTTAATCTGCAGTGGGGGCGCTGGTTCCTCTTTAATTTCCTGTGGCCGCTCCGGCTGCTCCTGTTTAACCCGATAGGGCCCATCTTGAACATGCTGAGGCAGCTCCGGTTCCTCCTTCACCTGCAGGGGTGTCCCCGGCTCCTCCTTCACGCGGGGGGGCATCTCACAATCCCACGTCCCCGGCGGGAGCACCACCACCACCTCCTCGGGCTCAGTGCCGCCCTCCCCCGGCTGAACGAAGGGGTCCTTGTAGAACCGCGTCCCCACGGCCTCGTGAGAGCCGCCGCTCTCCTTGGCATGAGTCCGCTGGTGCTTGGCGAGAGCCGACCGCTGGCTGAAGCTCTTGCCGCAATGGGTGCAGGAGAAGGGCCTCTCCTGCGTGTGGATCCTGGTGTGCTGGACCAGTGTGGAGCTCTGCTTGAAGCCCTTCCCACACTGGCCGCAGCGGAAGGGCCGTTCGCCGGTGTGGGTTCGGTGGTGCCGCTTGAGGGCCGACATGCCGCTGAAGTTCCGCCCGCATTGGGCGCAGCCATAGGGCGACTCCCCCGTGTGGGTGCGGCGGTGTTGGGTCAGCGCCGAGCTCTGGCTGAAGCCCTTCCCGCACTGGCCGCACTTGTAGGGCCGCTCACCGGTGTGCAGCCGCCGGTGGGTGGTCAGCACCGAGCGCTGGCTGAAGCTGCGCCCGCACTCCTCGCAGCGGTAGGGTGTCTCGCCGGTGTGGATCCGGCGGTGCTGCACCAGAGCGGAGCTGGCGATGAAGCTCTTGGGACAGTCGGGGCACTGGTGAGGCTTCTCTCCGGTGTGGGACCGCTGGTGCTGCAGCAGGGAATGCCGCTTGGTGAAGCTCTTCCCGCAGACGTCGCAGACATTGGGCCGCTCCCCGGAGTGGCCGCGCACGTGGTCGTTGAAGGTGGCGCGGCGCATGAAGCTCTCCCCGCACTGGGGGCAGACGTGGGGCTTCTCCCCGGTGTGCACCCGCCGGTGCTCCGTCAGCGACGAGCCGCGCCGGAAGCTCTTCCCGCACTCAGGGCACTTGTGGGCCCGCTCCCCGGAATGTGCCACCAGATGTGCCACCAGGGCTGCGATCTCCCCGAAACGCCGGCCGCATTCCGTGCACTTGTAGGGCAGCTCCCCGGTGTGGCCGCTCTGGTGCCGCAGCAGGTTGGTGCGGGTGCTGTAGGCCGCCCCGCAGTGAGCACAGACGTAGGGCTTTAACCCGGCGTGGACGCGGCTGTGGCGGGTCAGGTGACCTTTCTGCCGGAAGCTCTTCCCGCACTCGGCGCACTGGAAGGGCCTGGCGCCGGTGTGGATGTGCTGGTGTTTGCTGAGGGTGGAGTGGAAGGCGAAGCTCCTCCCGCAGTCAGGGCAGCTGTAAGGTTTCTCTCCTGTGTGGACCCGCTGGTGCTTGAAGAGGTCATAGTTCTTCACAAAGCTCTTCCCGCAGTCGCCACAGATGACACGGCCCACCCGCCTGTGCCGTGCCTGGGGTGCGGATTTAGTCTGGGCCTTCCCCTGTCCCAGCCCTGCCCCACCCTGGCTCTCGACGGTCTCTCCCTGCTCGAGGCTCTGGGACGTCCCATGTGGCTTCGCTCCCACAGGCCCTTCCCGCTGGTGATTTTCCTCTTCATTCTCACTCACCGTCCCGGCACCTGCTGGGAGAGGGAGAGAGAGAGAGAGAGAGAGAGAATCCAGCTGGGGCTTGTTCCCTGCACCAGGTAGAGAGGGGGCAGCAAAGGGGTTTGTTACTGAGCAGAAAACCTGATGGGCAGGAAGTGAATCCCCCAAACCCTTCCCTGAGGGCAGAGGAGAGGAGGTTCTGCCTCAACAGCCCAGCTGAGTCCTCACAGAAAGGCTGGGGGAGGTGAGGGCTCCTGCCAGAGTCAGGCAGAGCAGATGGGATCCAGACGTGACACCTGCTATGAGGACAGGGCACCTGCTGGGACGATACTGAGTGAGAGGAGACAGAACTGGAGGGCTTCCTGGGGCTTTGCTGGGATCCCAGCTTTTTCCTTCACTCCTGGATGATCTCTGAGCCAGTGTCGCTCATTCCTCACCTGTGCGGGCACCTCTTAGGATCTCCTTTTCCTCGGCGCCCTGGAGATCCGGGACCCTCGGCTCTTCCCCTCGTTCCATCCGGGAGGTCATGGCCAGGTCAGGGACGGGGAATCCTGCTGACAGGGAAGGAAACAGGCAAGACGGCGCTTGGTGAAATCTCCCATGGAGACTTGATACAGGGAACGCTCCCAGAGTTTAACCTTGACCATGTTCTCTGCTGGGAGAAACAGTATCCAAGAGGGGGAAAGTTCATGGGGACCCATTGGAGCAGTGAGATGCCAGTGGGGAAGAGATGGGCCGCTCCCCTATAGGGGAGTCAAGGATGCACACACAAAGAGGCTGGGAGGACTCAAGCAAATGGAAACTATTAAGCCATCTTAAAACTTGCTAACTGACTCGAGTGATGACCCCAGAGGAGTTGCCCTGGGCAGTTCAGTGCGCACATGCACCCCCAGCTCCTAATCCTCGAGGAGAAGTAACTCCTCACCCAGCAAAGTCAGAGTCTCATAATGCTCGTGGAAGTTGCCCCATAGAGCTGCCTCTGCCCTTCGTCCAGGTCACCCCACTCTTTCTTGCGGAAGCACACGGCCACCTCCTTGAACGTCACCGGCACCTGGAACCACAAGGGACCCCCATCAGAACCTACTGCACCAATTCCCTTCCCTCCAGAAAATCAGTGCATGAGCCACAAAGGGCAACACAGAAAGTTTGTGGCAAAACCCCAAGGGGGCAAGGAAGCAGCGAGAGGTTTCCTTGGTGTGGGTTTTGGAAGAGAGATTACAAAGGCGTGGGCTGGGGCAGGAAAGGAAGAGAAGGGATATGCTTCTACAACAGAGTCAAAAAGAGCCGTATATTGAAGCCAGAAGGGACTGTTCTGATCATATCATCCAACCTCCTGTATAACTCAGGTGAGAGGATTTCACTCAGCAATTCCCGTATCCTGCCCAATAAAACTTGTGGTTGAACTAGACTAGAGCATACATTTTAGGAGGTGGCCCATCTGGATTTCAAGACTCCGTCCTTTGAGAAGCAGGTTAATCACGCTCCCTGTTTAAAATGGCCGCCTTACTTCCAGGCTGAAGTAATCTAACTTCCACTTCAAGCCTTTGAATCTTGCTCCTACTTTGTCTACTAGGTTAACAGAGTCCTCTGCCCTCAAGAATCTCCTCCTCACAAAGGTGGTTATAGACTGTGATCGAGTTACCTTTTCCCCTTCTCTTCAGTGAGCTAAATCAGTCTTCTTAGAGAGCCAGGGCTGCTCTGTGGGAACATGGTGGACTACCGAGACCTTTCCGAGATGTGGAAGTGGGAGTGAAACCTGAGAGGAAGTGGTGAGAGACTCCGGTGCGCCCTGTATCTCTCTAAATCCTATGGCCCTTGCTAACCGGCTCCTGGTACCAAACCTGCCCTCTAAGCGAGGTGGATAAAGAAATACACAACTCCAGCTACACCTTCTGGACCCTTCCCAGTCATGGAGATCCTGCTGGCCTGGCAAATGGAGAGATTTTGAAGAGCTGACCCCAACCAAAGTACCTCCCCTCTACAGCCTTCTGGGCTTCGCACTCAGATTGGCTACAGCTTCCAAACAGTCTCCTGTCTGTGAGTGGCCAAGACAGGGGTTGCACCTCTGTAGACCCGGCCGGGACGATATATGCTGTAGCCATCTCCAGAGGCTGAGATTGCTGCAACTCGACACTTGTAGCCTCGAGCTGTGATCTCACAAGCGCTTCGGCTGGCCCAGAACAGAGAAGCTGATAGCCACCTGACTACAGCTCTGCTCCTCAATGCCTCGCTGCTTCTCAGCTTCCATTTTGGTCCGCATGCCGTAAAATGGCTAAACTCTCCCCCCGCCCCGCGATCCTCTGAGGGCACAAAGGATTGTGGGATTGGACAAAACAGGTGTGTGTACTTCGGTCTGTCTGCCCATCCCTGAACTCGGTCTCCTCCAGGGTACCCCTCTCTCCAAGAGATGGTCTCTCTCACCCTTTCACTGTGCTACCTTTGCTCCCCTGAACCAACTGCACCACCCCACATCCTCCCCACAACTTCATACCCAGGCCGGTGGAGAAGCCAGCACATTCCCCGGCAGGTGGAGGGAGCTGGGATTCCTGCCTTCGGCTCGTGCTGTGCTGCTGAGCAGAGAGGCCTCATCTCCAAGCAACATGCTGTGATGGCCGCCATCTCAGCCAACACACCAGGGACCTGCGGAACTAAGAGCGCACGCTGCTACAGCCTGAGCTGAAGAACCAAGGCTCCGCAAAACGGGCTGGAACCGACTCCTGTCCTCTGTGAGATCTGTGGCGTACAATCACCAATGGGCAACAACTGCTTCTCAGTGGGGTGGGAGGGGGAAATCAGTGGCCCCACAGGGGAGAGTGCCCTTGCATGACCTCCTGCTACCCCTGCGCTCATGAGAAGGGTCTGCCAAGTCGCCACCATCCCCTGGGGGTTGGAAACCCTGCGGAAAGGGCATAAAGGGGATAGATGGGGTAGAAATGGAGGAGAAGAGAGAGGAGGGCTTGGCAGACCAGCAAACCCAGGAGGATGGCTCGGCAGCAGCTCACCTGGAAGCCGGGCATAAGGAGCCAGGGCAGGAGATCCTGCCCTCCATCACTCCCCTCTTCATGCGGACCGGACAGCCGGTGCAAATCTGGAAGGGAAACAGGGTCAGTGACCAGACCCAGTCAGGCCAGGGTACCTTAGGGATCAAACCCCTCAGCTACAGCCCACGGCCGCTCCCACGAGGAGTGGGCCCTGCTGGAGCACAATCAGCCCCATTAGCAGCCCCCAGGCTCCAGCCACTTGGGGAGCAGTTCCCTCTCCTCCTTCTGGAGCTCCTCTGTCGAGGAGGCGCCCCCTACCCTGGGACCACCTGAACTGGGTCTGGGAAATACTCTAGTCACTGTACAGCTGGCAGCTACCGGCAGCTCCCCCACAGCTCTGCTGGTGCCCCTCGATCCTGACCCACAGCCCCCTGCCATCCCAGTCCTGGGCTCCGTGCTGCCCCACAACCCTGCCAGTGCCCCTCAATCCCGACCCACAGCCCCCTGCCATCCCAGTCCTGGGCTCCGTGCTGCCCCACAACCCTGCCAGTGCCCCTCAATCCCGACCCACAGCCCCCTGCCATCCCAGTCCTGGGCTCCGTGCTGCCCCACAACCCTGCCAGTGCCCCTCAATCCCGACCCACAGTCCCCTGCCATCCCAGTCCTGGGCTCCGTGCTGCCCCACAACCCTGCCAGTGCCCCTCAATCCCGACCCACAGTCCCCTGCCATCCCAGTCCTGGGCTCCATGCTGCCCCACAACCCTGCCAGTGCCCCTCAATCCCGACCCACAGCCCCCTGCCATCCCAGTCCTGGGCTCCGTGCTGCCCCACAACCCTGCCAGTGCCCCTCAATCCCGACCCACAGCCCCCTGCCATCCCAGTCCTGGGCTCCGTGCTGCCCCACAACCCTGCCAGTGCCCCTCAATCCCGACCCACAGTCCCCTGCCATCCCAGTCCTGGGCTCCGTGCTGCCCCACAACCCTGCCAGTGCCCCTCAATCCCGACCCACAGTCCCCTGCCATCCCAGTCCTGGGCTCCATGCTGCCCCACAACCCTGCCAGTGCCCCTCAATCCCGACCCACAGCCCCCTGCCATCCCAGTCCTGGGCTCCGTGCTGCCCCACGACCCTGCCAGTGCCCCTCAATCCCGACCCACAGTCCCCTGCCATCCCAGTCCTGGGCTCCGTGCTGCCCCACGACCCTGCCAGTGCCCCTCAATCCCGACCCACAGCCCCCTGCCATCCCAGTCCTGGGCTCCGTGCTGCCCCACAACCCTGCCAGTGCCCCTCAATCCCGACCCACAGCCCTTTTCTCATTTGTTCTTCTTGCCTGCCCCTCTGGCTGGGACTCCCCGCCCCACTCACCGCTCCGGCCAGGGCGATTCCCTCCGGGGCCCTGGGGCTGCAGACGGGGATTCAGCCCCTTGCCACACAGGCTGCAGGGAGTGACTCCGAGGCGAGCCCAGGGGGGGCTGGCACAGGAAGGTCCCTAGGTTATTGCGTCCCCATTTCAGATCACTTCCTGCTTCTCTCTCCCCGGCTTGGGAACTCAGTGGCATTAACCCTGAATTTCCCCCCCGCGTTGTCACCCGCGAAAATGAATCGCCCCCAACATTCACACTCACGAGAGGAGCTTAAAAAACATGGGACCCGGGTGAAAAATCAGGAGTGGCTTAGAAATCATGTGATGAGTGATGAGCATTTCTGGGGGAGCCCCCGCCCCTCACCCCCCCGTCTGGGAAGAAACCTTCAGGATCACAAATCCGACGTTCAATGCACACGCTACAATGTGGGGTTTCCTGCTGGCTGCTTGCAGAGGAATCCACTCAGCCAGTGCTAACCCCAGGGGGGCTCAGTAGGGGGCACTCTCCCCTCCCACTCAGTGCTGGCCCCAATGCCGCACTTTCTACTCCCACAAAACACAACACCCTTGCCCCGCCCCTTCTCTGAGGCCCCGCCCCCACTCAGTCCATCCCCTCTGTGGGTGCTCTCCCCACCCTCACTAGCTCATTTTCACCCGGCTGGCTCAGGGGGCTGGGGTGGGGGTTTGGGGTGCAGGAGGGGGCTCCAGGCTGGGGCAGGGGTGCAGGAGGGGGTGCGGGCCCTGGTTGGGGGTGCAGACTTGGGGGGGGGCTGGGGATGAGGGATTTGGGGTGTAGGAGGGTGGTCCAGGCTCGGACCGAGGGGTTCAGAGGGCAGGAGGGGGATCAGGGCTGGGGCAGGGGGTGCAGGCTCCGGGTGGCGCTTACCTCAAGCAGCTTCCGGAAGCAGCAGCCTGTCCCCCCTCTGGCTCCTATGCGGAGGCATGGACAGGCGGCTCTGGGCGCTGACCCATCTGCAGGCACCGCCCCTGCAGCTCCCTATGGCTGCAGTTCTGGGCAATGGGAGCTGCAGAACTGGCATTTGGGGCGGGGGCAGTGCATGGAGCCCCCTGACTGCCAGAGTAGGAGCCGGAGGGGGGACATGCCGCTGCTTCCAGGAGCCGCATGGAGCCACAGCAGGCAAGGAGCCTACCTTAGCCCCACTGCGCTGCCGACCGGTCTTTTAACGGCCCGGTCAGCGGTGCTGACCAGAGCCGCCAGGGTCCGTTTTTGACTGGGCAATCCGGTCAAAAACTGGACACATGGCATCCCTACTTAGGGGTGCTGTGCTACAGGGATTTGGGGAGTTCAGTAGGGGGCACTCTCCCCTCACAGTTAGTGTGGGCCCCAAAGCAGTGGTAGGGGGCGCTGAGGTGCAAGGACCTGAGGCCAGTGCTACTTTGTCATGTTGATGAAGGTTCCAGCTTTCATGCTGGGCTTAAACCATAGGTCTAAAAACTGGTTGTTATTGATGTCACGTCATTGCCCCCCAAGGCCAGCACAATGATAACAGTGTCCTGGCCCATTCATCGCATGGACCACTCCATTCTGCATCCCTAAACCCTCTGCAGTGCCTGTAGGATACAGGAATTTCTTCCCATCTCCAAAACACTGGGATCTTGGGGTTAGGCCATAAGAATGGCCGTACTGGATCAGACCAAAGGTCCATCTAGCCCAGTATCCTGTCTTCCGACAGTGGCCAATGCCAGGTGCTTCAGAGGGAATGAACAGAACAGGGAATCATCAAGTGATCCATCCCATCACCCATTCCCAGCTTCTGGCAAACAGAGTCTAGGGACACTTCAGAGCATGGTTTTACATCCATGCCCATCCTGGCTAATAGCCATTGATGGACCTATCCTCCATGAACTTATCTAGTTCTTTTTTGAACCCAGTTATACTTTTAGACTTCACAGCATCCCCTGGCACTAAGTTCCATAGGTTGACTGTGCATTGTGTGAAGAAATACTTCCTTTTATTTTAAACCTGCTGCCTATTAATTTCATTGGGTGACCCCTAGTTCTTTTGTTATGTGAAAGCGTGAATAATATTTTTTTATTCACTTTCTCCACACCACTCCTGGTTTTATAGACCTGTATCATATCCCCTTTAGTCATCTTTTTTCCCAGCTGAAAAGTCCCAATTTTTTTAATCTCTCCTCATCTAGAAGTTGTTCAATACCCTTCATCATTTTTATTGCCCTTTTCTGTACCTTTCCTAATTCCAATATATGTTTTTGAGTTGGGGCAACCAGATCTGCACGCAGTATTCAAGATGTGCGTGTACCATGGATTAATCTAGAGGCAGTATGTCTTGTTCTCTATCCCTTTGCTAACAGTTCCTAACATTCTGTTCACTTTTTTGACTGCAGCTGCACATGGAGTGGATGTTTTCACAGAACTATCCACAATGACTCCAAGATCTCTTTCTTGAGTAGTAACAGCTAATTTAAACCCCATCCTTTTATATGTATAATTAGGATTATGTTTTCCAATATCCACTACTTTGCATTTGTCAACATTGCATTTCATCTGCTGCTTTGTTGCCCAATCAATCACCCAGTTTTATGAGATCCCTTTGTAACTCTTCGCAGTCTGCTTTGACTTAAATATCTAAACTTTGGTCTTAACAAAAAGACCAAAGTTAAAGCTAAAAAACATTCCTACAGCAGCTGACAGACCTTGTCCAAGAGGAGGGGACAATACAGGATACCCATATGGAGTGGCCTTCCATGGCAGTTGGAAATGGCGGGAGGACAGAATGTTGGGGCCTGAAGGTTCCATGGCAGTTGAAGGAGACATTTGCTGTGCCAGTGTAACCCCCTTTCCTTGATGGGCTGTTGTGGAAGAGATCCTTAGTTACTGCTAAATTAGAACCAGTTAGACTTGTTATAGGAACCCAGTGTTACTAGACAGGTACCAGATCAGCCCACAGTAGGGCAAGCAGGCTCCAGATTAGGCCAGATGCCACAACTGTCTTGGGAAGGTCAGATGAGCTTCTCCTGGGCATGCTCAGAGTCAGCAGGGAAAGAGCCATACCAGGCATCCATGTTGACAGTACTTCACGTGCCTCCTTTATGGTGGTAGCAGCTGCCCCTAGAAATACAAGTGGGGGGTGACAGAAAGGCCAGACACACTAGAGAGAGCAGCTCTAGCTATGGGGCCACCTCGCCTTGCACTTTGTAGACCCTGAGCAAGGACTTGAACTGAGATGCTCAGGAACTGACAGGGGGAATATGTTCACTGGCAAAGCATGCGCCATCTGTCCCTCCAGTGCCTGAGCTGCATGGAGAATAACCTACTACTGCTACCTGCTAAATGAATCCATCTTTTAGCTCATAGGGATATAGGCCTGTGCCGTATTTAGTGGCCAAAGATCCCAGCTTCGGCCTGCCTACCCATGCTATGGGGTGGGCACACAAGAGTAGTGATCAGAAAGGAGGAGGAGAAATCCAAAAGGACCCCCATACATAGAGCTGGACAGAAAATTGTTTTCCATCCCATGAAAATTTTCAAATTTTTTGAATTTTTTCCCATCCTGAATTGGGATGCAAAGTCAAAATTTTGAAATCTTTAGTGAACTGAAAATCTGGAGGGGGGAAAAAAAACAAAACAAAACAGGTTCAGGTTTCATTTTGATAATTTCATGATGTTTCATTTTAATTTTGACCATTTTTTGTAATATTCCCCACTATAATTAGCTTAAATTTCCAAATGAAAAGTTGCTTTGAAATGGAAAAATTAAAAATTTAATTAAAAAAAATCAGGAAAAAAAAAAGTAGTTTGAACAATTTGAAAACGGTTGGGTTGGTTTTGTTTTTTCAGTCAAGAAATTTGTCAAAAATTTCCCACAAATAGTTTTGGTTTCAGCAAATAGGCATTTTTGATGGAAACATTTTATCAACATATTTCCAACCATCTCTAGTCCTCTGCAGATAACAGAAAGCTAGATCTGACAAACAGGGGGAGCAGATTTAATTTACATAATGTTAATAGTTCTATTGCATTCATCACCAACACGTGTGTTAGACACACACACACACACACACACACACACACTGAAGAGCCATGGTGTTTCAAACCTAGGACCACGTAACACATACAGAGCATTTATTTTACACAGACATAGAACATTTCAGCCACAGCTCTCAAACTGCTGCATGGAAGAAGGCTGGTTTTATCACTCTCAGTTTATAGATGAGGAAAGTGAGGTACTGATAGAAGTGACTTTTAAAGTTTAACACAGCACATCACAACCAGAATGCCTACAAGTCCTCACTCCCTGTCCTCTTGCTCTAACCAACTAGACCACGCTCCCTTGCAAGAGCTGGAGATAGAACCCAGGAGTCCTGATCTCTCCAGTGCCTTCAAGACGTAACATATTCCACTCTTTTTGTCTCTGTAACAAGGTAGGAAACTCACATCTCTCAAGCCAGAGTCAGTAACCACTCATCTCCAGATGCATCAAATCCTGAGCCAAGCTCCAATTTACCCAGATACTCTTAAATGAAAGAGAAGAATAGACAAACAGGAATACTAAAATAAATAAAGCTTCCCCTCTAGGTATAGACAATGCAAAGCCAGGCTGGGGATGTGAATCATGAAGGCTCTAACCTTAGGGATCAGGATGGATTTGTAATTTATTATTTATATTACCTAGTGCAAAGGGTCATCACTGAGATCAGGCCCGCATCATGCCAGGCACTGCATAGGCCTGACCGAGATCAGGACCCCCATCATGCCAGGTGTTGCACAGACACAGTGAGAGACAGTCCCTGCCCCAAGAAGCTCACTGTTTAAATAAGACAAGGAATAGGAGGGGAGACAGTGGCAAAATGATTTGCTGAAGGTCACATAGCAAGTTGGTGGCAGAGCCAGGAATCCGTGTGTGAGATGGTTAATGATTCCTGCTGAGCAAGGGGCAGAACAGGGGGAAATGAACCCCATTCTGGGGCACTTTGCACCTTGAGGGCTGCAGTAATTCCTGGAGGTGTTTGTTGTGAAGCAAAACAATCAGCCTCACTTTTTCCTCCATCAACTGCTTTGTGGCTTATTCACGTCACACAGCTGCTAATGTCAGTCAGCCTATCCAGGATTGCACCAGTGACCTCAAACTAGAAAAATTTGCTGTTATAGCAAAGACCAAACCCCCTTTAACCAGGGCTGTAACAGACTCTTATCCTTTGTGGATCAGGGACGGGGGGGAGCTATGACACACATCACCAGTGGGTTACTCTACTGCCTCCCAGCTAACAGGCCTGGTCCATTAGCGCAGGCCAAAGGTGACTGTGGGAAGAGCTCAATGGAAAATGTTTTGGGTTTTTTTCTCCCCCTCTGAAGTTTTTGATGAGAAAAGGAGGAAAAATCACTTGCCTATATTTTTCAAGGAAAATTTTGTTTTTTTCAGCAAAAATTGGAAAATTTCAGCCAAAACAAAAAAATTAAATTTGGAAATGCTTCACGGGAGTTGTAGTTTTGGTGCCTCGTGCTCCCATTCTCTTCCATAGGCTGGCAGTGGCCTACCTGGTTGGACTACATCTCCCATGATGCACTATGGTCACCCCTAGGAGCTGGGAAGTAGTGCATCATGGGATATGTAATCTGTAGAGTACAACCAAACCACAACTCTCAGAAAGCACTAGGGCACGTACACAAATTGAAACATTTCAGTTTCCAGCTTAAATTTTTCTGTTTTCAGGGATCTGTTTCTTTAACAAACAAAATTCAACATTTTCCATGGAATGCAAACACTTTTCATGGAAAAACTTCATTTAATCAAAAATCAAACATTTCATCCAAATAAAGTTTAAATGAAAATTTTTCAGCCATTATAATTATGCCCAGCTCTTATCTAGTGATTTCCATTAGAAGATCTCAAAGAACTTTACAGTATCATTGTCTCCATTTTGCAGATGGGGAAACTGAGGCACAGGGGTGGCTGTTACTTGCCTGAGATCACCCAGCAAGCCAGAGACTGAGCCAGAAGTATTAACGTAGTGCTCTGTCCACTAGACCAGTGCTTCTCAACCTTCCCAGACGACTGGACCCCTTTTAGGAGTCTTGTTTGTCTTGCGTGAAACCCCCAAGTTTCACCTCCACTTAAAAACTACTTGCTTACAAAATCAGACATAAAAATACAAATATGTCACAGCACATGAGTACTGAAAAACTGATGACTTTCTCATTCTGACTGTATGAAATTTTAGTTTGTACTGACTTTGCGAGTGCTTTTCATGTAGCCTGCTGTAAAACTAGGCAAATATCTAGATGAGCTGATATACCCCCGGAAGACCTCTGCCTACCCCCAGGGATACGTTTACCCCTGGTTGAGAACCACTGCACTAGACCACACTGCCTCACAGCCCAGCTCCAGATGTTAGATCCACAGATCACAGGTTCAGTCCCTGCATTCCTTATAGCTGCTCTCTTCTCACTGCAGTGTCTCCTGCCCAGACCCACAACCCAAGTGCAGATCCCATCACCCACTCTCCTCTTTCACAGGCTCAGCATACCATATCCCACCAACCTCCCCCTCAAGGTCCCGTGCCTGGACAAAGGGGTCCTTGTAGACCCGTGTCCCCACAGGTCCGTTGGTGGGGTCTCCATGGTTCAGGTGCTCAGCCTGGTGTTGGGTTAGTGCAGCACTGTGCCTGAAACCCCTGCCGCATTCAGCGCAGAAACAGGGCCCCTCCTGAGCATGGACGCGCCGGTGCCGGCTCAGGGCCGAGCTAAGCTTGAAGCTCTTCCCGCAGCGGGTGCAGGGGAAGGGCCGCTCGCCGGTGTGGACCCGCTGGTGGCGATCCAAGCTGGAGCGGATGGCGAAGCACCTCCCACAGTCAGGGCACTGGTAGGGCCTCTCACCCGTGTGCGTGCGCTGGTGTTTGATTAACTCTGAGTTCTTCATGAAGCTTTTCCCACAATCCCCGCAGTTGACGGGCCGTGCCCTCCTGCGCCTGCACCCTGGCTCCTTGTCTGCCCGCTGCCGTCCTGTTCTGCCGCCATCTCCCCGTTCAGGGCTCCGGGACGTCCCATTCAGCTCCACTCCTGCAGGCCCTTCCTGCTGGGAATTCTCCTTCTCTCTCCAGGCACCTGCTGGGAGAGAGAGAGAGAGAATCCAGGCGGGAATCATAATTTTACCAAGGTCCAAAATTCATAGCTTCATACATTCTAAGGCTAGAAGAGATCATCTAATCCAACCTTCTAGAGAGCGCAGGCCAGAGAACGTCCCCGAATTACTTCCTGTTTGAAGTAGCACAGATCTTTTAGAAAAACGTCCAAACTTGATTTAAAAATTGCCCAGGATGGGGGGGGGACTGGCTGGCTCAGGGGCTCTTGGCCTTTTCCCATGCAAGCCTCTCAAGCACTGCTAGCTAGCTTTGGGGTCATGTCCCCCAACTCTAGGAACGAATCTCTCCTGTAACATCAGCCACCTGAAGTGGGCTGTAGTCCACGAAAGCTTATGCTCTAATAAATTTGTTAGTCTCTAAGGTGCCACAAGTACTCCTATTCTTTTTACTGCTCTACTGAGGGAACGACCAGCTGAATCAGCGCTGACCCCAGTGCGACACTAGGGGGCGCTGTGCTGCAGGGAGCAGGACTGGGGGCTCACTAGGGTGTGCCCTCACCTTGCAGTCAGTGCTGGCCCAATGCAGCGACAGGGGGCACTGTGTTGCCAGGAGCGAAGGGGGGGGGGGGCTCAGTCAGGGGCTCTTTCCTTTCACAATCTGTGCTGACCCCAATGTGTCCCACCTGGCTGCATAGAGATTCCAGTTATCTCTATGATGTACAGGAATTGCACAGTATTCCTTTAAATAGCATGCAAGCCCTCTAGAGGCGTACACTGTGTGTTTTAGAAGCCACCAGAGGTGTAATATGCCCCTAGCCGGGCTTCGCCATCTGTGTGTAATTAGTCCGGGTGGTTACACTGGGCCCAGCTGGGCCTGAGTTGATTCTTCAGATTATTGCTGTTGTGCAAAGAGCAAAAGACATGGACAGACTCTCCTAAATCCTGGGGGCTGGGAACTGCTGTTCAGAACTCAGGGGCAGCTCCCGGTGGCTTTGCTGGGGTCCAGGAGTGACGCCTGCCATGAGGACAGGTGCCTGCTGGGGACAATACTAAGGGAGATCAAACAGAACTGGGGGGGCTCCCGGCAGCTTTGCTGGGATCCCAGCTTTTCCCTTTACTCCCGGATGGTCTCCGAGCCAGTGTCGCTCATTCCTCACCTATGTGGGCACCTCTCAGGATCTCCCTTTCCTTGGAGTCCTGGAGATCCGGGACCCTCGGCTCTTCCCCTCGCTCCATGCAGGAGATCACGGCCCGGTCGGGGACAGGGAATCCTGCTCGGGGGAAGGAAACAGGAGAGGTGGCGCTTGGTGAAGTCTCCCTGGAGGGCTCGGGGCAGAGAACACACCCTCGTTTTAAGCCCGACCCTGTTCTCTGCTGGGGGGATATGTTCACAGGGACCCTTGGGGTAGGGTGATGCCTGGGGGGGGCGATGGGCTGTGCCCCCTGTAAAGGAGTCAGGGATCTCAACACACAGTGAGGGCCCGAATGGCTCGTTCCTAGCCCTGCAGAGAGAGCAGAAGCCCTGCTGGGCACGGAGCTGCCTTGGGAGGGGGATAGAGGGATTCGGTGCGTGTGTGAACCGGAGCAAGGAAATGCAGCCACCTGTGCCCTGGAGATCCCTGGGGGAGGGGATCAAACTATCCCCTGTGAATCTCCTTCCAGTGAGGGGCTGTGGGGGTGACAGTCTCTCCTGTGGGGTTTGGGGCAGGGGCCAATCCCCCAGAAATCTACGGGGCCAGGGAAGAGCCCTGAGCCGAAGCTGTCCAGGGCTCCCCGCTACATCAGCTCCTGATCCCCGAGGGGCAGCGGCGCCTCACCCAGCGAGATCAGAGTCTGGTAATTCTCCTGCATGACGTCCCTGTAGAGCTGCCTCTGCCCTTCGTCCAGGAGCCCCCACTCCTCCCGGGAGAAATACACGGCCACCTCCTCGAACCCCACCGGCGCCTGGAACCAGAAGGGACCCCGCTCAGCACCTGCCGCTCCAGCCACGGCCCCCAGCGCTGGCTCAGAGGGCGGGCAGCGAGGGGCACCGCTGGGAGAGCCCAAGGGGGGAGTGCGTGCAGGAGGACCCAGGGGGAAGGTGCAGTGATCACTGTCCGATCGCACATCCCGCTGCGCATCTCACCTGGGAGCCAGCCACTGCGACCACCAGCTCCAGTGCCGGGCCGCTCCCCTCCTCGCCCAGGGCAGGCCGATCTGTGGGGAGGACAGGGGTCAGAGGCCAGGGCACAGCCCCACGGGGGGGGGGAGGTGTATGGCCCCCTATGGAGCTAACCGCTCTGCTGGAGACCCGTGGCTGGCACAACGTCCAGAGGGCCCTGCTGGGGTCATGCTCATCCTAGGGCACCTGGGCAGCTGCTGGGATCGCCAGCCCCCTTGGCACGGCTCCCAGCCCCACGGAGCCACCTCTCTGCTGCTCCCCCGGGATCTGGGGCGTGTGAACCCCGCTGGCAGCCTCTGGGGCTCGCGTGGGGCACGAGACACAAACACTCGCTGAGTCTGTTGCAGCCACACACCCGGAGCCCAGCTCTAGAGCTCCAGCAACTCCGGATTTCAGTCCTGCTGCCCCTGGCCCCAGCCCCGCCATACCCACGTCCTGCCGCTCGCGGGGCTCCGGCAGCGGCTTGTCCAGGGAGCCCCGGGGGAGCCGCCTGCCTCCGCCCCCCGGCTGGGAACCGGGCTCCAGCAGGGAGCTCCGGGGCTCCATCTTGCCTGAGATCATTTCCCCTCTGCAGGCGTCACGTGTAATCCGGAGCCAATCCTGTTAGAGCAGGGAATGAATGAGCCCTGCCCGTGCCCCTCACTCCCAACCCGCAGCCCCTGGGCTTGCCCCATCTCTCCCCAATAGCCCAGCACTGTGCTAAGGGTTGCTGTGCTGCAGGGAGCAGCGCTGGGGAGACAGTAGGGGGCGCTCTCCCCTGTAAATCAGTGCTGACCCCAACATGCTGGTAGGGAAGGTAGTGCTAAAGGGACTGTGTGGGGGGCTCAATAGGGGGCACTCTCTCCACAGTCAGTGCTGACCCCCACCCCATGTAGCGCTGGGGGGTGCTGTGCTGCAGGGGGCAGGATGGGGGCTCAGTAAGGGGCCCTCTCCCCTGTGGGTCAGTATTTTAAGTGGATGCCCCAGCATGCCAGTGGCACGCGCTACGATAATGGGGTTGCAATCTAAATAATCAATAGTGGGCTACTGGAATTCAGCTGGTATCTAAACCACAGGCCAGGCCACTTGCATCCATTACAGATGTCGTGTGAATTATCCCAAGAGTCTGGACGTGAACCTGGGCACTCGGGCCGAACCCCACCTCTGGTGAACACACAGTGCCGGCCTCTCGCCGCTTCCTGAGGAGTTCCTTGTTTATGGATGCCCCTCCCCTTCCTGTTCCAAATTCCCTCCCCAGTTCGAGGAGAAAAGGCCCAATAGATAGTGAAATGGCTGCTGCCAGGGACCCCTCCCCATTGTTGGTCTTGGGTGGCAACAGGCAGAGCACAGGCATAGGAGACAGGGCTTTGCAGTGAGCTCGGTAGCACCAACCCGGCTGCAGCAGCAGGATGGGGGTGGCAGGGATGAAAGGTTCCATGGTGGTTGAAAATGGCACTCAGAGTGGAATGTTGGGGGTCCGAGGGTTCCGTGGCAGCTAGGGGCAGAATGCTGGGGGCCTGAGGGTTCTGTGGTGGCTGGGGGTGGAATGTTGAGACCCAAAGGTTCCAGGGTAATCCATAGGGGAAAAC
This sequence comes from Malaclemys terrapin pileata, assembly GCF_027887155.1. NCBI lineage: Eukaryota > Metazoa > Chordata > Testudines > Emydidae > Malaclemys > Malaclemys terrapin. The sequence continues at coordinate 4,957,775 of NC_071508.1, read as the reverse complement.
CGCACAACGGGGATGGACTCAAGTCTCAGCCCTGGCACTGAATCTGTGTGAGATGTGTGGGCAGCAGCCAGCACCCCGGGGTCCTGCTCCCTGACTGAGGCCTGGAGGTGCTACTAAGAGTAACAGCTCCTGGCTCTTACAGAGCATCATTCAGCCCTAGATCCCTCTGCTATACAACAGAGCTAATTAGCATCATCCAGGCCATATAGATGGGGAAACCAAGGCATGGGAGTGGGGGGGGGTGTGACTTTCCTCTGATCCCACAGCAAGTGAGCACCAGAGCTTAGAACCCAGGAGTCCTAACTGCCTGCTTTGGCCCCTCCCCCAACTCAAACTCCCTCCCCTCCCAGAGCCAGGGATAGAGCCCAGGAGTCCTGACTCCTGATCCAGTACCCAGCTCACTAAATACACACCAAGCCCCACCACCTCACTGATCTAACCACTCTCATCTGCAGCCCTTTTGCATGTCAACAGCATAACCCAGCTGCTGCCCCTGCAGAGCCGCCACGGACCGTGAGTGAGGGAGGTATTGTGGGTTTATTATTTTCAGACAGAAGTAGAAACAGACAATGGATAAAAAACGTCCTTGTGCCCATCACGACAGACAGGGCTGGGAGTCTTGGGAACATACACATCAGCCCTTGGGAACTAGCTCAGGGGGGGCTAATGGCACCGGGAAGGAGAGGGGCTGCCCTTCACCTGGGAGCATCCATCTCTCTGGCCTTGTGGGGAGCAGCCCCTAAAGCTCCCAGCCACCCCCACTCCTCGCCAGCCCCAGGAGAGGGGAAGGAGCAGAGATCAAGGCACAGAGAGGGCGAGATCCATGTAGTGACGGGACAGGTCCTCCTGGAACGGGTTGGGCCTACGGGGGTTAATAATCCCTGCTGAGTGGAGGATGGTGAAGGGGGAGACGCCCCCACCCCGGGCACTTTGCCCCCAGCTCCAATGCAGAGACAACTACTTCCCGTGACACCCAAATCCAGCCACGTTGAATCAGTTGATGGCGGGCGGCAACACCCTGCTCCCACCGGCCTCCATCACTCCAGCTCCTCTTTGATCTGCACGTCCAGCTCCGCGTCCCACGTCCCTGGAGGCAGCACCAGAACCTCCCCCACCCCATCCTCCTCGTCATCCTCATCCCGCAGCTGGACGAAAGGGTCCCGGTAGATCCGGGCCCCACCGGGTCCCATCAGCGGGTCGCTCTCCTTGGTGTGGGTGCGCTGGTGCTGGGTGAGGGCAGAGCCCTGGGAGAAGCTTCGCCCGCACTGGGGGCAAGGGTAGGGGCGCTCGCCGGTGTGCACCCGCTGGTGCTGGATGAGGGTGGAGCCCTGAGAGAAGGCTTTGCCGCACTGGGAGCAGACGTAGGGTTTCTCTCCGGTGTGGGTACGGCCGTGCTGGGCCAGGGCCGAGCTGTGCTTGAATGCTTTCCCGCACTGGCCGCAGCGGTAGGGCCGCTCCCCGGTGTGGATGCGCTCATGCCGCTTGAGGGCCGAGAGGTCTCCGAAGCGCTTGCCACAGGCCCCGCAGCCGTACGGGGTCTCCCCGGTGTGGATGCGCTGGTGAGTGGCCAGCGCCGAGCTCTGGCTGAAGCCTTTGCCGCAGTCGGTGCAGCGGTAGGGCCGCTCCCCAGTGTGGACCCGCTGGTGCCGCTTGAGGGCCTTGCGGTCGCTGAAGCGCTTCTGGCACTCCGGGCACGGGAAAGGGCGCTCCCCGGTGTGCAGCCGCTGGTGGGTGATGAGGGCAGAGCTCACGCTGAAGCTGCGCCCGCAGTCGCCGCAGACGTAGGGGCGCTCGCCGGTGTGGGTGCGCCGGTGCAGCACCAGGGAGGAGCGCTGGCTGAAGCCCTTCCCGCACTGCGGGCAGCCGTAGGGCCGCTCCCCGGTGTGGACCCGCTGGTGCTCCCGCAGCGACGAGCCGCGCCGGAAGCCCTTCCCGCACTCGGGGCAGATGTGGGGCTTCCCGCTGTGGATCACCGTGTGGCCCGCCAGCGCCGCCGCCTCCCCGAAGCGCCGGCCGCACTCGGGGCACTTGTAGGGCAGCTCTCCCGTGTGGCTGCTCTGGTGCCGCAGCAGGTTGGTGCGGGTGCTGTAGGCCTCCCCGCAGTGGGTGCAGACGTGGGGCTTTTCCGTGGCGTGGACGCGGCCGTGGCGGGTCAGGTGCTCCTTGTGGCGGAAGCTCTTCCCGCACTCGGCGCAGGGGTACGGCTTGGCGCCGCTGTGGATGCGCTGGTGGCGCAGGAGGTTGGAGCTGTTGGTGAAGCCCTTCCCACAGTCGGGGCACTGGTAGGGTCGCTCCCCCGTGTGGGTGCGTTCGTGCTTGACGAACTCTGAGTCCTTGGCGAAGCTCTTCCCGCAGTCCCCACAGATGATGGGCCCCTCGCGGGAAGCACGGCCTGGCGGGGCCACTTCACCATCCCGCTTCGCCCGCCTCTGCCGTCCCAATTCACCAGCTTCCCCCCCCTTGGGGCTCCGGGATGGCCCGTGCGGCTCTGCTCCTGCAGGCCCTTCCCACAGAGGAATTTCCTCCTCCGTCCCGGTACCTGCTGGGAGAGAGAGAGAATCCAGCTGGGGCTCATTCCCTGCGCTGGAGAGAGAACAGGCAGCAAAGGGAGCGAAAAACCAGCTGGGCAGGCAGCGAAATCCCTCCAAACCCTTCCCCAGAGGGGAGAGGAGGAGCCAGGTCTGCCCCAATGGCCCAGCGTAACCCTGAGCAGCTCACTGCGCCCCTCCACCCCAGAAAGGAACCGGCTGCCACCCGCCAGCCAGCGAAGCTTAGCTCAGGCTCTACGGGTGAGAGCGTCAGCCCAGAGACCTGCCGTCCGAGCTCTGGCGTCCCGGTCCTGCCATCTGGTGCATGCACTGCCCAGCCCCCACTGGTTACCCGTTTCCTGCTGTGCTTCGGGATCCTCTGGGTGCTCAGCAGGCGACTGGTTCTCTGCTGCCCGGGGGGGATTTGGCTCCATCTCACCCTGGGATGGGCTGCCCGGCTGCGCCATCAGATCTCGGGCCCTGGAAACACCCAAAGACACCAGTCACCACGGAGCCAGGACCAAGAACTGGGGAGAAGGGTCTTTGTCGAGAGGCACAAATAGCCAAGCGCCATGAAGAAATATTCAGCCCCCTGCCCATCCCAGAGGCCCGGCTGGCTGGAGAGACCGGGCTCTCAGAAGCCGGCAGACTGGGGTTAGCCATGAATACAGCAGGCTGGTTGCACACTGCCCCCATTACAGCCCTGCCAATGACCCTTAATCCCAACGCACAGCTCCTGCTCTGCCAACCCTGGGCTCCTCCACCCCCCAGCCCTGCCGGTGCCCCATAATCCCAACCCACAGCCCCTGCCAGCCCAGCCCTGGGTTCACCCCCCCAGCCCTGCCGGTGCCCCATAATCCCGACCCACAGCCCCTGATATCCCAGCCCTGGGCTCCCCCACACACAGCCCCTGCTAGCCCAGCCTCCTTGCCGTGGTTGCTTGCTCCAGACAGCGATTTGCTGCCTCTGTTGCTGTTTCTCTCAATCCCCGGGGCCGCCTCTGGCTGGGACTCTGGGTCTCCCCTGCGCCTGGAGGGGGGCCAGGCCGGCGGGGGGCGCTTCACAAACCCGGATCCGGTGCCTGGGGACCCACGTGCCTGCCCGGGGCGCTCAGCCCCGCAGCTGCCGAGCAGCTCCGCAGCCAGTGGCTTTTGCAGCAGGAAGTCGCTCCCTTCGCTGCCTCCACCCCTTCCCCCCGGCTCGCAGCTCTATGGTTTTAACCCGCTAGATCCGAGCGCCCCTGCACCGCGCCCCAGAGGTGGCTGCATTTTTCAGCGCCGGCTGGTCAATGTCGCTCCCTTCCACAGCCAGAGGGGCCGCCCGTCCCCCGTTGCCTACCGCCAGCCTCCATAACGCAGCGGGGAGAGAAAGGTCCCTTTCGGGTGACGGGTCTTTGGGGGCGCTCCAGGGGTTACCCGGATTTGTGCCCCATGTTACTCCAGCGTGGCTCTGTGGCGCCCCCCAGTGGCTGACGAGGTCACTGTTGCAGCCCATCACTTAGCTTGGGCCCGGGACTGGCCCAGGTTGCCAGTTTTGGTTGCATGTATTCCTGGATATTTCCTCACATGACATAATCTTTCATTAAAGATTAATCTTTACATCCTGGAGACTCCAGGTCAATCCTGAAGGGTTGGCAACCCTACGCTGGATACTCAGGCTGTTGGATCCTGAGGTCACAGGTTCGACTCCGGCACTGACCCAGTTTGGGACTTAGTTCCAGCGAGCGCTTCGGGCTAGGTGGGCTGGTGGAGGAGTTTCAGCTGCCCATTCCCATTGTGGGCTGTTCGTTACCTCCTGCATGCTATATTAGTAATCTGGTGCTTGGGGGTGGGACTAGATACCTCCTGAGGTCCCTTCCAACCCTGATCTTCTATGATACAGGAGCAGCTCTCAGCCTTTCCAGATGACTGGACCCCTTTCAGGAGTCTGGTTTGTCTGGCGTACCCCCAAGTTTCACCTCCCTTAAAAACGACTTGCTTACAACATCAGACATAAAAATACAAAAGTCTCCCAGCCACACTAGGTTGTTTGTTTTTTTTTAATGGAGATCTACCCATCTCATAGAACTGGCAGGGACCTTGAAAAATCATTGAGTCTGCTCCCCTGCCTTCCCAGCAGGACCAAGTACTGTCCCTGACAGATTATTTTTGCCCCAGATCCTTAAATGGCCCCCTCAAAGACTGACCTCACCCTGGGTTTAGCAGGCCAATGCTCAAACCTATCCCCCCCCCCCCCCCCAAAAAAAAACCTCCTGGAGAATGCAGGCATCGATCCCGCTACCTCTCGCATGCTAAGCGAGCGCTCTACCATTTGAGCTAATTCCCCTTACTGAACAATTGTGGACTTCCTCATTTTTCCCATATAATTCTAAAATAAATCAATTGGGATATAAATATTGTACTTACATTTCAGCATATAGAGCAATATAAACAAGCCGTTGCCTGTATGAAATTTTAGTTTGTACTGACTTCCCTAGTGCTTTTTTATGTTGTAAAACTAGGAAAATATCTAGATGAGTTGCTGTACCCCCTGGAAGCCCTCTGCGTATCCCTGGTTGAGAATCACTGTCCTACAGCCCCCAGGGCAGCGGAGTGGCTAGCCTGGGGGGTGGAGTACTGGATCTTTCCCCTTCATATCGGAGGGGGATGCTGGAGACCTCTCCCTTGGCCTGTCCAGTCCTTGTCCTCCCTGTCAGAGCGCAGGCTGGTCAGGGCACATGAGCAAATTTGTACAGGGAAACCATTGCCTACCCCTCCCATCCAGCGCCTTCCCAGGCCAGGATGGGGCAGGGTGTGTTAAAAACTCAAGGGAGACAAAGGTTTGCCTGGAAAGAGACAGAAAGAGCAAAAGGCTCTGGATGAATCTCATGTGAGGATCGGACTGGGGGTGGGTCTGACGACACTGGCCTCTAGCACAGTGATTCTCAACTGATTTATCATATGCAGCTCTCTAGGTGTCACGTGGGCCACATCCACACAATCTATATAAGACCCATATGGCCCTGAGAATGTCACATGGGCCGCAGCTGTGTGCTGATTGGGCTGCCGGTTGGGAACCATTGTTCTAGTGCAGTGATTTTCAAACTTTTTTTCTGGCAACCCCATTGAAGAAAATTGTTGATTCCCATGCCCCAATGGAGCTGGGGATCAGGGGTGAGAGGTGCGGTGTAGGAGGGGCTCAGGGCTGGGACAGGAGGTTGGGGTAAAGGAGGGGGTCAAGGCTCTGGGCTGGGGGTGCAGGCTCTGGGGTGGAGCCAGGGATGAGGGGGTTGGGTGCAGGAGGGGGCTCCAGGTTTGGGGCAGGGGGTTGGGGCATGGGCTTACCTCTGGCAGCTCCCGGTCAGCAGCGGTGCTAAGGCAGGCTTCCTGCCTGTCCTGGCACCGCAGACCGCACTGCGCCCTGGAAGCGGCCAGCAGCAGGTCCAGCTCTCAGGTGGAGGTGTACAAGCGGCTCCATGCAGCTCCTGCCTGCAGACACCGCCACCCCCCCCCAGCTCCCGTTGGCTCAGAACCAGCCAATGGGAGTAGAGCCAGTACTTGGGGGTGGGGGCAGCATGCAGAGCCCTGTGGGGCCCCCCGACTTAGGAGACGGATTTGCTGCTGGCCCCTTCTGGGGCACAGCACGGTGTCAGAACAGATAGGGACTAGCCTGCCTTAGCCGGGCAACACCACTGACGGGGCTTTTAATGGCCCAGTCGGCGGTGCTGACCAGAGCCGCCGCGACCCACTGCCTGACATTCTGTGACCCACCGTGTGAAAACCATTGCTCTAATGCCTGAGCTAAAGGGGGGCAATTAGGTCGGGGACAGCAGCAGACTCCTGTATGGCCCAGCCCCTACAGGGGTCTAGTCTTGGGTACAGGGAGATCCAGTGTTTACATGGGGAAATGGGGAGCAGCATTTGGGCCAGTGGAGGATCTAGTGCAACCAGCTGGGAAACCCAGACTCACCCCCAGCTGCAGGAAGACAGGTGGATTCTGCACCCCCAGTTCCCAATGAGGGAACCTCCCTCCCTCTCCCAGTGCCCCCCTTGGAAATCCTGCACCCCCATGCTAGGATGTTCTCAAGGAATGAGGTCGGGCGAGCACAGAACAGTGGGGAGGTGAGGGGGGCAAACCCCGGAGGCAACACAAAGGACACAGAGTTGGGGCAGTTTCTTTATTGCATCCAGACAATAGACCCTGATCACTCACTGAGAAAGCAGAGAGCCAAGATGGAGGCGAGACCCTAGGGAGCTTCTCCAGCTGCTTGGGAGCCAGGATGGGACGTCCCGGGCTACCAGCGAGCTCCATGCGTTGCAAAGAGAGGAGCCGGGTGCTAGAGGCGCCACTGGGGAGAAGGAAATAGACTCTCCCCTCCTGCATGGAAGTGTCCGTCTGTCCAGCCATAAAGGCGATTAAGGAACTGGTCTCTGGGGGGCTAGGTGGGCATGGAAGGTCTCTAACATTTGTGAAGAAAACCAAGGACATTTGAAGTGACCAGGGGGACAGGCCCCATGTCCCATTCTCCAACCTCTGAGCCAGCCAGTCCCTCCATCCTGTGGCTAGCTCAAAGCTGGTGCCCCCTAGAGGGGAAAGGCCCCATGTCCCATTCCCTGCCCCCTGAGGCAGCCCGTCCTCCAGCCTTGAGTCTCTAAGTGCCACCATAGTACAAATAATACCAATAAAAGAGAAACGGAGCCTGCAGCCTCTCCCCGGTATCTCTCAGGCGAGCGTCTCCCTGGCAAAGATCACTGTCGCTCTCCCACACACAGCCTCCCCCAGAGGCCTTGACATTTCTCTCAGGGACGGTGGCTCCCCTGAAGTCCTGTAATGCTCTCTCCTGGCAGGCTAAGGGGTCTCTCCATAGGAACCTATGTTCCCGCCCCATGCCAACATCCCCCTCCTTTCTCAGCCCATAGGCACGTCCCCAGTCCTCCACTGTGGCCCCGGGGCAGGCGAGCGGGCGCCCAGCTGCAGCCGCAGCATTGCCCACATCTGGCCAGGTGAAGGGCCCTGCTCCGGGAGGAACCGCCGGTGCTGCACCAGCCTGGGCCCTGCAGCGTCACCAGCCCCCTCGCCGCGCCGGTGGGTGCGCTGATGCTTGACCAGGGTGGCTTTCTGGGTGAAGCGCTTCCCACACTGGGCGCAGGGGAAGGGGCGCTCGCCGGTGTGGGTGCGCCGGTGCTGCGCCAGGTTGGCGTTGACGCTGAAGCTCTTGCCGCAGTCGGGGCATGTGAAGGGCTTCTCTCCAGTGTGGACACGCTGGTGCAGCAGCAGGGTGGAGCTCTGGCGGAAGCTCTTGCCACACTCCCCACAGGCGTAGGCCCGTGCCGTGTGCCGGGCCTGGTGCCGCAGACACCGGGCCACATCGCCGAAGGCCTTGCCGCACTCGGCGCAGCGGAAGGGGCGCTCGCGGCCGTGGGTGTTCTGGTGGCGGAGCAGCTTGGAGCTCTCGCGGAAGCTCTTGCCGCACTCTGGGCAGCGGAAGGGGCGCTCGCCGGTGTGGGTGCGCTCGTGCTTTCGCAGGTTGGAGCTGTGGCTGAAGCGCTTGCCACACTGGGGGCATCCGTGGGGCTTCTCCCCGGTGTGGGTGGTCTGGTGCTTCTTCAGATTGGAGCTGTTGCTGAAGGTTTTGCCGCACACGGCGCAGGCGTTGGGGCGCCTGGCCTTGGGAGTCTTAGCTGGGGGGTCCCCCTGTGGCCGGCACGCCCCGCCCTGGTTCTCGCCCCTGCAGTCGGACCGATCGAGTCTCCTCTCGAGGCCAGAGAAACTCATTTCGTGCTCAGTGGATGAGTTCAGTCCATTACCCAGGGGGTCTCCCTGCTGCTGTCCCGCCCCACCAGCATCTCCCTGCTTGGCACTCCGGGACATCCCATGTGTCTTTGCTTCCACAGACCCCTCCTGCTGGGGATTCCCCTCCTCTGTGCTGGCACCTGCTGGGAGAGAGAGGAGAGAGAGAATCCAGTTGGGGCTTGTTCCCTGTGTGGGGAAGAGAGGGGGCAGCAAAGGGGTTTGTTGCTGAGCAGAAAAACTGATGGGTAGGAAATGAATCCCCTCACACCCTTTCCCAGAGGGGAGAGGAGGGGACAGGGCTGCCCCAACGGCCCAGCTGAGCCCTCAGAGAAAGGCTGGGGGAGGGGAGGGCTCCTGCCAGGGTGGGAGCCAGGAGTGATACCTGCCGTGAGGACAGGGCACCTGCTGGGGATGACACTGAGTGAGACGAGACAGACCTGGGGGGCTCCCGGCAGCTTTGCTGGGATCCCAGCTGTTCCCTTCACTCCTGGACGGTCTCTGAGCCAGTGTGACACACTGACCCCTTGGCAAAGAATCCCCTGTTCTTTGCAAACAAATCTCACCTCAGACCCGTCAAACTCACTATACCAAAGGCATTGCCTGGCATGGTAATCGTCCATAAAGGGTAACGTGTAAGGTATCTACAGAAAGCTTGTAACGTATCATAATCATTGTGAGATGTACATGCAGGTAATATTTACGAAATAATATATTTCTATTGACATGACACTATAGGACTTTGAATAGAAATTAGTCACCAGGGGACAAGTCTCCGGGATGACCCGTTCAGGCAAGAGGGTGTTGCCACCCTGCCCTGTCTAGCCAATTCAAGGCTCAATTGTTTAGCCTTGTGCAACACGGAGGTCTTGTCTACATTTCAAATGCTGCAGCGGTATAGCTGCGCTTCAGTGTAGACACTCCCTGCACCATGGGAGAGGTTCTCCAGATGGTAGCTGGATCAATGGAAGAATTCTTTTGTCAACTTATTGCTGGCTACACAGGGATTTAGGTCAGCTGAACTGCTGTTCAGGGGTGTGGATTTTTCACATCCCTCTCTGACATTGTTAAGCTGACCTAATTTTCTAGTGTAGACCAGGCCTAAGACCATCCATGGAAAACCCACCAGAAGCAACTGCAAACAATCAAAAGCACCCGAAGGTAAACAAAGGAACATTACAACATGACAGGGGTTCACCCTGTCTATGAACAGAAACGGAAGACTGTTTCAGCATAACACAGAGGAGGGAGAGGTCCCCTGAATCCATTCACTGAGGAAACCTCTTGTGGAGCAGGCGTGTTTTCATGAACATTTGGATCCTGATTCTTGTGAAATAAGTCAGCTCTGCAACAGACTTAACAGGGGGAGAGGGGCACCCACAAGTGCACACCCAGGGTCACGTTTTCTGATTTTGTTTTGTGTTGTATCCAGCTGTTTCTATCCCACTCTCTCATTTCTAGTTCAATCTTTACCCTTTCTTAAATAATCCTAGTTTTGTTTTATTAGAAGCACTCACAAGTACTGGGTGACTTTAGAGGAGCAGCAAGATAAGGTAAAACTAGTAACGTGGGGTACCCTGCTCCTTTGGGGCAGAGGGTCTGGGATTTCTGTGAGTAGCCAGTGTCAGGGATTGGATATCGCAGGAGAACAACCCAAAGGGACTGGGGTGCACCTCTTGTTAACCTGCAAGGCAGTGACAGGGCTGGCATAGCCTGGAGGGGAGTACTTGAGTGGCTGACAGGAGTTAATCCCCAGTCACCACGGGCAAGAATCCCTCAAACTGGAGGCAGGGGGCAGCAAAGCGACTCCCAGTCCTCAGTGCCCCAAGAACCGGGCACCGTCACAGCCAATGTCATGGTTTCCCATCAGGGGTGTCAGGTCCAGCTGGGAAATGGAAATTCTGCTCTGGAGAAAGCAAAGGGGTAGGAATCGTGTGGCTGGCGCAAGATCGGCAACACTCACGCTTCCCAGCAGGAGCTGTATTGTAGGGGCGACAATCTCTGTGCTGCAGGGTCTGTGGGCTCCAGGGGCTGATCCCCCAGAAAGAGCCCAGAGCCAAAGCCCCAGGTGCATTAGAGTCCCCCAACTCCTAATCCCAGAGGGGAAGCAGCTCCTCACCTGGCGAGATCAGAGTCTCTTCCTCCTCCTCCTTAATCTGCCTGCAGATCTTGCCATGTTCTGGGGCCAGCACTGTCTGCTCTGCCACGGAGGAACACGCAGCCTCCTTCTCCCACGTCCCCGGCTCCTGGAACAACAAAGGCGCCCCCATTAGTGCTGGCAGCCACATACCCCTCACTCCCCATCAGCGAACAGAGCTAGCCAGACAAGGGAAATCCTTGCCTGCCGAAAAGGTTGCGGTTTTTTGACTTTTTACCCCCAATTGGGGTTAATTTTTTTTTTTTAAAGCAGCTTTTTTCTGGGGAGGGGTTTTTAACAGAAAAGTCTATTCAGGGAGAACTGACAGGAAGTTTTTCAGCTTCCCAGCCGCCAGACAGACCACTTCACAGCCTCTGCCCACAGCTCCAGGGCTGGAGAAGACGACAGCTATGACTCTCTGCCTCCCCCTTCGCTCCAGGATTCTCTTCCTCTCTGGTCCCAGAGCGAGGTGTGTGGGGAGAGGGCGCTTTCACCCATGCAGCCCTCCCAGAAAGTTGTCAATTTCATTGGCAGAAAGTGACTGAGAGAGACTTGTGGGCAGGGGGGTGAGGAGCCTACACTGAGATTTTTCCCATCAGAAAAGAATTTTCCCACAAAACTGAAATTTTTCCCCAGGGACAACTTTGGTTGGGCAAAATGGGCATTTTCCATCAGAAAAATCATCTCCACAAAATATTTTTCCCAGTAGCTCTACTAACAGAGGAAAGGTCCCGTGTCCCATTCCCAGACCCCCTTCAGCCAACCAGTCCCCCCCGCCTCATGGGTGGATTGGAGCTGGCGCCCCCTAGAGGGGAAAGGCCCCGTGTCCCACTCCCTAATGATTTCACATCCGTAAATTACCTCCTGCTGTGGCCATATTCCGGGCTCTTCCTTGGCTAACTGGAAACCCTCCGCCAGAGCCACGGCCTGCTCCCCGGTCTGGGGGTGACACCCCCCTACCCAGCTCTGGATCTCCTGGGGCAGGATGCTCAGGAACTGCTCCAGCACCAGCAGCTCCAGCATCTGCTCCTTGGAGCGCTGCTCCGGCCTCAGCCACGCCCGGGAGAGGAGGCAGAGGTGGTCGTACGCCTGCCGGGGCCCCTCAGCCTCCTGGTAGCGGAACCCCCTGAAGCGCAGACGATGCATCTCCATGTCGACGGGTCCGTGGGCATCCGGCTCCTCCACTTCCTCTTTGGGAACCAGGCCACATCCCGGTGGGGGCTGGAACTGGAGCCTGAGAGCGGCTGGGGGAGCCACCTGGGTAGCCATAGCCCGTCTCTGAGCCAGAGCACAGCCGTGTCTCCCTGGGGATCGCCTGGCATCAGCAATGGACCCCCTGCAGCACCATCTGTATGGGGGGGGGCACGTCCAAGGGGGGATGAGATCAGCCCAGGGGATGATCACCTCTGTGGAGAGGGGAGAGAAATTAGAGCCACAGAAGGAATGTGACACACAGGAACAGCCTCTCCCAGCCCCCCCCCAGCTCCAGTGTTGTGGGGAGAGAGACAGACCGAGCGCAAGTGACCCCAAGGTTGGTGGCTATTTCTTGATCTCCTAGGAATTTCTACCCACTTAATGAATCCAGGACTCTTGACTCCCAGATCCAACCCCCACCGCCTCCCTCCCCACTTTAGCCCCCCAGCCCCTACTCCCCTCCCAGAACTGGGAATAGAACCCAGGAGTCCTGGCTCCCAGCTCTAACCCCCCAGCCCCCGCTCCCCTCCCAGAGCCGGGGAGAGAACCCAGGAGTCCTGGCTCCTGGCCCCCCAGCCCCCGCTCCCCTCGCCGGGGAGAGAACCCAGGAGTCCTGGCTCCCAGCCCCCCCTGCTCTAACCCACCAGCCCCCCCTCCCTTTCCCAGAGCCGGGGAGAGAACCCAGGAGTCCTGGCTCCCAGCTCTAACCCCCCAACCCCCGCTCGCCTCCCAGAGCCGGGGAGAGAACCCAGGAGTCCTGGCGCCCAGCTCTAACTCCCCAAGCCCCGCTCGCCTCCCAGGGCCGGGGAGAGAACCCAGGAGTCCTGGCTCCCAGCTCTAACCCCCCCAACCCCCGCTCGCCTCCCAGGGCCGGGGAGAGAACCCAGGAGTCCTGGCTCCCCTCAGCTCTAACCCCCCAGCCCCCGCTCCCCTCCCAGAGCCGGGGAGAGAACCCAGGAGTCCTGGCTCCTGGCCCCCCAGCCCCCGCTCCCCTCGCCGGGGAGAGAACCCAGGAGTCCTGGCTCCCAGCCCCCCCTGCTCTAACCCACCAGCCCCCCCTCCCTTTCCCAGAGCCGGGGAGAGAACCCAGGAGTCCTGGCTCCCAGCTCTAACCCCCCAACCCCCGCTCGCCTCCCAGAGCCGGGGAGAGAACCCAGGAGTCCTGGCGCCCAGCTCTAACTCCCCAAGCCCCACTCGCCTCCCAGGGCCGGGGAGAGAACCCAGGAGTCCTGGCGCCCAGCTCTAACCCCCCAACCCCCGCTCGCCTCCCAGGGCCGGGGAGAGAACCCAGGAGTCCTGGCGCCCAGCTCTAACCCCCCAACCCCCGCTCGCCTCCCAGGGCCGGGGAGAGAACCCAGGAGTCGGGCTCTTTGGACAATGGGTGCCCCACCCTGAGGGTGGCATCGCTCAGCCGGGGCCCGGGCGGCCCCTGTCCGGGAGCGGGGCTCACTCACCTCCCCGGGAGGGGGCCGAGCACAGGAAGTGCCTGGCTCCGGGCGCAGCAGGGCTATGGGGTCTGGGAGTGGCCTTGCCACCTGCCACTCAAGGCGGGACAGGACTGCTGCCACTGGAGCAGCTGCATGTCCATCAAATGCACAGTCCCCGCCACCCCGCCCACGCTCATTGGCTCTGGCCCCGGAGCCAGCTCACCTTTCCTGAGCTCCAAATTGGGGTGGGCGGGGCAATGCCAGCCTCACCTTAGCCCACTGGAGCCCCTCCCACCCCTGAGAGCCCAGGAGCCCCCACCAAACCCATAGCCCCACTCCCTCCAGAGCCAGGGAGAGAACCCAGGAGTCCTGCGGCCGAGCCCCCCCCTTCCCCCACCCACTAGATTCCCCTCCCCAAGCTGGGGATAGAGTCCTAACTCCAGTGGGTTAAAGGAGGGGTGGGGGGCTGGGAGTCCCTTCTATTGCATCCAGTTTTGGGCCCCCCACTACAGAAGGGATGTGGACAAATTGGAGCGAGTCCAGCAGAGGACAACAAAAATGATTAGGGGGCTGGAGCACATGACTTATGAAGAGAGGCTGAGGGAACTGGGATTGTTTAGTCTGCAGAAGAGAAGAGTGAGGGGGGATTTGACAGCTGCTTTCAACTACCTGAAAGGGGGGGTTCCAAAGAGGATGGTTCTAGACTGTTCTCAGTGGTGGCAGATGACAGAACAAGGAGCAATGGTCTCAAGTTGCAGTGGGGGAGGTATAGGTTGGGTATTAGGAAACACTATTCCACTGGGAGGTTGGTGAAGCACTGGAATGGGTTCCCTAGGGAGGTGGTGGAATCTCCTTCCTTAGAGGTTTTTAAGGCCCGGCTTGACAAAGCCCTGGCTGGGATGATTTAGTTGGGGATTGGTCCTGCTTTGAGCAGGGGGTTGGACTAGATACCTCCTGAGGTCTCTTCCAACCCTAATCTTCTATGATTCTACCCCTGACTCTGGGAGAGGAGTGGGGTCTAGCAGGCTATATCCAAGGCTGTATAATTTGCAGCACCACTGTAAGCCTGTGACCAGAAAGGAAGCGGAAACACAACCCCTCAACAGCCCAATGCTGATGTGAGTTTGCCAGGTTTCAGAGTGACTGCTCAGACCCTGGGCTGGGTCCGTGTTTCTCCAGCAGGGAGGTTGCACGTGAGAATCAACACTAGAGACAGATGCTGCACTGCATTTTCTCGTCTTCCCTCCTGGGTTTGTTCTGTTTTCTTAGGACACGGGCTTGGACTTCAGTGCCGGCTCCAGACCATCGCCACTAACTTCTCTTCCCCCCCCCCCCCCCCCGCGGACAGTTATTGCCAGGTTTGACACCAGCTCAGCCAAGGGCTTTTTTCTTTGGACTGACCTTTGCCAGTCGTGTTGTTAAAATGAAAGCCTGACTTCACACCTTCCATTTCAAACGCTTTCACTGCTCTTCCTTCTTTTGCTGTGTCTTTGGAGATGCATCTCGATGAAGGATTGGTTCTACCCAGTAACTCAAATCCTTTAGCCGGAATCAGGGCCCCTGTTGCGCCAGGTGCTGGACAGACCCCGAGTGAGATCGGGGCGCTCATTCATGCCACACACTGCACCGAGCCCATGTGCATGAAAGGAGAATAGCAGGCCATTTTCCTTTCAAACCCCAGCACCCAGAGTAGAGTACGAATAAGACTGCAACACAGCCTGTCCCAGACCCCAGGCACCGGACCCCCATGGAAGGTCATCGCAGCAGGAAATAAGACTTTAATTCCCTCACGTTCCTATCCCCCACCAACCAGTGCAGGGCAATTCTGACGGTAGCCAACAGGGGGCATAGCTATCACAATATGGGTGTGTCTGAAAATCCAGGAACAGGCAAGGAACATCTGCAACCAGTGATTGCCCATGGATTCATCCATTCCTTCTAACTTTCTGAATGTGTCATATTGTGTGTGTATATGTGCAGAACTGGGAGAAGTTTTTCCTCACCCACAACTTTTCTTCCAAGAGAAATATGCCAATGCAGCAACTCCGAAACATTTCACGTCAGTTTCGCTCAATGGGTTGGGTAGAAAAAAAGTAAACTTTTGGGGAAATTTTTAAAATGTTTCAAGTTGTTGGTTCAAAATGACTTTTTGTTTCAAAGTTTCCTTTAATTCTACTTTTAAAATAAAATCAAGAATGCTTTAAAATGCTTAAAATTAAAACAAATTGACCCAAAATGTTTTTTCCACCCCCCCTAACTTTTTGATTTGCTGAAAACATCAAAACATTTTGGGTTTGGTTCAACCCAAAACCAATTTTTCCCAAGAGTTTGGAACTGCCAGGAATAGGCAGGTTCCTTACTCCCGATGTGTGTGTGTGACACAGAGATTGTATGTGAGGCCAGTATGAATCTGTCATGATTCATATCCCAGCCATCTTGTTAATTACTATTGATTATCTGTATTGGGGCAGTGCCTGCTCGCCCAGATCAAGTACCAGGACCCAAGTGTGCCAGCTGTACAACCAACACAGGAAGACCCTGCCCTAGGAAGCCCTCTACTGGCAGAAACCCAGGCAATCTGAGTTTCACAAGATTGTATCAAGCTTAGTTCCCACTTCTCTGTTATCCCCTTTTACCGCACAAGGGCTTTCTCGCCCCAACTATCCTCAGTCTTCTACCACCCCAGAAAGAGCTGAGTTTGACCCAATGGGTTGTGGAGGCAGGGGAGCTGGGAGTCAGGACTCCTGGGTTCTATCCTCAGCTCTACCACTCATCTGCTGTGTGACCTTGGGTAAGTCACTTCCCTCTTTGTGCCTCAGTTTCCCCACCCTTTGTCTAGGCTGGGAGCTCTCTGGGCCCATGCAGCACCTGGCCTGCATACTGTACAGCTCCCAGCACAAAGAGGCAGACCTTCAGCTGCCACTGTAATATACCTAACAACAAGGTAAGTGGAAGCTCTATTAGATTCCTCCAGCCCCAGATTTTCCCTTCAGGTCTGTGGCTGGACTAAGGATTGATTCTCTCTGCTTACTACCTCAACTCCTTTAGACACAGGCCCGAGGGGGCTGCTACTGTTCCCTGCAGTGAACGCTCTGGGGATGGAGATGGGCAAGTGCAGGGTGGGGGGAGGAAGAGGGTTTATCCTCTAGGGGGCAACACTGATCACGCAGCCCAGAACTAGAGCGTGGCCAGGTACCTGCTGGGAACCGGGCAGGACTAGCTGGGCTCCAGGAATCCTCTTTGGCTGCACTGGGCCCAGGAGGGGACATTCCCTGGCTGGCACCGGGCTCATGAACCAGCAGCTGTGTGTGCGACAGAGAGAGGAGCCAGGCCGTGGAGCTGGGCTGCCCCTCCCTGTGTGAAAGCTTGTCTTTGCAGCCTGTTGGGAAGCAGCCCCTCCAGTTCACAGCAGCCTCACCCCCCCAACCCGGATCCCAGGAGAGGGGAAGGAGCAGAGAGCAAGGTCCAGAACCAGCAACCTCCAGCTGACACCTGGGATGGGGCCTGCAGGGGTTAATGATGCCTGGTGGGTGGAGGGGGAGAGGGCCGATCCTGGGGCACTCTGCCCCCGCTCCAGCGCAGAGGGCATTCCCCGGGCTCAGCGCTGCAGAGACGACTCAGACAAAGTGGGGTCTGGCTATGATTTTTTTGCCCACTCAAACAAGAGAAGTACAGCCTGTTCTCCGCACAGCACCATGATTCCACGAGGGGCCAGCCAGGGGGCAGCATCATACCCACGCTGCCCTATGGGCAACATCATCCCTCCATTCCCTCCTCTGCTCGCCAGCCATAGACCCGCCTTGGGGGAAATCATCCTGCAGAGAAATCCATCGGGCATCAATTTCTGGGCTCCCTTGTGACCCCCAGTGCAGGGGAATCAGATCCCAGGTGGGTCACCCCCTGGATATTGATTCCCCTAAAATATCAACCCCTCTGCGCTCAGCCCACAGCACGAGGGCAGGGAAACAGGGTTGAAGTCCCCAGCACCTGCTCGCCAGCAGATCTGAGGTCCCTGCCTCCTAGTCAACCCCTTCCACTGATTCTCAGCCACAGTGGCATAAGCCCCACCGGAGTGCAGGCTGGGCACAGAAGGGAGAGGGCTCTGTTCTCCCCCCCCACCCTGATTTGAGGCACCCTTATTTCCCTCCTCCACTAGCCCCAACCCACTCCTCACCCCCATCATTCAGCTCCCCACTCTCCAAGTCTGCTCCTTCCAGTACAGATGGGAAGATGGACAACGGGGGACCCCACCTTACAACTCAGCCGCTCACCCCCCACAATTCCCTCCATGGCTCTGTGGCCTCACCCTAGCAGGAGCAATGCTACAGAAACGAGGGAGCCTGGGAGGCAGGGGGCTCCCTGCCACAGGGGAGAGGGGCTGGGCTCCGCCCCCCATAGGTTCCATCTTCCTTCTACAAGGCAGGACCCTGCCTCCTTTCTGCATCGGTCACCACTGCCACATAAGGCTCTGAAGGTCCTTCTACTGCTGCTGGCAGAGCTCCACCCCCCTGTGGGAACCAGGCCCCCCCCATGGGAGCTGATCCTGCAGGTGGACCCTGGAACTGGGGGCATGGCAGCTAGCGGCATACGGGGTTCCTGGAGCAATGGGCAGGACCACAAGCTGTGTTCCAAGCCCCGCCCCCCCACAGGAACTGATCCCACAACCACAAAGTGCCTGGAGCGGAGGGGGGGCAGAGGAAGGGATGTGCCAAGCCCCGCCCCTGCAACAGGCTCCGCCCCTCTACGTCCAGCAGCTATTGCCACACTCAGTACAGCTATAGGGTCCCTCTTCCTGGTGGGATTGCTGCTGCAGGTGGCTGGGTCCGACCTGGAAGCCCTTGCCACACTGGCTGCAGATGTACAGGCGGTCAGCCCCATTGGCATTGGCAGTGCCGGCGTTGGCATGGGTGCGCCGGTGCCGGATGATGTGGGAGCTGAGCCGGAAGCTCTTGCCACACTCAGCGCAGATGTAGGGCTTCTCGCCGGTGTGGACACGCCAGTGGTCCACCAAGTTGGAATGGTGGGTGAAGGCCTTGCCACACTCCGCACAGCCATAGGGCTTTTCGCCGGTGTGGGTGCGCCGGTGGTTGACCAGGGTGGAGCTGCCAGAAAAGCGCTTGCCGCACTCGGAGCACTGGTAGGGCTTTTCGCCGGTGTGGGTGCGCCGGTGGCGAGCCAGGCAGGAGCTGCCCGTGAAGCGCTTGCCGCAGACGCCGCACTGGTAGGGGGTGACGCCAGTGTGCGTGCGCCGGTGCAGATTGTAATTGGAGCTCTGGCTGAAAGCCTTGCCGCACTCGCCGCAGACATAGGGGCGCTCCCCTGTGTGGAAACGCTGGTGCTGCAGCAGGTTGGAGCTGGCGGTGAAGGCCTTGCCGCACTCCCCGCAGACATAGGGGCGCTCCCCGGTGTGGGTGCGCTGGTGCTTGGTAAGGGCAGAGCTCTGGGTGAAGCTGCGTCCACACTCCCCACAGGAGAAGGGCTTCTCGCCGGTGTGGATGATCTGGTGCTTCACCAGATTGGAGCGACGGCTGAAGCTCTTGCCGCACTCCACGCAGGTGTTGGAGCGCTCCGGCATCGGTGCCCTCGCTCTGCCCCCACCCCCCGGGGACGCCATCAGTTGTAGGACGGGCTGTGGGGGAGAGGCACCAAGGCATTAATTCAATTCCATGGAGCTAAGAATAGAGCCCCTGTCTCCTACCCCCATCCCAGAGCTGGGGATAGAACCCAGGCATCCTGACTCCCAGCCCCCACCCCCACCGCCTTTCCAGAGCCAGGGATAGCACTCCTCAAGGAGAGAGTCAGAGACAATGAACCTTCTCCTGGCACTGCTGCCCCACCCCGGCCCTCCCCCATTCTCCTAATTCTCCTTTTCTCTCTCACTAACTGCAATCCAACATTCCGCCCCTGGAACCCTCGGTCCCCCCCCAACATTCCGCCCCTGGAACCCTCGGTCCCCCCCGCCCCCCAACATTCTGCCCCTCATTTACAGTGGCTGGTTGGGGGTAAGCTAGTGCCACTAAGAGGGATTATCTTGATAAGGGGATCCCCAGAATTCCCCCATCCCTGTAACCACAGGATTCCCCCTCCCCGTCCAGCCCCGCCCTGACCCAGGGAGCCCCAATTTAACCCCTCACTCCTCAACAGCTGAGCAAACAATCTCTAAGGCACCAGCCCCCACCCACATCCAATCCCTTCGCCATGGTCCCTCACAGGGGCTCAGGTGGTGAGGGAGGAGCTGTGGCCCGCCCCACCCTCCATGGTTACTCACTGAATTCCCCTCCACTGGGATCCTCAGCTTCTGCCCCTCGAGTTTGGTCTCCACCCGCACTTCCGAATCCACCACTGGCTCCTCTGTGGGCAGCGAGCCCTGGCGTGCCTCCGACTCCAGCTGGGGGGCAGAGTTAGAGCAAGGGAACTGCTGCCCCACATTGGCCCAGCCAGCCTTGCCCCCTGTCTCCCCTCACATTGGCCCCTTGGCCAACCATCCCTCTCCTAGATGGGCCCAGCCAGCCCAGCACCCCTCCCCTCTCACCCCCCGGGTTGGCCTCGTGACCCCTTGGCCGATAGACATCCTGCCCCCAAATTCAGTCCAGTGAACCTCCCCTCTGCATCGACCCAGCCCCCCAGTCAGCCCCACTCACTGAACTTCCATTCATGGAAACCCTCAGCTTCTGTACCTCAAACTCTCGGTCCTCTTCCTCCTCTGCCTTCACCCTTCTGATTACCAGCTCCTCTTCCTCCTCATCTCCCTCCTCCTCCTCCGACAGCTCCTCTGGGAAAGCGGCAGAGTCCAGCTAAGGGAAAGGCAAGTGGGGAGATTGTTAAATAGCGTGGGAGGGTCACCCCAGCCTGGTCCCTCAGCACAACCTGATCCAGCCACCAGGCACAGTTCAAACCCCCGCTTCCTGGTCCCAGACAGGGCGGGGCTGGGGGAGAGGCTGGGACTCCTCTCACTGACAGGCAGATAAGTGTTTAGCCCTAAGGGTGAAACTGAGGCACAAGATGAGGAGAATGAATTACTTAAGGTTCTAGTGCTGGGGACAGAACCCAGGAGTCCTGACTTCCAGTCCCCTCTGCTCTAACCCACTAGACCCCACTGCCCTCCCAGAACCAGGGATAGAACCCAGGAGTCTTGACTCCCAGACCCCTTACCCCATGGGGTAAGCCATCTGAGCTCTGCTAGTTCCCCTTTAATACACTGCAGTACTTTGCCTTGATCTTGGGGCGTTTTCCCCCCAGTACAGAAACCGCTTAGCTATTTCCAGGTTAACATTCACCCCAATCTTTTCACAGGCCCAAGAGCTTTACTTGCTCTGGGGCAGCATGGAGGGGCTGTTTATATAGGGGTCCCTTGCCTGGCACTGCGATGCAGCCACCTCTGGGGTGGGGCACAGGGTCTGTTTATACAGGGGTCCCTCACCTGGTGCTGTGATGCAGCCACCTCTGGATTACGACACAGAGGCTGGTTATCAGTCACTGAGCAGTTTAACACAGGAAGTGTATCTAGCTCAGTGGGTCTCAAACTTTTTTTATTAGCGACCCCTTTCACACAGCCCACCTCTGAGTGTGACCCCCCAGTAAATTAAACACACTTTTAAATATATTTAACACCATTATAAATGCTAGAGGCAAGCAGGGTTTGGGGTGGAGGTTGACAGCTCACGATCCCCATGTAATAATCTCACAACCCCCTGAGGGGTCCCGACCCCCAGTTTGAGAACCCCTGATCTAGCTGAAACCACAGGAGGATGTACAAAGCACAATGGGTGTGGATTGTTCCACGCATCTATATAAAACCTTGTCTCTGGGGAGAAGGTAAGAGTACCACCCACTGAGCTACCCCACCCTGCTCCATGCAGCACAGCACCCCCTAGCGGCATATGGGGACATTGGGGTCAGCACTGAATGTGAGGGGAGAGCACCCCCTACTGAGCCCCCCTGCCTGCTGCACAGCACCCTTTAGCAGTGCCCTGGGGTCAGCTCACCCCCTGCCCCACAGCACAGCGCCCCCTAGCATCACATGGGGGGAGGGGGCACTTATCAGCCTGTTAGTTACTCACTGAGTCCCCATCTGCTGGGATCCTCAACGTCTGCACCTGGAACTCCTGGTCATCCTCCTCGTCCTCTGGTTCCTCTTCCTCCGGCTGCAGCTCGGGCTGCCCGGCCAGAGGAACGGGAGAGTCCCACTTTGGTGGAGAAGGGGACTGTGACTAAAGGGGGAGCATCAGAGGAGAAGGGGGACTCAGCAAGACAAGCTCCCACTCTAGACCCACACCAAATCCCTTCTGGATGTGGCAGGGCCCAGGATCCATTGCATGTATTCAACCAGCCCTGCCAGTATATGTACAAAAGGTGGGAACAAGGTTAGGGTAGGTCTCGGCCCAACCAGCCAGGCCCCTTCCCTCTAGACCTGGCCACCCACCCCCCAACCCCATAACTCCGCCCTTGACCCACATCTTGGACCCAATCAGTCACCCCTGTTCTTCACCCTGGAGTAGTCCCTGGGGCCAGTCAGCCAGCTACCATTCCTCCCACAGCCCAGCCTTGCTGCCTCAGCTTCCCGCATGGGGCCTGCTGGAGGCAAGTCAGCACAGACACTTTCCCAGAGAGCAGAATGGGAATCCCAAGGACACAGTCCTGCCCACCAGTCACTCACTGAATCCCCATCCATGGAGATCACCAGTCTGAGTCCCTCAGACTGAGAGCTCCCCTCCTGCTCCTCCATCTCGTCTTCCTCCTCCTCCATCGGGTCTGGAGACGGGGCCAAGGGCGGCTTTGGGAGAGGAAAATACACGGTCAAAAACAGCTGCATGCACCAAGTACCAGACCCCACTCCAAGAGCCAGGGGTAGAACCCAGGAGTCCTGATCCCCACCCCTCCAAGAGAGCCAAGGTGTCTAACCCCCCCTCCCCACGCAGCAGCCCCTCTCCCCCCACGGCAGGGACCCGCCTTCCCACTGAGCCCCGGACGGTTCCCACCTCTGTCCCCCAACAGCCCTGGAGCCGCCCCATCCGGGCCCATCCCCACCCTCCGGAGCCCTGCCCCCAGCAATCAGCTGTTCCCCGCCCATCCCCCACACGTGCTGCTGCCAGCCCCCACCCCCACGCCACGTTACCCCGCTCGCTCTGGGGGGCTCCCCCTCCCAGGGACTCCGGAGGAAGTTGGGGCTGGTGCTGACTGCTTCCTGTACCCCCCTCCTCCCAGCACCGCCACCCACTCACCGCGGGGGCGGGGGCGGGCTCCCCAGCTGGGCTCCCCGCCCTAGGGTGCGCCCCCGGCTCCAGCTCGCCCCGCGCTGCGGTCCCCGCGGGGAGGGCACTAGGGGAGGGACTCAGGAACGGAGACAACGTTATGGGGGGAGAGGATGCGGGGAGAGGGGGAGAAACCCGGGAGAATCTCCATAGTGATTGGCTGGCACAGGCCACCCCCCCTTCAGCCCAGCTGCCATTGGCCGGGGGAGCAGCCGCAGACCGAGTGGATTGGGAGTGGAGAGAGACCCCTCCAGCAGCCAGCGCCTCACCGCACTGCCCGCCCCCACCTGGGAGGGGAACCCAGGAGTCCTGGCTCCCCACCCCCACATGCTGCTCTAACCCGCTAGACCTCACTCCCCACCGCAGCCAAGAATAGAACCCAGGAGTCCTGGTCACTAGCCACTACTGCCTTAGGGACCACTCCCTAGCCACATCTGAGAATGGAACCCAGGAGTCCTGACTCCCAGCGCCCCCTCGAACCCACTAAACTCCCCTCCTAGAGCAGGGGACAGAACCCAGGAGTCCTGGCTCCCAGCCACTGGTGCTCTAACCATTAGACCCTACTTCCCACTCAGACAGTGATTGAACCCAGGTGGCCTTGAGCCCTATGTGTGAGTTCAGCCCAAATAGGCCCTGCCTCCTAATTTACCCTCTGCTCACATAGTAACTGAGTTTGCTGAGCAAATTTATAACCCCAAGGTTGTTCTGGGACTTGAATGTCTGAGTGCCTGGGTTACAGCAGAGAGAAACTGAATAAAAAGGGCTGTGTGTTAACCTTCCACCCACAGGAGAGAAGTAGAGACACACTAGTGCCTTTGTGCCCCACGAGAGTCTGTTCACAATGCAGTGTGGATGCTCACACATGGGCTTGGAAACAGAGTCCACGGGCCTGTAGCCTCAGATTTAGTGGGCAGTATAGACAAACCCTCTCTCCTGGGATGGAAGAGACTCCAGCAGGAAGAGCCTGCAGGAGCAGAGCTGTGCAGGGCCTCCCAGAGCCCTGAGCAGGGAGGAGGAGAGCCCAGCCCACCACTGATGTCCACCATAGTGGATCGACCCTACAAATGCACTGCATGTGGGAAGAACTTCCTGCTCAGCTCCCAGCTCCTCAGGGAATTGATTAGATGAGATATGCCCAGATGATGCTGTCAGGTGACCCACGCCCTACACTGCAGAGGAAGGCAAAAAAACAACAACAAAACCCCAGACAATCTGACTGGGGGAAAATTCCTTCCTGACCCCAAATCTGGCAACCCTAAGCATGTGAACAAGACTCATTAGTCAGGCATCTAGAAAGTATTCTCTGGACCAGCTCAAAGCATTGGCTCACCCTATCCAGTGTCCTGTCTCCAGCTGCGACACTCTGTGCTTCAGAGGAAGGGAGGAAAGAAACCTCTCAGAATGCACCTGGCCAACTGTGCATCAGGGGGAAAAGTCCTTCCTGACAGCTGCAGGGATGAAGCTCTGAAGTATGAGATTAGATTAGATTGATTGTCATAATGCAGAGCTGCAAGCGTGATGAGCACGTGTGTGCTTTACTCAAGGCCACCCAGAGAGTCTGTGGTGGAATGGGGAATGAATGCAAGTCTCCCACATCCTAGGTTAGGACTGTAACCTCCGGGCCATCCAATCTCCATTGTCCTAGCTGGGAGAAGGGCACACCACTTGGCAAAAATCAGTGAGTCAGGGAAATTATTATTTTAAAGAATGGGGTTTTTGCAGCTGCCTTTGTGGTGGGGATCAAACATCCAAACCCAGCAGGGTGCTGGGAATTCAGTCTCGAATTTTTTCCATTTTTGTCATTGGAAGGAGCTGAGAGGACACGACACGAGTAAGGAAGTGACAGTTGTTTGGAGGAAGCTTTCCCAGCAGGCTGGCTGTTCTGGAACTGTCCACTAGGGGTCTCCTTACCGGCTCCTCTGAAGCCGCTGCTGGAGACGGGATACCAGGCTAGATGGGCCCATGATTCTGATCTGGGCAGACGGATGCAGGGGTCTGATCTGGAACCGCAGGAAGTGGGGATATCTGGCTAGATGGGCCCATTGATAGCATCTTTTGTTTAACTTGACAAATGTCCCTTTCCTTTTCCCCCATGTGTATTTTAGTAAAATGCTGAACATCCCTGCTCCTGCAGGGGGCGTGGTTGAAGGGTAGCATCACTTTGGCTTGGATGCTTAAGCGCCAGGATGGAGAGCCCTGAATTTGTGAATTGCAGAAAAACTAGTCTACAGCCAGCTAGTGATACAGTGGCTCCCCCTAGGGGCAAGGATGTTAATTTACCGTCTGTAAGCCACTAGAGCAGTGCTTCTCAAAGTTGGGCCGCCACTTGTTCAGGGAAAGCCCCTGGCGGTCCAGGATGGTTTGTTTACCTGCTGCGTCTGCAGGTTTGGCCGATCACGGCTCCCACTGGCCACAGTTCACCACTCCAGGCCAATGGGGGCTGCGGGAAGTGGCACGGGCTGAGGGATGTGCTGGGCATTTGGTAAGCTTCTTTAGAAAGGAATTCACAAAGTTAAGTGCCCAATCAAGAAGCACTTAAGGAATAATGCATCTTGGAATGCTCCAATCCACATAAGAAGTCTTCCTGGAGTCATACAAGATACCATGTGGACAATGGCTTCGGCCTATAAAGACTGTGAGCCATACATGGACATTTGACTTTCCCAGATGACTCCAGAACTCCATCTTGGAGCTGGACTTTGCATAGGAGAGAGGAGGGGGTCTCCACCCACAAGAGAAAGTCTATTTAAGCCCATGGGAGATCCCCTCCATGGTGGTCTTGAGCTGGCTAAAGAGACAGCCTCTCCACCCCAAGGATATCTGAAAGAAACTGGAACAAACGACAATAACCACAGGGGGGTGAGTGATTGCTGGACCCAGAGTAGAAGGAGGCTTGTCTGTAAAAGGAAGCTTTACTGGTGAGGTTTTTATCTCTACTCAGTTGTATTACTGTATTAGACTTAGAATTGTGTGTTTTATTTTATTTTACTTGGTAATTCACTTTGTTCTGTCTGTTACTACTTGGAACCACTTAAATCCCACTTTCTGTATGTAATAATATCACTTTTTACTTATTAATTTACCCAGCGTATGTATTAATACCGGGGGGCAAACAGCTGTGCATATCTCTCTATCAATGTTATAGAGGGCAAACAGTTTATGAGTTTACCCTGTATAAGCGTTATACAGGGTAAAACGGATTTATTTGGGTTTAGATCCCATTGGGAATTGGGCATCTGAGTGTTAAAGACAGGAACACTTCTGTAAGTTGCTTTCAGTTAAGCCTACGGCTATTAGGGGACGTGGTTCAGACCCTGGGTCTGGGTTTGCACCAGGCTAATGGGTCTGGCTCAAACCAGGCAGGGCACTGAAGTCCTAAGATGCCAGGGCAGGAAAGCAGGGGCAGGAGTAGTCTTGGCACATCAGGTGGCAGCTCCCAGGGAGTTTCTGTGATTCAACCCATCACAAACATATTAACAAATGATCTGGAAAAAGGGGGTAAACAGTGAGGCGGCACAGTGTGCAGATGATACAAAATTACTTAAGATAGTTAAGTCCAAAGCAGACTGTGAAGAGTTACCAAGTTTCTCACAAAACTGGGTGACTAGGCAACAAAATGGCAGATGAAATTCAGTGTTGATAAGTGCAAAGTAATGCACATTGGAAAATATAATCCCAACTATATATATACACACAAAATGATGGGGTCTAAATTAGCTGTTCCCTGAAAACACCCACTCCATGTGCAGCAGCAGTCACACACACAGACACACACACACAAAAAAAAGCTAACAGAACGTTAGGAACTATTAGGAAAGAGATAGATAATAAGGCAGACAAATATTGTGCCACTATATAAATCCATGGTACGCCCACCCCTTGAATACTGTGTGCAGTTCTGGTCTCCCCATCTCAAAAAAGATATATTAGAATTAGACAAAGTACAGAAAAGGGCAAAAATGATTGGGGATATGGAACAGCTGCCATATGAGGAGAGATTAAAAAGACTGGGACTGTTCATTTTATAAAAGAAATGACTAAAGGGGGATAGATAGAATTCTATAACATCATGACTGGTGTGGAGAAAGTGAATAGGGAACTGTTATTTACCCCTTCTCATCACACAAGAATCAGGGGACATCCAATAAAACAAACATAAGGAAATACTTCATATAGCACAGTTAACCTGTGGAACTCATTGCCAGGAGATGTTGTGAAGGCTAAATGTATAACTAGGTTAAAAAAGAATTAGATCAGCTCATGGAGGATAGGTCCATCAATGGCTATTAGCCAAGATGGTCAGAGATGCAACCCCATGTTCTGGGCATCCCTAAACCTCCAACTGCCAGAAGTTGGGACTCGGTGATACTCAATAATACTCACTCAATAATAACCCTGTTCTGTTCATTCCCTCTGAAGCATCTGGCATTGGCCACTGTCAGAAGACAGGATACTGGGCTAGATGGACCATTGTTCTGACCCAATATGGCCGTTCTTATGTTCTAAGGGGACACTTATGCTTTTTTCCAGGCAAACGTCAATTCAATTACAAAACAAAGTTTATAGGCAATTCCCCAGTAAAAAGCTTAGTTAAAGTTGTCAATGTTGCCATGAACTGACTTTTGCTTGTGGGTGTTGTAACTACAGGGTGGGGTGTCCCCCCGGTGGGTGCCCTCTCCCCCAAGTGTTATAGGGTTCCAGCTTTGTGTGTGCATGTACCTTGTGTCAGAATTGTGTGTGTGGCCCCCAAGTGTTACAGAGTTCTGTGTGTGTGTGTGTGTGTGTTTTAGAAAGACAGCAAGCAAACTGGAAGTTTCTTCGTTCAGCTTTTGTGAAGGTCACAAACACACCCACATGTAAACCACCAGGTTTTCCAAAGTGACTCATCTTTCTCCTGTTCTAAGCCTCACCTCTCAGAAATGACTTGCCCGATGCACCTCAAAAATGGGTGGGGGGAAAATTCATCTCCAGACGCAGAGCAGGTTGGGTGAGATTTAAGTCAGATAGGACCTTTCTTGAGTAGACCAGTAAGCAGGTGACCAATAGAAAATTAACCACAAGAATTTTGTTATTACTTACTAGGTGTATTACAGTAGCACCTAGACGCCGCAGTCATGGACTCGGACCCAATCTGCTGGATGCTGTACATTATTAGGTGAATTATGGTAGCACTAGAAGCCCCAGACATGGACCGGGGGACCCCACTACATTAGGCATTGTACATACTTTATTAGGAGTATTATGGTAGGGTCCAAGAGCCACATTCCTGGACCAGGACCCCATGGGGCTCAAGGCAGGACAAACACAGAAGAATCCCTCATGTATTGTCACAAACCATTTAGGCTCCTACCTCCCATTTACAGATCTGGGCCTCAATTTCTCTTTCAGTCAAATGGAGATAATAGAACTTCCCCGCAGAGTGCAGTGGAGATACATACGTTAAAGACTGGGAAGAGGAGCAGGGGAGGGGGGAGCAGGGCAGGAGGAGATGCCCACAACCCAGGTACTTTGCCCCCAGCACGGAGGGGCTTGCCAGTTGAGCTGCATTAAAAGGACACTTGGCAACTATCACCTCCCTGTTTAATGTTCCTGACCATCTGGAATTGTGGATGCCCACCACTACTCCACAAAGGGGCTCCCACAGACACCCCCCTTCCAATAAAGCCCAGCTCTCGGGGCACATGTGCAGGAGGGCCATGGGGTGAGAGGCAGGGAAACCTAGTTGCATTCCTTTATTCAAACCAGGGGCTGCAGTGTCTCGGGGGCAGGGAAGATCCTGCTCAGTATCACCTTGTTCCTGACTTCGCTGGTGGAGAACATGGGTAGCATGGTACAGCTCCACTTGGGTAAGGCCACATGTAGGGATGGAAAGGGCAGCATGTTGGTATGGATAAATGGACATGTTTGGATCAAAGAATGGGTGGATGGGCACGCTAGGAGCTAGGGATGAAGGGATGAAAGACTGCTAGGGATCAAGGAATATGCTAGGAATTAGGGATGGACAAATGTGCTAGGAGCTAGGGATGGAGAGAGAGATGAATGTGCTACGAGCTAGGGATGGATAGCTGGGCATGCTAGGAGCTAGGGATGGAGGGATGGAAGAATATGCTAGGAGTTAGGGATGGACGAATGTGCTAGGAGTTAGGGATGGAGGGATGGATGAATGTGCTAGGGATGGGGGTGGGTAGGTGAGAAAAAAAGATTCCTTTGTCTCCCTCCCCTTTCCGATGAGCCGTAAAGCTGAGCTCCTGACTATGCAAGGTCAGTACAGCACCCCTGACCCTTTCTCCCAGAGGCTGAGCATTCACCTTGCTGTGCCGTGCCAGACACAAGAGATTTTTCAGCTGCGCCGTTCTGTGTAAGACATACAGCACCAAAAGCACTGGGCTGCCACCACTAGCTGAAGCAGGGAGAGATCCAAATTAAACTTGTTTAAAATAATAAAAACAGAGTGGTGACAGTGAATTGTAGTGTTAGGGTGTGCTTCGATATGGATAGTTGTTTATAATTATAGAGGTTTGATAATTAATAAAGATAATTTTAGGTGGTTACAACTAGGGATAATAAGACAGTGGTCACAAGCCGTCACAATCAGCGAAATCCAAAATGGAGGATAGGGAGATATTTGGTTAATAGCCAGCCGGCAGGCTGAGTTGAAATAAGGTCACTCCAAAAACATGAAGGAAGGGGTCAGTTATCACAGGACTTCAATCAGGTCCAGCATCTAAGGCACAGGTCCTCAATCACGTCTAGCTTTGATTGACACATAGAGGGCTTAAACCTGATTGGTTATTTTTTACAATCCCACACATTCCTACCGATCAGAAAGAACTAGAATGTGTATATAAGGCAGAGAGTTAATAGGCTTTAACTAGTGTGAGTGGAAGGCACTGGAATGAGTGAACATCAGGAGACTGGTCAGAAGGTGAAAAATAAGAGCTGAAATCACTGAAGAATGAAAAAGGAAGGCAAAGCAGTTTGAACGGTGGCAGACCAAGCAGAAGTACCTAAGCGAGCGGGACAGAAGACTGTGAAGATAACTCTCACATAAGGAATAATTAGAATGTGTAGGCCTGGGATAATAAAGTTGCATGTCTGTGTATGTGTGTTTTTTACTATGTATACAGTTTTAATGTTTTAGCAAGAACTTGCGGTTGGAGCTCTGGCTGAAGCCTTTCCCACAGACGGGGCATTTGTAGGAGCGCTCGCCTGTGTGAGATCTCCGGTGCCGGACAAGGTCTGTGCTCCAGCCATGGCTCTTCCCACACGCAGGGCAGCAGTGAGGTCTCTCCCCTTTGCTGGGTCTCTGTTGCCCAGAGGCATACGTCAAATCTACCTCGTCTCCAGTGGGCCTTTCCCCTGAGGGGTCTCCACACTGCCCTGCTTCAGGATGTTCCATGTGGCTCTGCTCCCACCAACTCTTCCCACTGGAGATTCTTTCTCCATCCTGGCATCTGCTGGGAGAGGTTGAGAACTCAGCCAGGTCCCTTTCCCTGTGCCACGGAGAGAGGTAGGGGCAAAGGGAGCAGAAAACCTGCTGGTCAGGAAGCGCATCCCCCCCAAATCCTTCCCCAGAGAGGAGGGGTTGGGTCTGCCCTATTGGAGCCCGCAGAGAGAGCCTGGGGGAGGGGATGGCTCCTGCTCTAACCCAATAGACCCCATTCCTCTCCCAGAGCTGGGGCGAGAACCCAGGAGTCCTCACTCCCAGGCCTATGCTTTAACCAGCAGGGTAAGGTCACTGCAGCGGCTCCTCCCTAGCAGAGAAAACTAGGTTTGGGAGCAGTAGATTTTTATCAGTAAACGTGTCACTGTCGATTGCAGGGCACACTCGCAAACTGACAAACATGTTTCCACCAATAATAACGAGAATTGACAGGCAACAGAAGAAAAATGCAGCGTGAGAACGTCTTAAGAGTTTGATTGAAGGCTATTGACTTTGCATGTTTTGACATGCGATGTTGACAGTTTGTGTTTCAACAGGTACAAAGCTGTAACTGGGTGAATCTCGGTGTTTGCTGCCATTAAATAATTAGCCTGACCCTCCCCCCACTGTCTGCAACTGTGAACATTTAAATTGATGCAAATAAAAAAAAGGGTTTAAAAATAAGCGTTGATGTTATCTGTCAATATCATAAAAAACAAAACTCAAATTCTGTCAAGCCTACTCACAACCCACAACTCCCATGGGGGGAGGGATAGCTCAGTGGTTTGAGCATTGGCCTGCTAAACCCAGAGTTGTGAGTTCAATCCTTGAGGGGGCCATTTAGGGATTTGGGGCAAAAATCTGTCTGGGGATTGGTCCTGCTTTGAGCAGGGGGTTGGACTAGATGACCTCCTGAAGTCCCTTCCAACCCTGATATTCTATGACCTGGATCAAAGTCACTCAGGGTAGACGTACCCTGTGCTTTAAAACCCAAAGCTCAGAGTCCAAGAGCTGGCGTCTACAGACTGAGGCTTGTGTTCCGGCGCTACAAAGCTGCTGTGTAGACATTGGGTGGGTCTGTAGATGTGAAAATGCAATGTAGATGTACCCCCAGCGGCCCAAACTCCCTGAGCTGCTGGTCAGAGCATATCTCTGCCTGCAGAAGTCCATGCTCCCTGCCCTCAATGAGAGCTGAAGTCCAGCTCGCCCCTCTCCCACAGCCACCGCAGCTGGGAAAGGTTCTCCTTGGGGGATCCTCCAGCCTGCTCCCGACATGGATCTCAGCCAGGAGGTGATCCCTGCTGCCCCCTGACAGATCTGTTATTGGCTTCCCTGTGTCACAGCCAGCCCCCGTCTCAAACCACCCCCACCCCCGTAAAGAATAATTCATTCCAGGGCTTTGGCCACATGGGGATCCCCCCATCAGCCCCTGCCCATCCAGGGGGACACCATCTTCAAACCAGTACGGACCATTTAGCCCTCAGAGGCTTGCGACTAAAATCAACGAACGGAAAAGCCCAGCAGAGGCACCTTTGGGTGAGTCTGGCTCTGGAGAAGATTTTAGTCTAGTCATGTCTAGACTCCTTTCCGACAATAAAATAGAGGCTGGATTCCTTCCCATGGGCTTTGACACTCCCCAGCATTATGTCTGTTTGAACACTTAGCTTTTGGAGGTTTTGGCCCTTACAGTTATACTGGGAGGGTGCAGCATTGTCTAGTGAGTAGAGCCCTGACCTAGGATACAGGACTCCTGGGTTCTGTTCCCAGCTTTGCTGGACTAGTCACTTCACCTGTCTGTGCCTCCGTTTCCCCACCTGAAAAAATGGGGATAATGATACTGACCTCCTTTGCAAAGCTCTTTGAGATCTACAGATGGTCAGAGCTAGGAATTATTATCATGCTGCAAAGTTGTGTTTAACATCATGTTAATTATTATAGAATCATGGACCTGTAGGGACCTTGAGTGGTCATAGTCCACCCCCTCTGCACTGAGGCAGGATCAAGGAAACCTAGACCCTCCCTCACAAGTGTTTGTCCAACCTGTTCTTAAAAACCTCTAGTACTGGGGGATTCCACAACCTCCCTAGGTAACCTGAGCTTAACCAACCTTCGAGTTAGAAAGTTTTCCCTACTATCTAACCTAAAGCTCCCTTGCTGCAGATTAGCCCATTGCTTCTTGTCCTACCTTCTGTGAACATGAAGAACAATTGATCTTCATCTTCGTTATAACAACCCCTAGCATTTTGGAAGATTGTTATCAGACCGCCCCTCAGTCGTCTTCTCTCAAGACTAAACATGCCCCATTTCTTTAACATTCCTTCATAGGTCAGCTTTTCTAAACCTTATATCATTTTTGTTGCTCTTCTCTGGACTCTCTTCAGTTTATTCACATCTTTCTGTGGTGCCCAGAAGTGGACACCGTTCTTCAGCTTAGGCCTTGCCAGTGCTGAGTACAGCAGGACTAATTACTTCCCGTGTCTTGCATACGACACTCCTGTTAATGCTCCCCGGAATGATATTAGCCTTTTTCGCGGCTGCATCACACTGTTGGCTCATATTCAATTTCCAATCCATTATAACCCTCCGATTCCTGTCAGCAGTCCTACCGCCTAGCCAGTTATTCCCCCTCGTGTAGCTGTGTATTTGGGGTTTTTCCTTCCCAAGTATCATCCTTTGCACTTGTCTTTACTGAATTTCATCTTGTTGATTTCAGACCAATTCTCCAATTTGTCAAGTCATTTTGAATATCTGCTCTCTAGACAAGAGACACGCCTCCTGGTTAGCACAGCCACTAGACTAGAGGCCACAGACAACACACCACAATGCTAACCTCCAGCAGCCCCTGCTTCAGACAGGAGCGAGAGGGTTTTTTGCTGTTGACTCCCTCATTGGCCTGCCTGCCCTGTCAATCCGGCTGATTTGGGGGCTGGCTGCTCCCCATTGACCCTGGGGACTGTCAGTCTCAGGATCCTGACTCCTCTGCGGCCCTTCCCCTTTCTCCTGGTGTTGGAAGGGGGCCAATCAAAGCCCCACTGAGTTTCACAAAGGGACCATCAGCCCCTTACATAAGAGTCTGGGCTCCTGGGTTCTATTCCCAGCTCTGCCCTCTCTCTGTGCGAGGTTTCAGAGGGGCAGCCGTGTTAGTCTGTATCAGCAAAAACAACGAGGCGTCCTCGTGGCACCTTAGAGACTAATACATTTATTAGGGCATAAGCTTTCGTGGGCTAGAACCCACTTCAGCAGATGCATGGAGTGAAAAATACAGTAAACAATATAAATATTACAGCACATGAAAAGATGGTCTTTATTCAGGCCTAATTCGATGGTGTCCAGTTTGCAAATTAATTCCAGTTCTGCAGGTTCTCGTTGGAATCTGTTTTTGAAGTTTTTTTGTTGAAGAATTGCCACTTATTATTAGTGGAATGCAGTGTTCAACTCCCCCCCCCCCCCGCCATCTCATCTACCTGCCCATGGCGATCAATGGCACAGCCGCCGTGTAACGCCTCCGACAAACGTCTGTCCCACCAGAGATCGTTTCCTCTTTCATTGGCCTGGTTCTTTGCCAGATGGTCCCGACATCGCCTGAATCCCCTCCCCGAGTCCCATGATGGAAGCAGCAATTCTGTCCCCATGGAGCTAGCCCAGGCGGCCAGCGCTTTGGGAGGGAGCTGAGGAAGGGTAGCCTAGGGGGGTGGCAGACCTCTTTGGACTAGAGATGGTGACTTGCCATCACCTCCCTGAGGGAAGTTAAGCCTGTCCCTATTCTCGGGACTAAGAGGGAAACAGAGGCTGAACCACCACAAGGGGGCTGGGAGGGGGGTCTGCCACACCCCCACCTTTCGTGCACTTTAATCCCCAAACTGGCACTAGAAAACCAAATCTTCCCACCTCATGAAAAACCAAGATGGAATGATGAGAAGACTCCCTGTATCTCTTTCTATTCCCCGCTCAGCAGCTTCCCCCAGCAAGAAGAGGAGAGCTGTGGGGAGAGCTGTGGGGAGAGCTCCCAGCTACTCCAGCCCCGGGCTTTCCCAGCAGGGGGCGCTGCAAGGAGCAGGATTGTGCGTTAGCTGCCCTGACTGCACTTTCCAATGGCTGGAGCAGGGGTGTACATTTCTAGGACAGCCACTACCCCGCCTGGAGAATGTTCAGTGACATTAATGGGCCTGGCCAGCGCAGTTTAATTCTGAGTTCAATCCTGTGGATTGTGTCAGCTTGCTAGGAAAAAAATGTGCGTGGGAACTCAGGGCAGTTTAACCCCCAAAACTCCGGTTAATCTGAAATAACTTTTACGTGTAGAAATGCCCTGAGCCCCATTTTCAGAAGGGATTTAGGCCCTTAGGGGCCTGGATCACTTTGTCACTTTGGGAGCTTTTCCCCCCAATATGTGCATTTCAGTTCATTTCCCCACCGCCCCCAAGAGATCTGAGGAGCGAGTGCATGGGGACATGGCAAAAGGAACCATTCACCATTGAGTTAATTGAACAACCGCTCATAATATTTTGCATTAATGTGGCAGCTTCATAGGCAGATTTAAGAGTATTACCCCTGTTTTACTGATGGGGAAACTGAGGCACAGAGCGAGGCAGTGACCTGTCCAATTCAGAACAAGTTCTTCTGTGATAAGCACGGTGCAGGCACAGCCCTGTTTTGACTTAACTATTCCGCCTCTACCAGTCCTCCCATTGCTGTCCTATGGGGCAAGGCTGAAAGAACTGGGTATGTTTTGTCTAGGGAAGAGACGGCTGAGGGGGGACCTGACAGCGGTCTTCAGATATGTCAAGGCCCGGTACGAAGAGGAGGGTGATCAGTTGTTCTCTGTGCCCACTGAGAAGGAGGAATTGGCTTGGTTTTCAGCATGGGAGATTTAGGTTAGTTATTAGGAAAATCTTTCTAACTCTACGAGTAGTTCAGTCCTGGAACAGGTCACCTGCGGAGCTTGTGGAGTCCCTGTTGCTGGAGGTTTTTTAGAACAGGTTGGACAAACCGCTGGCAGGGACAGTCTAGGTTTCCATCAGTGCAGGGGGCTGGACTAGATGATCTCTCAGGGTCCCTTCCAGTCCAGCATCTCTCTGATTCTATCCCGGATTGCCTCGCTTCAGCCTGGGGCAGCCTGTGTGTTCGCCTCGCTGCCCTCTGCTGCTCCGGGCCCGGGGTGGTCTTGCTCGGATGTCACTTCCCAGGGATGCACAGCCACGCACGCCACTTTGCGACTCGAGGCTGTGGCGAGTTCACACGCCCGTTACGGCAGCCATGCCCTGTGCTTCCGCGGGGCCCCGAGTCTGGGACTTGCTGGCCCTCTAGGGAGAAGAGCAGATTCAGGCCCCCGTGAACAGCAAGCGTTGAAATGCCAAGATCTGGAGTGGCTACCAAACCAGAGGAAAGAGGGGGCACCCCCGGGATCCAGTCTAGCAAAGGAGAAGAGCTGCTCGGGCAGGGTTCTACAATAACTAGGGATAACAAGAGCTGGGGGAGAACTCGCAGGACCTGCATCTAGGGTGAGGGGCTGGACTGGATTTTGGCAAGTCAGGATACCACTAAACCTTGGCACATCCTGGACAGCACCCAGCAGGAGGAGACTGGCCTGGAGAGCCAGGATCCCTTTGACTTGCTAAACTCTGAGGCAGAAGTGGCGCTGGAGACTCCTGAATCCAGCCGGACCATTTTCCACTGTGTCAGGTGCTGTATTTCCATCCAGTGCTGGGGGATTGAAACAGCTTTGCCCTGGGTACCATCAGGGCACTGCCATGCTGGGCAGATGGGAGATTGGAGCCTCTCTGCACTGCCCCTCCCTACTCTGCACTGGAGAATTTGCCCTCCAAAGCATTTGTATCTGTAACACTTTGGCCAGGTCGAGGCACCAGCAACATGGGCCGGGTTTAATGTCTAGGGCTTCCTCTTAACAATACAAAACAGAACCGGCTCAAGCCCCCACGCAGCAATCTGGGAAAATTTAACACCACTCCTGGGTGCCTGTAAGAGACAATACTTCCCCTCTGGCAAGCGCTGGGTCTGTCTAATGAAAGAGAACTTTTATTAAAAGGCAAAGGGAGCCAAGCGTTAGTGTGAGAAAACATCACAACCGCTTTCAAAAGCAAGTGACCATAAGCAAAAACCCACCCCCACGGCACGTTGGGCAGTGTCCTTTGCCTCAGTTTCCCACCTTGCGGTGTGAAAGTCCAATGAACAATTGCTCCCCTCTCCCTCTGCTGCACCGCACTCACCGAGGACTGTCCTTGCTTAGCGAAGACCCAGAGTTCGGAGATGTGGTCACAGGAGCCCGCCCCAGGGGGGCATCATGCAATGCCTGAGCGGCTGCTGCCTCTCCCACGACCTCCCATTCTGAGGTTCCACCACGTGCCCCAGCGTAGTCATTTCAGCAGGTCGTGGGGGACCTGGCGGCCAGGGCAGCCTCGGTGTTGTCTTTCACTGTCCCCACACAGGGTCTAAGGCTCAAGTCCCTCAACGTGCTCAACCATGAGAACAGCTCGAGTGTAGGAGCTGGACTTTATAATGTACTATGAGAATTAATGTATGATTTGATTTCATCCTGTCAGCCACCCTTTTTTGAATAACAGAAAGGAATGACAGACCAGAACAATCCTTATGACTAATTATGGTCATCCTTTTGTTTTAGAATAAGTTATAATGTCTACTATGGTTTCCTATATGTATTACAAATTAGGAAGTAAGAGACAGGATTCTCTATTGTGTCTATGTTAAGTAGATTAGAGGAACATTGAAGGCCTGGGTCTCAATGTAAATTGTCTTGGTTATTGATTGTAAAACTTAGCAAGGTTTAATTTGCAATGCCCTGTTGCTCCATATAAAATACTACTGTTTGTATTCTCAATCTGTTTGTGTGAATGAGGAATGTATGCATCAGGAAAAGATAAGGTGTGACGGCCATTGTTATAGCCAGAGTCAAGGAAGAAGGAGTGAAGAAACTTAAAGGACATCAAAGAATCATCAACACGTATCCATAATGAAGGGCACATTGAAGACCCTGAGGTAAAGGCTGGCACCCCTAAAGACAATTGATTAAGACAATTGATTAAATCGAAACAAAGGACAGGATGACCCTCTCGGAGGTGTATTGAAATGTTTACACCAATTAAGAAGTAACCGGTCACAAAGTGACACAACAGAATCCATAGACTTCAACAAAGAAGAAAACCTATAAGAACAGGGTGCTTTGCCATAGGACTTTGGGTTCGTCTTGCCACACTCCAGGAGCATCGGATCGCGACCGATAGAGCCCTGCTCCCCGCTACGACCAATCTGGCTGGCCACTAGATTGATCCAGACTCTGGACTGGTAACTATAAACATCACTGCAGGAGAGAGAGAGAGTGAGTGAGTGTGTGTGTGTGTGTGTGTGTGTGTGTGTCTAAAAAGCATATGCTAACTGTGTATTCTCAATAAACACTGTGTGTATTTACCTTCCTCTATAAAGATCCCGTGTGCTTTGTATGAGCATAACACGAGGAATCCCCAACCCCAAACAAGGACTCTTAATGGAGCTCTGGCACTAAACCCCAAAACGGAGCAGATCAAATGGTGGCTAGGACTCTTCGCACAGCACCCACACGGCCAGGTGAGAACACCTGCCCCCACCCCCGCTCCCATTTTTACTGGGATTTGGCATCCCTTCCCCCCTGCTTAGTGAGTGAGTTTAGGGGGACACCCCCCCCCCCGTCAATCAGGGCAGGCTAAGTACAGATTTGCTGCTCTTTCCTCAGACACTAGGGCTAACCACATTGCCTCCCCCCAGCACACACAAACACGGAAATCCTGTACCCAGCACCAGCCAACATGGATCATTTTGACAAAGCGGCTCCATCACGCTGCGCACCCAGGCAGAGCAAACCCGGGCTGCTCCTGACGTCTTTGCTCCCAGCTCAGCACTCGGTCAGGGGAGAGCCCAGTCATTGACACCGCTCTGAAATAGCAAATGTTTTCACCATCGGCCAAACCTACCGCCGCCCTGCCCCATGGCTGTGCTGCTAATGCTCCCACTCAGCCCCCCGCACCCCACACTAAAGGTGGTGGCACTGCGAGGGTTAAAAAAACCTAATCAAACGCGCTGCAGGGCGGGAATGTTTATTGTCTCATAGACAAGCATAAGCCTCAAATATTTATACACACAGTATAGTGGGGCTAGATAGAGGGGGCTAGATGGGAATGGATATAAGGGTCTGTATGGACTCATAGGTCAAGAGGCCAAGGTTAGGGAGGGCCCTGGGATGTGGGGATCAAGGGGGTCAGGGAGGGCCCTGGGCTGTGGGGGAGCGGGGGGTCAGGGAGGGCCCTGGGCTGTGGAGTTTCTTGGGGAGGAGCTTCCTCTTAGGTTCCCTTTCTTCTCTCCTGGGTTCCTGCTCTCCCCGATCTCACCCTTCGCCCCATGGGGTGTCTCTCTCGTCTCCAGCACCAGGTGGTATGGAGGGGAACTGGGGCCAGTAATCTGGCTGGGGGTGGGGGTGGGGGGCTGTACAAGCTGCAGGATGACCTGCCACTGGAGACGTCCATCAGATATGTCAGCCCCCCAATCCCTGACCCCTCCCCAGCACCCCCAGCCCAGCGCTCCAATCCCTGCTCCTCCCACCCCCAGCACATACTGATATTTACAGAGATGGGGGGTCTGTAACAATTTCCACTCCACCTCCCATCCCCTCTTCTGTTGCTCAGGTGGGAGCAGCCTCCTCTGGGGACCCAGCTGAGAATGGGGGTCTCATTCCAGGCATGAGCTGCCCCTGCTCCCCTCTCAGTTGTGCTGAGGAACCCCAACTTATCCTACTCCCCTCCCAGAGCCAGACCTAGGAGTCCCGATTAGCTCATACACTCCTCTCGCCTGCCACTGAGATGCAGCCACCTCTGGGGTGTGTCACAGGGGCTGTTTATACAGAGATCCCTCACCCAGTGCTGAAATGCAGCCATGGGATGTGGGGGACACAGGGCAACACTGCCCAACAGTCCAGGGGCGGAAGTGAAGGACACTTCTCTGTCCAAGTGACACCACAGTGGGGAACTGGCTGGGTCAGGGGGATGGGAAATGAGATATGGGGCCTTTCCCTTCTGGGTGGAGTTGGCTCCAATCTGGTCCCAGAGTGGAGGAGCGGATTATGGAGTCTGTCCCCTCTAGGGGTGCTGCCTCTGATCCGGACCTAGGGCTGGTGAGATTCTATCTCCTCTAGTCCCCTTGTGAATGGCTGCTGGTTTCCCTTCCCTCAGCATTGTAGCCTCAGGAACCCCAGTTACAAGCCAATGATGGGCCGCGTGGGATTGGCGCTGATGAGGAGGAAGAGGGGCACACAGAGTGGCTCAGTGCAGATGCCTCCGCCCATGAGCAACCAGACTGTTCCTCACCCCAGGCCCTAGACTGTGGCTCTGTTGTCCTTCTCCCTCTATCCATGCAGGGCCATACAGACCTCTCTCTCCATCCCCATACAGACCCTTATCTGTGCAGCCCCATAGACCCTTATCTGTGCATTCCCCACACTGACCTCTCTCTCCATCTGCATACAGACCCCCTCTGTCTATCCATGCAGCCCCATTCTGAAAGCTCTGCTCTAGGGATTATTTGGGGACAGTTCTGGCCTGCTCTATGCAGGCGGTTACATGAGATGATCACAACGGTCTCTTCGGGCCTCGGATTCTGAATCTATCCCCATTTATTGCCCTGGTGTCATAAACATATAGCTAAGGGGAGCATAAAATCCCTCTTTATGCTGTAAAGGGTTCATTCCTCTTTCACCTGTAAAGGGTTAAGAAGCTCAGATAACCTGGGTGGCACCTGACCAAAAGGACCAATAAGGGGAGAAGATACTTTCAAATCTGTGGGGGAAGGTTTTGGTCTGTGTCTCCTGGAGTCAACAAGGAATCAGGGCAGGGAAAATACATTTCCCTAAGCCATATCTAAACTAAGCATCTAATATTGCAGAAGTAGTAAGTAATAGCAAAGAAATGCGTTAGGTTATCTTTTGTTTTAGCCTGTGAATTTTCCCTGTGTTAAGAGGGAGGTTTATCCCTGTTTTTGTAATTTTCAAGTTTTGCCTAGTGGAGAAATCCTCTGTGTTTGAGTCTTTTGTTATTCTGTAAAGTACTTTCCATCCTGATTTTACAGAGGTGATTCTTTTACCTTTTCTTTCATTAAAATTCTTCTTTTAAGAACCCGATTGATTTTTCATTGTTCTTAAGATCCAAGGGTTTGGGTCTGTGTTCACCTGTACCAATTGGTGAGGATATTCTTCTCAAGCCTCCCCAGGAAAGGGGGTGCAGGGCTTGGGGGGATATTTTGGGGGAATAGGACTCTAAGTGGTCCTTTCCCTGATTCTTTGTCTAAATCACTTGGTGGTGGCAGCATGCTGTTCAAGGACAAGGTGGAATTTGTGCCTTGGGGAAGTTTTTAACCTAAGCTGGTAAAATAAGCTTAGCGGGTCTTTCATGTGGGTCCCCACATCTGGACCCCAGAGTTCAAGAGTGGGGAAGGAACCCTGACACCTGGTGTGGAACATTTTCCCATGTGGCTCCATGGAAGACTAAGAAGATGAAACAAGTAATAAGGGGAATGTGACTGGGAGAAAGAATCTCTGACGCTCCCCGCCCCCGAACATTGATACACCCACACAATGATCCTATGCACAGGATACGCACACAGAGGGCCCCGATTCCCTCCAGCAGGGGGCAGCACTCTGCTCTCCCTCTTACACACACAGTTTTATTCAAATGTGGCTTTTATTCTGTAATACCCATGGATACAGCAGTGAGCGCACGCTGGGTAGAAATGACCCATGCGTGCCAATGCCCGCTGGGCACCGGACAGCAGTGAGAGTGAAGAAGCATTTTGGGCTTATACAGTAAAAGAAAAAAAAAAAGTGACCCTGATACAATCCTAGCTCAGCAAGAAAACCCACCTGGGCCCTGCCTGCTCCCCCAGCAAGTAAGCTGGGACCAGCCCCCCCAGAAGGGAAAGGCCACTGGCCCACTGCCCACAGTTTGAGCCAG
The DNA here is from genome assembly GCF_027887155.1 of Malaclemys terrapin pileata. Taxonomy (NCBI): domain Eukaryota; kingdom Metazoa; phylum Chordata; order Testudines; family Emydidae; genus Malaclemys; species Malaclemys terrapin. The sequence continues at coordinate 4,917,043 of NC_071508.1, read as the reverse complement.
CCAGTGCTTGGGATAGATCAGACCTTAGAGGGGCAAGGCCCTGTGTCTCATTCCCTGAGCTCTTCTGTCTCGTCAGCGTTATCGCTGGCCTCTTTCAGACCAGAAAGCTCTCTGCCTACAATCCCTCTCCCCCCACAGGACCCATTACTCTCGGCCCCCAGGCTCTCTGGCTCTTCCGTCTTCCCGATCCTGTCTCCAAGCTGGAACAGAGCCCAGAGTGCTGTCATGAACGCTCCTTAAAAGAGCCCAAAATTACAATAAATACTTAACGCTTCAGCGTAACTGAGTGTATAAAAAGCAAAATAAAGACAAGACACAATGTGGAACACAGTAGGGGTCCCATAAGCAGGCAATCACTCCTCCACACACCAGCATCCCCTATTGGGGAAAGGCCTCCCATCCTGTTCCCCACCCCATTGTCTCTGTGGTGGCGCACAGGGACTGTTTATACAGAGAACCCGCGCCTGGTGCTGCGATGCAGCCACCTCTGGGGCAGGGCGCAAGGGCTGTTTAACAGCCACATAGTGTTGGAGGTGAGGATTGTTGGTGCCAGTCTGGAGTGACCCCCACTGTGTTTAAACAGCAACACATCAGCATGAGTATAAAATACCTCCCTTATTTGTGCTTGTAATAAACCCCTTTCTCCCCTTCCCCCCCAATTATCTCCCACCTGCCCCATTTTTACACCCCCCATTCCCCACCCACACACACCCCCAGCCCAGAGCTGAAGACACTTTGTGATCCTATGACATTTCAATGTGAGTTTTGGAAAAAATAAGCCACGCCCCCCTTTGCTGTGCCCAGGGGCCGGGGCTTAGCCCAGACAGCCACACCCCATTGAAGGTAGGCTTTAGCCCAGTGGCCCTTCCTCTCTGCCCCCCACGGCCATGCCTTCTTGTTGGATGAGGAGATCCATGACCAGTGCCCATCCCCTGTGGGCCTGGGGTTCAAATTCTGCTTAGCACGGGGGCGGGGCCTCCAGGCGGCTTGATGGGGCAAGACCTATCAGCAGCATGGGAGGAATGGCAGATGTGCTGCCCCCTGCCGGTTGTGGGTGTGGCTCTGAAAGAGGCGGGGCTTCCCAGGTTGGCTTGGAAGGCGTGGCTTCCCCAGCCTTTGGCAATGATTGACGTGGCTGTGCTGGGGGCCATGGCCTTTCCGTCGCCCACTCAGAGATGATGGGTGTGGCTATGCCAGGTAAGGAGCCTGCCGGGGAGTCGCCTTGCCATGGGGGCCCCCCTGCCAGGGCGTGAATGTGCCCAGGGCATGGCCTGCTGAAGTGCGGCTGTGGGGTGGGGCGTGGCTTGCCCACCATGACTGGGCCAGGGGCGGGGCCTGCGGGGGTGTGGCTGGGCCTGGGGGCGGGGCCTGCCCGGACAAGGGCGTGGCTTAGCCAAAGAGCTTGAGGAAGCAGGGGTGGCAGTAGGGCTTGTCGTTCTGCTCCTTGAAGGTGCCCTTGTTGAGCTGTTTGAGGCAGAAGGCGCAGACGAAGTGCTCGGGGTGGAACTTGCGGGCCATGGCGGTGATGCAGCGCCCGGCGATGGGCTTCTCGCAGCCCCAGCACAGCGAGCCCCGCTGCTTGTGGTAGTGCGTCTCGCAGAAGGGCCGCCCGCCGTGCTCGAAGAAACTGCCCTGCAGGAACGGCGCGTAACACTCCTGGGGGGAAGGGGCAGGAGGGGTGAGTGCACGCGCCGCACCTCCCACACGCTGCCCCTGCTTCCCTCCCTCGTCCCGCCTCCCATACTGCCCCTCCCCATATCCTCCCCCCGCATGCCCTCATCCCCCGTCATTGCCCCTCCTCCTCTTGCTCCCGCAGTGCCCCTCCCCTCACTTCCTCCCACACTGCCCCCTCCCCCATCCACCCCCGCATGCCGTCATCCCCCCTCATTGCCCCTCCCCTCTTGCTCCCACACTGCCCCCTCCCCATCCACCCACCCCCTGCATCATCCCCTCCCCTTGTCCCTCCTCCTACACTGCCTCCTCCCCATCCACCCCCCGCATGGCCCCCTCCCCACATCCCCTGCATTGCCCTTCCCCCTCTTGCTCCCACACTGCCTCTCCCCTCACTTCCTCCCACACTGCCCCCTCCCCCATCCACCCACCCCCCGCATCACCCCCTCTCCATGTCCCTCCTCCCACACTGCCTCCTCCCCCATCCACCCCCACATGGCCCCCTCCCCATATCCCCTGCATTGGCCCTCCCCCTCTTGCTCCCGCACTGCTCCCTCCCCTCACTTCCTCCCATGCTGCCCCGGCCTCCCCCATTCACCCACCTCCCTCCACATTGCACCTTCCCTCTGCACTGCCCCCCCATTTCCCCACTGCCCCTCCCCCACTTCCCCTGCGCTCCCCCATTCCCTCCCCCCCGCACTGCACATTCCCCATACTCCCGGCACTCCCACCATCCCCCAGAGTGCCCCTCCCCCATTCCCTCCACGGTCCCTCCTTCCCCAACCTTGCACTGCCCCCTTCCCCCACTGCCCCCTCCCCGCCAGCTGTGCCCGGGCGGGGGGAGGGCTCACCCTGCAGACGAAGCACTCGGGGTGCCAGAGGGCGCTGAGGGCCGAGATGTAGTTCTCCAGGATGGCCTGGTTGCAGCCCTGGCAGCGCGTGGAGAAGAGCTCGTAGAAGTCCTGGCGGCAGTACTGCTGGCCGTCCTTCTCGTGGAAGCCTGTGGGGGGAAACAGAGAGCAGGGTCCAGTGGGGTCCTCAGTGACCGGCCACACTGCAGCAGGGTCACTGCAAGCGAGGGGTCTGAGTGCTCCCACAGAGAGGATGCAGTGGGGGGCAGTGCTAGTTGGGGGCCAATCTCTGTCAAGAAATGGGGACAATGCTAGTTGGGGGACGGGTCTGTCTCATGGAGGGGTTACTGGGGCGCAGCCTAGGTCCCCTCAGATGTGGGGTGCAGTGGGGCGGGGGTGCTCACTCACCTTCCTCCCCAAAGGGCCTCCCACACTTCACACAGCAGAAATGCTCCGGGTGCCAGTTCTTGTCCAGAGCTGTCACCATTTTCTGGAAGGGACAGAGTCAGGGTGTGACACTCTGTACCTCAAAATAGCATCCCGGCCCCCCCGATATTCACCACTGCGATATGATGATGAGGTGTTTTGTACAGAGTATGCCTTGTGAGGTATCATTTAAAAAGTCTTGAGCCATTGAACATTGTTATCCCATTGGATTGGACGTGTGATCCTTGTGTCTGAAGTTATGAAGCTTTGCTACGTGTGTGTTACTGGAATATGTGGTGAGGCTGGGAATCGCCCACAACTGGCCTTTCAGTGGCAACAAAGAATCATAGAATATCAGGGTTGTAAGGGACCTGAGGAGGTATCTGGTCCAACCCCTGCTCAAAGCAGGACCAATTCCCAACTAAATCATCCCAGCCAGGGCTTTGTCAAACCTGACCATAAAAACCTCTAAGGAAGGAGATTCCACACCTCCCTAGGTAACCCATTCCAGTGCTTCACCACCCTCCTAGTGAAAAAGTTTTTCCTAATATACAACCTAGACCTCCCCCACTGCAACTTGAGACCATTGCTCCTTGTTCTCTCATCTGATACCACTGAGAACAGTCTAGATCCAAAGGAGCGCCTAGTAAGACAGATTTACATCAGGACCAGCCAGACATGTGTTGATGGTCCATTAAGGGGAATCGACTCATCCAGTGGCCATCCCAGAGACTGCTCAGAGAGGGCACCTACCCAGTGAAAGCCGCCTAACCCACATCACAGCAAGGATCATTCTGGCAGCTGGAGGAAAGTATCAAAAGAGGGAGAGTGACATCATCACTTGGCCTCTCTCCTCCCCAGGGCTGAAAGTAACTTAAAGGATTTACCGTTATGCCGGAGTCCTGAGTGGGGGTGTGGCCTCACCCGGAAGAGGTGGGGCCTTTCAAGATTTAAAGGCCCTGGGACTCCAGCTGTGGCTGGGAGCCCCACGGCCTTTAAATCACCCCAGAGCTACCAGCTGCAGAGGTGGCTGGGAGCCCCGGGGCTCAGGGGCGAATTAAAGGGCCTGGGGCTCCGGCCGCCTCTGCATTCTATAGCCTCACCACACATGCTGTTGGGTCTCACTGCATGCAGTCACTACATACAGAACTGCCTTGCATTGTGTTTCACTGCACTCAGTCACTGCATTGCTCACATTGCACTCTATAGCACTATACCACAGTATATGTCACTGCATTCTACAGTGCTGCACTGCACCATGTGGCACAGTGCTCTGTCACACTGTGTATCACTGCATGCACTGCATTGTGTAGCACTGTGCTGTCTCACACTGAGGTACCCTTTTGCAATGTGCTGCCTTGTGTGGCACTACACTAACACTGCACTGAATTGTGTTGAACATAACTGTGCTCTCCCACTGAATGTCACTGCATGCTCCAACACTGCACTGTGCTCTCACACTACAAGGTACTGCACAGCACTCTAACACTGCATCACATTGTGTGGTACTGAGCTCTCACACTTCATAACACTGCACGGCACTGCGCTCTCTCACACAGCACTGTACGGCACTGCATTCTCCTGCACCACACTGTGCTCTGAGGGAATAGCACCAGCCGGGCACTGCGTGGCCAACTCACATCCAGGATGGGCTCGTTGCAGAGGCCGCAGCGGGGCGAGAAAAGCTGGAAGTAGTCCCTCTCACAGTAGGGGGCGCCATCCTTCTCGAAGAAGTTGCTGCCCCCCATCTCCTTCTGGCAGTGGGTGCAGACGAAGTGCTCGGGGTGCCAGGTGTTGCCCAGCGCCGTCACCACCTGGGCAAGGGGGGGGGGGAACAGACGGACAGATAGATAGATGGACACACACCCATTACCGAGAGAAGAAAAGACCCAGCTTCTCCCTTCTCCCCCTTCCCACACTGGCCCCTCCCTTTCCCCTCTCCTGTGCTCCACTCCCCACTCCACAGGCCCCTTCCTCCCTCCCCCCATGTCCCCCAACCCCTTCTCTTCCTCCAGATAGCCCCTCCCCTTACCTGTCTCCCCTCCCCCTCACACCCCACCTAGTGCTTCTCCTTTTCCCCCTGCCCCCTCCCCAGTGCTGCATGGTCCCGTCCCACCCTCCACTCTGTGTCCTACCACATCCTCCGCATCTCCCACCACTCTCCTAATCTGCCCCTCCCAAAACTGACCCCGCCCCCTCCCCAATCTATCCCTCCCTTAATCCAATCCTGCCCCTGATTGCTCCCAAGTGCCCTGCTCCTCTGCCCCACCCCAGCCCCTGAGTTCTGTACCCACCTCCGATATCCCTCCCCAGGTGCCCCAGTCCTGTCCTCACCTGCCCCGCGATGGGTTTCTGGCAGGAGGCGCACAGCCCCTTGGTGCTGGTGGAGATCCCCTGGCGGCTCAGGTCCGACTGCAACATCACCAGCATGCTGTCCAAATTGCCACCCTGCGGTGCCGGCGCTGCTGGGGGGGCCGGGCCAGAGGGGCTGGGGCAGACGGACGACACCACCGGCTGCTGCGCCAGGGAGACTCGGGTGGGGGCCGGGGGCGGCGCAGCCGAGACCCCCGGGAGCTGGAAGGGAAGCGGCTGTGATATGAGGTGCTGAGCCATGCACCAAGCGGCGCCCGGGGGCAATACAGAACCACGCTGGGTCCCAACGGCGAGCGAGGCAGCGCCCGCCCCACGGCGCCGAACCAAGCTGCCCGGATTGGCACCAGGCAGGTTGTACGGCCCTGCAGGAGCCATAACCACAAATGACACGAAACTGTTCCACAAAGCACCAGTTGCACCCCATTCATTGCTCCCACCTTTCCCCCCACCACCAGGAGGAATGCGACAGTCCACGAAATCGTGCCCGTCCCTGCCACACAGCATCTGAAGCACCACAACGCCTAGTGCCCCATGGCCACAACCAGCGCCCTGACTCCCTGCCCCCAACTCACTGTGCCAGGCATTACACCGACCCGCCACCCCAAACCCGGTCACAGCCTCTGCCACCCAGCCATGGCGGGTGCTGGCCAGTCAATGCCGCAGCACCCCGTTACCCACGCCAGGGCCACCCCGATCCATTTCATGCCACAGGCCAGGCCAGCCGCCATTCCACGCCAGGAGGTGCCATTCCAGGCTAATACAGGTTTCTGCACTACGCTGTACCCAGCTGCTGGGATATGGGGCACCCCGCCAGGTCACCCGTCACATACCTCGGAGTTCGGTGCCGCACCCGTTCCGGTTCGACAGAGAATCCCACACCGGGCACTTGCTGTGTTCACCTGTTCACCAGGCCAAACGGGCAGTGCCAGGCTGCACCATGCCATGCTATCCAATGCCCAATGCCATGCAGTGCCATCCCAGCAAGCTACGGAGGCCTTACGCTGCCCCGTGCATCACCACTCCCAGGACAATGCCACCCAGCCCGGCCCCACAGCGGCAGCTCGCCGCCCCAGTGCTGTCCAATGCCAAACAGCACCACACGGCAAACAGCAGCAGGTCAGGCTGAGCCACATACCCGCGGGTGGGCTGCCAGAAGGCTGGTGCCAGGGCAGGAATGTACCCAGTGCCTGGGCTCGCGCAGGGTGGCTCTAGGCAGGGGACAGGCAGAGTCAGCCGCCCGCCACATGGGTGATCTCGCCAGGCCACTTCTGATCCCAGCCGGCTGCCAGCTCTCCCCCAGACTCACCCCTCCTGGCTCCCCCCGTGGGAGGGCACGGGCTTGTGCACCAGCATGTCCTTTTTCACACTCACGATCACAGCCCCCGTCGCCCACGTTGGCACCAGCACCTGTGGTTTCTCACCCACTCCTGGATACTTGTACTAGTGCTCCGTGGCGCTGCAGCCACTTCCACACTCGCTTGCCCACCTGCTGGGTCGCTCTTTCTTGCACCCCCATTTGCACACACATCAATCTGCCTTTGCACTTGCTTGCACACACATACTGCGTGCACGGCTGTGGGCTCATGAACTGATTCCCACACCTGCTCTCTTACATGTTCATTTCCACCCCCACACAGACCCAAGATCCCTTGCACACTGACTCTCACACTAATTATGCACACTTATGTGTGCACACAGCTCCTTGCTCACTCATTTGTACATACTGCCCCTTGCACCCACACTCGCCCGTGTGCTCATTTGCACACTGCCCCTTGCACACACACTCTCCCATGCTCATGCACTGCATCTTGCACACTCATGTGCACATGCTCATTGGCACACATGCTCTTCCACTATCATTTAGAGGCACACTCAGACACGCAATTGAACCCTCATTTGTGTGTCCATTTGCACACACCATTTCTCACACATGCTTTTCTATCCCCATTCCTGCACACACATTTGTATGCACACTCACTGCTTCTTGCACACATTTGCACACACATACTCCCTTATCCACATACCAGCCTTTGCTCTCTCTCTCACACACACACAAGTCCCTCCTCTTGCACACACTCCCCCTCCCCATTGCTTCTTTTACTCCCACACTTACTGGTTCCCATCGGGGGACAGGAAGAGCCCTAATCCCATTAGACCCCCACCCCCAGACTGAGCCTCGTCCCCCGTAGTGTGCCAGACTCACGTTGCTCTGGACTCTGAAGTCCGACAAGGAGGCCATGAGTTTGTCCAGCTCCAGGGTAGCAGATGTGGCTGATGGCTTCACAGGAGGTGGGGTGGAGCCAGCAGAGCTAGGGGGGAAACAACAGCATGGTCATTGGGTCCCCCAACGGCTCCCAGGAATCCCTCACCCCGCCTGAAATGCATACGCTTCTGGGGTGGGGCGCCGGGACGGATTATACAGGGCTCTTTCGCCTGGCACTGAGATGCAGCTACCTCTGGGGTGTTCCCCATTCAGCACTGAGGGATATTTAACCCCATGGACCAATGGCCAGAAATGGGAGGTTCACTCACCGGCTTGGGGACCCCCCTTCCCCAGCATCCTCTGGCTTCTCCTTCCGCTTCTCCCCATCAGGGCCCTTGTTGGATGGGAACTGGGACATGATTTCGTCTGGGGAAAAGACAGACAGACAAACACACACATACATAGTGTTTCCATTAGTTGCCTGCAGTGACCAAGCGTATCCACCAGGAGGACGTATTTCACAATCATAGGCAGAGATGCACTAGGGCATGGAGTGGCCCCAATCCCAATCCAGCAGAGCATGCCAGTGCCCCGGAGGGAGCCCGGATCCCAGCCCAGCAGGGGGCAGCGGTGCCCCGGAGCAGCAGTGCCAGGGGAAAGGGGGGTAGTGCCCTACCTGTGATGTTGAACTGCGTGGCGTTGAGCTCCTGCAGCAGCCGGTCCAGCTCACAGAGGCCGGCGCCCAGCACCCCGCTGGACGAGGAAAAGGGTGGCGCGGCTGGCTCCTTGGGCCGGGGCGAGCGGGGCTTGCAGACAGTGCTGGGGGTGAGCAGAGGGTGAGCAGAGTGCAGGGAGCAGCCCCCCTGCCCCCAGCCACCTCGCAGGGAGGAGCCAGCTCCCGCCTGGCCCGGGGAGCAGTGGGGAGGCAGGGCGGGATGGAGAAGCTATTTATAGGGAGCCTCTTAATGGAGTGGCTGGACCAGGGCCAGCAGGGACTGGGCCAGAGCCAAGGGGAGGCCTGCCTGCTGCTACCTCTGCCCCACCCCTGCCTGCTTCTCCTTCCCCACCCCATCCTCCCCAGCCCCAGAAATCCCAACCCACCCGCTTCTTCTCCCCTCCCTCTGACCTCACCCCTCCACCCCCACCCACTTCTCCCCCACCCTACACACCCCACCCCTGCCAGTCTCTCCCTCCCTTCCCCCAGTGAGCTGCCCCCCAGCTCCTTACCCACACGCATACCCTTCACTCCCTCCCAGGACTGCCCCCTGTACACCTAACCCAGCCAGTGCTAGCGACCCACCTGTAGAGATGCTCTTTGTCGCCCCCGCTAGGCGGGGCAGAGACAGGCGGAGGGGCCACAGACATGGCCTGCAAAGAGAGAGACATGGGTGGGGAGTGCGAGGAGTCACTCAATAGGCCTCTATTCACCCGTGACATGAGCTTTCTGCGTCACTAAGTAACCAAGGAGATGCAGCCACCTCTGGGGTCCACCCTGCTCCCCGCAGCTCAGCGCCCCCTAGCACCACACTGGCGCATTGGGGCCAGGCCAGCACTGAGAGAGGAGAGCGCCCCCTACTGAGCCCTCACCCCACTCCATGCAGCACAGCGCTCCCTAATGTCAAACTGACTGTGAAGAGAAAGAACCCCCTCCTGAATCACCACCCTCCTCCCTGCAGTACCCCCCTAGTGTTACCTGCTGCTGAGGGTTGTAGGGAGGCGGGGGGGGCCTGGCCTCAGGCATCCCATCCTGTCCCAGCCCGTTGGCGTGGGCTGCCCCAGAGTCCGTGAGCAGTACTGGGCGCTTGGAAATGTGAGAGGTTGTGGTCTCCAGATCAGCCAGCAGGGCATCTGTCGGGGGAGCAGAGAGAGGCGGGGGGTCGGGGAGAGGCTAGGATGGATCTGGGGGGGACTGCTGGGGGGGACGGGGCCACAGAGAGGGAGCAGGGGCTGTGGGAAGCAGAGACAAGGGACAAGAAAAGGAAGAGAGGACGCCCAGCTCTGGGGCTGCGGAATTAGCATCAAGATCTGGACCTTCCCAAAGCGGGGGGAAGGCCCCTGGAGTCCTGATCCTCTATTCCCCACTACCCTCCCGGAGCTGGGATAGAACCCAGGAGTCCCTGACTCCCAGCCCACCCCCCCTTACCAAAAGACTCCACTGCCCTCTCAGAGCTGGGCTAGAACCCAGGCGTCCTGACACCTAGCCCCGTGCTCTGACCACTAGACCCCACTCCTCTCCCAAGAAGAGATTCAACCTTTAGCAATACAAGTTCCCCGAGGGCGGCAGTGCCCTAGAAGTACCACCTGTGCTGGGATGGGAGGCTGGGTGAGGAGCTCATACGGTACGTACCAAACACCACTAGACGGGGGCGAAGCGGGAAAGAAGGGGAGGCAGGGTCACCTGGAAAAGGAGACAGGACGGAAGGAGACGGGGGAGCAGACGGGGAGGAGGGACAGAGGGGCACTGGGATTAGCGCATTCCATGAAGGGACAGTTCCCCGCCCACCCCCTGTACCGCTGAGCCCCCCTGACCATGCCCTGCACCTCCTAACACCACAGCGGGGCCACCACTGCCTATGCGGGGAGAGCGCCCCTACCCCTCTCCCTGGAGATCTCCCCCCGCTCCTACAATCACTCCTTTGTGGGAACATTTTCCACCACAGACTGAGCCCTACAGAGGCCTTTTCATTCCCCAGCAGCCAGGAGCAGTGAAGCCAGGGAGGGGGCAGACCACGGATCACACACCGGCCTGATTCAGCCCTCACAAGCAATCCAGCACCGTATTCACAGGAGACCCTACAATAACACAGCGCCCACTGCCCCTCTACCATAACAACCCCTTGCTGTGCTCACAGGAGACCCTACAATAACACAGAGTGCCCACTGCCCCTCTACCATAACAACCCCTTGCTGTACTCACAGGAGACCCTACAATAACACAGAGTGCCCACTGCCCCTCTACCATAACAACCCCTTGCTGTGCTCACAGGATACCCTACAATAACACAGAGTACCCACTGCCCCTCCAACCATAACAAACCTGCACAGCATGCACAGGAGGCCCTACAATAATGGCCACTCTACAACAACAAAGCAGTATTCTCAGCAATTGCTTATGGGAGACCCTACAAAAATAAAGCAGTGCTTGTAACCCCAGTGCTTATGAGCACTCTGCAACAACAAACCATTGTGTGTAAATTCACATCCCTACAACAAACTATCATGCGTAAATACAAGTCCCAACGACAAACCAACATGTGTAAATGTGAGACCCTACAATAACAAACCAGCACATGCCACCCCTATCTCACACGCGGCCCCACCCAAGCAAACAGCTCCTGCTGCTCACGAGCCACCCTACAATAACAAACCAGTGTATACAGCCTTGTGCTCACAAGAGACCCTACGATAACAAAGCAATCGCGTCAAAGTCCCTGCAGCAAACAATTGAGTGGTCAGCCCCAAGGCCCACAAGCAGCCATATAAAAATAAAGGAGTCCTTGTGGACAACCCTACAATAACAAAGGAGTGCCACTGCCAGCAGCCCCGGAGATCTCGAAGAGACCCTACAATAATAACCCAGCATGGGCAGCCCTCCCAAGTGACCCTACACTAGCAAACCACTGCTTGTAGTTGCAGCACTCACAGGAGACCCTACAACAACAAACCATGATGAATACAGCCCCTCTGTCAATCACAGGAGACCCTACAATAACAAACCAGACCTGGGGATAGAAGGGGGAAAGTGAGATTCAGGTTTAGTGAGCCCAGGGTGGGGGTTGCCCATCCAGCCTCTATGGCTCCGCCCCCCCACACAGCCAGAACTCCCCCTCACCCAGTGGTTCCCCCAGTCCTGGCCACACCTGCTGTGGGCTGCCAGGCCCCCCTGCTGGTTTGGGGCCAGGAAGGGGGGGTAGCTCCACTCCTGCTGGGAGGGGGTGCTGGGGAAATCTGGCGAGGGGGGTGAATCCTGGGGTGGGAGCTTAGTGACCCCCTCACACACCTCTATCCCGGCACACACATGTCTTCATTGCAGGACTCACTGGGGCTCTTACCTGGGGAGGGGATGGACAACCTCAGCACCCCATCCCCCCGTCTAGCTCCCTCCCCTGGGATCCAGCCCCCCCCCCTTAGGACTCAGACCAACCCCCAACCCAGATCCTATATCCTGGGACCCCCTCCCACAGCCCTGCCCCCCAACCTCCTTCCTGGGATGCAGCCCCTGCAAAACCCTTCCTTTGATACAGCCCCCCGGCACTGCTCCCCCAGCCTCTTTCCTAGGACGCAGCCCCCCAAAACCCTTCCTGGGATGCAGCCCCCAACCCCCCTTCCTAGGACACACCCACCCATCCCCCAATAACGCAGCCCTCCCACAGCCTGCCCCCACCCCACCCCTGCCCTGTGCCCCCATTCCCGGGACACAGCCCCAGCATCTCTTCCGGCCCCCAGCTCTGCCCCTCGTGTTAAGGGTGGAAGAGAAGGGACCCCGCGGCACATGGGTAGAACTCTCTGAGGGGGGTGCTGCTGGGCGGGGGGTGTCCATGGTTATTAGCGCCCCCTGCAGGTTGGGCCCCACCGCAGGCACCAGGAAGCCACAGGAATATGGCGAGAAATTCCGTCTCCTCCCGATCGGGACAGGCGGGGGGGGGGGGGGGGGGGGGAGGGGAGTGCACCTTCCCCAACCCCCCCCCCCACGCCCTGCCCGCTCTGGGGAAGGGGAACGGGGGGGGGGTAAGAGAAAGATGGATGGATGGATGGATGGGAGCAAAAAGCAGCCCACGAGAGAGGAAAGAGGAGGGTGAAAGAGAAAGAGAAAGACAGGAGGGAAAAAGAGAGAAGAGAGAGAAAGAAAAAAGAAGGGAGCGAATAAGAAAGAGAAAAAGAGAAAAACGAGGGAGAGAGAAAAAGAAGAGAGTGAACGAGAGGAAAAGGGAGAGAAAAAGAGAGAAAAAGAGGGGAGTGGAGGAGAAAAAGAAGGGAGTGGAGGAGGGAGGAACAGGGAGCGGTGGAGGAGCGGGGCGAGGGGCTGCGGGGAAGGTGCCGGCCGCGGGCGGGGGCTGGGGCCGGGCTGGGCGCGGCGGGTCCCAGGCTGGCAGCGGGTCCCTTACCCAGGTCGTCCATGGCGGCCCGGCCCCAGCGGCGGATGGAGGCAGAGCCCCCCCCCGCCCCGTGACGCGTCTTCCCGGAGAGCCAAGGAGCCCGGCTCCGGCCCCTGCGCGCTGACCATGTATGGCAACGGGGCATCGCTCGGCGCTGGGAGCCCGGACGCCTGGGTTCCAGCCCCGAGGGAGGGGCTAGCGGGTCAGAAGAGGGACGGGGGGCCCGGACTCCTGGGTTCCATCCCATAAGGGAGAGGAGCGGGGATCGGAGGCTGGGAACTCGGACTCCTGGGTTCCATCCCACGAGGGAGGGGAGCGAGGCTGGGAGCCCGGACTCCTGGGTTCCATCCCACAAGGGAGGGGAGCAGGGATGGGAGGCTGGTGAGCCCAGACTCCTGGGTTCCATCCCACAAGGGAGGGGAGCGGGGATGGGAGGCTGGGAGCCCGGACTCCTGGGTTCCATCCCACGAGGGAGGGGAGCGAGACTGGGAGCCCGGACTCCTGGGTTCCATCCCACAAGGGATGGGAGCGGGGATGGGAGGCTGGGAGCCCGGACTCCTGGGTTCCATCCCACAAGGGAGGGGAGCGGGGATGGGAGGCTGGGAGCCCGGACTCCTGGGTTCCATCCCACAAGGGAGGGGAGCAGGGATGGGAGGCTGGGAGCCAGGACTCCTGGGTTCCATCCCACAAGGGAGGGGAGCGGGGATGGGAGGCTGGGAGCTCGGACTCCTGGGTTCCATCCCACAAGGGAGGGGAGCGAGGCTGGGAGCCCGGACTCCTGGGTTCTATCCCACAAGGGAGGGGAGCAGGGATGGGAGGCTGGGAGCCCGGACTCCTGGGTTCCATCCCACAAGGGAGGGGAGCGGGCTGGTAGCCCAGACTCCTCTTCTCTCTCCCGCCCGCCCCCCAAGCTAGGCATAAGCAGACTAAGCCATTGCATAGGGCCCCAGCAGCCCCCGGGGGTCCCTTCTTCGTTTTTTTTGGGGGGGTGGCAGCTATTCCTGCTGTGGGCCCCCAGGGGGCCAGCGCCGCGCTGTGCGGGGAGTGCGGCTTGGGGGTTAGAGCGGGGGCGGGGAGCCCGGACTCCTGGGTTCTCTCTCGTGCCATTCCCATTCCCCGCCTGCTGCTGCTGACGCTAAGGGAAGCGGGGAGGCCGCGGAGCCGGGGGGACTCCGGCTCGGCCTTTTCTGGCTGGGACGTTGGGAAAAAACTGTCACCAGCCGAGAGAATTGGCTGAGTGGCCACAGGATGCGGGGAGAGGGGCGGGAGCAGGTCCCCCAGCGGGGAGAGACGGGGGGAGCGAAGGGCAGAGCCCAGGAGCGAGGGAGGGGGGTCATGGGGGGGGGAGAGCTAGGAGGGACCCCGGCAGGGATAGTGGGGGCAGGGCAGGCTGAGGGGGAAGGAAGAGAGACTGGGGGGGGGCTCCCAGTGGCAGGGGGATGGCAGAGAGGATGACACATCCCAGGCCCCACACTCAGGAAGCAGCCCCCCCACACAAGAGGCTGGGGGGGGAGGGAGGGGAGGCTCGGGGTGCTCCCAGGGGCAGGGGCCAGAGGAGGGGCTGGGTGGGGGAAGAAGGAGGCGGGGGAGCTCCCAGTGGCAGGGGACAGAGGAGAGGTTGGTGGGAGGAGAGGCTGGGGGGGGGAAGGAAGAGAGGCTGGGGGGGCTCCCAGGGGTAGGGGACAGAGGAGAGGCGGGGGGAGGGGAGGAGGAGAGGCTGGGGAGGCTCCCAGGGGTAGGGGACAGAGGAGAGGTTGGGGGAGGAGAGGCTGGGGGGGGGGGGAAGGAAGAGAGGCTGGGGAGGCTCCCAGGGGTAGGGGACAGAGGAGAGGCGGGGGGGGGAAGGAAGAGAGGCTGGGGGGGCTCCCAGGGGTAGGGGACAGAGGAGAGGCTCGGTGGGGGAAGAAGGAGGCGGGGGGGCTCCCAGGGGCAGGGGATGGAGGAGAGGCTGGGGGGGGGAAGGAAGAGAGGCTGGGGAGGCTCCCAGGGGTAGGGGACAGAGGAGAGGTTGGGGGGAGGAGAGGCTGGGGGGGGGGAAAAGGAGGAGAGGCTGGGAGGGCTCCCAGGGGTAGGGGACAGAGGAGGGGGGGAGGAAGAGGCTGGGAGGGCTCCCAGTGGCAGGGGACAGAGGAGAGGCGGGGGGGGGGGGGAGGAGAGGATGACACATCCCAGGCCCCACACTCAGGAAGCAGCCCTCCCTTCCCGCCCCCCCCCAGCCCATCTGGAAGCAGTTGAGCAGCAGGCGTTTCCTGTGGAGGGGAGGAGAAAGGAAGGGGGGGCGCAGCCAGCGCCAAGCAGGGACTCCACAGCCTGGTTCCCCCTCAACCCACCACCTCCTCCCCACCCCCAGCCAGCTCCGACAGGCTCAGCTCAGCCCCCCCCCCCCCCGGGGCGGGATCACATGCTGCTGCTGCCCCTGCCACACCCCAGCGAGGAGCACAGATGGGAGACTAGCCCCAGGGGGGGCTGGGAGCCAGGACTCCTGGGTTCGCTTCCCAGCTCTGGGGAGGCCGCAGAATGAAGACACACAGACACATGCACATGGTGAAGCCCAGCCTGTATTTCTCCACGTACAATAGCTTATTCAATACATTCCACTCGTCCACACCCATCCCCTCGCCAGCAGAAAGCAGCGCCCCTGGCCGCCTGTCACTGCTGAGCACCTCCGGCCGCCTGTCACTGCTCCCCGCAGCATGGGGGGGTACCGCTGAGCACCCCCCGGAGATGCCCTACCTGGGACCTAGAAAAAAAGGTGTGGGCATCTCTCTGTGCAGACAAAGCACACACTACCCTGCCCAGTGACTGAGGGGTACCCTGCAGATCAGGGACTGAGCCCCCCTCCAGTCAAGGCCCCCCCAAAACTGCTCTCCATGGCCTCAGGTGGGGAATTGGGGTGCCCTGTGCTGCAAAAGTAGGGGCACCCCCCCACTACACCACAATCCCTTCCTTGGGGGAGGCTGCAGGCAGGCTCCCACCCTGTGCCATGGCCTGGGGGGCGGGGGAGAACAACTCACCGAACTTTCCTGGGGGGCCGTGGTTCGTCCCCATTGCCCTGATTCCTCTCGCCACCGGGGTCCCATATCCCCATTCCTTATCTTTCCATGACCCCATTTCTCCCCCTCAGTCCCCCCCACAGCTCCCTGACCTCCAAACTCCTCTGTTCCCAAACTCCCCCACCCAGAGGGGTACAGAGAGTGCCCTAAGCCCAGCCCCGCACCCAGAGGGGCACAGGCAGTGCCCTCAGCCAGCCCCCTAGCCTAGGTCCCATCAGTGCCCACTCCCCATGGCGTCTCCATGGCAACCGCCAGCAGCTCCTGGGCCAGTCCCTTGGGGTCACTGGTGACTCGGAGGATCTGCGCCAGCGCGGCCGCTCGGCTGGTGGGCTCCTCTGACGCCCCCAGCAGGACGTAGCGGGCACAGCGCCGCAGCAGCTGCCCCCGGCCAAGCCGCTCCCCGAGCCGGTACAGCTGGTCCAGGCTGGCGCCAGGGCGCAGGTACTGCCGGCACAACGCCGCCTCTACCAGCTCCTGCAGCTCGGGCAGCAGGAACTGCTCGGCCACCGCCAGCGTCTGCTCCGCCAGCTCCCCCTCGGCGGGTGGGAACTGGCCCCCCAGGGCCGGGCACGGCTCACCCCGGCAGCCATGCAGGAAGTGGGTCAGCACCAGAAAGGGGGCAGGCGCCACCCCATGGATGGGCACCAGGGCCTGGCGCGCCTCAGCAAACCCGCCCGCCAGCATGGCCCGCAGGACGTCGGAGCCGGCGCACGCGGCCTGGCGCGAGGCCAGCACCAGGGCGCCCGAGTCCAACCGGAACTGCAGGTCCGCCCCGCCCGCCTTCACCAGCCGCTCGTAGGGGCACGTCGGGGAGGCTGCCAGCCGGGAGCGCTTGGGGGCGGGCGGGGCAGGGAGGGGGGCGGCAGCACCCAGCAGCAGGGAGAGCGAGTCCACAGCGTAGAAGATGAAGGGCGGGTCGGCACCACGTGTCAAGGCAGCCAGCAGGAGGCGCAGGCCAGAGTGCTCCAGGAGCAGCCTCCGGCAGAGGGACTTCTTCCTGGGGGGGAGGAGGAAATGGATCAGTCCCCGGATCGGCCCCCTAACCTCCCCCCACCCAATGGGCCCAGGATCTCCCTGGATCAGCCCCACAACCTCCATTCCCACCACCTCCCCCGGAATGGCCTCCTTCCACCAGCTGGGCCCAGCCCCCTCCCCAACGAGCCCCCTAAGCCCCCCAATACCACCACATCAGCGCCCGCCCACCACTCACCCCGCCGCCCCCCCCAGCACCACCCACCTGCAGATGAGGGGCAGGGCCATGGCACAAGCCACTTGGTCGGCCTCGGCGCCCGAGAGCAGCATGTGGGTGAGGACGCCCGCCCCGAAGGCCGACTCAGCCTGGACGCAGAGATTGCACAGCAGGGTCTCGCCTGGGGAAGGGGCAGCACGTCAGCGCCCGGCCCCTCCCCCAACACAGAGCCCCCCCCCCAAAAAACACCCCATGGGATGACAGCTCCTGAGGCACAGCATCCCTCCAAAGCCCCCCCACCCCATGGTGCCCAGCCCCCACCATGCAGCATTCCCAGGCGAGCCCCACGCCCCGCCACACAGCTAGGGCACTTTGAACCCGGCAGCGGAAGTACAAGGCTCACCCTGAGGTGTGGAGCAGGAGACCCCATTAACCTAGAGCAGGGATCGGCAACCTTCGGCATGCGGCCCGTCAGGGAAAGCGGCTGGCGGGCCGGGCCGGTTTGTTTACCTGCAGCGTCCCCAGGTTCGGCCGATCACGGCTCCCACTGGCAGCGGTTCGCTGTGCCAGGCCAATGGGGGCTGCGGGAAGTGGCGTGGGCCGATGGAGGTGCTGGCTGTGGCTTTCTGCAGCCCCCATTGGCCTGGCACGGCGAACCACGGCCAGCGGGAGCCGCGATTGGCTGAACCTGCACGCGCTGCGGGTAAACAAAGCGTCCCCGCCTGCCGGCGGCTTTCCCTGACGGGCCGCGTGCTGAGGGTTGCCGATCCCTGACCTAGAGCAAACCCCAGTTCCCTCAGTAGTGGGGGGGGAGGGGGGAGGGTCGTCACCGGATTAGGGCTACCAGAGAGAGGACCACAATACTCCGAGGACAAAGTGCTCTCACACTGGGATGCTGGGAGTCCCGTAATGCAGCAGGGTGACCCCCACAGCCCAGGACTGGGGCACTCACCTACCCCTGGGGCGCAGCAGGGGGATCCCCCGGGACTCAGCATGGGGGAGGACTCACCCAACTCCTTGAACCTCCTGCCATGCCGGTGCCTGCTGCCTGGAGTTCTGGGGGTCTCTTGTCCCACGGCGGCGGCCTCCTCTGGGGACACGCCCAGCACCAGCCAGGCCCGCAGCAGGGAGGGGGCGTGGCAGCGCACGAAGGCCTCCAGGCAGACGGGGTTGCACGTGAGCCGGTGCAGCAGCCGCAGGCAGCGGGGTAGCGGGGCGGGGGCTCCGGTGACATAGGCCAGCAGCCCCCGCAGCACCGGGCCCGTCACCAGGCTGCGGCTGGGGTCCTCAGCCTGGGAGAAGCGGGAGAGCAGCAGCAGGGCGGGCGCCTCGGGGGCCGATAGCTCCTCCTCCCCACCCCACAGCAAGAACTGCGGGGCCAGGACCTCGCCCGGGCGCCGGAACGGAGCCGGCGTGCAGGCGGCCGCGTCCGGATGGGGACGTGATTTGCCACGGCGCCGTGAGGAGAAAGCAGCGGGCTGGGGCTCCAGGACGTCATTGGCAAGGAGGCGCTGCTCAGTCCCAGTAGGAATCGGAGAAACCAGACGTAGATCCTTGGAAATTGGGCTCGGTGCCGGATCGGACTGGCTGGTCCCAGTGGGAATTGGTGACACCGGACGGAGATGCTCAGGAACAGGGCTTGGTGCCCGATCAGACTGGCTGGTCCCAGTGGGAATTGGTGACACTGGATTCAGATGCTCAGGAACGGGGCTTGGTTCCCGATCAGATCGGCTGGCCCCGGTGGGAATTGATGACACCGGACGCAGATGCTCAGGAAAGGGGCCTGGTGCCCGATCAGACTGGCTTGCCCCAGCGGGAATTGGTGGTGCCAGCGCTGGGCCTGGCTCGTCTGATGGTGCCATGACGTGCCAGCCAGGCCCGGCTGGAACCAGCATGCCTGGACACAACTCTTCGGTGGCTGCCGCAGCCGGGAACCGTGCTGGATTTTGCAGGTCAGTCAGAGCGAAGTTTGGCGGGAGCTCCTCATTCGGGGTCACCGACAGCAGCAACTGAGCCTGCAGGTTCCGGGCGCTGCCGGCAGCATCCGGTGCAATCTGTGCTGGATGGTCTTTCTTGGTCCCAGTGGACTTTGGTGTAGCCAGCAGCACCACGGGGGCTGCGCTGTGGTCACCTGTTCTGGCAGGATTTGGCAATGCTGTATGGTGCCTGGCAGCCAAATCTGGTGCCGTGCCTGGCAGTAACTCCGCTGGATGGTGCCTGTCAGCTCTGGCTGTAGCCAAACGTGCCACGACTGGTGCCTCAGCACCTGGCGTCTCTGCCACATGGCTCCCATCAGCCACGGTTGAGTCCGGCTCTGCCACGGGTGCCAAGCACTGCACCCTGGCAGCCAGATCCAGCGACGGAGGAGCTAAGCAGGTGGGCGAGCCGAGCCCCGCAGGCAGCCGGCCAGGCCCTGGCGTGTCGTCCTGCAGCTCGAGGGTGGGGCTGAGGGAGCCGTCGGGGGACCACTGCGGGGAGAGGTCGCCGGGACTGGCAATGTAACCCTCGGAGAGCAGCCAGGACCTGCGGCAAGAGGGAAGGAGTGAGAGCCGGGGGGGGGGGGGGGGGTCAAGCAAGTCCTGAGTGCAGGGAGGAAGGGGGAACCAAGGGAGCCCAGAGCAAGCAAGCAGGAACAGGGAAAGGAGACGAGCTAGCGAGCCAGGAGCACGGGAGCAAGCAGGGGGCGGGGAAACCAGGGGAGCCCCGGGGCCGGCAGGGAGCACTAGGGAGTGGGGAGGAGAACCCCTCAAGCGAGCCCCAAGTGCACCGGGAGAGATGCTCACCTGAGTCTCTGGAAGCTGGATGACTCCCCTTCTGGTGCCCCGCTCTCCCGTCGCCCCTCGGGAGGGAAGTCAAAGGAGGCAGCGTCCCGCTCGTCCTCGCTGTCTCCCTCCTCTTCCCTGTCCTCCTCCTCGCAGCGCGCAGCCCACTGGCCCTGGGCCACCAGCCGCTCCACCAGCAGGGCCACCAGCCCGCCGGCCTGAAGCACCTCCAGCGCCTCCTGGTCGTAGAAGAAGGCCACGAAGGCCACGACCACGCGGGCGTGGCAGCCTCGCTGGCGCCCATCCTGCAGCAGCGCCAGCAGCAGCTCTAGCCCGCCGGCCTCCCGCACCCGGCTGCGGTTCATTGCCTCCCGGCATAGCAGGCACAGCGCCCTGACCAGGGGCTGCAGGATGGCGCCGGCGGCTCCCGCCCCGCGCCGGCGCCGGATCTCCCCAACCAGCACCGCCACGCCCCCGGCATTGCCCACCGCCGGCCGCAGCATCCCCTGCAGGCAGAGATTGGACAGCGCCGAGACGGCCGCCTCCCGCACCGCCCGCTTGCTGTGCCCGGCTAACGCCACCAGGGGCGCCACCCCGCCCCCCAGGCTCAGCTGCTCGGCGCAGTCCCGGCTGCAGCCCTTGGTGAGCTCTAGCAGGGCCCGGGCAGCCGCAGCAGCCAGAGCGGGGTCGTCGGGGCTGGCAGCCAGGCGCTCGGAGATGACCCGCACTGCGCCCTGCTGGGCCAGCGCCAGACGGTGCGCTGGGGTGGCGCCCAGGTTGCGCAGGGCCCGAATGATGCTCTGTAGGCACTCGCTGTCCTGGGAGCTGGCAAGGACTTGTACCAGGGGTGCCACCGCGCCTGGGGGGAGGGGGAAGAGAGAAATGGGGTTAGTGAGCCCCAAACCCAGAGAATGAACCCCAATCACCCCCTCCCAGGTCAGCAGGGGACTCCCCAGTATTGAGGTGAACCCCAACATGGCTCCTCTCTGGTATGGGGAGAACCCCACAAGGGATCAGAGAGTGGGCTCCCCAATATAGGAGTGAACCCCATTATCCCCCAGGTCAGCAGGGCACTCCCCGGTATGGGGGTGAGCCCCAATATTACCCCCATGCAAGGAAGAAGAGGGGAGCTCCCTGTATGGAATGATTCCCATTATCCCAGCCCAGGTCACAGGGGATGCCCAGTATGGGGTGAGCCTCAGTACTACCCTTCGGCTAGCAAGATCAGAGGGGCTCCCCACTATGGGGCAAGAGTCCCAGTTCCCAGTCTTCCCCCACCCTCCTTTCGCAGGTTGGCAGGGGGGGCATGACCCCACTCACCAGCATCATGGATAGCCTGCAGGTTCTCTACATCAATGGCCAGGTTGCCCAGGGCCCGTGCCGTCCGGTTGTGGATACTTTCGACTCCAAGGGATTTCAGGATCATAACTGGGGAGAGAAATCATCTGTGAACCATGGTGAGTGCATCATCCCTTGCACAGAACTGAGATGTAGCCATCTCTGGGGTGCATCACAGGGGCTGTTTATCCAGGGATCTCTCATCCAGTAATGAGATGCAACCACCTCTGGGGTGGAACCCGGGGGCTGTTTATACAGTGATCCCTTGTCCGGTGCTGAGATGTAGCTGCCTCTGCGGTGGAGTAGAGGGACATGAGAACACAATGTAGTTCCACCTCAAGGAGAGATGGAGGGGGCACAGGACCGTACCACCAATGGGGACACATGCATGCATGGGGGGAATGCCAAGCCACACCATACCCAGGGAAGGGAGAAATCAAGGCATAGCACTATTGCGGCACAAATGGGGGGGGGCAAATTCCACAATGGGGGAGTACAGGGGCCCCAGATGCTAACTCTCAGGGCAGGCAGGTGCAGGGTAACCCTGGACTGTGCCATGGGCGCTCGGCAGGGAACATCACACTCAACTCCAGCCTGGCAGGTGCAGAGAATCCTGAAACATGCCACTTTGGGGGGGGGGGGGAGAGGGGCACCCTGGACAGTCCCATTTCAGCCCGGTGGGATTTAAGCTGCACCTCCAGGCTAACAAGTTCAAGGAGAACGCAGACTGTACCACTTTGGCCCGGCCTCCAGGGTAACCCCAGACTATACCACTACATCTCAAAGGCACCACAGACAGTACCATTTCGGCTGGGGGGGGGGGGAGACCCAGGCTTCACCCCCAGGCCTGGCAGAAGCAGGGTAACCCTGGACTGTGCCACTCCGGCTCGGGGAAACCCAGAGCAGGGTAACCCTGGACTGTGCCACTCCGGCTCGGGGGGGGGGGGGAAGACCCAGGCTGCACCCCCAGGCCTGGCAGATGGCCCCGGACCGTACCATTTCGCGTCGGGGATTCCCCGCCGCGTCACTCACCCAGCGAGGGGATCCCCCCCAGCTCCCGCACCTGGGCCCGGCTCCCCCCCTCGGTGCAGCAGTTGCCCAGGATGCTGAGGGCCAGGTCGAGGGTGCGGCGGGGCCGGAGGGCCCCAGCCAGGAGCCCCAGCAGAGGCCCCAGCCCCCCGCGGGCCCGGAACCGCTCGATCCCGCCGGGCTGCTTGATGTGCCGGGTCCGCAGGGCCAGCAGGGCCCGGCCCAGCCCGGGCTCGGCCCCGCCCCGCAGCTGGGCCAGGCAATAGCCCAGCGACTCGGCGGGGCAGCTCCCCCCGGCTGCGGCGGCCATCGCGGGAGAGGCCCAAGGGCAAGAGCAACGGGGGAAGGGGGAGCCTTGAACGGGGTCCGGCCCCGGCGCATTGTGGGAATTGTAGTTCGGACCCCCCCAGGGACTGCGCTAAAGGCGACCGGAGGAACTACAACTCCCATGAGGGGCGGCGCCGGCGCGGGGAGAGCGCGATGCATTGTGGGGGCTGTAGTTCTGCTGCCCACTGGAGCTAAAGGGAAAGGACTACAGCTCCCAGAAGGCATAGCGCCGGCGGGGGGCGGGGCAGAGAGCAATTCTCACCTCAGCTGGGGGAGTGCGTGCGGGGCTGTTACACTGCCCTGGGGTCTCCCATCTACCTGGCGCTGACGAGTGGGGAGGAGTCAACAGGGAGGGGGAGGAGCCACAGAGAACCAGTGGGCGGGGTCAGAATGTTAAATAGCTGCTGTCACCCCCCCCTAGAGCTGGCTGCATGATGCTAACTTTAATCCAGGAGCCAGCACTCCTGGGTCCTGTCCCCGGCTCTAGGCAGCCTGGGGAGTGGGTTCGAGGGGGCGTGGGAGCCAGGACTCTTGGATTCTGTCATTGGCTGACTGGCTGACTCACCGACTCCCTTCCCCTGTCGGTGCCTCACGTTCCCCACATGCAACACCAGGAGAAGATGCCCGACTGCAGTGGGGAGCAAACTTACCATAGGCAGGGCTGAAAGCCCAGCTAGGCATCAGCACCACACGCACTGGGTGTGGGGCCCACAGGTTGGGAGGGGCGGGGCAGCTGCACCCTAAGCTCCTGTTTGGCACCAGTTCCCCTAGCATTGCATCAGGGAGTTGGGAGGAACCGCAGAGAAGACGGGAACCCACTGCCCCAGGGTATGATCATAGACTCATAGGGTTAGAAGGGACTGTAAGTGTCATCTGGCCTAACCCCCTGCAGGTGCCCAATAGACCCCACTCCCCTGCCAGAACCAGGGATAGAACCCAGGAGTCCTGGCTCCCATGCCCCCTCCAAACCACTAGACCCCATCCCTATCATCTCTTCTCCCTGAGGGCGCTAACCCCTCAGGGGCGCTGGGCCCCTGGAGAGAGACAGGGGTTATAAGCAAGGACAGCATGACCTCTGTCTGCACCACCCCCAGGCCTGTTGGGGTGAAGCGCAGCAGAGTTTACACTGTCAGCAGCTGCCTGTTTATAGGCTCCCAGCTAGGAGAGGAAGACACTTCCCTCTGGGTACAGCACAGACCAGTTCCCACAAGCTGGCCCAGTTATCCAAACTGGTTCCCAGTCAGACTTGTGGATGCTACAGACAAAGAGAGAGAGTCCTCTGTCCCCTGTCCCCACATGCCTTTGAGATCTGAGCCCCCCCAACCCCAACTGGCCCTGAGTCCAGACTCCCTGGTTTAACTCATTGGACCCCACTCCCCATCCAGAGCTCTGAGGAGAACCCAGGAGTCCTGACTCCCTGCCCTCCCCCATCCCACTCACTACACTAACCCACTAGACCCTGCCCCCCATTCATGACTGTCATGGTCAGTACAGGTCACAGTGGGGAAGCAGCCAACCTTGCGAATTTAAAACCCTTGGTTGGGGCCGTGGCGTGTCACCAAAATGATCTGGCCTCGCCCTCCTGCCCTGTTTCCAGAGAGTCCCAGCGACGCCACGTCTCCAGGCTAGAGAACCAGTCAAGGCAGGGGTGCGGGAGAGAGACCAACTTTGACCCTTCTTGCACCCCGTCCTGGGACCAGGATACCTGGTTCTCTCCCTGGCTCTGGGAGGGGAGTGGGGTCTAGTAGGTGAGATGGGAGGTTGTGAGTGAGGACTCCTGGGTTCTAGCCCCAGCTGAGGGGATCAAGGAAGTCTTCTGGCTCCGGGAGACCTGTGGGTATTCCCCACCTGTCGAGCAGGGTGTACGAACGACACCAGCCCGACACTGTTGTGAGTCAGTCCCAGCCGGTAGCGTTGGGAATGAGAAGCTGTAAACCCAGGAAGCACAGTTGCTCCATCCGCCCAGCTTGAGTTTCAGCAGATGGGGAAACAGATCAGGGTATCATGGGGTGACAGGAGATGACATCAGCATCTTCGCCTTGCCCAACCACCAGCTGCCGAACCCCCTCGGGGGGCTATGAACACACCTGGCTGTTCAGTAGAGGGGGCTGGCCCAAAGCCCCAGTGCAGCACTAGGGGGTGCTGTGGTGCAGGGAGTGGAGTGGGAGGGGCTCAATAGGGGGCGCTCTCTATCCTCTGAGTGCCAATAGCGGAGGGTGGCAAAAATCTAGTCTAATAATTTAGGGGTGGGGGCTGAGAGTCAGGATGCCTGGGTTCTGTCCTCAGCTCTGACAGGGGAGTGGGATCTAGTGGCTTAGAGCAGGGGGGACTCCTGTCCTGGGTTCCAACCCCAGCTCCAGGCGGGCAACACCGGACAGTGGTTCAGGGACATCCGCTCACCCCGAGGTGTCCTTCCAGCAGCGGGGGACGTGCTCTGCCCCACGCTGGGCTGCCCTGTGTCACTTCCTTCTTGCGCCATCTCCCCCGCACAGCCCTTCCAAGAAGAGCGAGAGACGAAATGGGCATCTGGGGCCAGCTCCCCGCACAGGGGGTGCCCACAGCTTCCCAGAGGGTGGACCTGGCACCGGGGGCTGGTGCCCTAAGGGAGACACACCCAGGCTGGCACCCCTTTCTCCTCTTTCCCACCGTCCCCCTCTTTCCTTCCCTCCTTTCGCTTTCTGCTCCCTGGTTTTCTCTCTCCCTCCCTCCCCGACCTCTCTCTATCCCTGCCCCACCCCATGAATATAACTCATCCTTTCCCTGTAATTCCACCCCCGGCCGCTCTAGGCTGGGCTGGGCAGGGCTGGGCTGGGCGGTGACCCCGTGTATATAAGGAGCTGTGAGGAGCCTTCACCCCTGCAGTGTGACCTTCCCCCACCAGGCACAGCACAGGTGAGAGCTGCTCGCTGCTGAGCATCCCTAGGGGCCCGTCCCCTCTAGGGGCACCAGCTCCCGGGGTGGGAAATGGGGCATGGGGCCCATCCCCTCTAGGGGCGCCACTGGCCCAGGAGTGGGAAATGGGGCATGGGGCCCGTCCCCTCTAGGGTCACCAGCTCCAGGGGTGGGAAATGGGGCATGGGGCTTGTCCCCTCTAAGGCACAGGCTCCGATCTGGCCCCAGAGTGGGGCCTGGCTGGCTCAGGGCAGGGGAGTTGAATCCAGTCTCTCCAATCCTTCCTCCAGGTTGCTCTCAGCAGGTGACATCATGAATCTCGCCTGGGTCCCGCACCTCATTGTCCTGGGGACGCTGCTGGGAGCCGGCTACACCAGTACCGATACGGCAGGTAACGCTGCTCCCCATCCGGCCCCTGATCCTGCTCTAAAGTGACCCTCCCTGCTGGGGCCAAGCCCAAGGGGCGGGGGGCAGCAGGATGTGGTGATTTATTGGCCACCTCCCAACTCTGACCCCCTCCCCCACCTCTCTCTCTCCTGCAGATACCTGGTGCTACGAAGACCCAAAATGCGGTAAGAGAATCCATCCATCCCCTGCAACACAGACATCCACTCTCTGACCTCACCCAGTGCGGGAGTTAATTACAGTTTTCCCACATTTGGATGGGTGGGAAACTGAGGCACGGAGAAGGGACAGGTCAGCGTTCCAGAGCCAGGGATAGAACCCCGGAGTCCTCACTCCCAGCCCCAGGCCCCTGCTCCAAACCACAAGACTCCAACCCCCTCCCAGAGCTGTGTATAAAACCCAAGAGCCTCCCCTGAGCCTCCACTAGACCAGAGGTAAGCAACCTATGGAACGCATGCTGAAGGTGGCACACGAGCTGATTTTCAATTGCACTCACACGGCCCGGGTCCTGGCCACCGGTCTGGGGGGCTCTGCATTTTATTTTAATTTTAAATGAAGCTTCTTAAACATTTTAAAAACCTTATTTACTTTACATACAACAATAGTTTAGTTCTATATTATAGACTTATAGAAAGAGACCTTCTGAAAACGTTAAAATGTATGACTGGCACGCGAAACCTTAAATTAGAGTGAATAAATGAAGACTCGGCACACCACTTCTGAAAGGTTGCCGACCCCTGCACTAGACAGCATTCCCCGGCCCTAGCTGCAGAAAGAACCCAGGAGTCCTGACTCCCAGTTCCCCCACTTTATCCCACCAGACAGGGCCACCCAGAGGAGGGGTAAGTGGGGCAATTTGCCCCAAGCCCCCGGCCCCGGAGGGGCCACCACGAGAATATAGTATTCTATAATATTGCAACTTTTTTTTATGGAAGGGGCCCCCGAAATTGCTATGCCCTGAGCCCCCTGAATCCTCTGGGCAGCCCTGCCACCAGAGCCCACTCCCCTGCCAGAGGCAGGGACAGAACCCAGGAATCCTACCTCCGGGACTAAAATTTGCATCATGCAGACACCTCTGGGGTGGGTGACAGCAGCTGATTAACATTCCTACTCCTGCTCCATTTCCTTCCTTCCCGCTCCCTGTTGGCTCCTCCCCTCTCGGCAGGTCCAAAGACATGGGCTGCTCTGGGGCACTGTAACGGCACCAGGCAGTCCCCGATCAACATCGTCACCCCTGCGGCTGTCCACAATCCCCACTTGGGGGCTGTGTCCCTGGCTGGCTATGGGGATGCCAGGAAGCTTATCTCCATGGAAAACACGGGGAAGACAGGTAGGTACAGGCTGCCCCCTAAAGCGAGCACCCTGCGCTGCCATGCCGGATGCCGGGGTCCCAGAGCCAGAACTAGGCATTTTAGCACCTGTGGTGAGCAAACATATTTGTGCCCCCCAGAGGCGACACATTGGGGGGCAGGCAGGAGGCTTGTGCCCCCCACCCGATTTTGCCTTCCATTTAGCACAGAAGGGAAGAGGAGCTGTGCCCCCACCCTGCCTGGGAAGCACCTGACCGTGCAGAGGTGGCCTGGCTCAGTGCACCGGGCAGGGCGGGCCACCTGGCAGCCAGCCAGCACCCGGGCTCCCACAGCTCAGAGAGCCAGGGGCCCACCAGCTTCTGATCTGCCGGCTCCTGGCAGGAGGTGACAGTTTTCAAACACTGGGGCACACCTGGGTGGCGGCCCTGCTCACCCCGCCCATGTTACAGCCCTGCTGGGTCCCATTCCCCACCCTGGTCTCTCCCCCAGGGGTGAGTGCCCAGCGCTGCCTCTCCGGACGCCTGGGTCCCATTCCCTGTGTTGGTCTCTCTCCCCCGCTACAGTGTACGTGCATTTAGCGGATGGGCTCTGTCTCAGCGCCCAGGGGCTCCCAGCTATCTACACAGCCAAATCCTTCCACCTGCACTGGGGCCAGGGGGCAGCCCGGCCTGGCTCGGAGCATTTCATCAATTACAAAAGTTTCTCCATGGAGGTGAGAGAGGCAGGGGGTGCAGCGCTGGCCCCAATACCCCAGTGCAGAGTTAGGGGGTGCTGTGCGGTCTGGAGAGGGCTGGGGGGGCA
The DNA here is from genome assembly GCF_027887155.1 of Malaclemys terrapin pileata. Taxonomy (NCBI): domain Eukaryota; kingdom Metazoa; phylum Chordata; order Testudines; family Emydidae; genus Malaclemys; species Malaclemys terrapin. The sequence continues at coordinate 4,889,317 of NC_071508.1, read as the reverse complement.
TAGCAGGGGGCGCTGTGCTGCAGGGAGCGGGTGGGGGGCACAGCAGGGGGCACTGTGCTGCAGGGGATGTGGGGGGCTCGGCAGGGGGCGCTGTGCTGCAGGGGGCAGGCGAGGGCTCAGCAGGGGGCACTGTGCTGCAGGGAGCAGGCGGGGGGCTCAGCAGGGGGCGCTGTGCTGCAGGCGGCGGGCAGGGGGCTGAGCAGGGGGCGCTGTGCTGCATGCGGCGGGTGGGGGGCCCAGTAAGGGGCGCTGTGCTGGAGGGTGTAGGCGGGGGATGAGCAGGGGTTGCTGTCCTGCAGGGAGCAGGCAGGGCTCCGTAGGGGGCGCTCTTCAATTTTTCTCTCTCTCCCCATTTAGCTCCACATTGTTCATACCAAGAATAACCTGAGCATGGCTGACGCCCTCAAGGATCCCGAGGGAATCGCTGTGCTGGCCTTCTTCCTCCAGGTGAGGCAGTGCGGGGCCATGAGCCCGGACTCCTGGGTTCTATGCCCAGCTCGGGACAGGGAGCAGGGTCTAGTAAGTTAGAACAGCGGGGGCTGGGCATCAGGACTCCTGGGTTCTCTAGTGGGAAGTGGTATCTAATGATTCGAGGAGGGACTGGAGTCTTACTCTGAGTCACTCTATGACTCCCAGCCCTCCCCATGCCTCAGTTTCCCTATTTATTGTACTCATGTGATCTTGTCCTTCAGGCAACAGCCCACGCACGCCCCTCCCAGTCCTGGGATTCCTTCACCCGGCACTTGAAGAACGTGGCTCTGAAGGGTGAGTATCCCCTGAACTGGGGTGCGGAAGAGGTGGATTATGGCTGGCCTAGCATTGGGGCTGGGGACAGTACAGCTCTGTGCCACCAGGAGGCAAGAGAGAAAAATGGATTAGAGGAGGGGGATGGGGGCGAGGAGTCCAGGCTATTGGATTCTGTCCCTAAAGCTGGGAGGAGAGTGGGATCTAGTGGGTTAGAGCAGGGGGGTTGGGAGCTAGGACTCCTGGGTTCTATCCCCAACTCTGGGAGGGGCTGAGCTGGGCCCTTACTCTCCTTCTGCCCCTCCAGGGGAGGATACGGATCTGGACGGCTCCTTCTCCCTGCAGGAGCTCCTGGGTTCAGTGGACCTAGCCCGCTATTACCGCTACCACGGCTCCCTCACCACCCCCAACTGTGACGAAGTCGTGGTCTGGACTGTCTTCCCCGACCCCATCCTGGTGCCTCTTGATGTGGTGAGTGTGAGTGTGGGGGGAAGGGAGCTCCCCTCCCCTCTGCTGTTCAAACCCCCACTCTCTCTGCTCCAAAGTGATCCCCATTGGAACTTTCTCAGTTCGCTCCATTGATGGGGTGTCCTCCTCTCCACTCAGTAGGGCACCCCAAGTTTGCCTCCCCCCTCAATTTGCCCCTCCCCCACTAATCAGACTCCCTACCCGCAGGTGGTTGCGTTCCCCTCCATCCTCAACTCCACAGACTCAGATGCTGGGCCCCGGTTGCAGAACAACTACCGGCCTCTGCAGAGCCTTGGGGATAGCCAAGTGCAGGCCTCGGCGGCCCTCCGAGTCACCCCCAGCTCCTCTTCCAGCCCGCAGCCTGCAGCCTTGATCCCTCTGCTCATCAGTACCGCAGCAATCGCCTGGCACCTATAGGGGGACAAAGCCAGACACCTGGAGGCTGGACCTAGGCAGGGGGTGTGCTGGGAGCCTGGACTCCTGGGTTCCTTCCCTGGTTCAGCCACAGACTCCCTATGTGACTGTCATCAAGCACCATCCCCGCTCAGGGCCTCAGTTTCCCCATTTATAAAATAGGGATAGGTTTTGCTTCACAGTCCTGGAGTCAGCATTGATTACAGTTCTCTTGGAGACTGGGTGGGAACACACCCTTCAGCTAATATAACTCAGGAAGAATGGGTCGCAAGCCCCACACTGCCAGGAGTTTGGACTGAGTGGGCAGAGGGGCTGTGACGTTGCACTCCATATGTTTTATAAAAGTATGCTTATGAATGTAAATATGATGTAACTGGAATATGGTTTATGAAAAAAGGTCTTTTGTAAGGTATCATTACAAAGGTTATAACCTACTGAATGTATTCCTCCTATTTGTATGCATGTATCATTCTTGTATCTGAAGCTAGAAATATGAAGTATAACTCTGAGGTCCTATTGTAATGGGCCGTTAATGGTGGTTTAGAATCTTGATGGCTCCCATTGCCTAGGACAATTGGTTGTAGATGGTTTATTTACCTGCAAGCCTTCCTGTGTACGTATGGGCCAGCCCCTGGGTAATGAAGAATGAGGTCTTACAGGACATTTGACCATATCACATGATACTGGAATCCATCTTAAATCTGGTGCTTTTCCATTTAGAAGGAGGGGTGGGGACCCAGAGAGACAAAAGATTCCTGCCTTGTGCCAAAGCTATAAAAAGGGGATGGAACAGGACAAAGAAGGCCAGTCATGAGAACAGCCCTGCTTACCACCTAAGTCTGCCGGTCATGAGACAGCCCCTGTTTTCCACCTAAGATGTGTGCTGGAACTAACAAGGACTGCACCGGGGGAAAGGATTGGGCCCAGGCTACAAAGGAGTCTAGTCTGTGAAAGAAGCTTATTGGAACATCTCTGAGGGTGAGATATTCCCTGTAATCAGTTTCTTAATGTATTAGGCTTAGACTTGTGTGTTTTTGCCTTAATTTGCTTGATGACTTTGTTCTGTCTGTTTTGACTTGAAACCACTTAAATCCTACTTTTCATACTTAATAAAATCACTTTTGTTTATTAATGAACCCAGAGTAAGTGATTAATACCTGGGGGAGCAAACAGCTGTGCATATCTTTCTATCACTGTTATAGAGAGCAGACAATTTATGAGTTTACCTTGTATAAGCTTTATACAGAGTAAAATAGATTTATTTGGGGTTTAGATCCCATTGGGAACTGGGTGTCTGGGTACTGGAGATAGGAAACCTGCTGAGCAGTTTTTGGAGAAAGTTCTAGCTCTGGGGGAGCGGTTCAGACCTGGGTCTGGGTTGCAGCAGGCTGGCGTGTCTGGCTCAACAAGGCAGGATTCTGGAGTCCCAAGCTGGCAGGGAAAACGGGCTCAGAGGTGATTTCAGCACATCAGGTGGCAGTCCCAAGATGATCCCTGTGACTGAACCCGTCACAGGGGGTTTTGCTGAGTAGTATGTGTGTGTGTCCATCCATCTGTCCTACTGCCCCCTGCTGGAGGGATGAGCCCTGCTCCATGTGTGTGTGAAAGGAAAACACATAGAAAAGAGAGAGAAGCAGAGGCAAAAAGCAAGAAAGCCAGGAGTAATATCTTCCAGGATTAACTCATCCTGTGGAAAATGTGGGGACAGTGTTCAGTATATGGGCTCCCTGTAGCTGTTGGCTCTCCCCAAGGCACAGAACCCCAGAGGACAGTGCAGCCCTGAAACAATCAGTCCCCCTTGCCCCTGTGCTCACTCACCATTTTGGGGCTCCTTTGGGTTATGTGCGCTCGCTTTGGGACCGGCAAATTCTGCTATTGTGTACACTGTACTTGTCTTTAAATACAGCCGAATCATTGCTCTGTCTAGTATGAACAATGCTGCCTCTGTTAACTGTTGCATTTTGGCTTTACAGAAGCAACCTTGAGATCCCAGCCGTCCTGGTGGTCACCGGCCGAAAGACTGCAAAGAATCAGGAGGGCTCCGCGAAGAACCCAAGAGGACCTGCTGCATGAAGTCATGGAGCTCTCCCTTACTGAAAATCAAAAAGTACAGGAGTGGCGGGAGAGTGAAAGGAGGCTCTGGCAGCAGAATGCGGATCGCCGGCACCAAAGCACAGAGCGGCTCCTAAGCATCGTGGAGCGCCAAGTGGACTCGATCCAGGCGCTTGTATCAATGCAGACAGAGCAGATCCACGCCCACCCTCCCCTGTAGCCCTTGTCCTAAAACTCTTTCCCTTGTGCCCCCATATCACCACCAACCCACTTCCCTCAACATCCAGTTTCTTATCACCAGCAGCTGCCTCGAACACCTGTAGCTTCACCACCCAGCCCTGCCAACTACAACCCTTATCCACTGCACTCAACTCCCATCATCATGCATTTTAGCCAGCCTGAAGTGCAGCACTCATTACACAACGCTCCAGGGAGGAAGGCTGAATATGATAACAGAACCCAACCTCTTTCAATTCACTGGGCTTTGGAACCCATGTCCCTTGCCTAGCAAGTGTTACTTAGTTGAGGGTGAGTCCCTCCATCATAAAATGCCAAGTACAGTTCTACTGTCCTTGATTCACATAACCAGGATAACACTTTATTACTCCTGCCCCAAGAATAAAGAGACTGGGGATCCCACAGCAGCCAAAGTGACCATTTGGGCAAGCCGTCCATCATGCTAGGCAGGATGGGTGTGCCCGTGCAAACGAGATCAGCCCCGGAAGTCCTTTTCCACAGCTCACCACCAGATGTCAGGAGAGAGCTCATTCTGACTCTACTTATTGCATTAAGAAAAGATACCGTAGCCCAGGAAAGCAACAGGCATTGCAAGTCAGTGCATCATACTCAGCAAATGCAGATGCCTACTAGCATTGGAACCTCTGCACTTCACTCCCGTGCAGGCCACCAAACATTACTGGTGGCTTTCATCCTCAAATTGCTCCCTCAAGGCATCCCTAATCCTTACAGCCCCGCGCTGGGCCCCTCTAATAGCCCTGCTCTCTGGCTGTTCAAATTCAGCCTCCAGGTGTTGAACCTCCGCGGTCCATGCCTGAGTGAAGCTTTCACCCTTCCCTTCACAAATGTTATGGAGGGTACAGCACGAGGCTATAACCGTGAGGATGTTGTCATCGGTCAGGTCCAGTTTCCTATACAGACAGCGTCAGCGGCCCATTAAAAGGCCAAAAGCACACACAACAGTCGTTTTGCACCGACTCAGTCTGTTGTTGAACCGCTCCTTGCTGCTGTCTAGGCTCCCTGTGTAGGGTTTCATGAGCCATGGCATTAAAGGGTAAGCCGGGTCTCCAAGGATCACAATGGGCATTTTGACTTCCCTCACAGTGATCTTCTGGTCTGGGAAGAAAGTCCCGGCTTACAGCTTCCTGAACAGGCCTGTGATCCAAAAGATGCGTGTGTCTTACAAAGGTTATAACCAACTGAATATATTCCTCCTACTTATATGCATGTATCATTCTTGTATCTGAAGCTAGAAATATAACTTTGAGGTCCTATTGTAATGGGCCATTAATGGTGGTTTAGAATCTTGATGGCTCCTATTGACTAGGACAATTGGTTGTAGATGGTTTATTTACTGCAAGCCTTCCTGTGTATGTATGGGCCAGACCCTGGGTAATGAAGAATGAGGTCTTACAGGACATGTGACCATGTCACATGATACTGGAATCCATCTTAAATCTGGTGCTTTTCCATTTAGAAGGAGGGGTGGGGACCTAGAGAGACAAAAGATTCCCAACTTGTGCCAAAGCTATAAAAGGGGATGGAACAGGACAAAGAAGGCCAGTCATGAGAACAGCCCTGCTTACCACCTAAGGCTGCCAGTCATGAGAAAGCCCCTGTTTTCCACCTAAGATGTGTGCTGGAACTAACAAGGACTGTACCAGGGGAAAGGATTGGGCCCAGGCTACAAAGGAGTCTAATCTGTGTAAGAAGCTCATTGGAACATCTCTGAGGGTGAGATAGTATGTGTAATCAGTTTCTTAATGTATTAGGCTTAGACTGTGTGTTTTTGCTTTATTTTGCATGGTGACTTACTTTGTTCTGCCTGTTATTACTTTAATCCAATTTTTTTATACTTAATAAAATCACTTTTGTTTATTAAGGAACCCAGAGTAAGTGATTAATACCTGGGGGAGCAAACAGCTGTGCACATCTCTCTATCAGTGTTATAGAGGACAGACAATTTATGAGTTTACTCTGCATAAGCTTTATACAGAGTAAAATGGATTGATTTGGGGTTTGGATTGAATTGGGAGCTGGGTGTCTGGGTGCTGGAGATAGGAAACCTGCTGAGCAGCTTTTGGTGAAAGTCTGCAGCTTTGAGGGCGTGGTTCAGACCTGGGTCTGGGTTGCAGCAGGCTGGCGTGTCTGGCTCAACAAGGCAGGGTTCTGGAGTCCCAAGCTGGCAGGAAAAATGGACTCGGAGGTAATTTCAGCACATCAGGTGATAGTCCCAAGAGGTCCCTGTGACCAAACCCGTCACAGGGGGGTTTGCTGAGTGGTGTGTATGTGTGTCCATCCATCTGTTCTACTAACCCCTGCTGGAGGCGTGAGCCCTGCTTCATGTGTGTGTGTCCATCTGTCTGTCCAACTGCCCCCTGCTGGAGCAGTGTACCCTTCTGTGAGTGTGTGTGTGTGTATGTCCGTCCACTCGTTTGTCCTACTGCCCCCTGCTGGAGGGATGAGCGCTGCCCCGTGTGTGTGAAAGGAAAACACATAGAACAGAGAGAAGCAGAGGCAAAAAGCAAGAAAGGCAGGTGTGACTGAGACAGTAATTTCCTGCAATACCCTGGACAAACCTTACTGAAGTACCCTAGAAGTTCATGGTATTAAACAGGCAGATGTTTCCGCATTCTCGTGGGATTGCATGGACCTGCTCTAGAGGGAGCCTGGCTAACGTAAACTCTGGGAAGTGTTTGAAAGACTCTGGAACAACGGGTGCCGGCCCAATGCCCCAGAGTGGCACTAGGGGGCACTGTGCTGCAAGGAACAGAGTGGGGGCTCAATAGAGGGCGCTCCCCCATTGTCATCAGTCTGACCCCAAGGCCCCAGTGCAGCGCTAGGGGGTGCTGTGCTGCAGGGAATGGGGTGGGAGGGGCTCAATAGATCGCGCTCTCTATCTTCTGAGTGCCAATCACTCAGGGCAGTGGTTCAGGGACATCCACTCACCTCAAGGTGGGTGCGAGGTGCCCTTCCAGCAGTGGGGGACGTGCTGTGCCCCATGCCGGGCTACCCTGTGCCACTTAGTTCTTGCGTCATCTCTCCCGCACATCCCCTCCAAGAAGAGCGAAAGTCAATGTGGGTATCTGGGGCCAGCTCTCCCCCTACAGGGGGTGCCCACGGCCTCCCAGGGGGTGGCCCGGGCACTGGGGGCTGGCACCCTAAGGGAGACACACCCAGGCTGGGGCCCCTTTCTCCTCTTTCCCACCGTCCCCGTCTTTCCTTCCCTCCTTTCTCTTTCTGCTCCCTTGTTTTCTCTCTCCCTCCCTACCTGACCTCTCTCTATCCCTGCCCCACCCCGTGGATATAACTCATCCCTTCCCTGTAATTCCACCCCCGGCCTCTCTGGGCTGGGCTGGGCTGGGCGGTGACCCCGTGTATATAAGGAGCTGTGAGGAGCCTTCACCCCTGCAGTGTGACCTTCCCCCACCAGACACAGCGCAGGTGAGAGCTACTCGCTGCTGAGCATCCCTAGGGGCCCGTCCCCTCTAGGGGCACCAGCTCCCAGGGTGGGACATGGGGCATGGGGCCCGTCCCCTCTAGGGCACAGGCTCCAGGAGTGGGAAATGGGGCATGGGGCCCGTCCCCTCTAGGGCACAGGCTCCAGGAGTGGGAAATGGGGCATGGGGTCTGTCCCCTCTAGGGTCACCAGCTCCCGGGGTGGGAAATAGGGTACTTGGCCTGTCTCCCCCAGGGGCGCTACTGGCCCTAGGTGTGGGAAATGGAGCATGGGGCCCGTCCCCTCTAGGGCACCGGCTCCAATCTGGCCCCAGAGTGGGGCCTGGCTGGCTCAGGGCAGGGGAGTTGAATCCAGTCTCTCCAATCCTTCCTCCAGGTTGCTCTCAGCAGGTGACATCAGAGACATGAATCTCGCCTGGGTCCCGCACCTCATTGTGCTGGAGACGCTGCTGGGAGCCGGCTACACCAGTACCGACACGGCAGGTAACACTGCTCCCCAGCCCACCCCTGATCCTGCTCTAAAGTGACCCTCCCTGCTGGGGCCAAGCCCAGGGGAAGGGGCAGCAGGATGTGGTTATTTATTGGCCATCTCCCGACTCTGACCCTCTCCCCCACCTCTCTCTCTCTTCTGCAGATACCTGGTGCTACGAAGACCCAAAATGCGGTAAGAGAATCCATCCATCCCCTGCGACACAGACATCCACTCTCTGACCTCACCCAGTGCGGGAGTTAATTACTGTTTTCCCATATTTGGATGGGTGGGGAAACCGAGGCACAGAGATGAGCAGTGGCAGCGTTCCAGAGCCAGGGATAGAACCCAGGAATCCTCACTCCCAGCCCCACACCCTTGCTCTAAACCACAAGACTCCAACCCCCTCCCAGAGCTGTATGTAAAACCCAGGAGACTCTCCTGTTCTAACTCACTAGACAGCATTCCTTGGTGTAGCTGCAGCAAAGACCCAGGAGTCCTGATTCCCATTTCCCCCACTTTATCCCACCAGAGCCCACTCCCCTGCCAGAGTCAGGGACAGAACCCAGGAATCCTGACTCCAGGTTTAAATTTGCATCATGCAGCCACCTCTGGGGTGGGTGATAGCAGCTGATTAACATTCTGACTCCTCCCCCATTTCCTTCTCTGGCCCTTCCCCCTCCCTGTTGGCTCCTCCCATCTCGGCAGGTCCAGAGACATGGGCAGCTCTGGGGCACTTTAACGGCACCAGGCAGTCCCCGATCAACATCGTCACCCCTGCAGCTGTCCACAATCCCCACTTGGGGGCTGTGTCCCTCGCTGGCTATGGGGATGCCAGGAAGCTTATCTACATGAAGAACAAGGGGACGACAGGTAGGTACAGCCTGATCCCTAAAGCGAGCACCCTGCGCTGCCATGCCGGATGCCGGGGTCCCAGAGCCAGAACTAGCCATTTTAGCACCTGTTGTGAGCAAACATATTTGTGCCCCCCAGAGGCGACACATTGGGGGGCAGGCAGGGGGCTTGTGCCCCCCACCCGATTTTGCCTTCCATTTAGCACAGAAGGGGAGAGGAGCTGCCTGGGGAGCACCTGGCCGTGCAGAGGTGGCCTGGCTCGGTGCACCGGGCAGGGGGGGCCACCTGACATCCAGCCAGCACCCGGGCTCCCACAGCTCAGAGAGCCAGGGGCCCACCAGCTTCCTGGCTCCTGGCTCTTGGCAGGAGGCGACAGTTTTCAAACACTGGGGCACACCTGGGTGGCGGCCCTGCTCACCCCGCCCACGTTACAGCCCTGGTGGGTCCCATTCCCCACCCTGGTCTCTCCCCCAGGGGTGAGTGCCCAGGGCTGCCACTCCGGACGCCTGGGTCCCATTCCCTGCATCGGTCTCTCTCCCCCGCTACAGTGGAGGTGCATTTAGCGGATGGGCTCCATCTCAGCGCCCAGGGGCTCCCAGCTATCTACACAGCCAAATCCTTCCACCTCCACTGGGGTCAGGGGGCAGCCCGGCCTGGATCAGAGCATTTCATCAATCACAAACAGTTCTCCATGGAGGTGAGAGAGGCAGGGGGCACAGCACTGGCCCCAATGCCCCAGTGCAGAGCTAGGGGGTGCTGTGCGGTCTGGAGAGGGCTGGGGGGGCTCAGCGGGAGGCGCTGTGCTGCAAGGGGGGGGGAGCTCAACAGGGGGCGCCGTGCTGCAGGGGGCGGGCGGGGAGCTCAGCAGGGGGCGCTGTGCTGCAGGGGGCCGGCGCGGAGCTCAGCAGGGGGCGCTGTGCTGCAGGCGAGGGGCGGGGGGCTCAGCAGGGGGCACTGTGCTGCAGGGAGCGGGCAGGGGGCTCAGCAGGGGGCGCTGTGCTGCAGGGAGCGGGTGGGGGCTCAGCAGGGGGCCCTGTGCTGCACGCGGCGGGCGGGGGGGCTCAATAAGGGGCGCTGTGCTGGAGGGGGTGGGCAGGGGATGAGCAGGGGTTGCTGTCCTGCAGGGAGCAGGCAGGGCTCCGTAGGGGGCGCTCTTCAATTTTTTTCCTCTCTCCCCCTTTAGCTCCATATTGTTCATACCAAGAACAACCTGAGCATGGCTGACGCCCTCAAGGATCCCGAGGGAATTGCTGTGCTGGCCTTCTTCCTCCAGGTAAGGCAGTGCGGGGCCATGAGCCCGGACTCCTGGGTTCTATGCCCAGCTCTGGACAGGGAGCGGGGTCTAGTAAGTTAGAACAGCAGGGGCTGGGCATCAGGACTCCTGGGTTCTCTGGATGGGAAGTGGTATCTAATGATTCGAGGAGGAACTGGAGTCTTACTCTGAGTCACTCTGACTCCCAGCCTCTCATGCCTCAGTTTCCCTATTTGTTGTACTCATGTGATCTTGTCCCTCAGGCAACAGCCCACGCACGCCCCTCCCGCTCCTGGGATTCCTTCACCCGGCACTTGAAGAACGTGGCTCTGAAGGGTGAGTATCCCCTGAACTGAGGTGCGGGAGAGGTGGATTATGGCTGGCCTAGCATTGGGGCCGGGGACAGTACAGCTCTGTGCCACCAGGGGGTGAGAGAGAGAAATGGATTAGAGGAGGGGAGTGGGGGCGAGGATTCCAGGCCACTGGGTTCTGTCCCTAAAGCTGGGAGGAGAGTGGGATCTAGTGGGTTAGAGCAGGGGGGTTGGGAGCTAGGACTCCTGGGTTCTATCCCCAACTCTGGGAGGGGCTGAGCTGGGCACTCACTCTCCCTCTGCCCCTCCAGGGAAGAAAACGAATCTGGACGGCTCCTTCTCCCTGCGCGGGCTCCTGGGCTCGGTGGACCTAGCCCGCTATTACCGCTACCACGGCTCCCTCACCACCCCCAACTGTGACGAAGTCGTGGTCTGGACTGTCTTCCCCAGCCCCATCCTGGTGCCTCCTGGCGTGGTGAGTGTGAGGCTGAGTGTGGGGGTGGGGGGAAGGGAGGGAGTCAGGACTCCTGGGTTCTCTCCCCAAGTCTGGGAGGGGAGTGGGGCCCAGTGGGTTAGAGCAGAGGGGCCTGGGAGTCAGGACTCCTGGGTCCTTTTTCCACCTCACCTCTGCTCTCCTGTTCAAACCCCCACTCTCTCTGCTCCAAAGTGATCCCCGTCGGAATCTTCTCAGTTCTCTCCATTGATGGGGTGTCCTACTCTCCACTAAGCAGGGCACCCCAAGTTTGCCTCCCCCCTCAATTTGCCCCTCCCCCACTAATCGGACTCCCTCCCCACAGGTGGCTGCATTCCCCTCCATCCTCCGCTCCACAAACTCAGATGCTGGGCCCCGGCTGCAGAACAACTACCGGCCTCTGCAGAGCCTTGGGGATCGCCAAGTGCAGGCCTCGGCGGCCCTCCGAGTCACCCCCAGCTCCTCTTCCAGCCCGCAGCCTGCAGCCTTGATCCCTCTGCTCATCAGTACCGCAGCAATCGCCTGGCACCTATAGGGGGACAGAGCCAGACACCTGGAGGCTTGACCTAGGCAAGGGGGGTGCTGGGAGCAGGGCCGCCCAGGTGGGGGGCAAGTGGGGCAATTTTCCCCAGGCCCCACAGGGGCCCCATGAGCCCTGGCCAAGAATCCCTTTCCTCACCCAGCAGCAGTCTGGGTCTTTGGCGGCATTTCGGTGGCGGGTCCTTCAGTGCTGCCGAAGATGTGGAGCGACTGAAGGGCCCCCCGCCACCGAAATGCCGCCGCAGACTTGGAGCGCCGCCCGGTGAGTACAAGCTCCCCCGCTTTGCCCCAGGTCCCCTGAATCCTCTGGGCAGCTCTGGCTGGGAGCCTGGACTCCTGGGTTCTATTCCTGGTTCAGCCACAGACTTCCTATGTGACTGTCATCAAGTGCCATCCCTGCTCTAGGCTTCAGTTTCCCCATCTATAAAATAGGGATAGGTTTTGCTTCACAGTCCTGGAGACAGCATTGCTCACAGTCCTCTTGGAGACTGGGTGGGAACACACTCTTCAGCTAATATAACTCAGGAGGACTGGATCGCAAGCCCCCCACCATCAGGGGTTTGGACTCAGTGAGTAGTGTGAGTGCGTGTGTGTGTGTCCATCTGTCTGTCCTACTGACCCTTGCTGGAGGGATGAGTCCTGCTCTGTGTGTGTGTGAAAGGAAAACACATAGAACAGAGAGAGAAGCAGAGGCAAAAAGCAAGAAAGCCAGGTGTGACCGAGACGGTCACTTCCTGCAATACCCTGGACAAACCTTACTGAAGTACCCTAGAAGTTCATGGTATTAAACAGGCAGATGTTTCCGCATTCTTGTGGGATTGCATGGACCCGCTCTAGAAGGATCCTGGCTAACGTAAACTCTGGGAAGTGTTTGAAAGACTCTGAAACAACGGGCCAGCTAAGGATGAACTGTCAGTTGAGAGGGATCCCTAGGAGATACTTTGGAGGACGGGAAGGCAACATCTCACCGCCAGAGGAGAAACCCATTGTCGGCTGATCTTCTGCTACGGGAGGACAAGACCTGAGCCCTGAGCTGGATGAAAGGAGGGACTCAGATTCCGGGGGCTTCTTCTTCTGAGCTAACAGCTGTTATGAACTTGTGACCACAAACAAACCCCCGGGTGTGCCTTAAAAACCTTCCCAAGCCCTGGTTGGGGTTCGGGTCATCTCTGGGTAGCTTATTTGCACGCGTGTAGGTTCTTGTGTTGCTCTCAATACATTTTCTCTGTAACGCTTTCACCTTAACAATAAATGTACTTGCTGGGTGGTGACTTACCTGTGGGCGCTGACGCTGGTTATAGCCTCTGAGGAGAAGGCAACGCAGGCCTGCAGAGACCGTCTGACCTGCTGGTGAATTCACAGTGTAGGCAGGGAATTGTGCAGCCTGGAAATACCCAGGAGGAAACGAGACACAGGTGTGTGTCCAGGAGAGGTGACGGCCGAGGAGCTGGGAGCCTCGAATGGGAGCCCTTGCTGGACCATATGGGGGAAATACAGGGGCAGTTGCCCTGACCTGGGACACCAAGCAGAGCCCTGTGAGCTCAGTGTGACCCAGGGAAAAGCCAGAGAGCGCTCTTGGGTCTGTTGGCTAACGCAGCTGGGGGCTAGAAGCTGAGAAGCAGCTCCTTAGGCCTCGGCTACACTTGCAAGTTAGAGCGCATTAAATCAGCCCCGGGCGCCATAACTCCTGAGGCGTCCACACTGGCAAGCCACCGCATCAGTCGTTGTATCCAACAAACCAGCAGAACCAGACCAATTGCCAGTATCATTTGGAAACCAATGATCACCACAATGGGGTGAAGCATGATAGTTAAAAGACCTGTTGCACGGGGGCTCCACCCAAGCCAAGTCTCCCACCAGGAGTGATGGCCTGTGTTTTTAACTGTGGCTGCCAGCCTAGAGATCTCCTGGTTGTGGTGTTGGATCCCGAGTTTGCCATTCGCCCCCAAAGTTTGGAGCCTTTGCCGCTCAGCCTGTAAAGAGGGATGAGGTAATAGTCCCTTAATGGCAGTGAGACCCATTCCCAGTGAAATGGGGAAACCTCCTTGTAGAGCTCAGGATCGGCATTTAGATGTTGTACAGTCCATATTGGCACAGTACACGTAATATCACAACTAACAATGGTGGTTACATTACAGAAACAGCGATTAACGTGAGGCACCATGGGTTGGATCCAATGTCCATCAATCCATACAATATTACATCTTATCCTCACACACACATATGCTTTACCAACATAGACAATAACAGACCCCTCTTCCTGGATAACATTGAAGGAAAAGTGAGACTTATTCCCAGGTTACCCATTCGCCCCATCCCTTATGGCTAGTTCCAATCAAGGGAGCACATACAGGGGCAATGTGAGAGATATTCATGCCCTCTAAGTGGATTTGAACCTCCTTCAGAGAAGTCTGAGGTTGAAGAACCAAATGTTCTTGTTGATCCACACATGGGGTCCTGAAATTGGGTCTCTGAAATGTCGGCGGGGAGGAAGGTTTGTGATCAGAGGGTTGAAAATTTAAAAAAAAATTGTTGTTGTTGTCCCAATTCCACTCTGTACCAACCGGGCTCATGAAATCCCTCCGAAATGGCAATATGCCCATAAAATTTAAACCAAATTGCTGGCATGAGCTTGTTACCATGTGTGCCCTTTAATGGAACTACCCAGTCTGGGGGACCTTGATGAATCAAGTCATGTCCAGCTAAAGTTCAGTTCAGCGGTTTCCAGTTTATGAGGAACCGTGTGATATTTTTGCCTGCTTGCATGATCAGAGACAGCTGCAGTTCATCTCTAGGTAACGGAGGTGTCCGAGTTCCAATGATAATGATGACACATAGGAGCGTGGTAGTTCTCCAAACAGCAGAGGAAACCAGGGTTACCCTGCACCTTCTGCCACCCCGGAGGCTGTCACTGGGTGTTTTTGAAGGTGTACGTCCCGTTCAAGACCACAATGGCTTACAGAAGAATGGGACAGAGTCTGGGGTGGTCTTAGTTTCATAACAAAACTTGAGTGACTCTCCGGTGGCACTCTGTGTGCAATTGGCAACGCTTTCCCAGGGGCAACCCAAGGAGTGCCAACAGCGTAGAACTGGTAGCGACGCTGCAGGGCCAGGGGGTTGCTCCCATTCCCATAGAATCCATGCATGTGGCACAGCAATTTTACTTCCTGGGCTCCAGTTGGCAAGCACCTCCAGAGGTTCAGAGGGATCACAGGTACAGCACAGAGCCTGGACAGCATCAGACTCCAGACACTTATGAACAGCAGGGTACTGGTGCACCGGTGAGATATCATGGCTCGTGTTCAGGACCTGTGAGGGGGCGGAGAAGAGAGAACAATTTCCCACACTCCCCCCATATATACTGGGAGAATCTGGGACCAATATTACTGGGTGAACAAGAAGCAGTGACCTACGAGAGGGTGGCCATAATAAGTAAAACTTTTCTGGGCTTATCCTGTCTCAACATCGGGGTAGGCACTGACCAGCCCACTCGATGCGTATTTTTCAACAGCTCAAAACCGTTCCTTCTTGCTGGCCAAGAAGGGTGGCCGACAGGATGGAGAAGACAGTCTTGAGGGTCAGGTGGTTTATCCTTCCATTCTTTGAGCTGTGAAGAATGAAACCATTTCCGCCAGGGTTTTCCATTTCTCCCATTCAGGATTTCTACCTGACACACACTGGGGCTGGCCCGATTCACAATAGAGCTGCAGCCATCCCAGGTGTGTGTAAAGAGCTACTTAGCAGTGACAGCGGCAGTGTTGGTTTTAGTAGGGATGGCTTCCACCTTGGATCTTTCTAAAACAAAGTAGATTCATACACAGCTGCATCCTTTGCACTACCACGTGGCTTAAAGGTTGTGCAGTATTGTTCAAAGCTCAGACCAGCTTCAGTCAGGGGATTCTCACCCTTAAAACACCCCCTTTCCCAGGGGCATTTTCCCTTCTTCATTACCCATCTCTCTAACCTGTTGGTTTTCTTCTGTCTCAAGCGAGCAGCGAAAAGGGCTTTTTCAGCCATCTCTATTTCCTTATTTCACTAATGATCCCCACCAACAGCTCTTTCTAAAACCTTTACTTTTAAGGCACTACTCTTAACTTCCTATTGCACAGTTCTACAGGTATTCTAAGCATGATTCTTAACAGAAGGTTACCAAATAGTCTATGAGAGAGAGACCTTGCTAAAGGAGCTTGGTCTGAAAAAGGAAAAGAAAGAAAGCTTACTCAGGTCTGTGCCTCAATTTTCCTACTCCACAGCAACTACTTAACAATTACCATGTGATTAGGGTCATATGACGCCCGCATTCTCCACCAATTTGTTACCAGATCTGCCTGTTACTTTGGGGTATGCTCATTTATTCAGGTTACTCTTCTGAGGGGGCAGGGGTTCTGTAATTCTATCAATGTACTGCTTGTGTCACTTGTGTTTTTATATGGCGCTCTGCTTCTCCCTTCTGCAAGTCCCCTCCCAGTGGACCTATCCTGCAGGACCTAGGTTCCCTAGGACTGGGTTCCTCCAGGCCCGGACCCGGATGAACACACATATACTCACACATACATTAACAGAGCAAGTCTGAGCGGACTGGGTCAATCAGCACTGTCAAGCTGACCCCTTATATGTCCCTGGGCTCCATGGATTGGGTCAAGCAGCACTTTTAAGCTGCCATCCTTATGTGTCCCAGATTCAACATGTCTCTATCCCCACTCTCACATCACAATTGTACTGGTAGTAACCTACTTGATGAGCAAACCCCACAGTATTTTGGGCACTGCAGGTATCTTTAGCTTAGGTAAAAGAAGCGTTGCTGCAGAGTAAATGGGGGAAGCTAAAAACACAAAAGAGTAAAGTTCAGCAAGAGAGAGAGAAGCAACCAGCTTAACCATAAAAGTTATTTATTGAATAATAGTGAGAACTACACAAGGAGGGCTAAACCAACATAACAGTTACATTATTAAAGGTTAATACTTAAGGTAGAAAGGAAAACAGAGAGAGATAAAGAAGAGGGAATCTCACCCACTCCATGAGGCTTGAACTGGTCAGGGTTCCCAGGTGATGGTGGTAGCTCAGGGTCCTGAGTGCTGGAGACAGGCAGAGCCCCCAGCACGATCAGTCAGGAGAAGATGGAGTCCCAGTGGAACTGATGCAGAGTTTGGATCTAAGCATCTGAACACTTACTTTAACATAGGTCGGGGTTTTTGTAGAGAAACAATAATGGTTTAAGGGAGAACACTAGATTTGTTTATGGGTAAACTGATGACTCAAGGGTTTTCTTTAGGCTAGACAATAGGAGCTGTGGAAGCAGAGAAAAGAACTGACAGAAGGGAACTGTAATGCATGACGTTTGTTAGCAAGAGTCAGGCTAACTGTAACCCTGATAACGCGAGATTTATAGAAGCGAGGATTGTGTGAGGCGGGTGAGAAAGAACTGTGTAAGAAGTCATGATGACCTCAGCATAGATAAAGTGTAGAAGACCTTGTGTAGATAAGGTAATAGAAAATAATTGTATGTTGGCAAGAGTCAAAACAACTGAGGAAATGAGATATCAAGATGGCCTATGTATAAACAAAAATGCTGCTGTCCCTCATTATTTTTGTAATGAAAGGTATAAATGCTTGCTGTAATTAGTTACCAGAGAGAGACCTGTTTAGCTCTCTCCCTCTGCACATGTGAGAGTTAATAAACATCTGACTTGCTGTACCCAACAAAATAGTGAGAACTCAGTTTTTCTCCGACAATTTTGGGGGCTCGTCCGGGATGGCAACGCCCACTGAGGCAACGGCAGCTGCTACGGATCGTTCCCCTTCGAACCCCATGGCGCCACAATAGAGGTAAGAGACCTTTTGAAATCTCTATTGGGGTGTCGGAGGAGGACTGTCCGTGGGGCCGTCTGCCCCTGTTGGGCTCACGCCATCCGAACTTATTGACTGTGCAGCAAGGTCAGATGCTGAGCGGCGTAATAGGGGAATTGTTTGCCGCCCCCTGTAAGCATATGCTAGGTGCATAGGGTTTGCACCTGTATTGAGGAGTTGTTACCGCCTCAAGAGGGGTTTTTTTACCGCCTCAAGTGATGCATCGAGGTACTTGGGAATAGTACCTGGAGGTACTCAGGAGTAGTACCTGGTAGAAGGCCTTGGTATGTTGGTGTGTGTGTGGTCTGTGTGTGTGTGTGTGTACACAGTGTGAATTGAGTGTTACCGGAAGACGCCCAGAGTACTCTGCGAAGTCTTTTGGCTCGTGACCAGAACTACTCTAACGCAAGCCCGGTAACTAGAGGATCTTTTAGGAGATCCGACCCATGTAGGTTGACTCGGCCTGGCATCGTCCGGCGAGGAGGCTACCTGGGTCTAGGAGTGTGTGCACCCATCTTCCCTCCCCTTTTCCTCTCCGTGTGAGCCACTGACAGTCTGACCATCTCACTGGATGCAACAGAGTAAGCGGCGCTTTCTCTCTGAGATTAGCCGACGCTCTTTGCTGAAGGGAGGTGTAGGGGGTCATGGCTATCCTCGTTAGTCACTCCTGTGTGAATACCCTGTAGGGAGAGTCCTTAGTTTATGAACCGCTAGCGCGGACAGGGCATCCTTCCCCTTTTGAGTGTGTGATTGGAAAAATGGGTGGGGGACAGTCTAAGTCTTCCCTCTCACCCCCTAAGGGTACCCCAGCTTATTTCATGTACGTACATTATGGCCCGAAAACCTGCAGGTATTTAGATAGTTGGAATCTTTACACGCGTGCAAATCCATCTAAACAATGTCCACTAGAAGGTACCTTTGATTTAGACAAACTTAAATACCTTAAAGAAACTCTGGCTTCACCAAAAGCCTCTGATACACAGTGGGAGCAATTTGTCTGTTGGTGGGAGGAAGCAACAAAGAGACTCCACGAGTCTCGAGTGCGTAGTCTAAAGGACTCCCAGGAAAAGTTAAAAGCCCAAGTGCAACATTTACAGCTTAAATGCAAGGCATCCCGGGAAAAACTACAGCTGTGTCAGCCCAAGGTTCATTACCTTGGTCATGATATTTCTCCTGGTACTCGTCATTTATCAGATTCTCGGATTTCAGCTATTCTAAATATGCCTAGGCCTGGAACTATTTCTCAAATGCGTACTTTTCTTGGCATGACTGGGTACTGTAGACAATGGATTTTAGGTTATGCAACAATGATTAAACCCTTACAGGATTTGACTAAGTCAGGTACCCCTGAGCCTCTTCCTTGGTCTCCAGAGGCTGAACAAGCTTTTGTTGCTATCAAGCAAAGTCTGTCCAGTGCACCGGCCCTGGGACTTCCTGATTATGCTAAACCATTCACTCTTTTCTGTCATGAGCGTAATGGGTTTGCTTTGGCTGTATTAACGCAAAAGCACGGAGACAAACACCGTCCCGTTGCTTATTACAGTACTGCCCTAGACGCTGTGGCAGCTGGATTTCCCCCTTGCCTGCGTGCTGTAGCTGCAGCAGCTCTTGCTGTTCAGGTATCTGAATCTATTGTCTTAGGTTCTCCTTTGATTGTTGCTGTTCCTCATGCTGTGGCTGCTCTCTTGTTAAAATCTAAGACACAGCATCTATCCACTTCTCGTCTTACAAAATATGAGCTTGTCTTGTTGTCTTCATCTCATATTACTTTGGCTCGTTGCCCTGTTCTAAATCCTGCCTCCTTGTTGCCTGGGCCCGAAGACGGAGACCCACATGACTGTGTGTCTGTGACGTCGGTTCTCTCTCGTCCAAGAGATGATTTACTAGATGTGCCTTTGCAAAATCCTGATCTTATTTACTTTGTAGATGGTTCGTGCTTGCGAGATTCTAAGGGCAAATTGGTTGCTGGTTATGCTGTGTGTTCTGCACATGCTGTTATTGAAAGTGCTTTCCTTCCTTCTGTGTTTTCTGCTCAAGTGGCCGAACTTGTGGCTTTAACTCGAGCCTGCATTCTCGCTCAGGATCAAGCAGTTACAATCTATACAGACTCTCGTTATGCTTTTGGAGTGGTACATGATTATGGGTTGCTCTGGAAGTATAGAGGTTTTCTTACATCCACTGGTTCTCCTATTAAGAACAGTCTGTATGTCTCTGCTCTTTTAGATGCCCTTTTATTGCCCAAAGCTATAGCTGTCGTGAAATGTACAGCTCACCAGACCCCTCATGATGAAGTTACCCGTGGAAATGCTTTGGCAGACTCTGCAGCCAAAGCAGCGGCCCTTTCTGCAACTCAGGCTGAATATACTTGTGCTTTGATTGAACAGCCTCCACTAGCCTCCCTTGAGGATCTGGCCAAGATCCAGGAAGCTGCACCGGCAGCTGAGAAACGTTTTTGGAGTGCTAATGGCTGTATTCTACACCCTGATCATCTTTGGCGTGCCCCAGCTGGTCGCCTGGTTGCACCGAAGATGCTAATGCCCTATCTTGCTCGTGTATACCACGGAATGGCTCACGTGAGCAAAGGGGGGATGGTTGCTGCAGTTAACCGAGATTGGTGTGCATTCGGGTTCCCAGTCATTGCACATCACTACTGTCAACAATGTGTGATTTGTCAGCAGCATAACATTGGTAAAGCTGTTAAAGTTAGGCAGGCAGCTCACCCTCCCCCTTGGGGACCTTTTGTAAATATTCAGATTGATTTTATTCAACTGTCTAAATGTTGTGGCTATGAATATGTATTGGTTTTGGTGGATGTATTTTCAAATTGGGTTGAAGCTTTTCCCTGCAGGAAAGCAGATGCCAGGACTGTTGTGAAACTTCTGCTTAAAGATTTTGTACCACGATTTGGCATCCCTGTGAGTATCAACAGTGACTGTGGAACTCATTTTACTGGACAGATTGTAAAAGAGTTATGTGCAGCTTTGCAGACTCAACACAACCTTCACTGCCCCCACCATCCGCAGTCTGCTGGAACAGTGGAACGCCAGAATGGAATTCTGAAAAATAAACTGGCCAAGATTTGTGCTGAAACAAACTTGAAGTGGCCAGATGCCCTTCCTCTGGCACTAATGAGTATGAGGGCCACTCCCAATCGAAAGACTGGACTCAGCCCTCATGAGATTCTGACAGGGCGCCCGATGAGACTACCAACTGCGCCCCCACTGACCCTAGCTCAGATGGACATTCATTTAATGGATGACACAATGCTTAAGTATTGTCAGGCACTAATGAAATGTGTTAAGTCTTTCTATACACAGGTGAAAGAAGCACTACCCAAGGATCCTGTGCAGCCCTGCCACTCGCTGGAACCAGGAGACTGGGTCTACATAAAGGTCCATCAGCGAAAGACTGCCCTGGCTCCACGCTGGAAAGGCCCTTTCCAAGTCCTGTTAACTACCAACACTGCTGTGAAGTGCCAAGGACTGCCCACCTGGACCCATGCTTCGCATTGCAAAAAGACCCCTCCGCCTGGAGAGGATTCTCCAGCTGCTGATCAGCCTGTTTCTCCTGCTAACTCTGCTGTGCCTCCTGGACAGCAGGGAAAGAGGACAAGGTGAAGTGCTAGTAACCTCTCCCTTGTCCACTGACAGATCTACTGTGCCTTTGAATTCTTTTACAGGAACCACACCAGTACAGGGTGAAGTGCTAGTAACCTCTCCCCTGTATTATGGTGAATCACAACTGCTTTTGAAGAAGAAAAGAAGAAACACTCGCTCTGCTGAAACCACCAAAGTCCAGAACTTTCTAACTACAAAAGACATTAAGAACTGGCCCTGGTGGAAGAAACGAAGCATTGTTTATTGGCAAGGAGGGAACTGTGGGGAACGTTCCTGGGAATGTGGGGTCCAGTGGTGGGGTGGATTCTTTCCAGGATCAGGGCTTTGTGCTTATGGACAGGTACCTTCAGGATGCACTGCCCTCCCTAATTGGCTTTCAGATGATGAATATCAAAAACGCCTTGCCACCACAAAGACTACACCTACCACTAGTCCCTTGACCCTTGCCACCACCACTGTAACTTATCCAGATACAAACAGTACTACACATTCCAATGAAACTCATTGGCCAAGACTTTCACATCTCAGTGATTTACTGAAATTTTGCTCAGAGAGATTATTCTTTAAAGTTCAAGATAATGTATATGAGCAAACAATTGAATGGAAAACAAATGGATCTGTAGAGATGGTATTGAATATCACTGAGGCTGGGAAGGCATTGCAGTGGGATCTAGCATGCTCAGAGATTCAGGATTTCTTGAATGACCAGCTAATGGCCATTCGGAATGATCTAGAGCACCAGGCTTGGCCCACTGCCCTTACAGACACGTCAGGAGTACCATCTGATCTGTGGCCATGGAGACATACTTGGAAACTTTCTGGGTGGAAGTGTGGACGTTCTCAGTGCTCCTTCCAAGCATATGGACCGGTACAGGGGGTGTGGGCTCCCACATACCGTATCCTGCCGGGTCCATGGGGAGGATGCATATGGGATTGGGTAATTCATCGAGACATCTGGGAAATTAGACCACCTGGTATGCCCAATCGATTTTTAGTTAGTGCTCCTAGGATTACACCTGACATTTGGATGGGGTTAGGTAACCTATGGACATTCTGGCCATTAGAACCCCCACAGCTTCAGTGTACACGTAAACTGAAGCCAGGAGAAGTTGTCACTGTCTATGACTACGTTTGCTGGGAGGGTAGGGGACAAGGAACTACCCTGACAGGACACTTACTCTTCCAAGCTACTGATAGCTGTGTGTATGTTAATGACACCATATCACAAGACATACATTTTAATCTCACTACCACTGCAGGCAATCATATCATTTACTGGCCTGCAGATAGAGTTTTTCAAGTAGCCCTTAGGTTCCAGATACCCTTTAATTGGACTAGCTTACTATCTGATAGATTTCAAAATTTGCTTTCATTGTTACCTGAGATCCAGAAAATCTCTGAGGTACAAGGGCGAATTCACATGCTTCAAAATGTATATCAAGTAGAAAAGTATGCCTTTCACACTGCTTATAGAGTATCTACCTTATGTACTAAATATGATGTATTGTGCTTTATGACAAAGGCTGTACAACAACCCCATTATAGTATTGCTATGGGAATGTTATTGCTTGTATTGTTATTAGTTAGCTTAGGATTATGTTATTGTTGTTGTAAAAGACGTAATAATAGTAATACCTTTCATGTTCATGCTAATCATGCATTGTCATTGCATCCAATCAAAACCCCTAAGGTTGAAGCATCTGATTTAGAATCAGAAGTCCAGGACTTGATGCAAATAGAGATTTGAGAATGTTTGTTGTACTAGAAGTACAAAAGGGGGGGTTGTGGAAGCAGAGAAAAGAACTGACAGAAGGGAACTGCAATGCATGACGTTTGTTAGCAAGAGTCAGGCTAACTGTAACCCTGATAACGCGAGATTTGTAGAAGCGAGGATTGTGTGAGGCGGGTGAGAAAGAACTGTGTAAGAAGTCATGATGACCTCAGCATAGATAAAGTGTAGAAGACCTTGTGTAGATAAGGTAATAGAAAATAATTGTATGTTGGCAAGAGTCAAAACAACTGAGGAAATGAGATATCAAGATGGCCTATGTATAAACAAAAATGCTGCTGTCCCTCATTATTTTTGTAATGAAAGGTATAAATGCTTGCTGTAATTAGTTACCAGTGAGAGACCTGTTTAGCTCTCTCCCTCTGCACATGTGAGAGTTAATAAAACATCTGACTTGCTGTACCTAACAAAATAGTGAGAACTCAGTTTTTCTCCGACAATGTTGAAGGGCTAGTCTCCTGCTGTCCCATGTCTTTAGCATCCATGTCTCACATGCATCTAGCAAGATGCTGAAGACCAGAGACTGCAGCAATTTCATTGGACACTGTCCGGTAACAACTTTGCTTTTCCAAAGCGGCTGAGTGTCACTAGAGCCGCAGTTCCGAGTCCGATTCTATGACAGATCTCTACGTCCCTTGGGGTCACGCTTCCCAGGTATCTGACGTGCTCCGCGCACTCTGGTGCCTCCTCAGATTTGGTGTGAAGATCTTCTCCTTTTCAACAGACCCAGCTGTCACCATTGTCGTTGGGCGACATCTTTACACCAAACGTCTCTGCTTGCACAACTCTTCTGAGCAATTACTGCACCTCCTCGTGCAACGACTCCGTTAGGTCAATATCCGCAGCAAAGCACAGAGGACTCATTCAAGACACTGAACAAGCCATTAGGGGTTTTGTTATTTCTGGCAGGACCCAGATGCCTCCGTGAGAACCGAGCTCGCAGGCGAAGGTGGAGGCTCTGGCTACATCTACACGGCCAGCAGAAACCCGCAGCAGCAAGTCTCAGAGCCCGGGCTGACAGAGTCGGGGTCATGGGGCTTGGCTCTGGCTCTAAGAACAGTCAAGTAGGCATGTGGGCTTGAGCTGGAGCTCAGGCTGTGAGGCCGGGGAGCGGGGTGGGTTTCACAGCCCAACTCCAGCCTGAGCCGACCGTCCGCTCGGCTAGGTTTAGTGCGAGAGCGCAAGGGCGAGTCTAACAGGCCCGGCTCGGAGACTGGCTGCTGCAGGTTTCTACTTGGCAGGTAGACGTACCCTCAGCCCCTGCACCACATAGCTGGCAGCCTATGATGAGCAGAGCTGGGGATAGACCCCAGGATGTGGAGCTAAAGGGGGGGGAGAGAGAAAGAGAGAAGGAAGGCACCCCCTACTGAGCCCCCCTGCCCCTCCGCAGCACAGCGCTCCCCGCCGAGCCCCCTGCCTGCTCCCTGCAGCACAGCGCCCCCTGCTGAGCCCCTCTGTGCCCTGCAGCACAGCGCCCCCTGCTGAGCCCCTCTCTGCCCTGCAGCACAGCGCCCCCTGCTGAGCCCCCTGCCCGCTCCCTGCAGCACAGCGCCCCCCGCTGAGCCCCTCTCTGCCCTGCAGCACAGCGCTCCTCGCCGAGCCCCCTGCCCGCTCCCTGCAGCACAGTGCCCCCCGCTGAGCCCCTCTCTGCCCTGCAGCACAGCGCCCCCTGCCGAGCTCCCTGCAGCACAGCGACCCCTACTGAGCCCCCTGCCCGCTCCCTGCAGCACAGCGCCCCCTGCTGAGCCCCTCTCTGCCCTGCAGCACAGCGCCCCCTGCTGAGCCCCCTGCCCGCTCCCTGCAGCACAGCGCCCCCTGCTGAGCCCCTCTCTGCCCTGCAGCACAGCGCTCCCCGCCGAGCCCCCTGCCTGCTCCCTGCAGCACAGCGCCCCCTGCTGAGCCCCTCTGTGCCCTGCAGCACAGCGCCCCCTGCTGAGCCCCTCTCTGCCCTGCAGCACAGCGCCCCCTGCTGAGCCCCCTGCCCGCTCCCTGCAGCACAGCGCCCCCCGCTGAGCCCCTCTCTGCCCTGCAGCACAGCGCCCCCTGCCGAGCTCCCTGCAGCACAGCGCCCCCTGCTGAGCCCCCTGCCCGCTCCCTGCAGCACAGCGCCCCCTGCTGAGCCCCCTGCCCGCTCCCTGCAGCACAGCGCCCCCCGCTGAGCCCCCTGCCCGCTCCCTGCAGCACAGCGCCCCCGCTGAGCCCCTCTCTGCCCTGCAGCACAGCGCCCCCTGCTGAGCCCCCTGCCCGCTCCCTGCAGCTCAGCGCCCCCTGCTGAGCCCCCTGCCCGCTCCCTGCAGCACAGCGCCCCCCGCTGAGCCCCCTGCCCGCTCCCTGCAGCACAGCGCCCCCCGCTGAGCCCCTCTCTGCCCTGCAGCACAGCGCCCCCTGCTGAGCCCCCTGCCCGCTCCCTGCAGCTCAGCGCCCCCTGCTGAGCCCCCTGCCCGCTCCCTGCAGCACAGCGCCCCCCGCTGAGCCCCCTGCCCGCTCCCTGCAGCACAGCGCCCCCCGCTGAGCCCCTCTCTGCCCTGCAGCACAGCGCCCCCTGCTGAGCCCCCTGCCCGCTCCCTGCAGCACAGCGCCCCCCGCTGAGCCCCTCTCTGCCCTGCAGCACAGCGCCCCCTGCTGAGCCCCCTGCCCGCTCCCTGCAGCACAGCGCCCCCCGCTGAGCCCCTCTCTGCCCTGCAGCACAGCGCTCCCCGCCGAGCCCCCTGCCTGCTCCCTGCAGCACAGCACCCCCCAGCTGAGCCCCTCTGTGCCCTGCAGCACAGCGCCCCCTGCCCGCTCCCTGCAGCACAGCGCCCCCTGCCGAGCTCCCTGCAGCACAGCGACCCCTACTGAGCCCTCCGCAGCACAGTGTCCCCTGCTGAGCCCCCCAGCCCCTCCGCAGCACAGCGTCCCCTGCTGAGCCCCCCTGTGCCCTGCAGCACAGCACCCCCCAGCACTGCTCTGCCAGTGCTGAGCCTCTCCACACACACACCCCTGCCACTCACCTCCACGGAGAAGTGTTTGCCATCAATCTGATGCTCCAAGCCAGGCTGCCTCCCCCTGGCCCCAGTGCAAGAGCCAGCCAGGCTGACAGGCCAAAGGCACGGGGGGTGGGGGAGGCCCATCCACATGCGTGATGATGTCGATGGGGAGCTGCAGCTGCTTAATGCCACAGCAGTGTGTGATAGCGCCTTCCACGCCAACTCCGGCATCATTCGAGCTCAGATGGACAGGCACATGTAGATAGATAGATAGTGTGGATGCAGAGATAAATGGCTGGGACCACAGGGGGATGGATGGATATGTAGGTCCCTAGAGGGCTGGAGGGATGGATAGCTGAGTATGACGGAGTCCACTCACCACAGCAGCGCCTCCTGCTGGCCACCACAGGAATTAGCTCCGCCAACCAGTGCACCATCTCCAGGTGGTGCCTCTCCCGATGTTGTCTCCGACTGCAGACCCGCCTCAGTCAAAGTACCACAGTGAAGAGGCGCTGACTTTCCCTTGTGCCGGGGGGAGCTCGACCCCCAGCTCTGCCCCAGGCCCCGCCCCCAGCCACTCCGCCCCTTCCCTCAAGGCCCTGCCCCGCTACAGCCCCGCTCTTACCACCCCCCGCCCCTCCTTTTCCTGCCCCGTTCCGCCCCCTCCCCTGATCACTGTGTCCTCGCTCCTATCCCCTCCCCTCCAGCCTCCTGCATACCACAGAACAGCTGATGGCGGCAGGTGGGAGGGCAGAGGAGGAGGGAGAAGCGCTCATTGGCAGGGCCCTCCGGCGGGCAGGAGGCACTGGGGGGAGGGAGAGGTGCTGATAGGGGGGTTTTTCGCTGTGGGTGCTCCAGCCCTGGAGTCAGCACTTATGCCGCAGTGTCCTCGTCTTGCCCCCCAGCCATGTCATCAGCGTGTTTTCCCCCTTCCAGGGGTGAAGTAGCTCAGTTCAATAGTCCAGCCCCTTCCCCAATGGCCCCACCCACTACTCCGGGTCCTGACCCAGGGACCCTGTAGACAGCAGCCTCCTGCTGCATCCCCTTAACTTTGCTCTATGCTGCTTCTATTCCCTGGGCCACTTCCCTGCAGCCCCAGCCCTCTTCTCAGAGTATCCAGTCAGCAAGTCCCAGCAGTCAGCCACCAGCTCCCGCTTGCTCCCCGAGTCCCTGCCAGCAACTGCTCTGTCCAACCTTTCCTGCAACCTGCTAGGAAAACAGTCCTCACTCCTTGGGCTCCCCAGAGCAACTGACTGTCTCTGGCCTTGCAGCTCCTTTTATGTGATCCCACTGGGCCTTGATTGGCTGCTCTGTGCAGCCTCCCTCCAATTGGCTGTTTGGAGGACTCACCTCCATTGCGTCTTTCTGGGACAGGGTGTGGAGGCCCATGAGGCCTCCTTTAACCCTTTCTTCTCTGGTGTGGGGTGAACACCCCATCACAGAGATGAAGAGATGGAACAATTTGTGGGTGAGTAGGTAAGGGATATAGTGATGGGTGGGTGGGTGAGTAGTTGGATTTGTAGAGGGTTGGAGGGGTGGATTGTTGAGTAGTTGGGTCCATAGGGTGATGGAGGGATGGGTAGTTGGGCCCATAGGGGGATGGAAGGATGGGTAGTTGGGTCCAAAGAGGGTTTCAGGGTTAGGTAGTTGATCCATAGGAGGTTGGAAAGATGAGTAATTGGGTCCATGGGGGGTGGAGGAAAGGATAGTTAGGTAGATGGGTCCATATGGTGAGGGAGGAAAGGATGGGTTGTTGGATCCACAGGAGAATAGAGGGAGGGATAGCTAGGTCCAATGGAGGGACGCATGAATGGGTAGTTGGTCCCACAGTGGGATGGATAGTTGGGTCTGTAGGGTGATGGAGGGATGGATAATTGGGTCTCTTGGGCAATAGAGGGATGAGTCATTGGATCCAGAGGGGGATGGATAGTTGGGTGTGTAGGGTGATGAAGGGATGTGTAGTTGGGTCTGTAAAGGGATGGATGGGTAGTTGGGTTCATGAGGGGCATGGATGCATACATAGAGGAGGGTGTGGGGAAATGGATAGACATGTAGGTGGGTCTGCATGGGGATGGATGGAAAGATAAATCAATCTTCTGCAGCCCTCCTTGCCACAACTGACTCCCCCTTTGCCCCCTCCCCTGTAACAACCCTCCCATGGCAGAAGCCCCCTCCCCCTCCCATAGGGAGCACAGGGTAGTAGGTGGCACTCACCAGCAGTGCACATTTCAGCCTGGCTCAGCCCAGCCTCACTCTGCTTCTCCTAGAAGGAGAAGGGCTTCAGATGGCTCAGAACATGGGCTCAGCTCTACCCAGCTACCAGGGAATGGCGGGGCAGAGATGGCAAGAGCAGGAGGAGGGACGGGGGCAGAGAGCGGGGTTCAGGAGTCAGGATTCCTTCAGTCTATTCTACTTCCCTCCTCCCCGCAGTCTCTGGGTTGGTTAATCACAGATCCAGCCCCATGACCAGGTTTGCTATTAACCATCCATGCTGGCCCCTGGGGACCCTTCCACGAGGTGTCATTTCATTGCAGGGAGAGAGACAGAAACAGTATGGAGAGGGTGCCGCAGCCCAGGGCCGTCATCAACAACCCTGCTGACATTGGAGTCATCGTGGGCTACTTCATCCTGGTCATCTGCGTAGGGCTCTGGGTATGTGACCTCTCTCCCACCCCCCCAACACTGGGCAACAGGGGAAGAAATGGCACAGGGTAGAGACCTGAGCCAC